>NC_141400.1:1207500-1807500 GCF_034619465.1 Leptosomus discolor
TGAAACATCACATTCCATTGACAGTCAATTTTTTTTTGTATGTACTTTGGACAATCTTTTTTGGACAGAAAAAGAAAAAACCCCTCAGTTATGTGTTTGCTCAGGGAGACCTTTTCTATGTTTTTCATTTTCACTTAAGATACCAGACACCAAAAACTCAAAACACCTGGCATTTGGTTAGACCTAAAAGCACTGCAGAATTTGAGGAGTTTTGTTTAGTAGAAAATTGGAAATTTAGGAATACTGATAAATGCCAGTAGAAGTGTTACTCTGGGTAATTGATGAGTTGAATGTTCAGTGACTAAATCTTGTGAAAGGGCATGGGTCTTGCAAAGAGCATAAGAATGGTACAGGTGCTGAAACAGAACAGACTTGATATTTTATATTGTAAACCAAACGGCCCCTGCAACAATGCAGGCTGAGGTATTTGTTGTGGGGGTTGTTTTTGTTGTTTGTTTGGGTTTTTTTAGAGTTTTCAGGTTTTTTTTAGCCAGAATCCTATTTGCATGCATTACCCATTCTTCCTGTACCTCTCACACCCCCAGCCCCTAAAAAAGGAAAAAGAAAATGTAGTCAAATTTATTCAAATAATCTTAATTCGGCTCTATATGTCAGTCTGCTATTTATCTTCAATAGGTTTACATCATGAGAAAATTTGTAATATTTCAGGAATCATTAAAATGTGATGTCGTAAACACATTTCTGTCTGTTGACTCAGGTTTCTTCTCCTAGTCTCATGGAGCATGGCCTATATCAATTCTGTTTGCTATATATATTCCTTCAAGTGAATCCTTCACTTGTTTGGTGTTTGTTGTTGTTGTTGTCATGGGTGTTTTGGTTTTGTGTGGTTTTTTGGTTAGGCAATCATGAATACCTTAAAGATAATCAAACTCTAAAGTTATTTGTTTTCACTATAGTATTGGTAAGAAGGAAATCAGGTGGAAAAAGAAAGTGATTTCTTCCTTCCAATCGGAGGAAATATAACCGCCACCTTGTCTTGCGTTTTTGGACTGGTGAAGTAAAATCGCTCTAGCAAATGCCTTGTCTGATCTGAGTTGCCAGCTGGAATACCTTCAAAGGATTTGGGGCTGTTGGTTTAGAACTGCTATTTGCACTTTCATCTTTGTTTTAATCTTATTATATATTTGTCTAGGGATTAGAATTAGCGAGTTCCTGTCTTCTCTTTTACAACATCATGCTTCTCTACAAGACATTCAGTCTCTTTAATGTATCTCACCTTATTTGGAAAAACTACAAGAAAAATTAACCCAAGGTAATGCAGAACATGGGAAGATGCCAGTTTGATCATAGTCAGAATGTAGCTGTAGAATACAAATCCACACTGAAGAATATTATTATTTTGGAGCCCTTAATCTGGTGAGGCCCTTTACTATTGCAATGTTATGTTTGATGAAAAACGTTTTCTTCACTCAAGCTGCTCAAAGACAATGCAGATATTTTTGGATAAAATCCGAATTGAACTGTCAAGCCCTGGAGCTGTACATCCCCATTGTATGAATTAATAGTTCATCACCAAGTGGTTCTCTTTTGTATTGTTTGTGTTATTATTTAGGATATTGGGACAATGTTCTTTAATGTAGGTAATTTAGGTTCTTGGAAAACATGGAAAACAGCCAATATTGGAGAAAAAATAAACAAACAAAAACCCCCAAACAACAAAACAAACACTGCCACCACCTCACCAAAAAAAAAACCCCACCAAAAAAACACAAAAAAATAAACCCCAAAAAACCATGAGGGGGGAATTAACAGTAGTTTTCCACTACCTAACAGGCATTGCAGTGACAGAAAGAGAGGAAATGGTTACAAATTGCAGCAAGGGAAATTCTTGCTGGACCTGATGAAGAAATTCTTCCTTGTCAGAGGGTTGCAACACAGGGACAGGACCCAGAGAGGTGTTGGGATCTCCATCCTTGGAAATACTCAAAGCTTGACTTGACGAAGGTCCTGAGTAACCTAATCTACCTGTCAGGTTAGCCCTCCTCCCTTTGAGTAGGAGGATGAAGTAAAGACCTCCTGAGGTCCTTTCCAACCTATTTTTTTTTTTCTTTTTGTGATTCTTTGAAATGTGGCGAAAGATAAACATTTAAAAGTTGTTATATCCTTTCCAAAAATGATGATTCATTCCATTTTCAAGAGCTGAAGTGAGGTATTTACAGGGGTTCTGAAACTACTGTATATTTCCCCACAGATGCTCAAATCCCACTGTGAAAGGTGTGAAAATCATGCCAGAACATCTGAATTCCTTCCCTGTCAGATGCACAGCTGATGGCATCTCCTGTCATGGATCCCAATGCTGGATTGTACCCAGCTGTCTCCAGCTGCAATGGCAGTGATGATCGTACCCAACATGACTTTAGGAAGCTCTGTTTTGCCACACAAGCATGAGATCAAAACCACACATAACTAGTTTTGGGGAAAGTTTTGGTAACTGAAAGCAGCTTTGTACTTGTAATTGTAGTCTTGAATTCTCTCCTGAAAGAATCTTTTTCTGCGATAGAATAGCTGGTTTGCTTTTCTAGAAAGCATTTATGCTAATAATTCAGTTCCCACAGGAAGCCTAGATCTTACCTTTATCCTCAGCTACATATAACTGAGAACATTTTAATTTTCTTCTCTCTCTCTCTCTCTCCCCCCTTATAAAATGGGAGTTCCTCAGATAAAACAGCACCGTATAAACAATGAGCCTGGTGACAGGGTGGAAACAACTGTTGGTCACGTGCTCAGGGTTCTAGGATAACTGTAAACAGGGAAGAGGAGAGATACTCCATGGTGTAGTACCCTGATTCAATAGGAAGCTGTGGAAATGGCTTTACTGCAGCTATTAGGTTGTGGTGTACTATGTAAGCATCTGTAGCTCATCTATTACCTTTTGCAAGGAGACTCTGTTCTACTCTCTGCTGTGAAATGAATGGATTCTGTTACTCTGTCTTGAACCTGTTGGTTACTCTAACCCCCAAAGTTGGTGGAAAAGGATTATACACAATCATTGTAGTCTGGTTCACTGTCTGATGAACGCAATGATGAATGTTGTCAGGAAGTTGATTTTAAAGGAAACGTCAGTTTTCATACATGATACATACTGAATAATTTAATCTTCTGCATATGGTCTGATTTGAAAGAATTCATTGTGTTAATGTTTTTTGCTTCTCCTGGGTGACATTTTGTGAACTGCTGAAAGCTGTATTAAAGAGACAGACAAATTAATGAGGTAGAAATACCTGACAGATTAAAAATACCAGTAAGATAAAAGAACAAGAGGGAAGTGTTGGGTTTTTTCCAGTGCACTTAGTTTAAGTATCATTCTAACTTAAAGTAAAATTCAGTTTACTGAAAATCCTTGTTAATACTTCAAAATGAACTTGTACCTACCTAGACCGATGCCTGCACTGTAGCATTGATACCGGCTGAGAGCTATCTGTGACAGTGGCAACTGCACTGTTCCTTCCAAACTGAAGTTCTGTAAGGAGTTTTTAATTTCTTTTCCGTTCTGCCAGATGGTAAGGAGGTTTTTGGAATAATTAATAACTCTTACCTTTAAAATATGAATTTTCCTTTGTAATGCCCTTTTGAATACTTACTTATCTACTTGCAATCAAGATTCTGATTAATTTTATCAGAATGTATTAATTCATTGTGCTTTTAACAATCATGTGGCCAGGAGTACAAAGTGCAAAAGGGAAGAAGAAAATATTTGAGCACCTGCAATTACATTTCACCTCACTTCACAGCTGCCTTATCCCCCCTCACAGGGGATTCTTATCTGAGATTACATTATTAGAAGACTCATGGAGAAGTTTAACTTTTACACTGGATCTAATATTCAAGATTAGACAGCTTGTGATTTTCAGGACTACCATTGATGCTATCCTGCCATTAGAGAAAGGAGATGATTATTTGTTCAATGAGACAGCACTTACTTCTGGGCTTGGAGGACTTTAGGGAGTCTTATATTCCATCTCATGGCAGTCCAAAACACTGAAAAAGCTAAAGATACCTTTAAATGTCCCTATTCCCTCCTAACTAATTCAGTAGAACAGAAGTCATGTTAGAATAGAAGTAGCAGAAGAATGGAGTTATAACACTTATGGTTTTATTCTGGGGTGGTGTGTGTTGTGTGTGGTTTTGTTTTGGTCTGGTGTTTTGTTTGTTTGTTTTTTCCCTGAAAATGTTGCCATATTTTTTCTCACTTGTTAAAAAACCAAAACAAAACCAAACCCCACCAAATCAAACAAACAAACAAAAAGGCTCTAAATAAATCTGAAATTGGCATAAACATTTTTCATGTGAACTCTGGAAAATCTCCATAACTTGTGGCCATTTAAAACACATTAAAATCCCCAAACAAATATATATTACATTATCTCATAATATATTTCATCTCTCTATACCAAGGGCTTCCAGCCACCTCCACAGAGGTACCAGAATTGTCCTTGTTATCAGCCATGATGCTATACAATTAGACTGTTCCAAGTGTATGTTTGGCTGCTGCTAATGCTCAAGCCTGGTTTGCTTCCAATGAAGCTGGGAGAATTTTATATATAAAAGCATTCTGCCTGAAAGACACTTTTTAGTTACTATTATAAGTAGTATCATGCATTTTTAATGTAATATTAATTCTTCTAAAAGGAAAGTTTTTCAAAATACTTTGAGAAACTGGACAGTAGTAATTACTGTATATAGTAGCATCTCATGTTCAAACTGAATTTGCTTCTAGTAGCAAACCTTTATTGTTTATATGGGGGATATGTTACTTAAACCAGAGGATAGGTTAATGTGCCATCCGAAGAGAACTGTGACCTCAGTAACAGATGAAAGGAAATTCAACAGTGTAAGTAACTTTCAAATGACTTTTTCTTTTAATTAATGAAAGCAATTGGT
The DNA here is from genome assembly GCF_034619465.1 of Leptosomus discolor. NCBI lineage: Eukaryota > Metazoa > Chordata > Aves > Leptosomiformes > Leptosomidae > Leptosomus > Leptosomus discolor. Next base: position 1,212,403 of record NC_141400.1, read on the forward strand.
TATCTTGGAGCTATGGACTCCTGTATTTCCAGCTCTGTCTGAAAGGTTTTCAATCATTCAGTAACAATGTTTCAGGCTGTGTTCATACCACTGCTTGCTGTAAAACTGATGCTATTAATTACAAAAACCCTCTAGTCTTTCAGGGGGGTGATATGTGTGAACTGGGGATTGCCTCTTAGACAAATCTGACTGAACAGTTTGGTCATTCCTTGGACTGAGGGTTTCTTGTTCGCTGTGCTTGGTAGATGCTTGCAAGAGCTGGAGAGCTTAGTTCCCTCTGAGTCCTGCCAGCACAGTGCCCTGCTTCAGCCAAGAGCTGGCAGGACCTTCCCGTAATTGCAGTTGTATGATCGTGGCCCAGACCAAAGTTGAGGCTGGGGTTGGAGCTGAGACCAGGAAGACTGGGAACAAAAAAGCCCCCAACAATGCCCAGTCAAGGACCAGGGTGCAGGGAAGGGGAGGGTCCCTAAATTCAGTGCAGAAGGTGTAGAAATGCATTGCACAGGAGAAGGCCAAGTGATCCCATGAGCAGAGCACTGAACTGGCTTGCGGGAGACAGACAGGGTCTGTTGTTGATTCTCCTACATGGTCCTGACATGTCCTCCTACCATTGTGAGTCGTTTTCCCATTGTAAATTTATGTCACTTGCGCTGACTGCTCCTCTGTGAAATACTTTGAGATGTTCCAAAGTGAAGTACCAAATATAAGCTAAGTGTTGGTGAATGTTATACGTTTCAGGGAAGTTGGATGAGAACTGACAGGAGGAAGAGAGAAAGGTAGGAGGTGACTTGGAGATGTTAAAGAAACTGCTGAAGGGAGGAAAAAAAGGTGTCGAACAAGTGGCAAAAAAAAAAAAAAAAAGACACATGAAAATCCAAATCCAATAGCAAGTTATGTTAAGAGTTTCATCAAATCAAGAGTAGCATGTGTATTTGGAGAGCTGGTACATATATTGTCGTCTTATGGAGCAGAAGGAAGCAGGCTTTATGAACAGCATTGCTCTGTTCTTTACCTTTGCAGAGCTTGGCACCGGTACTTTCAAAGGTTTGTTTGCTCTGTGTTTTTTCTAATGGGTTACTTTTATAAGGTATAAAAATATATTAAAATACATGTTTGGGTCATTCAGTGCTTGAATTTTAGATCAATTGCTAACCAAAAATCCAGTCCTTAGGAATATACAAATGCAAGACATTGGTATAATGAACACTCAATTAGATTAACTGAATATTTACTGTACAATTATCATCTATTTGTGTCTTCCAATGATTGGATATGTGTTTTGGCTGGACAAGGACTAGTTTATTTTTTTTCAATCTGTTTTAGGAGGACATTTTGGCTTAAGACTTTAGAGGCTTGTAAGTCTTGAGTGGCAGTTACCACATAGTGGAGATTCATCAGCAGAAAATGTGATGTCACTTCTTGAACAAATAAGCTGTGTGAAGCTTTGTGTGGGGGACTAGTTTCACAGTATCACTAAAAACTTATTAAAGGAGTGTTAAGAAGCTAAGAACAGATAAATAAACAAATCAGAAGTATCAAAGATGAGACTAAACAAACAGAGTTTAAATAAGTCATTGCATGATGTAGCAGTATAGTAATTAAACAGAAGTATCACAATGGGACATGAGAGGTGAAAGGTTTGATAGCTCAGAAATGTAATAGCTTCTTTCTTTTAATACTTTTACCTGGAGTGAAGATGCTTTGTTTCAGAGAGATTCTAGCAGGACTGAAAATCATAAAGGCTTTTGTATTGCAGCAGTGTAAAAACCAGAAAATAACTCATCAGCATGAACATTTGGCAGAGTTCCCATTGTGGGTGGTTTTATGTGACAGAATTCTTGAACGAAGGACTGAAAAAGAACTGAAAGTCTTTGGTGATAATACAATGTCAAGATTGCTACCAGTATATGTACATCAGGAAGATAACTGTGGTGTTCATGGCTGCAGGACTAAGTACCCAAAGGATAGGAATACTGTTTGGGTTGTGCCTCCCTGTCTTTCCAAACCTCTTTTTGGCTCTTTCTGCTTTCATTTTGTCCTCCCCAGTGCTTTTCCCTCTTTCCTTGCCACATTCTGAGATCTAGTTCCTACTCCCCAAATTGTTTTCAGATTGTACTCTGATTTAAAATATATAAACCCCTGAGAGAGGGACCAGACCCAGTCTCCTGTTCCTTCTATGTCCTTGACACAGAACCAAGCTGCCTTTTTTGATCTCATGAACCTTGAATTTGTTGGCTGGAGACTGGCTCTGTTTCCACAGAAATGCCTCCCCTGACCACTGTGGTAATGGTTGGGGGGGGATATGGCCGCCACCTCAGTGGACAGGACTTGAAGGGGGGCCTTCAACCACTGTTGAGTGTGATGAAGAAACCCAGGAGGATCACCGGTGCTGCTGCTGGATATTCTTTTAGTTTCTTCCTAACCATGTGGCCAGTAAGATTTGGTATTCCAAATTCTCAATTGTGAAATCTGTCTCCAAACAGCACAGTTTAAAAACAACATTAAATGAGAAGAATCATGCTGATACATTGCAAGTCTATCTGGTTGTGGAGGACAATGTTTTGATTAGTACAAGGAGGGGAGATTGATTTCAGCAGGTACATTTGATATCATCGTCACTGCTTATAGCTCAGAGTCTCACGTGTCCTGCTGTGGTTTCTTTGTTCAAGGATGGAAGAAGTACACTGAGCTCAGCTGAGTTGTTAAAAGCTGGAAGTCTAGTGTCATTTGAGGTATACCAGGGCTAACAGATAAGGTTGGCAGATATGACTTGTGGGAGATCTGTGCCGTTCTGGAAGAGCAGCTGAGGACCACGCAGGATACCCTGCCTTCTGCATCACAGAACCATTGCCTGCTGTTGCAGGAACAGGCACACACAACATGGGTTTCCTGCAGTACTGAAGAATGAGTTTGCCACGTCTATGATCCATGCAAAATGCATAAGGTAAATCTACATTAATACTGTAGGACTAACTAGTGCTAATCACGTCTGCCTTTTAAAAGAATATTGTATTAGGTCGACCACTCTGAGCTATTCAGTAAGAACTCTTGAGCTCAAGGAAAGAAATATTGAAATTTTATTAAATTCAAAACATAAATATTTTGTCGCTGATGTTTTAAGAATTCTGAAGAGAAGTTTGAAAACATTTTTCTTAATGTGTGCTTAAAAAAAAGCCGAACAGTTCTCTCTCTTCAGCACCCATTACAAATAATAAATTATACATATGTATATGTACCTCCTTCCTTGAGAATATTCAAGTATCCTTTACAGTAGTGCTTTAAACCTTGCAGTGGCCATTTGAGCCCAGATATTGTTGACATCTTAGGAACCAACTAAGATACTTGCCACAAAATCATGAAGGCCTTGATGTAACAGTGAACAGAATCCAGTTCTCCTGACTTTCTGCTTTTATGGCATAACCAACTGCTTCTTCCACCATCTCGTTTTTGTCTTGTCCCATTTCCAAAAGCCCCGACTTAGCTCCAGGGAACTTTTTTCCCCTTCTTGTTACTGCATGAGAGCCATTGTTTCTCAGTCCTTCCTCTAGGCTTCTCATCATAATCTGCCCCACCATATACATTGCATCTCCCCTTTTCTTTGCTTCCCCCTCCAGGTACTCTCCGCTGCTCTTCTGTGCTGTAAATCGGAGGTGAGCTTGTTGCACTGGTGAATCTGCACAGAGCTGTCTCTCCAGTGCTGAAGCTGGGCATACAGGCCCTGAACTGGGCAGCTGTGGTCACTGGCTTTCTGTCATCTTCTTAATAACTTGGCCGCTGTCTCACCCAGAGGCAAGCCCGTCAGCCTGCACAACGCAGGATTTGTTTCATGCCATGATGCCAATCCTTTTTAATAGTGTATGCGATGTTACAGTTCTTGTATTTTCTAAAGGTCTGCCTCATTCTCTGCTGCTGTTCCCATCCAAGCAGTGAGTTGAGAGATGCTGCTGACTTCTCCCATCTCACTTCCCTCCTGCTCTGCTCCTTGCAACCCCCTTGCAGCTACCTGGAGCTAGTCCTGTTCTCCAGGGGCAATAGCAGCAGTGAGTGCTAGAGGCTGTGAGGGACTGTGAAGAGGGATGCAGGAGCTGGTGCCGATGTATGTATGTAGGTGGGGAAGTGGACCTGGAGCAGAGAGTTAATGCAGTTGTGTCCTCAGCCCTTTCTTAAAGTCTTTCTGGGTTGCAAAAGATATTGTGGCTTTGTTCTTCTCTGGGCCCTTCCACATATTGTTGTCTGGTTTTGTTTTCTCTTGGTTCCTCACGGCATCTTCTGGCTATTGCTATGTCTCATCTTTTCTGACTGAGCCGTTGCCCTCTCAGGATCTGACCTTGTGCACAAATACTTTCTTACACAGAACAATCTGGAATTATTACATAGGAAATTAGTGTAATGGAACTGGATGCAAGATCTTGTGGAAGGGGAAAGTGATTTTCTTCTGCAGAATCTCGAAAGTTTCCCACTCTCATTCTCATAGATTTTGCTCACTCACAGCCACATACTCAGAAGCATCAGCTCATGTGCCTGATGGTCACTGGTGACCAGGATCACTTGGTCACTTATACAGTGCAGAAGACAAGGGACACTGGCTATCGTGATCATAGGTTCTCATTCATTAGTGACAACAGACTGAGCTGGGATTTACCATTGATTCCCTTTGGGAATGGGTGCTGTTTGGGATCTTCACAATCATTATTTTGTTTCACCTCTTTATGGGTCTTAGGTAAAATTCCTTCATTTCACAGTTCTCTTGTATTCCTCAGCTGTGCATTTTAAGGCTCTAGTTCTTCATCATCTTGACACCTTATTTTAAGTTGTGTTGTTCTTCATTCATTTGGATTAAATCCCCATATAGGGTGCTCTGCAGCAATTAATGGGTACTTTTCCTGTTAATCCTTATTTTTGTTTGTGTGCTTTTACATGTGCACACACTTAAATTCTTAATTCCTTCATACTAATCTTAAATATATACATATATATATATAAAATCTCTGCATGTAAAAGGAAAGATAATAAATGGATACAGGTAAAATACCATGGATTACAGAAAGGAAAAATTTACATTAGTTATGGGTAATGAACTCAAACTATTGATAAAGTATTCACAAGAAGTGGGAAAGCAAAATTGTTGCTGGGTCTTCGCATAGAATTATTGGCAGACAATCTTTTGGCACATTATTAGGTGCTATTTGTAAGTACACAGTTAGAATCCAATTGTCTGTGTTGTTCTGATAACCTTATTAAAGGGAGAATATGACTGAGATTGTAGAAGTGGTAGAGGGCATAAAATGGCTGAATCTTAGATTACCAGTCAAGAGAGAGAAAAGATTTTGCTTGTCTGTTTAGAAGCGAGTTGAGGGGCAAGGAGGGCGAGGGATCCCACTGTGTACCAGGACCCTGAAGAGAAACACAAATGTAAAACAAAATAATTGGCAGAGAGTGTAAGTCAGGGTCAAATGCTGATCCTGGTTCTGCTGAGTAAGAAAATCAATGGGACTTGTCCTGAGGTCAGATATCATCAGCAGAATCTGCAGTATTAACATTTAGCCCATCATATATGTGGTTATAGGTTAAAAATAGTCCAAGCACAGCACAGTTTGGGCAGATGGATTTTTTTTTTTTAATAGGATTTGAAGTAAAAATCTTCTAAGCTCAGAAATGCCTGCTGAGAATTAGCAGACAAAATATTTTCCTGTCCTACTTTCCCTGCTCATCCATTCCTGTGCAGACACGTGAAATACAGAAAGCTGCAGAACAGCATACTGGTCTCATAAAAAAACCCCTCAAAGTCTCAGTATGTTTTATGGGGCCTGTGCTCTAATCCACTCCTGCCTCCTTTATGGCTCTCAGCTGCTCTTTAAAACAGTTGAAGGGTTTTCATTTTCTGTCTGTGTACTTGAGCTCATGGTACATTGATCAGGACTGTAGGCAAAGACCTGCAGCTGAAAGCGGAACTGCAAGGGTGGTAAGAGCAGAGGATTGTTAGGTATTTTGCCGTGTTGCTGAGCAAAGTGTTTCCTATTTGTGCTAAAAGCTGGGTAGATTCTGTGATGCAAATTTTCCTCAATTGTTTGTTCTTGAGGTGAAGTTTCTTCCTTCCCACCATAAAGAGAATCGCAAGTCTAGACAATGACTAATCCTGAGAATGTTGGGAATAGCTGGAACCAGACCTGCAGAGGTTCACTCCGCACTGTGTCTGGCTCTTCTGTCAGGGCAGGTATGCTGAATGCAACCTGTACCCACCTGTGTTTGTTGTGGTGAACTCTGGAAGCCCAGAGCAACACCTTCATTGTTCCTTTGGTTGCTCATCTGTTCTGCAGCAAGGAACTTCCATGGTATCTGAACAGTTGTGCCTACTCTGGCTTGGAGACAGTACTGAGCCTCTGGATGCAGAAAGCATGGGAATTGTGTCCAAGTGCAACAGCCAGAGGCAGAGGGGATGATTTGCCTCCCTTCTGTGTTTTTAAAAAGCGTAGCTCTAATAATTTAATTTCCTGGCAAATTTGATATTGACTTTTTCCAACATCAAGAAAACAGCAATTAAGCAGTTAATCCTAAAATAACCTTAAAAAGGAAAGTCCTCTCTACATTTTTAACTCTGATTAAGTATAATTTGTTCTATTAATATGAGAACTTGCTGAAATTTAGGGCAGCTCTGCACCACTCAGTACAGTAGCATTTCTGGGTTTGATTTTAGATTAAGAAAATCTGTCTTTCGTGACTTCTGTACTGCTTTACCTGTTCAGCATCAGGAGCAAGTTGTGGCTTGCTGCTGTCAGAGTATCACGGTGGTTTGGACACTTGTAGCTCAGTGCTAACCTCCCATAGAGCTTTGAAGCAGAGGTGTGCCAGGGAGGAAGAAAGGACAGAACTGTGACTCTCAGCTGCTGGAAGAAATTTAGAGCAGCCTGAAGACTGCTTAGTTGGAATCATTGGATGGTCCATCCATCTTCACACTGTGTATCTTAGACTTCTGCTTGTCTGGAGTGGCTGCAGGGTGTATGTTGAAAGTATATTGTAAACATTCCTGTATACGGAATAAACACAAAACACTTAAGTCCCATTTAAGATGTCACATGGGACTGAAGTTGCGCATAGGTCTGCTTTGCTGAGAAAATGCGCTTGGTCTTAGCAGCCCCGTGTGAAATGTTAATCCATGCTTCAGCTGGTGGTGTATATTTTGTGAAAATACCAGGAAGCAGAGTGGCAGCAGGTGTGAGGCAGGTGAGTCTGGGTTTTCTTTCTTTTGTTTGTTTTTCCTTTTAATTTTTTATTTAGTCAGCGCAAGGTGTGCAATGTTTTAGGTAACTTGAAGATGTGTTAAGGATGGACTAGGCAAGCTTGTAAGAGATAGTTGCAGTGAAAGAATCTTTGAAAAATGAAAGCATGAGTTAACCGTTCAGTACAAGTGGTAAACCTGTTAGTATATTAACAGGGCAACTCTGCTGAGGAAAGATCTTCACAATGTCTTTTTGCGCAGTTTTGTTGCTCTGAATTAAATTTGATTGACCAGATACAGGGATCAGTAAAGGAAGCATTGAAATTAAAGCTTAAGATATGCATTTATGTATTGAATTTATAATTTTCTAACTGGATATACTTTCACAGAGTAAAAGAATTCATCAAGATGCTCTTAGGAAATGCAGCAAACCTGGAAAAGTCTAGGTGAGCAGTAGAGCAAGAAAGAAAAGTGCAAATGAAGGAGGAGAAAGCACCCGACCTTCCAAAAAGTAAAATCTGATCTAGCACAAGATGTAAAGGTTATAGTTAGGACATTGTCAGTCAATGCTTCTAACATGCTCAAAGGCAAACTTAGGTCATCATTAAAACAGTGTGATGACAAACCTACGTGATTGCCAGCTCCTTTTCAGAACCAAGTAGGCAGTTTTGGATTTAGGTGGTTAACTCCTAAGAGACACTTAGGAGTAAGCAGCCAGCAGAAATAAACTCAGTGTATGTTTTCAAGAGAGTGAATACGCAGTACTTGGGTACTTGTATAGTCTTATAATGCACACCTGACCTCTTTTGCCTATTAAAGAGAGGCACTGGCAGGCTTTAAAGAAAATGCTGTCAGTCTTTCTCAGCAGTGAAGAAGGTGACTGTTCCTCATATTACTCCTTGCCTGTACTTTTGATTCTTGCCATCTATTTTTATACCTCGGTCTCTGTTTCCATTGGTTCTGTGCCACTGTTTGGTGCTTAGCTTCCTACTTTATCTGAGTTGTGTAGACAAAAATGAAGGGAAAGGGAGACATCAGCATCCCTTATCAGCATCATTTTGGAACACAGTAAATTTCTTGTATACGCAGAAGGACAAATGCAGAAGTCCTAGGACACTGAGGGGAAAGAAATATGGAAAATCAACATAAAGAAAGAAAGAGTGGATGATTCAGGCAAAAGTGAAAGAGGTAGGAGGCCTGACTGAAAATGGACTGGAAAATAAGTGAATGGACTAGAGGTAGAAGATGGAAAGAGGTAAATATTCAGTTGAAAGAGACAAGATGGAAAAAAAAGTATAGAAACCAAAATGAAAAAAGAGGAGAATTATATAAATAAAAGATGGAAAGTTGAAGTTAAACTGTGGATAGTAATAGGAAAAAAACCCCACAAATGGAACAAATATTTAGGAAGGAAAATAGATAAACAGGAAAAGAATAAAAGGATGGCTTTGAGAGTCAGACTATGAGTAATAAGACAACACTGGCAGATTTAGAGCTGCCAGTCCAACTTGGATGTCCATCTAGGAGAGCTCAGGAGCCATTAGTAGAGACCTGAACTGATAGGACCATAGAAGTCTAGTAGAAGATCTTGTTCAGTAGGATAAGTAAAACAATCTTTGAAGTAACTTTGTGCCAGAACATACCTGTTCCTCAGGAGCATGACTTACTGGCAGCTATATATATGACATTGGACAAGTTAGAAAATCTTCCAGGAGAACTGGTTTCAAGAGAAAGAGATGGAAAATAAACCCTTCAGATTTGAGATCTTCTCATAGGAAGTGTAAAGTTGACAAAATGCTAATGTGCTTGAACATGAGAATAATATGTATGAAATGCTTCATGTACAGGTATGAATGGAGCTCCTAAAAAAAAAAAAAAACAGGTCAAGGACTGTCTGACTAATAATTAAATTTTTTGGATAGGATAGGAAAAAGGTGACATAAGTAAAATTAAACTAAAACCATAGAGGTCAATGTTTATGTATTTTTTAAAAAAATAAACCATAGCAAAGAATAAAAGGTATTGTTGCAGATGTAACGATACTGGTTATGCATTGTCTATGACACTGTGTCATTAGGATCTGATACTATAAGCATGAAACAGAAGGACTCATGCTGTGAGAATAGTTCATCATCACTAACAAACACAGATATGGGTGTATAAGAAGTAACACAAAATCTATAAAATATTAGAACTAGTTCTACTGTGAATTATGTCCCAAGGTGGTTTAGTATAAAGTTAATAAAACTTCTCCGAGCACAAACAGGTTTCTAGCATCTTCTTCTCCTTTCCAAAGGAGTACCTCATGTGTCAGGATACAGGATGGTCCTTCTTATATGGCTGTTCTCTTTGACCTAGAATGGCATTAAGTTTTTGCCTTGTTTCCATAGAGGACTTCCTGTGGCTTGTGAGGAAAGGAGTTTGAACTCCTTAAAGCAGGAAATTAAATTGAGTCTTCAGTTTCTGGGCAACTGCTCTGACACATTGATATACGGTTCCAAGAGGGGGACAGCTACCTTGTAACTTTATCCCAGTTCTCAAACTGGGGTGTGCAACACATGTGAATATAAGCACGTGGTAAGACAGTAGCCAGAGCTAGGGAAATAAATGAAGGTACAATCATCTGGAAGAGATTTGTTTGACTAGAGTGTGTGTCACAACCAGTTCCTTGAGCTGAAAATTAGTGGTGATGGCTTGAGCTGAAGAACCCCAGCCTGCATAGAAGAGTGGCAAAGACTGTGGCTCTGAAGAGCAGCAGCGGTGATAAAGGAAAACACACCAACCAAAACCTTCAAGAAAACGTTTTGCGGTAGAAGTAGCACTTACAGGTTTTGTAGTGACTTTAGAAAGGTGAAAGTTGTTTTGTCAGTGTCCAAGTTGTTAATGTCCTTTCATTTAGAATGGTGCGGTATGCAACATTATGGTCAATAAATTACTGAAAGGATTCTTAAGCCATCAGAAGAATATAGCAGAAGACAAACAGAATGAGTCAGAGGGATAGCCATCCTTAAATTTTAGACTAGAAGTGAGAAATAATCAAATGTGCACCCGTAGAAGAAATGAAAGATATTTTCTGTGTATCTTTGTTATATGTGGGTTTTTTGGATTCAGATTATTAGCACAGATCCCTCTCCATACTCCAACCCACCACTTCTTTTTCTTTACCTGCTATTTTCTAGAGTAACAGCAAGCACACTACTGCAAAGAAATTGTGACCTAAATACAAACAGGATTTTCTCTGGCTGTTTAGCAGCCTTGGTTCCCATAACAGCAATGTTTTAAATAGTCAGGCTTCAGATGTCTGTGATGCAAATAAAAATTATCACCAGTTAGATTCATAACAATGTGAAAAATGGATTTAGGGAAAGATATGACAGAACAGAGCCCATCTAACTGAGCGATTTGGCACCAGACCTGTGTGTTTCAAAGTGTAGAAACAAGAAGTCTGCATATCCTCAGGGAGGCATTTTGCAGTATTTTTAGGAAGAGGGAGAATCCCATGTCTCCAGAGGATGCAGACCATATACTGAAAGAGATCTGGTTCAACTGCAGGGCTCTGTTTAAGGGGCTGCTCAGTGGCTCTGTTCTGCCTGCAGAACCTCCTCTCTCATATTTTGGACTCTCTGAGCTCAGCTTGCTAAATCAAGACTGATGGAGGCTTGTCAGGCAGAGAGCCACTGTAGGGTATGAATCCCTTTCATTCCTGCCTTTAAGTTGCCTTATCATCTCTAGGTAGTGTCTTCCTGATCGGGTAATACCTGAGGCATGGGAAATCACCAGAAACAATCCTGTATATATTCTCACTCAGAGAAGGGGGGGGGGGGGGGGGGGGGGCATGACTGAAATAAGTAGAGTGCAGAAGAATGCAGGAATCCCAGAAGAAGTGAAAGGTTGGGTTGGACTGAAGAAGTAGTGTGAGCGTACCCTGAAATGATCAAGTTGTTTTTTCCAGAGATCTCTGAGTACCCATGGGGTAGAAGATGGTGTTAGAGTCCACCATCTCACTGGAAAAAAATGTATGTAAACCCCACAACTTGAGTCATTCCCTTACAGTTTATGGGTATTGTTTTCCACTGTGGTTGATTTAATTTGGCCTGTGACTGATGGGTGTTTCTTTCCTCTGGACTTGATCTAATTCTAAGGCAGATAAATTGTAGGCACCACATGCAAGCAGGCACATAGAGAAAATCTAGGATTTTCTAGAGAATGACACCACTTACCTGCTTGTTAATGGCTAAACTGTATGGACTCTCTAGACTTATCTCCGTATTTTTTGCACACTTTTTTATCATTAGGCAGAAATTGTGTGTGCATTTATACGGTATGCAAGCAAACCCATTGTTGCTGAAAACCTACATGCTGACAAGACTACATGCAAAAATCTAGAGCTTGATCCTTGGAGCTGGTGACTTCCCACCAGTTCAGAAAGGAGCTATATCACAACACTGAGTCGTTGGATATCATGTTTGAGGGATGTGAGTTACTGAAGGTGGAATTATTTAGAAAGAAGCAAAATGTCTTTTCAGATGCCAAAATACCTTAGGCAGTTCTTTGGTTAACATGTTGTATTTTCACATCTTCCTCTTTTCTCATATGTCTTTCTCTCCTTTTGCTGTGTGAGACACAGAAATAGCCAGAGGAAGGACTCTGCATAGTGTTCTGCGATGAAGCAAATTGAACACAGACTTACTGCTGCTCAAGCAAATTTAGGTGGTTCTAGTTACAATGTTATATAAAAACATGCCTTGTACAGGTCTGATTTGAAATGGATGAACTTTTCAAGACCCTAAATACCTACAGAACTGTACCTGTGTATAGTTGTATCAATCCTGAGAGAAATATCTGCACAGAAATATTTCTGTGGCACTCCATTACACTGCTACTAATTCAGGCATATCTATATGTAGAACTGTTTTAAGGAAGGCTTGTCTAGGAATGTGAGAACTTTTCATACTAAAATAGTTATATTACTTCAACCTCTAGCATAGATATATATCACTGTATTACTATCTTGACATATACTTAATTTTCTTCTGCAGGACTTTATAAGATCAGTGTATTCTTTGCTACACTCGTATCTTTGTACTCATGTTAAATGACTTGTACCATTTAATTTAACCAAGCTAATTAAAGTGATGCAATTTTTGTATGTCAGGAAAGCCCAATAGGCCTGTGTATATAGATACTGCATACGGGTAGTATCCAGTCGCTTCAGGGGTGATCAGGTTCATCAGCAAATGGATATTTGGGCCTGGTATGTTTTATCAGCTGGTTTTACTGCAGGAACGGATTCTGATTCTCTTGTTCATGTGGATTGATCTGAACCCACTGTATATATATCTTTATTTAGTGAACTTTGAAGGTGTTTTGAAAATTGGTGCTTAAATGAAATTTCAAGAAATTACTGGAAAACAAAACTCTGGGAAAAAGAAAACTAGGAAGCCCCTAAGCTTTCTATTGAAATCCAATTCAGTTCAATTGAAACTGAAATTATGTTTTTCTGTGTTTCAATTTTTGCCTTTCACTAGAAAAAGCGATATTACTACAGACCAGATCCTGAAGTATTTTCTCAATGCAAGTTTTTCTTGAATTACAAATTGAGGCCTGCAGGCCTGACTCAGCATTACCACTGAAGCTGATGGAAATAACTAAAATTATTGTGGCCATGGATGAATTTTTGTATAGTTTTAAAGGGACTTGAGGAACATTTAATCAGAACAGAACAAGTTTTGAAATATAACTTAAAATGTATAGTCAGCATAAACTGCATAAAAGCTAACATTTTGAGAAAGACTGTTACATTTGTACCGTGCTACTGTAAATAAGACAAGCTACAGTATTAATTTGTAAAATGAAAATCAGAGTACCTATTTTATTGATGCTATAAAACATACAAAAAAGCAAGAAGCCAGATGATCCTAGGACTTACAATTTTGAAATTAGGAGAAAAATTTTTGAAGCATCTGAGGTTCAGAAACAGGTTTGATGGGAATGAAAATATTACGGAATATGTTCTAGAATGGCTTAGTTAAGAGTGTGTGTGTTACCCCTGTTCAGTTTTACATTCTGTGGTGTTTCGCAAAGCTTTGGATGTGCAGAGCCTTAGCTGTGAGGACATGAGGAAGGATGAACCTAGATAGCATGTAAATACTGAGGTGGGTCAGGATTTGGGTGTTCATCAGCCCTTTCTTGTTGGAGGACCGAGCTGGAAAGCACTAGAGCAGAGCCTGAATATCTATCAGAAGTAACTCACTGGTGTCTAGGAACAGTGTGAAAGATTTCTCGCTGGCATTAAAAGCCCCTGGATGTGTGATTGGTGTGTTTCATTGACACACTGTAAGTAAAATCAACTTATGGCTAGAAAGGCATTGCCTACAGAGATGAGTTTTGTTTTCCCACCACCTCTTAGCGTAGGCATTGTCCATTTCCAGGAGAGTCTCTACCAACATGTTCCTTAAGGCAGGGCCTTAGATGTTGAGATCTTGGTATGCCCTTTGGACTTTTATTAGTGTGCTGTGTATTTGTTAGAGGACTCTGGCTGTACACATGGGACGTATGGGGTAGAGATGATCTGTGGACTGTCTGGATGAAACCCCTATTTGATTGTCTGGCAAACTGAGGGTGTGTCCCTTCAGGTTTCTGTTTGACATGATGGCTGCCAGTTGCTTTGACACACAGCCACATAATCTATGTATATTAATGCTGCTATAGCTTTTTTTCATAGCTTTTAGCAGGGTGATGGGGTTTTTTTGTTGTTGTTGTTGGGGGGTTTTGTTTGTTGTAAGGCTGTGAGGGTGTTTTGTTCTGAATCTGTGAATATTGTGATCTTGAAGGTGGGTAGCTAAAAACTTGAAGCTGATTTTTTTTTTTTTTTTTTTTAAGTGCTTGGCTCCTGTTTAGATGGCTGGATAAAATGGGCAATTTTCCAGATGTTCTGGGCACTTGGCATCTCTATATGCACTTCTTGGTCTGCACAGACCTACATTTGTCCTGCTTAGAAAGATAAACAGGGATGGGTGGTTCAACAGCAGTATTTGCAGACACTAGGGTACTGGGCACATTAGTATAAATATGAGGACAAATATTTGGGGCACAAAATGGGCTAGGAATTAAATGAACCCATCAGCCAAAACATAAATTGTGTAATCCTGCTCTTAATGTTGTCTCTTCTGGTAGTGGTGGCCATTGATAAAAGCTGATAGACTGGTAGTCCTTATCAGTGCTGAGTCAGAATTAGGGCAGTTGTTCTCCAGGGTTTGTGCATCAAAGTAAAAACTTTGGGGATTTATAGCGTAAGGTTGTGCTCTCAAAAGTCGTCCTTCATGGTAAGGGGTGCCTAAGGCAACAAAGGCCAATGAAAGAGGTTTTAGCTGAATGTTAGGGTCACCCTCTCCCCTTGAAAGACCAGCCCAATCCAGAGAGGGTCCATTGCACATTCCAAAAGACTTTGTGGGTTAAGCAAGGGGAAAAACAACAGGGAGAGAAATACTAGCAGAGAAGCAGTTTCTGCACTGGGTAGCAGGTACAACATAGTTGCACCCCTGGAGGACTGTGTGATAGAACTATAGAATACCAGGTTGGAAAGGACCTCAAGGATCATCTGGTCCAACCTTTCAGGACCTTTCCGGTCCTGTGGTTTGTCTCATTAAATATGTCAGCTTAGTGACTTAGATGTTGTATGAATGAATACTTAAGTTTATTGTCTTCACTGGGATTTGTGGCATTGGGGTAAAACTCACTGCAGCTGGAGCACCCTCATCCCCACGGCTGAGTTTGTTCAATTTCAAGGTTCTGGTTTTTGTCAGTCCTCCATCACAGGGATAGAGGAGGAAAAAAACGTAACTGGAAAAGAGATCGCGTTCCATCTTCTCTCCAGCTGCACTTGATCACCTTGAGCATTGGATGAGAAACTGAAGCCCACCTTAAATGCTCTTAAATCTACGACTTGCAGAACTCGACCAGCTGAGCTGCTGTCGGGGCATGGCCGCTACAGCAAGGACAAGAGGGAGCTGAGCAGGAGGAGGGTGGGAGCGGGGCAGGGAGGCCCCCAGAGAGTCGGCAGAGGGATGGTGCTGCAGCAAGGATGAATCTCCGAGGGAGCAGAAGGGGCAGGTCTCCAAGAAAGAGGTCGTCAAACGTACTGCAGCAACTCACAGACGGCACCAGACCTGGCTGGAGGCCCGATTTTTTTTTTTTTTTTTTTTTTTTTCGGAGCCCTGCGCTGATTTAACCCTCCCAGGCGGCTGTACTTTAGCACTGCAGCAGGAGGGCCAGAAGTGCAGGCGGTTTGCAGCCCTTCCCCCGCTCCTCCCCGCGCCCCCGAACCTTCAGCAGCGAAGCCGGGGCGGAGACGAGGGGCGGTGGCGGCGGCGGTTGGGGAAGCGCACCCCTCCCGGCTCGGCAGCGAGAGCTCCGCCGGCTACCGGGAGCGAGGGGCCCGCCTTACCGAGGGGCCGCAACACGTGGGTGAGGAAGGTGCGGCAGGTCCCGGCAGCGGCGGCAGGTCCCGGCAGCGGCCCCGAGTCCCGGCAGCGGCCGCGGGGGCGGCTCCCGGCCGCAGCCGTGTCGCTGTTCCGTGCCGAGGTGCTGAACCGGAGCCAGCCGCGGCTTAGGCGTCCTCCCCCGCCTCCTCCCGCGCAGCAGCTGGAGCAGGAGAAAGCGGATCCGGCGAGTCCCGGTCCCTCCTCTTTCCTCCTCCTCCTCCTCCTCCTCCTCGGAGCCGCCGTCTCGGGCAGCCGGTGAGCATGGAGCGGGCGGCGGCGGGGCCGGAGGCGGCCGGCGGCTGCTGCTCGCCGCTTGCATGAGGCGGCCGGGCGGCGGGGAGTGAGGCCGGGCCAGGGCCGGGCGAGGCGGCTCCGGGCTCCGGCAGCTCCCCCACCCTCCCCGCCCCGGCCATGGCGGCCGCGGCTGCTCGGCGGAGCCACGGCGGGGCGGTGGTGCTGGGCCTGCTGCTGCTGCTGGGGCTGGGCGGCGAGCGAGCGGCGGGCGGGCCGCTCCGCTACTCGGTACGGGAGGAGCTGCCGCACGGTGCCTTCGTGGGCAGCGTAGCGAGCGACTTGGGCGTGGATCCACGGCGACTGGCGGCGAGGGGAGCGCGGCTTACCTCGGGCAGCGGCCGGCAGTACCTGGAGCTGGAGCTGGGCCGCGGGGCGCTGCTGGTGCGGGAGCGCATGGACCGGGAGGCCCTGTGCGAGCTGACCCCCACCTGCTTCCTCAGCCTGGAGTTGGTCATCGAGCAGCCCATCGAGGTGTACAATGTGGAGGTGGAGGTACTGGACATCAATGACAATGCGCCGCGCTTCCCTCGCCAGGATTACCGGCTGGAGATCAGTGAATCTGCCGTGCCCGGGGCTCGTTTCCACATCGAGAGCGCCCAGGACCCTGATGTGGGCACCAACTCTGTGCAGAGCTATCAGCTCAGCCCCAGCCGCCACTTTGCCCTGGACCTTAAAGGCTTCCAGAGTGGTAGCAAGCTCCTGGAACTGGTGCTGCAGCAGCCGCTGGACCGGGAGCAGAGTGCCCTGCAGCAGCTGGTCCTCACTGCTGTGGATGGTGGGGACCCCCCCAAGTCTGGGACAGCCCAGATCTCTGTGCGAGTTGTGGATACCAATGACAACCCTCCTGCCTTTGACCGCTCCACCTACACCGTGAGCCTTCTGGAGAATGCCCCGCCTGGCACGCTAGTGGTCAAACTCAATGCCTCAGACCCCGACGAGGGCTCCAACGGGGATGTGATCTACTCCTTTGGCAGCTACACTCCAGAGAAGGTGAGGCAGCTCTTTAGTGTGGACCCACATTCAGGGGAGGTGCGGGTTAATGGCACCTTGGACTATGAAGAAGCATCTTCCTATGAGATCTATGTGCAAGCCACGGATCAGGGCCCTGTCTCTATGGCTGGGCACTGCAAGGTGCTGGTCAACATTGTGGATGCTAACGATAATGTTCCTGAGGTGGTCCTGACCTCCCTGTACAGCCCAGTGCCAGAGGATGCAAAGGCAGGAACTGTGGTGGCCCTGATGAGTGTCACTGACCAGGACTCGGGGCCGAACAAGCAGGTGAGTCTGCGTATCCCCCCTGGCCTCCCCTTCACGCTCAACTCTTTCAAGAACTCCTACACCTTGATCACCCAGGGCAAACTGGATCACGAGAAAGCAGCAGCCTACAACATCACAGTTACAGCTACCGACTCTGGGAGCCCCCCTCTCTCCTCCCAGAAGGTGATCCATGTGGAGATTTCTGACATCAATGACAATCCTCCACACTTTGAGGAACCTGTGTACTCAGTTTACATCCCTGAGAACAACCCCCTTGGAGCTTTGCTGTGCACTATCAAAGCCACTGACCCAGATGTCGCCGAAAATGCCTATGTGTCCTATTCTCTACTAGATGGGGAGATCGAAGGGCTACCTGTCGCCTCCTATGTCTCCATTAAATCTGATAGCGGCAACATGTATGCTGTCAGGTCCTTTGACTATGAGACACTAAGGGAGTTCCAGGTGGTTGTTCAGGCTCAGGATGCTGGGAGCCCACCACTGAGCAGCACTGTCACTGTCCACATCTACGTGGTGGACGAGAATGACCATGCTCCACAGATTCTGTATCCTACCTCAACCAACACTTCAGCAGCCCTGGAGATGATCCCACGCTCAGCATATGCTGGATATTTGGTAACCAAAATTATAGCCATTGATGGGGACTCAGGACAAAATGCCTGGTTGTTCTTCCACCTGGTGCAAACCTCAGATCCAGGTTTGTTCAGGGTAGAACTTCATACTGGGGAGATTAGGACTACTCGCAAACTGGGAGAGGACAACACACCTACTTTCAACCTGACGGTGGAGGTGAGAGACAATGGAGAGCCACCGATGTCCTCATCAGTAGCCATCACTGTTGCCGTGGTGGACAGAGTTTCCAAAATCATCCCTGATACAAGAAGGCATGTTAGAAGTCCGAGCAATTACTCAGAGATCACTCTTTATCTCATTATCGCTTTGAGCGCCATCTCCTTCGTTTTCCTTTTCACAATCATTGGGCTTACTGTTATCAAGTGCTACAGATACAGTCTGTATGGGGACTCCTGCTGTGCAGGGTTCTGTGGGGTCAGAGAACGGTGCCCTGCTGACTTATACAAGCAGGCCAACAACAACATCGATGCTAGGTTGCCCCACGGTTTAAAAGTACAACCCCATTTCATTGAAGTGAGGGGCAATGGGTCTCTCACTAAGACCTACTGCTATAAGGCATGCCTAACTGCAGGATCAGGAAGTGACACTTTTATGTTTTACAATACCTGTGGCCCAACAGGAACTACTGGTCCCTCTGCAGTGATGACTGAGAGGCATCTGACAGGACAGAGTGGGCAGAGTGCACAAAACCTGATCATACTTAAAAATGACTCCATTACTCCTAATGAGGTGAGCCTACGTTGATAAATGGTCAGCACGGTGCTCTGAGAAAATCTGTACTTAAGAAGAGGTTCAAACTGGAAAACTCAGGTTGAGCATATTCCCCTTTGGGCTCACTGACACGCAGCTGTGAAACGTGGTTCTAATTAATCTAATCTGTGCAATGCCTTTTGTTTTTAGGTAAATACTGGGACTTTCAGGGTCTATTTGGTAAGTTCGGTATATGTATCTGTTGTTTCAGATGCACTTCATTTTTGCAGCGTGTGCTGTATAGAGTATTGCCTCCTTCCCTTTTCTCTTACACAGCTGAAATGGCCTGCTAGTGCAGGGGAATGACAAGTGCAGTCTTAAAGTTTTAACATTAAAAGTAATATTGCAGGAAAAAATAAAAAAGTGAATAGCCTGGAAATCTATGGCATTTATAGATGTTTGCAACTTCATTGATTTTGTACATAGGCAAAGCTGTTAAATTTAGATCATTACAATAATAAGCTTTGCTTACTAATGTGGGCATGTTTCAGTTGTCTGAAAACTGCAATCCCTCCTTTGATAACGTTTGTTTTACCTGGTGCTGCATTTCCTGCTTTCGGACAGTGACATCTTCGTAGAAAATTACAGCAAGTTGCCATCGTTGTGTTGCAGTGTGACAACTTCTAACCTGCTGGGTTGCCATTCAAAATTGTTTAATACCTATGGTTTGACCAGCAGCCTTTTCGATATTTCCCCACAGTGAAGAATTAATGGTTGCTTTATGCCAGCATACAGGCAGTCTGCAGTTAGTGTGTGGTTTGCCTGCTCTGTACAGTTTCCTTTCTATACATATTGCAACTAAACCCAGAAGCACTCACAGGAGAGACTAATTCTGGTTCACAAAAGGAAAATTTTCCGATTACTGTGTGTTGTTTGTATCCTACAATTGTGGCAGGTATAAGATCAGTTCATGCATTAATGTGTGCTATGCCTCCAGATGTGGGAAAGCTGGAGGAAGGAACTGTGGTGGGATAGAAAGGAGCCTGTCTTGTATATTCTTGCCAAAGAAGTGTAATTTATTTCTTTATTTCTTTATACTTATTCACATGCGAAGATATTAGTATCTTTTTGTAACTAGTTATACAAAGATGCACGAATCCTAAGGACTAGCAAGTCTTCATAAATATGCTTTTAGAGAGTAATGATCATCCATTCAAGACTAATTAATTTAAAATTATTGCAGTGTTTTCTTATAAATCACAGTGGCAGGTTATGGGGGAAGTATTTTTTATTTTTCTACGCTGTTTTTGTACCATAAAATCTCTGAGTACAATAAAATGCTTGGTGTCTGTTTGATATAGGAGGAAACATGAGACATACTCTAAGTATGTATGCTGAAGAATCAAAAAGTGAAATATACCCTTGCATCTGATGTCTGGGGGAAAAAAAAGAGGAGCAATAGTTGAAAAATGGCTTAACTTTGGATGCAAGACCAGTAGGAAATTAGTTTAACAGACAGATTCCTATCTCATTTTAGGCAATCACTCCATTGCATGCAATGAATTAGCAAGTTTTGAACACCGGTGCAGATCAGGCCCTGGCAACAAAGCCAGCCCAAACTTGGAGTCCAGAAGTAGAGCTGTATAGAGCAAACTAACGAATGCCTGCCTGTGAGGAGTTGTGACCCAAAAGAGGAATCAATTACTCAAGTAGTTCTGTATGATGTAAACACAGGTGCAATTCTGACAAGTTCTTCTTGTCACAAGTTCTTTTCTTACGTCTCTGATTCTTAAACTGTCCCAGGGTAGTACATGAAGATGTATCAATGCCAGGTGTACCTGAGAAAATGGGTGAATGTACTGACATTCACTAATTACTAATTCTGAGCTAATTACGTACTATAAAATCATGTCTCTTCCTTATTTCAAGCTCAGCATACGCACTGAAGATGCCATCCATTGCTTAGCAACCCTGAATTCTGCTTTTTAAGGATGATGATCTTTGTGTTACTAGCTCTTCAGAGACCTGTGTTTCTCATTTTAGTTGAAATGAACTTTTAATCGGTCTATAAAAGCCTATGCCTTCGTCTGTGAAGTGTAGCAACAGGCATCTTTGTCCTTGCATTGATTTACAGCGTTAATCTCTGATGTGTATGCTACTTTTGGGTAATGTGAACAGGTCCTTTTTTTCTTTTCCAATTTTTGGAAATTGATCTTCTGTTAATTGTTCAGTGATGAGGATGGGACCAGGTGAATGGACACTCTATGCATGCGTACTGTACATAGGGTTTCACAAAGGCTAGTATTTTGCAAATGTTTATACAGTGAGAGGAAAAATATTTCAAAGTTATTTGGGATTAGTCTCTGTAACAGTGCAATAAGATCTTGGTCCTTTTCATGTTTACTAATAAGGTCAAGGATGTTGTTAATTGCTTTACTCTAAATTGTGACTATTCTGACTTGCACTGCTAATGCGATGGTGGAATGGGAGCTTATTTCAGCAAGGCAGCCTGTGCTTCTGCATTCACCTGGTTTTCCTGTGTGGTCCTTTATAGGTTTATAAGAATATCCCAAACCAAATGTGTTTTGTAAAAGAATATTTTCAGTGCAGCTGTGTTAGTACCTTAGAAACAGTTATTGCTGGCAAGAGCCTGGTCATAAGGATCAGAACGTGGGGTTAATGAGTATCATGCTTTCGTCAGCTAAAGAACTACTGCAGGGTGAGCAGGCAAAATTTAGGGATAGCAAAATACTGTGGCTTCGTTGCTGGCGCTGCGTGAGGTTACGGGCAGCCTGGATTCCTGCCTTTTGGAGGGGGGGGGCGCACACAGCTGTGAAGCGGGTGTGGGAAGGTGTGATTTTTTTTTACTGGACACTGCTGCAGCGATCATCCGTCATTTTCAGGAAAGGTTTCAGTGCTGTAGGCTGGACGCCCTTTCCGCGTATGCCTGTGAAGACACTGAGTGACATCTGGGTAGTGTCTGGTCCTTGGGTCGCCTTTTCATCTCTCCCGTCTTGTTCTTGCTTTCTGTGCTTAACTGCTTGTTCATTATGTCTTGGATCTCGTGACAACCTTTACCCTTCGATACAGGGAATAACAATCAAACCAACATATGTTTTAACTGGAGTTTTCGGCCCTAGAAGGCAGCCTGGCACATTCCTCATGATAAGGGGTCAGTCTGGATGCTTGACAGAACTAGATACAAACTCTTCTGATTATACATTTCTCTGTACCCTTTTTTGTGTGGTGACATGCGTGGCCGACAAAATATGATGTTTGGTGTCAAGTTCAGCAATAAATTTGCTTGTTGCTCTGTGGACACTTTTCAGGAAGTGAAATAAAAGCGATGGTAAGACCCAGGGGTTCAGTGGAGTTTCATGGCTGTTTGCTCTACTTCTGGCTCTTTCTCTGTGTTTTGCACTTCAAAACCAGCTTGCTAAATACATGGAAAAAAAAACCAACCAACAAATGACACTTGAGTTGAGCACATCTTGATACTGCTTTAAAATGCAAGCATGTTTTGAAGTGTCTAAATCCCACAGCATTGTCTGGAGCAGTCTTTCCAAGAGATTTCTCACAGAGGCTTTAAAGGTATTAATGGTGGAATATCTTACAATCTCAGTTCAAGTACTTAAGCCTTTAAGAAATTCTCCAGCCCCACTGACATTGTAAAGGTTAACTAGAAATGTTTGTTCTTTTGTTTAGTGGCAGTATCTGAACCCGTTCTGCTAAGCAGGGACAGTGCTCTGTGCTTCGGGGCAGTCAGACTCTTGGTTTGATGCTTACTGCTGTGCCAGCAGAAATTTGCATCCAGTATTAAGCAGAGGCATTTTTCCTCCCTTGGAGCTCATTAAATATACTTTGCAGAAGCACTTGCCTGTGCACTTCACCTTCATTTTCTCAGGGAATGCAAATGAACACTGTCAGGAAGAAAATTTTTAGACTTCTACTACTTTTCCAGTTCCCATTCTGATTTCTTGTATGATAAACACATGTTCAGTCTAAAAATAGTTTGTTCTCCTCATCAAGTTAATTCTAAACATTTACAGAAGGAAGTCAGGAATAGTAGCCTGACTAGTATTTCCCCACATCTGTCAGTTCTCACTGAAAATAAGCAGAGCTGCGGTCAGGAGTTCTAAAAGGTCTTTTATTATTGCTTCAAAGTGGATGTATTTGATAAACATACCTTATGTCATTCTGTCATGCATTTGTGTGGAAACAGGAATGGAGTGGGATGTTTTTAGCAGTCTCATCATCTGGTAACTGTTTGTAAATGTTTGATTCACACTTCTCTGCCTCAGGCAGACCCTGATCTAACACCCACGTGAAGTGAATGGTAGCCTTTGCCTTGATTTTCATTAATATGGGATCAGAACAACATTAACAAATTTAGAGATTCCTTGTATCCCAGGGACAAATCCTTATTGTGTTAAAGATAAAAGAGAGAATGGAGCAAAATGTTTGTAACAATGTATTTTCAACTAAATTTATTCTTCATGAACAAATGAAATGATTCTTAAATTAACCCACTCTGTGCAGTATGAAAACAACTGTGAGAAATTTTGCATGAGCTTTTTTGCTCTTAAGGTGGCTCCATTTTATATTGTACATTCACTTTGCTTATCAGACTTTCCAGTAGGGTTGGTTATTTATGACTAGTCACATTAATGTTTGTGGTTGTGGTTGGCTGAATGTAATCCTGGTGCCTGGAAGAACCGACATGAGCAAACTGTTGGCATGAGGTGTTCACCTGGTGCAGTGACAATGACTTCTATAGGCACGTGGATAGTGACCTATCCCACAACTATGATGATGTGTGCTGTTACTAAATTAGAAAAAGCAGGTGATGGGAGAAACAGGGAATGGTTGATTACTTCTGTGCAGGATCGTGTGATTTTTCTCACCTCCATTGGTGAGTGGTAAGGACAGGACCACTGGACTTGGTCCATGGCCTCCAAAAATCTCTGAGGGAAATGGCAGACTAAGATTACCTTAAAGTTAGTAGAGTGGGCTGGCGTGAGATAAACAGGGTCTTGTAATGAGTTGGGAGCTGGGGAGGTAAAAGGAACAATAATATCTTTGTCAGAATTGTGTGACATAGTGGGAGTATGGGGACATACAACCGGGAAGCATCTGGAGCACTTCAGAGTCCCTGTTCCTCTTTGTGCTTCCCCTTTGTACCCGTGCTTCCTGGCCAGCTGTACCATGTCCTGGAGGTGTTGATTTATCACACAGCTCCATTTCTCACTACAAAGCCTGTGACAGGGCTTTGCAGAAGAGCCTCCTAACAGCTGCTGTGCAGACTCTTGTCCTCTGGGACTGTGCTGAAGACATGACTCTACTTTGAGATGGGCCATATCGTCTCATGACACAGTGCTGCGTGCTGTGTGACAGCATGTGTCAATGTGGTGGGTTTCAGTGAGTGGTCTGGTAAAGGTGGGCTGTTCATAGCCAGAGAGATAAGCCAACCCAAGCATGTAGACTGTGAATGCCTGATGGTTCTATAAGAAGCATCACTGCTGCATCTGAGCTGGGGAAAGATATTAGTGAACAGGTTTGCTGCTTCTGCTATGCTGTCGCTTCTATTATCGCCCATACTTTTTGGCTTTTCTTGCTCCTAATTGCCCGGTCTTGTCCAAAGGTGTATTGAAACAGCTTTTCTCTTATGACTAGAGGATCTTAAAGAATGACTGTTTGTAGCAGAACAAAAGAAGCCAGTTACACTGACAAAATTGGAATTTCACCAGTTTTGCCAGTTACAGGACATTGACCTGTGATAACACAAGTGTGGGACAAACATGCGTCTCTTGCTGAGGTCTGAAAGTTCCCAGTCAAGCAGTGCATGCATGGTAAAACTGGGTGAGAATAGATTTGAACTACAGCCCTGCCTGAAGACTAGTAGCAAACAGAGAACTGTTTGAGAGTAGCCACAAGATGCCACAACTTCTGGACAGTAACCTTTGAAAATACCACAATCTCCTAATTGCTGGTCTTTCTGTTATATTGACACGGTGAATGTTGTCCATGCATGAATGATAAATTTCTAACTGATGAGTTTCTCCTGCCATCATCACCCATTTATGATCTGGTGTTTGAAAGTTCCCACTGCAACAGAACATAGATTTTTGTCTTCTAAGCAAGAGCTGGAAAGCTCTTAGCTGACAACCAAAAATCTATGTACTGTGAGCGAGTGGCCGTTTCCTCTTTTCTCACTCCTACCCAACTCGTGTCAGACTTTTCCAGCTCTTTGATGTAATCTCACTTCATCTGTGTTTTGCCTGGGACTGTGGTAAGATTCCTCCTCACACTGCCTATAAGCCCGTACAAATTAGTAACCTGCATCTCTCCTGTTGGAAAAAAAGAGCAAAGGGGCTTTCCCCCTCTCCCCAGTCCATCAGTTCCCCCAGCAGAGGATAATCTGGTGTCAGCACCCTTCGTACATCAACAAGGGCAAACTCAGGAGAGGATCTGATCAGTGTGTATTTTCTATCCTCTTTCATTGATTATTACTACACAGTTGACTTTAGAGTTGCTTTGACATCCCTGGGCCTGGAGCCAAAATGGAATGAATCAGAAAATACTGGAACCATGCATAGCGGGCTCCTTGTCAAGCCACTTTCTGCTAAACTCAGCAGAACCTGAGCACGCCAGAGAACTGGGGGCTAAATGGGAAGGAAATTGCTAGCACAGATGTTTAATGTGTGGTTGTAAATAGCAGCCTCCTCCCTTTTGTGTAACTCGGACCATAAAGAACACTAGGATGCACATCATCCAAGAACGTCTCACTCTTGAGTGATGCTGGACCCAGGGAATATGGTTATAGAGCAATAGTCTAAGTTGTAATTGCTCCATTTTTATTTGAATAAAACCTATTGATCCAGGAAAAAGCATACCCCAGCCCTCAAGAGGAAAGACAGAGTTGGCTTTAAATAATTCAGAGCATTCAACACTTTCTTTTTCTCTTTCAAGTAATGGGACAAAATTCATTTCTGATCCGCCTCCAATAGCTTGAAGAGAATTAAACCATTACTGTCATATATTATTTGTGTGTTTGGCTCTGTACAAGACAGACCAGGAATGGAGGGTAGTCCATTATGTTTCTGGACATAAGTTCTCTCTTTGAATTCAAGTGCCTGAAGTTAAGCACTGGCTGCAGTATCACCTACAGAATAATGTCTTGAGAATCCTGAGAAATAACCTTGTTATGTGCTTAGGACTTAATTTTAAAGGACCTGAGCTTGCATTCATTGGCTGAAGTTGAAAATCATTGTGATGGTCCCCTGACAATGCAAAAGAGATTTTCTGCAGCGATTTTTGATCAACAGAGGATTTCTTCATTCTCTTTTATTTAGCAAGTTATTCTGCAGCAGGTCAGCGTATGCTGAGGTTTGTTGGTCGAAGGGTATTGCTGGCTATTTTCCCCTTCCACCTCTTATGCCTTCTCATGAATACGGAGACTGTAGTAGTTCTTGATATTATGAAAGAGCACGTCTGCCTTTGATAAAAGACTTGCTGCAGTCTGCAAATCTGATACAATCTAGCGCACTCCTCTGCAGTACACTAAATGCCAGCAGAAACCTCAGCAGCCTGACTACCCTGCATGTGCCCTTCACAGGGGGCCGTATTTTATACGTCCTCAGGCAAATGCTATTCAGGAGCTCGAGTTTCCTCAGCTTATCAGGTAAACAAACAACATGTTATATGGATTTATGATGTTGGGGTTTTTTCCTATGCTCAGAATGTTGATGACTGTATGAAATAACTGTCCACCGGTTTCCAGCATTAAATGTCGTTCCACAGAGATCATCTCTAGCCAAAGGCCTTGGCAGGCAAACAAGGTTCTCTATTACAGAGACACCCTTTGTGTGTCCATTTGAAAGTTCCCTTAGCTTTGTAGAACAATTTGGCCATTCTGAATGTTCACAAAAGTTGAGTAGCTTCATTTAGACTCTACTGACAAAATTAGCCCGATGCCTATGCTTTTCAGCACATTTAACATACACTAACAACCTTATCCTGGGCTTTTGTTTCTACAGCCAAAACACCCCAATCCTGACTGGCGCTACTCTGCATCCCTACGGGCAGGCATGCAAAGGTACGTATGGTGTTTCCCCACATGAAGGGGAATTCTGTCTTTGTCCTCTGTGAAATGGACAAAGCTGTCTGGCTCCTCTAGCACCTTAGACCAAGGATATCTGTACAGTGAGGTGGAAAGCACCTGAGTTCTGCTGCTGTCACTTCCAATTTCCGACTGTTACAGACTCAGTCTGACTGCATCTTACGTTATTACTATACTAGCATAGATCTGTGCTTTTTGGTTGTTTACCTCCTGCCTTTTTATACATTGACTGTCAAGGCATAATTGCTCCCATTATTGAATTATTTAACTGTGATTATACACTTCTTGTTTGCTTTAAAGCTCCCTGTAATCATCAATGCTGATATGTTTCAATAGACTGTCTGCAGCATTGATGCATTTTCCATCTTGTCTCTCATTACCTTGAAAGTATGCTGCTCCTGCAGTCAGCTTATTAGCCACATGGTGCAATCAAGATGATTAATACAGTTTAAGGGTCGTTTTGAAGATGAGACAGATTTTCAAAGAAGGAAGAGTGAGGCTGTGTCCAAATGTCTTCAGACATCTTTGAAAGTCCTCTGCCTAACATTGCAAGCAGTCTCTGCTATAATTTGTTACTTGGTACACCTGGAAAAAGGGTATTATAATAAACTTGGGTTTGTAAAGCCAAATAAAACAATATTTTTGCTACCCCTTCCTGAGCAAATTAGAAAATTGGTTTTATATTCAGATGTAATCTAACAAGATTTAGTAAGAGTGGCTTACAGGTTTCGATGCAATTATAAGGCTGCAGCGGTTCCTAGTGGCACTGCAAAGGTCAAATGTTCCCAAAATTGTTGGTGCAATGGGACTGTAGTCATCACCTTTCATCCATGACCCACAGGGCTCAAGAGTTTTCATAAAGCTGAAGTCCAAACCTCAGATTCAGCCTGTCCATCCCTGAGCCTGTTCTTCATGTGGGTGAGGGCATGGTGCACCTGTCCAGCTGCCTTTGGGCTGCTGTGTGAAAAGGAACCTGAACCTCAGGGACCAGAAGGAAAGGAAGAAAGAGCAAGCTTGATTCTGCAGCCTGTTGGGCAAACTGGTTTCTTTCTTTTATATTCCTGCTGTTATTTTGTTTTTTCACTCCCTGACTGCTTACTGCAAAATGAGTAATCGGTCTGGGGAGCAGGATCCTGAAGCAGGAATTCTCCTGCCTACATGAGCATCTTATTCTACCCATCCTCAGAGAGTCAGGCATGCTCTTGTGTATTCCCAGCATGATCCTGTGGATCCACATTCCTTTCTATATAGAGAGTTCAAGATCTTGCTTGAAGGTACTTGAACAGTTAATGAAAAGTCAGAGCTCATTTAAAGCAATTTGTCCCACAAGCAGGGGAGCTAAAGAAGCATTTCAGGGAAATTGTATGTGTTCCTCTGTTCTCTCACATCAGCAGTCCCCGTCCTTAGCTGAAATCTCAGATTCTGAGCCTGTGTGACATGGCCAGCTGATGATTTTCATAAAATTCTGATTTTTCATGAAACTTGTGCAACTTTGGTATCTGTAGGAGCCTTGACATCTGCCACGTTTGATTGAAACTGCCCGTTAAGTTCAACTAGGGGTGTGGAAGGGAGCTGAGAAGCAGATGGACAGAAACGGGGACGCAGTCACAGAATCCTGTTTCTCTAGGGAACTGCACACAAATACGTGCCTAGTTTTGCATTAGAAGTAGCAGATTTTTTTCTTTTCCTTCCATGTAAGGTGCTGGCTAATGCCCAAATCTGTGCTTTCAAGGCCAAGAGCTCACGATGCAACACCGTAAAATTTGCTGTGTTAGTTTCTGCATTTGAGAAAATGTATTTAATTCTCTGAATTGCACACGAGAAGCATGCAGTAACCCAGGAAGGTGGGATCTGTTAAGTAGCACAGTGACAGAAGCTCAGAGCTAACTCCACCAACTTTTTATTATTTGCTTTTATGTTAGTATATCATAACAGCAAAGAAGGTGTGTAACTACCTTGTTAGGGACTTCCAGTCAATGAAAGCCAAGTGTCCTGCAGGTATGTTTGTTTTATAAATTATGCCACAACTGTGTTTTAGTAAATAATCGAAGATATTTTTTTGCAAGTCCAAACAGCTAGTTTGCAATGCTTCAGCAGAACTTGTTAGCATCACACAGTACTATAGTAGTAGTTGCAGAGCGACAAACAGTTATGGTCTTTGAAGAGTAGCAAGAAAGGGAAATATTATGGAGCACAGGGCAGAGGGGAACTGTATAATCTAACTATGATATATGCTTATTCAGTGCTGTGCATATGGAGGAGGCAGGAGTCCTGCGTGGCGGACCAGGAGGGCCTGATCAGCAGTGGCCAACGGTTTCCAGTGCTACTCCAGGTAAGGGTGTGAAAATCTAGAATACATGGGAGGAGCTAATGTTAACTGAAATAGACTTCCTAATGCTTCCATTTTCAGTTGTTTTTCTTCTGTTTTGTGTCTCTGGGTGAAGTTCTTGTAAATTAATCTGTGGAATCTAATTAAAGTGGAATAATAAAGCGTAAAATAGATTGTGGATGGTGTCCCTGCCCATGGCAGGGGGGTAGGAACTGGATGATCTTTAAGGCCCATTCCAACCCCAACCATTCTGTGATTCTATGATTTTTTTTCTTTACTTGGTCTCAGATGAGCACTGAAGATAAGAGTCCTTGATCCCAGCTTTCACCCTGCCTTCGGAGGTTATTGGTTTGTGTAACAGAGTAGTGGAAGGGCTTCAGTTCTGATGTGTGTATTCAGATTCAAAATGCTTGTGTCTAGGGCTGGTTTGCCCTGCGTTTCAAAAGAACAGTAAAACTGGGGTAGGAACTTATCAGTTCTCCCTTTGTTATTTTTACAAACCCAGTAAGTCTCTTTGAATGTCTTTTCTCATTTTCTGTGGTGAAATCGGACCTAATTTTTTGCTAGCTATATTCATTCACATTCGCCCCCCTTCTCTTTGTCTAGTGAAGCTATAGCCCTCTATGTAGTACTGAATTTGGAAATTGAAACTAAACTATTATTTGCTTGTCAAAATAAATTACCAAAACCATATTTTAGAATGTAGCTTTACTTACTCAGTAACTGACTGATGACTTCACAGCAGTCAGTAAGAATTGGCAAAAGGTCCTCACTGAGTTAAGACAAAAAAAAACCCCACCTGCATCTTTTGCAATGCAGGCAATAAAATATTCTCACTTTTTATGTTGGAGCAGGAATAAGAGAGAGATGTAGTGGAACAGCCAGTCACTGGTGTGATCAGCAATTTTAGTCATGTCCAAACTTAGCTGTCAACTTAGGATGCCCTGTGTAGGGTTGTGAGCCCTGTATGACAGCTCTGCGAGCACTGTCAGTCCTCCAGAAATTTAAATGAGGAGTAATGCTCATATCACAGAGGCAGGTCAAAGGCTGAGAAGTGGGGTCTCCAGCAGAAAAGATGAGAAAGCTGCTTTATTTAATACTTTTTCTACAAAACTTTCCTTTGGCTTAAATGGGAATTTTACCTGGATAAAGGGCTGAGGAGCAACTTCAGGATTTGCAATCGCAGTTACAACACATCCGTGAATTAACAGTGCCCAGCAAGATCTGCATTGGTGTTGTAGAATGGCTGTCTGCAGAAACAGATTTGGAAACTAACATAATACATAGTGGGCCCCTAGGCTATAATTACCTGGTTTTCGTGTGCTCTTCCTTCTGTTGCAGGCTTTGCAGGAAGACGCAGCTTGTGCATGTTGTGAAGGGTGCGTAACTGTTGAGCTTGCATTTGAAAATGTCACCACAAGTACACTCTAACCTTTACAAGGGGTTCCTTCAGGCTTTCAGCTGCACTAATCATCCTTGACTGAGCGCTTACTGTATTACCTTACACCAAGTTCAGTGTGGTTGCAAATACCCACCTAGATGTTTGCTTGCTGGTAATGCAGTTTTCTAAGTACGTGAATGTAAATGGCAAGGTAGGAATGTCCTGTCTTCTGAGAAGGTCTGTTGGCACTTGGGTCCCAGAGCCCTGTTCTACGATGTGGACTCCTCCCTGATATTCTTTTTGTGTCTTGTAATTTTAGACTCATTTTGGGAACTTGAACATCTCTTTGTTTGAGGAGCAGCACTAGCCCTTGGCTCTTATTGCTCTTTCCTTCCATGACCATGCGATGAGGCACTTGTGCAGTGAATGCACCCCTGTCACCCACGCTGCTCTGCATGTTTGTGGCTACGTAGGGTAGAGAAAACTGTAAGGCATAGTGAGAGAAGAAGCTGGCAGGAGGCCCTGTGGAGCTGGCCAGCTGCAGAGTCCACGGGCCAAGTCTGTTTACTCTGCCCCTTGGACTGAGCGGTGTAAATCACTGTTTCTCTGTGGTTTTTATTTCTAGATAATGTGTTCAAACAGGTTGTAAGAAAATAGCTTCAGCAACAGAAAACTTTTCTACCATACAGGAAACTGTGACTAATTAAAATTGCATTATGGAATATCCGTGCTAGTTACAGCTACCTTTAAATCCGATTTTTGTAAAACAGGATCCTTGTAAATTTTTTTTTCCCTGCACAATGAAGATTCATTTGTTTTGTCTTTGTCCACTCCCAAGGGATTAGTGACCCGGACATAACATTGATTAACCCTTTTTTAGTGCATTTCACATAATATTCTTCTCCACTCTTTGTAAGCAAAAGCTACAGATGTCCCTGGTCCTTAATAGCAAACAGGCAATTCATAGGGAACTCTGTTAGGATTAACAATTGTGTTAATTTTCATACCTTAGGCACGACATCATGCATCCCATTTTCAGCAATGTACTACCACTGGTTTAGGATCTTATCTGCAGTTTCCCACGAATATCTCTTTCAATGCTTCTTTCTCTTTCTGGATTAGGTTCAAGACCTGTAATATTTTTCGTCAGGTTAACATACACAGCTGATGCTTTTCAGAAGAGATTCAACTCATTATGGTCACATGCAGTCGATTGAGTCCACAAATGTACTTGCTCCTGACATATCATTTGCATTTGAATGGAGTGCACCTGGGTCCAGATAAACTCCTAGATAAGATATTTGTTATCTCTGTTACCATCAGCATACTGTGGCAGCCATAGGTCTCAGCTTCTGATTACTAGAAACCACTTCGAAGCCTGATCTGTGCACGCATTCTCCATGCAGTTCTTTTAGTCAATTGATTAATCCCAATTGATTTGTCACTAAACCATTCGTTTAATTTAACAATCCACAAAAGCCATGGATAAGATGCCTCTCAGAGACAGATTCAGAGAGCTAATCAATGAGAGCATTCAAAGGTGATGTCATAGGAACACTTTAAGAAGGATGAACAAGTCAAGTGTTAAATGAGTAAATCCTTAATTCCTAATGCGTAGCTGTACTCAAACATCACACGATGTTTCAGCAAATATGTGTTGCCCAAGAGAACTTGGTCCTCATTTGATGGACAGCACTTCTACTGACTTTATCATGTATTTCACCCATGCAGGGGACAGTGAATCTTGATCTGGCATTTTTAAATTGTCTTCGTGTTTTCTTATAAACCAATAGTTTGTAGGTTTGTAGTCAGGATGCTCCCAAGTGAGGTGGGACAAGAAGGCTCAAACTCCCTCTGTGTAGAGGATAGCATTGGGTTTAGCTTCCTGCGTCATCTCATTTGTCCTCCACATGCTATATAGTGAGTCTAGGAAATGCAGGTTTCTGCTCTATGTCTTTGACAGTTTGGGCAATTATATCAGAGTTTCTATAGGTGACCACTAATCTGAGTGAACTTTATTTTCTGGATGCCTAACTTGGAATAACTGGAGCTTGATTTGCAGAAATGGTGGGAGCTTGTAGTAGAAACTAAGATGAACAGAAATGTTGCTCTAAACATACAACACTGAAGATTTCTGAATAAATCAGACCTGTGCATAGTTCAGAGCTTAGAACTACTGGGCATTTGACATATCTGTGTGTATTTCTCTGTGCCCCTGGTTCCAATCTGCAAAACAGAACTGGTGATGCAAGTGCTTCGCAACAAGTCTAAGGATGCTTTCATAGCACATGTAAGACTTGGGAGAATGATAAGGTTTTGTAACGAAAAACAGAGGAATTTTAAATCCTGTGTCCAATGTGGGCTTTATATGTGTGCAGTAAATAAGGGACTGGGCCACACACCACATATATAGAGGGGAAAAAAGATACTTCCATTCAGACAGCTCTGTAAACAAAAGAGAAAGGACCTCATGAAAAAATCTGCATCTGGAATTTGTAAGTGTGTAGGTGAAGACCATGGGTGAAACACTGACATCTCTGAATTCCATGGCAAATAGCCCACAGACTTCATGGAAGCTAGGATTTTGGTGTCTAGCCTTACAAAAATGTACAAGGGACTGAATTAAGGTTGCTTAGGGAAATGCCATCCTAAAATATGCTAGTTTTATGTTTTGTGGTGGTAACCTTCTTCTAAGTATATCTGTCATTTTTGTTTCCTTTTCCCGAGTAATTGGCTGGGGAAGAGAGGTGGTAGCCTTGTGTTTTAAAGCACTCTTATGAAAAAAGCAATTATATTGTGTGAGAATCTGCTGACCTCAAGTCCTTCATGCTTGACACTCACGGTGCATATGTTTATCCCTTGAACTGGCCAAGTAAACAGCAGTAGTAATATTGGCTGCTATTCCTTACAGGACATCAGCAGGAGAGACGGGTTAGCTGTGAATTTCATAGCTACTTGAAAAGGCAAGGGAATATTATAACCAAGAAACCCAGAGATCAGCTTTAGGTCTGAAGAGGACTGTATGTGCTGTGCTATATATGTATGTAAATATATATATTTTATATATATATATATGTTTGTATATATATGTAATCTTAATGCAAAATTTATAGCTCCTTGTGTCTCATCACCCAAAGCCTGACTCTTTCAACGTTTGTCCTTTGAAGTTTGTCTATCACAGCTTTCCTCTTTTTATTTAGTTTTCCCTGCAGTTCCTTACCTCCTGCCTAACCGTGATTTTTCTACACATGCTCTGCAGGCTAGGGATATTCCATGCCCATATAGCCTCAAACTGTCCTGAAAGATTATAGAGACTTTTAGGTTTTATGCTGGGATCTACAGCTGGTCTGGAATAGATTTCTCGCTCTCGGAGGACAGCTCGTGCTGCAATCAGCTGGAATGCAGAAGAGGTCCATTGACAGGGCATGGGCTGTAGAACAGGTGATGAGTACTGAAAATTAAATGAGAAGCAACTATAAATATGGCAAATAAACAAAGTTATCTGAAAGGTAAAGTCAGTTTTCCTAGTAAGTTCTGCACTGCTGGTTTGGGGTAGAGTGTTGTGAGTGGAATGACTGTGGGAAAGCTGTGAAGAAAAGGAAAGGGGATGCTTGCATGGATTTTAATAAAAAGTGTCCAAGAATGCCTTGATAGGAGAAGAAATTATTATAATTATCTAGTGTAAGTTGTGTTGTACACAATTCTGAGTTTCACAAGCAGGTAAATCCTACTTGAATAAGAACATTCTGACAGAGAGACACTTTCTTCCAACAGAGCGGTGTGAGAAGGGCCCAGATGAGAGAGAGGGCACTAGTGTCAGCAGGAGAGATCTGAGCAGAGAAATCTAAGGACATGAGGGGGGCATCAGTAAAACTCTTGGAACAGGAAGATAAGCAAAGAGGATCTGGTAGAGGGAAACAATTGGAAAAGGATGCTAGAAGGTCTGCAGGAGCAGGTAGCATTGGGAATGGCACAGCGTGGACTCTTAAGTGACTACTGAGCACAGGCCACTGGGAAGCAGATTGGCACACTGAGTTTGAGTAATAGATTGTGATGAGGGGGACAGAAAGCCACACTGCAGTTAGTTCTTCTTTTCATGGAATAATAATTTGATCTGTCTGCATCTTTGAGTCCATTTAACATCGGCACAGAAGGAATGAATCATTTTTTTTTCCAGGTTGACTCTTTCACTGTTGCAACAGACACTGTTCTTGAAATTCAGTGGACGTAACACTCCCGTAAAAGCTCACAGGGGGCCACAGTGCTGTCACAAGGCTCTTGGCC
Source organism: Leptosomus discolor (assembly GCF_034619465.1). Lineage (NCBI taxonomy): Eukaryota > Metazoa > Chordata > Aves > Leptosomiformes > Leptosomidae > Leptosomus > Leptosomus discolor. The sequence goes on from NC_141400.1 coordinate 1,247,107, forward strand.
TCTGAAGTATTTTTCTTAAAATTCAGTGTAAAGAGAAAGAGCCTAAGAAAATAACTCTGAGAGTTATAACATACGAGGTATAACGTATTTTATATGCTACAACTTTACACTGTGGTTGTAAATGGAGAGCAATTTCTTTCTAAATGTCTGTTTAGTTTCTATTCACCTTCTTCAAATGACCTTCCTTATATACAGAAAAAGGTCTAATTAAGACTCATCAAGCAGGCACTGCAAAGACTGTGCAGGGGCTGAAAGTGCTGCTTCTTTGAGACTCTCAGAGGTTAATTTACAAGTAACAGCAGAGAACACTGGTCTGGCTTAGCTTTAGCAGTGCATTGATTGAAGCTATAAAAGATAATAACTAGTTAGCAACTCAGAATATAAAACAGATCTTGGTTTATTGCAGCTGCTTAAAATGGAAGGAACTAGAAAATGCAATCTATATCTTCTATATTTATTTGAATTAACAACCAATTTTCTATGGAATTTCATAATCCCAACTTTCAAACCCAGAAATACCTACATGTCGAAATACCTACGTATCAATATACCATCCCAAAGAACCATACCCTAAGTGGTCTAAGAAACACTGTGATAGTATGTGTAATATTTTTAAAGGAGAAAATAGGGAAAATACAGAACAGCCAAGTTATTAATGTTTCTCCTGAAAATTAGTCTTCAAATCAGTAAATTAATAAGTCCCCAAAATGAAGGTCACATGCAGTTTAACTAGTTCCTAAGCCTACCCAGTAAAGTATCAGAGATTTGGTTCACAGCCTGTTGTAATCATGGAAAAAATCATCCCCATAAAGCACACTAAAATCATTCTTTAAAGGTGCAGTATCTCTACCAGCTCAGTAGAGTCCTGAGAAGGAAATCACACCAGCTTTCTCCTGTAGATGCAGAGCATTGACACTCTACTGAAATAGAAATAATCTGTAAGGACCATATAAGGCTAAATCCCTTTCTTTTCTCTCATGTTTTGACCTTAGTCGTTGAATTCTCAAATTAATTCCACCTAGTTGCTGAGGGCTTCAACATGATGCACAGTCCTTATTTTTGTCCCTACTCCCAGTATGGTTCATTCCCAGGATGCTCCCTGTATACTCCCTGCTCTTCAGCTTTCCACTTCTGTTTGCTCCATTTTCACCTCTTTCCTGTTACCTATCTGGTTTGCCAAGTTTGCACCACTTTCTTCCCTATTTCTCTTCCAAACCTGTTTATTCCTTTCATCTAATGACTCTGCTCTCTTCCTGCTTGTTTGTCCACTGTGTCTCCCCTCTGTATTGGTATTCCAGGAATGCTGAAATGTAGATCACCGGCTTGGCCACACATCACCTTTTCAGTATTTCACACTGAACTAAGAATTTTCTGTGATAAACACTCTCATTTCTGGCAGCCTGATGGAAGGTGGAGAGGACTGAGAATTTCAGATACTGCTTGGGCTGAAGAAAAACATTCTGAAATCAGAAAGATTTTTTCAAAAGAACATATAAAAATATTTTTGACAGATGCAGCTAGACATACTGATTATTATTTTTAAAAAGCTGATGGCTGTTCTGGCCAGGAACTTGTCTGCTTCACCACATGGAAACTCTAATTGAAGCAGCAGTTTGGGCTGTCGGTATTTGCAGCCAGGACTACATAAATGAATAGGTTAGATTTCTGTTCAGCTCAGTGGGCAAAGAAAGAAGAGGAAGATACAGAAACTGCAGTCATGACTTGGCTAACGTTAAATTTATTTTCTGTTATTTTGTTCTTTTCCTCCTAGCTGAAAAAAAAAAACAACCCGTGACTGACCTGAAATGGCATTTGTGATCTTTATCACGGGATCCATTATTTTCCAGTGGAGTGTACCAAGTAAATTAGATGACATGGATGAGAGATTTAATAGTGTGTGATACCTTAGTCCTTGAAGACTCGAGAGTAAGGAAAAAAAGGACTCATCAGAATTTGAAAAAGGCTAATGCTGGAAACTTCAAAGTTTTGTGGTCTGTTTGTCTTGATAAGCTTGGATAAGACTTTGTTTTCATTTTGACTATGAAAGAGAATGGTCTTGGAAGAATTTGTATCTTCATATGTTGTGGAGAATTCTTGATTCCACCTGCTGTAAAGATTTGTGAGAGCAATTAACCTTTCTCATTAACCCCAGGCAAGTCCCTGTGCATGTGCAGTCCTCCCATTTAGATTTGGGTCATGTTTGTCCCTGACTGGAGCCAGTTGTTGAATTTGCCAAAATGGAGATGACCGTGTTCGAATTCTGATCTCCTCTTGCACGAGGTGATGGTTCCAAGGCAGATTTCTTGAAGGTTCCTGTAGGACTGATAGCTCCAGCTGAGGTACTAGTAACACAGGAGACCCGCAAAATTTCTAAAACCAGGAATAAAATAAGTAAGGGGGGCAAAAGGCCAGTGGTTTTCTGTGACTGAGTAACATGAAGCGGGTCTTCCCAAACTGTAGACAAAAGCTGCTGCAGCTCAAGACTTAGTCATTTTAAGGAGCGATGAAGTAAGAGATTTTACAGAAGCAGTTTAGCTGGGTAGCTGGCTATAATTTCTATCTTTAAGTGCTAGGAGAAAGTTTAATGACAATATCTCCTTGTCTACTTAATTCATCCTTTCCTATAATAATCTCTTTGCTCCCTCAAAATGGAAGTTACAGTTGTACCTTAAAATGTTTCTCATTTGACAGCAGTTACCAACTCTACTCTTTGTTCTCAGAACAAAGTAACATCTCTGGAAAACTACCTGATTTTGATTATGGCTAATTTTGTTATGTCTGTAATGGCCAGTAATTTGGTAACTCTTTTGAATCCAACACCAAATACTCCAGCTAGTTTATCATGTTTTCCACCCTGATTAACCTACCATCTAGGAGTTAGATATACCACAAATGATGCTGTAACTGAGCAGAAAGGGAGGGGTGGAACAACACTTCTTAAAAAAAAAAAAAAAAAAAAAGATTTACCAGATGATGCAATTCTTAGACGTCTGGTGGGAAATTATTTTGTAAATAAAATAAAGTCCAGTTTTCAAATTTAAGCAACTTTTTCACTTGTCCATCGCTCTAGGCATGTGCTTCTTTGTGATCTTTGTGACAATACTCATGAGTTTGTCTTGCATGCTTACTGGTAATATTCTGTAGCTACGCAGAAGACATGGGTTTTGATTCCCATCTCTATTATTTTCTCAGAGGCTTCAATAAATAAACAGAAAAATCACTCATTTGCAGCTGTACTACCTTGGGTTGTGATCTTGTCAGAACTTATAAGCTAAACAAGTGTTTATGTGGTCAGTACTTCAGGGAATTGATGGTAATCAAATTGTTTCCACATGAGGTTACAGCTGCTTTATTTTCTCCATATTGTGCCTCCCTGTTGTGTGTGTGGTTTGGGTTTGTTGTTTTTTTTGTTCCCTCTTTGCTGCTGTGGGCTTAATTTTATTCTTTTCAGATTTTTTTTAAAAGAAAATATAGTCAAGTAAATGTTAAAACAACCTATGAATTTCATGATCCCAGAGGAATTTCAACCCCATTATCTCTTGCAATACACAATTCACTATCTGATAGAAAATAGGTGGATAAAATAAGGAAGTTTCTAAGCAATTCTAAGGAATTTTGATCTCAAATGTATTTATATTGCAAGTGATAGAAGGAGAAAAGAGGTTGAGAGAGTACAGACCACTCTGGTATTACATCTTCCCCTAATGGATGTCTGCCTGTCTGCAGCACTTTGCTGTACACAAGGGTCATGGATGTATTTTTCATGTGTTTATTTTTGTAACTGGGCATTGCTTCAGCGTCTGTTATTAATGTTGGAGCATGGCAGCGCCTCTCAGGTCAGATGGCACTACACAAAGCCCATGCAAATAGCAAAAGACAAGCCTTGCCTTAAGGAACTTACCAGTGACATGAGCAGGGCAGACAAAGTCTGGGAACACAAGGGAAAGGACACGATCGTTATCCTGTTTTAAAAAGCAAAAGGAAAAACCACTCAAGGTGCAGAAAAATTACCGTTATTCTTGTCACAGAGTGCTCTATGGCAATGCTGAGGACTGGATCAGCATCCAGTTGGCCCCAGCTGCTCTCACCGTAGCAAGAGTGAGCAAAGAATACCAGAGCTGTGAGCCTGTTTCGGGGTGTCCTTTCCTGCTCCTCTCCAGCCTGCTGAGACAGAGAATGCCCCTTAGGTCAGGGCTTCCTGGACACTGTGGGATTGTTGGTTTAGCCTTCACGTTTTCCTGCAGTGTTTACAGGCCCTTTGCCTTCGATGTCAGACCTTCAGCAGCTCACAAGCCCCGCTTTTAAAGAGGCGGGCAGAGGCTGCTTCCCATTCCTCTTGGTCATCATGTTTCTCTCTTTTGCACCTCCCTGATCAATTTGCTGTATCCTTGCTTTGGTGGGACTGCCAGAGCAAAACTGGGCTGCAACAAGCAGAGAAAGCATTACTGCAATACTGTGCATATTTTTTCCAGCGTGCATGGTGACTGTTTATGTAACATTGACCTAGAGATGCTGAATTTACTTGGAGAGCTAAACGCTGAACCCATTCGGTCATTACTTGTGTGCACTCAGAGGGTGTAATGAGAGATGCAAAATGGTGATAGCAGCACACAAAGGCATCCTCTTCATCATAGGGATTTAATTCTCAGAAAATCAAGGCTCTGGCTGTGGAGGGAATGAATCCGAGTGCAGCTTCTTTGCTCTTGTCTTGTATAATTACAGTCACCCATCCCTAAAAGCATCCCCTCTTAGCATGCACACAGAGCTAGCAAAATAAGTGGATTGATTAGGAATAAAAAAAAAAAAATACCACAAACCCTTTGTGGTCTTGTGGAAATTGTTTATGTGTTTATGCAGAGAAAAATAGTGTGCTGCTTCTACTCATGCAGGTAGATAGCACAGGCTCAGAGAAGGCAGGGGAGGCTTGGTGCAGCCTGCATGCCTCAGCCTTAGCATCAGCAGTTCATCCCACAACAAATGCTGTCAAGGAGGCTGGAGCTAGAATGGAATTCATTGGTGGTGGTTTGAACACGATGAAATTAAATTGCTTATATTTTGTTTGAGTTTGTTACTAGGAACAGAGCAAGTGCTTCATTTGCTGCTGGTAGTGGCCCAGTTCTTCTTGTGCCTGCCTCCCAGGATTTGTTTTTTGACCATTAAGAAAAGAAGCTGTTGAAAAAGCAAGTAAGATTTGTTGACTGGCAAGCAAATCCTGTGCTGATGGATTCACAGGCTCTCGGGGTCTCGGGGGGGGGGGGGGGGGGGGGGGGGGGGTGCTATCCTGTTGCATGGAGTTGGGTGGGACTGGAGGGGCTGGGAAGGGAGTTCACTCTCCGTGTAAAGGTCAGATCTCAGGCATATAATACTGAAGCACACACAAGACAGGCTGCTGCCCAGGCTGGGAGTGGCACTGATTAGATACCTAATTGTGCAGCTAATCTCCTTAGGCTCACTTAGACAATTAATGGCAAGAGAGGTCCTCTGTCCTTCCCTCTCTGCATTTGTCTCTGTGGTTACTAGAGCTGGCCGAGGGATTTTGCCTTAGGTTATACCCTCTTATCTTGTAATCATGCCTCCTTGGCCTAGTGCCTGCTCCTATGGATTGCTTATACTAGCTAGGTTACTCAAACCTTGGAAAAGAAATACCCAGTTATTTCCAAGAGGCAAGCTCTGGTCTTCAAATAATTGTGGTAGGTTTTTCACATTCAAATTTCTAATACATTGGGAGGCACTTGGAAATCACGAAACAATAGACTGAGCTTAGAAACAGTCAAGAAAGTCCTGAACCTTCTTTAGTTCTCTTGATTCAATTTTCTGATATATTTTTTTTGCACTTAATCACTTGAATATAGTAGCTGAGCTTAAAGGCAAAACAGAATGTTGTAAGACTTAGAATAAAATCAGAGGGGCTTTGAGCAAAGGCAGAGAGTGAAAAATGGCAAAACCTGTATTATAAATATTAGCATAATACTGAAAAATGCAGAATAACAGTTCCTCCACCAGGTTTCCTTCAAACTCTGCCTGCAGACCTTACAACATGGCATTTTCATTACCAAGGAATGTTACACATTAAACACATCTTAGGATCTGCAATTGCAAATTACATTCTCCTCCCTCCTGCTCTTCGTTTTTCACTATCTTGTGTTGGATTAATTTTCCATGATCCTATATGGTCCCAGAAGCAAGAGACTGTCATTTTAGTAGTACATCAACTTGCATGCCTATAGTGGTGTTTAAGCAGTCATAATTAATAACTACAGTAACTGAATACTTTGTCTTCAGTGTTCACCATCTCAGATTGTAATGGTGAGCAGTGTCCTTTCCAAATGCCCGGAGTCAAATGCATTCAATCACATATAGAGGATGAGCTAGCCCAAAGACGTAACCTGCAACTGTAGCACAGATAGACTGTCAGCAGGAGGAGTGTGCTAGCACCGCACTACTCATTAGATTTCCAAGGGGTTTGTTCTTTCTAGTCATCATGTATAGCGTCATCTTTTCATACCAAAAATTACCTGTTCTTGGCAGATTATTATCTTGCTGCAAATTTATGCTAAGTAGGTAGCGGAGTCTCCCTCATGTATAGCTGGAAACAAAAGAATTAAAATAAATTAATAACATTAGTGTCAGATTATCTGCCTCAGTTATTCCCAGACTTCACTCTAGTTGGGAGAAATAAAGCACCATGATGAACATCACCTTTTGCTTTTAATTGAGCTTATTTGCTGTGGGGCAAGAAAGGTTACAGAGTTCCACAAGGACCACACGCGCTGTGGTCCACTTTGAATCGCTGTCTTTGCCCCTCTGAAGAGTGTGGGTGCAGTTATATAGTAAAACTGTTTTCAGCAGTGAAGTTTGGAGAGAGAAAAAAGCATGTTTCTGTTCCACGCTGTAAATCAGTGTATCCATTGCAGTGTACAGACTTTCAAACCGCAGCTAAATCTATCTAAAAGACGCAGTAATGGGAAAGAGAACTATTTACTTCTGGGCCAACAGGCAAAATAACTTGGTGATCCTAATCCAGTTCCCCACTGGCAATTTGCCACATTGGAGAAAACACTGTCACAACTGAAGCTAATTGTCAGCCCCAGCAGGGAGGCCAGTGGGTCATGCAGACTAAATCCATGTGGGTCAACTTCTGATCTTTTGTGAGGCGTGTTGGCTAGACAGCATGATGGGAAGCTTGGGGCATTTCTGCTGGCTTCATAGCTGTTCTCAGTGGAAAATATATTCCCAGCCGTGAATACTGATGCTATGATTGTTTATTTCTTGGTGCATTTTTATGAATCTTCAAATTATATGTCAAATACGATTTTAAAAGCTTAATCCTCATGAAGGTTTACAATTAACCTCCTTATTCTTGCCTGGTATTTCTCTTTTACCATTCCCAGATGGCAAGTGTTTGTAACAGACATAGAAATTGTATCTGGGTCCTTCAGAGCTATGATGTAAGGTCAGCCCTGGCTGGAGATCTTTGATGAGAACTTCACTCTAATTTGTAGAGTCTCCTTTCCATTTGTTCTTTTCTCCTCATTAATTTGAATTAAATACTAGTTTAAGAGCTTTTCACATTTCCTTCAGGTGAAATAAACAATCATCGAAGGATGGAATGTAGGTATTTCTTCCTGCTTCATACTAATCTTCCAGGCAGCCTTAGAATGCACTCCACTTGTGCATTAAAGGAGAGAAAGAGGCAGTTAAAGAGTCTAAAGTATCTGTTTGAGAAGAGCTGCAACAACCCTGTGTTAACTAGTGCTCAGTACAAAATCACTGCTAAGGTGGCCTGCAGAGTTGCTAGGAAACCAAAATAAAAATCCCTTCTTTATAAAGCACAGTGATATCACGAGCGTGACAGATTTTTCCTGCTATTCCTCTTTTTTTTTTTTTTGGTGATGATTGAGCAAGGTTGTGGAGGATGGAGGGAGGAGAGAGGCTGCACAAAGCAGTGTTTGTAGGAAGCACAAGGAAGCTGATCTCTGTCCTGGTGTCTGTAGTCCTACCTGTGTTACAGGCTTATGCAAGTATTTTTAATTTAAAAAAAAAAAAAAAAAAGAAAAGGAGTTAGTTTCCAGCTTTAGGACAATGCAGTCCTTCCCTGCTCTCACCCAGCTTTTATTCCAAGAAACATGGAGGGAGCTGGCAGGGAAGATAGTGAGGCTTGTAGCAGGGAAGAGATTGCCTGAATTTCAGGGAGTCTCTGTCGACTAAATGGATGGGCTTTGTGTAGTTCCATATGAGCTTATACCAGTCTAAGTCCGGGAGTTTTGGTTTTGCTCTTTCTTTTCGTTCTTGCCGTACGTTCCAGTCCTCTCTCAGATCAGCACCGTTTCTTCTCTGACTATGGAGTTAGCTGGTTCAGGGAGCTGATCTGCCTGAAAAGGCTTGTGTGGACTTAATTTTCAACTCAATTAGCTGCTGCTGCTGAGAACTAATACTGGCACAAAAAGGGGTAGGGTTGTCACAGACTAGATGTGTGGAACTGCATCTTCAGAACAAGGGACTGTTGTGTTTGCAGAGAATCAACTTTGTGAAAACATGGTATCGGAAAGAGGAAACAAGAACTGATCTTGTAGAGTTGATTGTAACAGATAATGAAAAGGAAGATAGGGACTTTCATTATATGAATAAAAAGAACACAAACAATGAAAGAGATACTGTGGCCAAGAATAATGAAGAATTTGATAAGGAGTTTGAGAAGTACAGTAATCCCCTGATAGAATTAATTCTTCTAAAATATGTTATTTTTGAAGTATATTTAAGAAGTTGAATATTGAATAGATAGCCTGCATGAACTCCAGCAGCGGAGACACTGATTTCTGAAATTAGAAATGAGCTACGAGGGGTTATAGCTACACTGCAACAACAACAACTGAGGCTGTGCTCAGCATGCTTGGCTCCTCCGTATTGCAGTGAGCTTGCAAAAATACTGAACACTTCTCCCATTTGTGCTCCCTGGTTTGCTCATACAGAGCCTCAGCTGTGGATAGGCATTGCAAATAGTCAGTTAATCTGGTTTTGGGGCCATGCAAAAAAAAAAAAAAAAGAGAGCGAAAACACAGATACAGAGATCAGAGAAATGCTCAGAACTTTAGGAGATGGATCAACATTTAACTGCTATGAACAGAAGGCAAGTGTACCAGGTCAACATGTGAGAAACTAAGAATTAGGAGAAAAGAAAAGGGTGGGTTTTTGGTTTAACTTTAATTGCCTGTGGTGTAAACGACAGCATCCCAGCTGGTCCTACAAACTTGTGAGCTCAAACAAATTCTGATGGAGAGAAATTACATGTTGCATTTAGTTCGCCACTTCCTAGAGCAGAAATCTAAACCAGATCAGGTGAATTATGTTCACCAAGTTCTTTTTTCACTCTTATTCGAGTAGTCTGTCATGACTACCAGAAATGCTGACATCTGTGTTGTAGATGGAGGCCAAAATACCCAGAGCCGTGACTTCTGTGGTCTTAGTTAAGACTGCAACCTTTGCCCTGTGCTGGGAAAGACAAGCGGTAACGCTGTGTATGGAAACAGATTTACTCTTACATCTGGATGCTGTAGCCATCCAGCCTAAGAGCTAGGAACAAGAATCCACCTGATGGTGTAGAAACTGGCAATGAAGAAGAGATCTCTGGTATGATGTTAGCAGACCCAGACATTCTCAGTAGACATGCTAGTCAGAAACAGCTGCTGGACGTTCAGCTGCCATATGTGCAGCCAGTCCGTTTGATCAATGACCAATTCCATTTCAGATGGATTGTGCTGCCAGCTGCAGTGTAATCAGCGATACTGATAAGCAGCAATATTGGATTGGAGAGCGTGATCAAACGCTTGTGTTGTATTAGCAGAACTATTTAATGACTAGTGGGCAGTTGCAGGTTGTGGAGAAGAAAACCACTAACCATGAGACACTATTGCTTGGAATTCGTATTAGCAGGCAGAGTACGCCTTGCGTGGGGTTGCAGTGTTGCATGAGCATTCAGAAGAGTGGAGGGGGAACTTATCGTGGGTTCTTCCTCCCCTTCCCATGCACTCTAAGGATATGTTTCTAACAGCAAGCTGAAGTCAGAACAGAATCCACTGCGAAGTTCATGAAACTTCTGAAATGCAGATGGCCATCAGATGTAGTAATACCTCTGTAGGAAGAACAGAGGCTGTTCTTCCATGGCAGGGGGGTTGGAACTAGATGATCTTTAAGTTTTCTTTCAACCCATACCATTCTGTGGTCCTGTGATTCTATGAAGAAAATAAATTGTTCTATCCACTAAAATTAGAAAAGCATATCCACAGCCAAATAGTTATTTAAAAACTTGCAGGTAAACTGAGAACCAGCATTGACAACCCACCGAAAAAAAATACCAGCTATTTCCACCATCCGAGGGCAAACCTATCTGCCCACAGCAGTCTTTCCTGGTTGTGGTGCAAGGACTGTGTTCTGCCAGACAGAATGAGAATACTCATCAGACTAGCTGACTGCCTTAGTCTCAGCTTTTGGTAAGCATCCCTGGGAGTAAATGCTTAAGGGCTAGGGCTTGAAAGGTTTTTTAGTGTTGATATATGCAGACAATAGGGGAACTCCAAGACATCTGAATGGCACCCTTTTACAGAGATGGCACTGAATTACCATTTTAGTGTAAAAGAAAGCAAGCCTAGAGAAAAATCCCCAAATCATACCCTAGAAGTGCCTCCTGAAATTAGTAGGAAGGATGTAGCTAACTATCTTCCTTTCATTGTAGACTCAGCTTTACAGTGTAGCTAAGTGAGATGAAACCAGCCCCAAGACAGGAAAATTTGGCCAGGCAGACAAGTTGAAAATGAAGAAGGCGGAAGAACTCCTATACTGAATAACGTTAACATCTGAAAACTCCAGTAGTCCACAGGAGACTGAGAGCCTGAATGGACAAGCCCAGACCACAGGACAGGAAGGGAGTAAAGTTTATAGTGTCACCAACTGCCTTTCCAAATTCTGTACTTTTCTATCAGTATCCAGGAAGCCCTTCAGAACGGTGACTTGCAATAATGCGACAAGACCAGATTCTTGAAAGAGTAAAAACCCCATCATTCAGAGTTCCTGCCTGTATCCACTCTCCTTCCTACACTTTGAACCTTTTAGCTACAGGTTTCCTGATGATTTATCACTATAGAGAAGATCCTTGTGTATCGATCCTTCACTTCTGGTGAATTCTGTATCTATATGGCCATAAAATTCTTTCTGTAATCCGTATAGGTGTGTATACCTTGCTCTAGTTTTCTTTCTCTTTCCTCCATCCCGTTGAAATGACAGTGCTATTTTCATGCACTTGTATCTCACTTCTGGGTAATCAGCATTATTTTCATGCACTGAGCTATTGCTTTTAGCAGCCTTACCATTCACTTGAAAGAGGGGACAGAACATCTGAGTAGGGAGCAGAAAACATTGTATTTACATTTTGTTCTCTTTGAACCATAGCTTGTGCTGTCTGTCCTCCCCAAGCTGTAGTTCCCTTGTTGCCCTTGGGTATTTCTTTCCAAGGGCGGGAACTTTCATCCACCCTGGAGAGATGAAGTCTCAGCCTTGTCTTGGCATGGCCTTCCTCATGGCATCTTTGAACCCTTGTGGATCATGCTGTGCATAGGCTATCGTTGCTTCTCATGCTGTAGGAGAAGTCCTAGACCAAAACCAGTGAGACCTGGACTTCTGTGAAATCTCCTTGGTTTAGCTCATTTATGGAATGTAGATTGCCCAGTACATTGATTTCTTCCCTAAATGATAAACAGTGCCTGGACGGCCAAACTATTTTTTTTTCCCAAACATTTTAACAGCCTTTGATGCTGCCAGCTGGGATGTGGGTAATATGCTGATGGATTCTGGCAAAAGTGGACAAGATTGCATTGAACTGGCCATACATCTACTTTTGAGGTACAGGCTGGGAATTGGAGGAAATAGTAATTAAATATTTGCTCTACAATTTTGACGTCACAGCAGTAACCTTTCCTTTGAGCTGTGCGGAACATTATACTTGAAGTTACTTAAAAGCTAGTTATTATCTGTCCCAAGTATAGAGCTCAGTAGCCAAACATCCAAAGATCATCTGATTTTAAAAAAATAAACTTCTGGTTCGTTTTTTCTACATCAGAGTCATGAATCTTTTTTCTTCCCTTTTTCTGCCCCCCCCCCCCCGCTTTTCCTAAATCCATAGCGATTATAGATTTGATTTGGTTTAATTCTGAGATTATGTAGTGCTGGAGCAGTATTTGAGCCTTCAAAAAGTTTAGCAACCATCATGTAGCATGCACAAAATGAGGGAACTGGCCATTTTGCACTTCGGAGTAATTACTGGTAAAAAGTGGAGCTGTATTAATTCCATGGTATTAATTTTTGTGAACATACACATACAATTCTCTACAGCAGTTTCAGCATGCTAGTCAAGCCAGTGTTCAACATAGAGTGCTGATGACGGACTGAGAATTTTTAGATATCCTTAGTCCTGACTTTTAGATGCACAACTGCTCATTTCATATGTTGGGTTAACTGTTAAGGTCAGCTCAGATGCTGAATTAGTCTCGAAACTGGTGAACAGGTATTCCTGTAAAGCAGAGCTTCCTTTCTGCTCTGCCAGATACTGAGGTTTTGGCCTTCTGGGCTGTATACAAAGTCCTTCTACTTTCACAGGGGAACTGAGGAGACAAGAGAGGATTGTTTGTGTTTTGAATGGCCTTTATTCATTCTGAAAGGAGGCAACTGTTGCAGGTTTTTTTATACAGAACATGTGGTCTGAGGCTGTGCAATTCTGATGGAAAATACAAAAAAAATATGTAACATGGATTAAGGTAAAGGGAATATTTGGTCATTAAGATAAAGTTAGTATTTGTGAAAGGGGGCAAGTTGTTGCACTTGGCAGTGAGGTCTCCTGTTCACTGCAGAGGAGAGGTAATGGGTGGAAATTTCTACCTCCTTTGCAGACCTGCTTGTGTTTCATCTTCGACCTGGAAGAATCAAGGCTAGTAGCTACTGGCTATTTCTTATTTATGTGTTAATCATTCTTTTTTTTTTTCTGCTGAGGTTGGCAGTTAGAAAAAACGATGTTGTAGTTGGTATTGGCAGTGTGAAGGTTTGTCCCGCCCACCACTTGGCAGAGACCCATCACTTCATAACACATAGGCTGGGAGGTGTAAATTGCAGCAGATTTTGGAATCTGGAGGTGAAAGTTTCCAAATCATACTATAATCACTAAAGCTTTTGAGATACAGACAGTACCTCCTAGCAAACATTCAACTGGGTTTTCAGAATAACTCGGGTACACCTTTATGCTGAGACAACAGTTTGAATGCACAAATAGAGTTTCCAGATGAGAATGTCACTGTCTAATCAGGAGAAACATATTCAGGTCAAGTGCCAGATACAGTTATGCAGGGTAACAGTGCTGGTCCACACAGCCTTTAGGGAAGCAGCATGATACTGGGATACAGAAATAGAATCTAGAAACCAGTGCATAGCTTCAAAGGAAGCCATCGGAAGACATTTTTCTGTCTTGCAGACCATGATTATTGATTACTCAGTCCTGTGATTCTCAGACACGAGCTCTTCATTGAGTGGAATTAGATTTATGAAGGCAGTTGCTTTCTCTGCAGCAGTAATGCATACATGGCATGTTCTGTTTGTCACAGATGCCTGGGTAAGGGAGAGCACCTGTTATTAAATGCATGATGGTGCATAGAATAGGATGGATAAACAGACCATGAAATTGCATTGGGTCAGTCCTATGCTGCCAGTCCCAAACACTCAAAACTTAAGCCTCAAGTAAAGGCTGTTTTAAAAATGATGCTTTAAAAACAGAAAACAAAAAACAAAACACCACACCAAAAAAGCCCCCAAAGAATAAGTTCCTTTTATTTGCTTTCTGGTGCATTAGCAGCCAAAAGTAACTTTTTTTTTCCCCCATGTGAAACCTGAGATTCTCACAAAAAACTACTGATACTTAAGTAAAGCAACAAATATTCTGAGAATTGTTCAGGATGAATGGACATGACATGATCCCACAGTGCGAAGACTAGAGACACAAAAATCCCACGTGGGTAGAAAAAGCTACATGAAAAAAATCAGGCTGCAGTTTATGCTTTTTCATTATTTAATTGTGATTAAATTACAGCAGCCACAAAGGAACAAGCTTGATTCCATTCTCTGTGTGTTAGACTACGGCAGTGGCACTGCTCAGCATTTTTCTTTCTTAATGAAGCTTTTGTACAGAGCCCAAAGCCGAATTACCTGGAGGAGCAACTGCAAATTTACAGAGAGGCTTGTGACAGTTGAGGATTAGGAGGCAGGAAATGGGTGATTCACTTTGGCTTCTGAAGACAAACACTAAATCAAAGCTTCGGGCAAGTGTGGGAAGGATATTTGGGTGGAGTATGAACTGATATTTATACAGGGGAAAAATAGTGAGTTTTGCCCTAAGAAACCTCTGCAGGTTTGGGTGCAGTTGCAGACATAGTTATCCAAACAGGTGACTTTGGACGCAGTGTGGCCTTGCATCAGTGAGTTGCCTGGCTTCTTCAGTGAGGGGAAAATCAACCCCCTTGGCACCATTTGATATACTTCAGTGAATGACTGAGGCCTGAAGAGAGCAGCTGAGCAATTAGCAGATTATTTTCAGTATTTATAAACAGTTGTTTTGTTGGTGTCCCCTCTCACCTTTATTTTTAAACTGTGTCTGTATCTCTAAAAAAATATTTATGTGCCAAAGGGAAAGCTCTGGCCCCTGCAAAAAAGAGTAAAGACACCATAATTCATGTCTGCTATTTGTTTCTCTCAGATACTATAGGCAAGGCTATACAGCTTGTGTCAGTATTTGCTATTGAGACTAAATGTTTGTCCCCTGCCCAGGTATTGTCCCCTCCTGAAGACTGACACATCAGCTCTAAGCAACTGGCAGATCTGCTCACCCGCAGAAATACACATCTGTTTGCCTGGTCACTGAGTCGTTTCACTAGAGATGCAAACTGGATAATAGCTGACGCAAAAACTGTCAGTAGCTGCTTGTTGAAGATCTGCATGCATGATTATGCTGTTTTTACAGGAAGAGTTATTAAATATTAGTGGTAATTTCGGTAAATATGCACACACATTTTGAATATAAAGTTCAGAATTGTGTGCCTTTGGTGAGTAGAATGAACTAGATCAAGCACAGCATTTTAAAGCATCCTTTGGCTGTCTTTTCTCCTTGGTACGTAGTATATGTGCTTTGACCGCACTTCCCCCAGTCTCTGAGCCACTGCAGAAATTCCAGCCCCTGAGCAGCTGCCTGTATGCTTGAATGAAGTGTGTGCCGTTGTGTGTGTCAGCAGGAAGGGATATAAATAGAGCTTTTTTCTCCTTGTTGTCACAAACTATGTTTCTGCTGGCTACCCCAAGCTATTTCTTCTTCAAGTCTGGTGTAAAGGGAATACACTTCAGTTAGGTTCAGTGCTGCAGTTGTGGCTCATAGCAAGAATATGAAGCAATTTAAGAATTTGCATTTACACCTAGTGCTTAGTGGGATGAGGCCTATCAAGATTAGTGAATGGCTTCTCTTGCTGCTGTCCAGGCAACTGGCATTTTGCTGCAGGAGCTGCCTTTTTTTTTTTTTTTTTTCCATTTCCAGTGAGGGAATATATTGAAATAGCTGACAAAAATTCCCTTTTCATGGAACCATCAGGTTTCACAGCCTGAGGATGAAGCTCTTTTGGCTTTGTGTTCCCATGGTGGTCTCACACCTTTGGGATGAAGAATTGCTACTGTTGCCAGCTCTTACACCAAATGCAGTCAGCTGAGGGATCTGGAGAGCTGGTGTGTGAGTTGGTTTGCCTGGCACTGGGGATCCCCGAGTGGGAGAACAGTGTTCCCTGGAGTAGCAGGAATATGTCTTTATCACTGTGTGATCTGGCATAACGTGAGCTGCACCACAAACCAGGACTCTGTGAACTTGAGTGGCCTGGGTGGATTAAAATGGGCCAGGACATGATGCACTTCAAGGTACTATTCCAGATACAGAGTTGATAATATAATAAACCCTTTCCCCCGTGACCTGACCTGGTAGCGGTGTGACTGAGGAAAGGTGCTGGGAAAATAGAATCTGAAATGGGGTGTTCTTTGAAGTGGGAGAGGGCTTGGCCCATCCTGGGATGCACAAAGACTGGTTCGTGAGGCCTCAGTTGCGTGTGGCTTTGATGGAATTGCAAATAATGGGGTGTCGCCTCATTTTTCCAACTCAAATCAATCTTTAAAGTGTTCCTGAGGCGTAAACATCTGATTTTGCCTATAGTCCTGAAAGAAACGCTATCTTATGCGTTATGTATGTGCACCTCTGTGCAAGGACTACTGTGGGTGATAGCAGGCCACAGTTTATGCAAAGACTGTGCCAGTGCACATGCCTCTGTCACTGGTTTCCTTTCTGCTAAGGAAGTGCCTTGCACAGGCTCCGTATTATGGTTTGGTGTGCAGGAGGCTGATACTTGATGGTGGTCACTGTTACTGTCAGGAGTTGCTCTCTGCATCATTCTGAGTGCACTTACATGTAGAGCATATATGTAATAATTAAAAGCCAGTCACCTCCTCAACAATCACAGAAACTGAAAACGAATGAACCAATTGTATATCAACATGTGTTTATACACACAATTACATTCGTAAAACAGAAGTTTAAAGTTTAATTCAGTCTTGAAATATTTTTAAAGTATTCTACTTGTAGATACTACCAGATGGTAATTCAAAATTCCTTTTGAAGTGAAGGATTCAAGAAGCAATAACATCACCTTTTAGCCTTTATAACCACTAAGATCTTTTAAATGTCTCTATTCTTTGACAGCTTGTCCTAATTACCTGGGCATATGACATGCTTCCTGGAACGAAAATAACTATCAATCCAGATACAGTCTGTCCTTGATTTTCTCCCTGCCTTTTCATTTAAAGGAATCACAGCTATAAGAAATATGAATTTTCTAAAATTTAATCAGCATAGGATTTTTTTTTTCTGTCAGCCTCCATTAAGCAGTAATGTGGAAATAAAGTTAATTTTCCTTACTTTGCTTTCAGACATCCATTTTACATCCATGACACTTTATGTGTAATTATTCATTTTCCAGATTTGATCTTCCTGTCTGTTTCAAGAAGGTTCTTCCATTTTTAACATTTTCTTTAAGAAGTGAAACGGCAGGCATATTACATAAATAACTTTCTGACATGTTACTACAACTGTTTGAGCAGTGCCTTTCTTGAAAGAGAGCTTATTAGCAAATGAGCAGTTCCTGAGAATAATGTAAAGCATCATTTTACGTGGAAGGACAAGCCTGAGCCTTTTCTCCAGTTGTTCCATCGAGGGAACAATTCACGGCTTAAAGCATGACTGGGGCTATAAGATTCAAAGATCAAAATAATTGAAATATAAAGTAGGTCATTTACTAACTCGAACTGGGATTAGGAAAGCCTTATTCTGAAAAGGTTACAGTGATCGAAAATTAACAGAGATGGCTCTACCCACTTGTAGTATAAGTGTTAAGCCTCCAAGACTTACTACTTGCCATCTGATGAATATTTAAGAAAGTGTAGTCCTAGTGACAAGACACAAAAGGTACCTGCAACTTTGTTAAAATGGCTATTGCAGTGTGGTGCCATCCATTGCAAGCAACTGCCAACTTTCATCTCATCTTTACTTAGATAACTATACCTTAACATTCCATAATTGTGTATTACCCCCCTCAAGTAACCTCTTTGTCAAGTTTATTTTGTTTCAGCATTATATGGGCTTTACAGCACATCACCTAGCATTTTGTGATTTCAATTTATGAGACCAAGTAGAATAAAGCACTGAACAAGATAGGAGATTCATAAACATATTTAAATTGGCTTTTAACAGCCAACCAGAGCAGAACTGCGTGAAGTTGTATTGAATTCAGCAGAACTACACAGGCACACATCTGTTGAAAACCTAATGCAAATTTTTTTCATCATACAGTTCAAGCAGGTACTGTCCTTCAATTAAGAAAGAACTTTAGCTGCAGGGAAGGACAGACAGGTAGAAGGCTTGGAGCCGTGGTACTGTAGGTCCAGACTTCCAGGTCGGTCAGTCTGGTTCATCTCATCAGTACCAAAATAACCTACTTTAAAGGGTTAAAGACCCAGATGGCTCTAAATTGTCATAATATCTGGGTTTACCTAGTACCTAAGAAGAAGTCCTCCAAGTGTGGATGTTGCAACCCCTTGAAAGAGCAAAGTTATTTCTGCAGTAGGAGAATGGATGTGGGATGACTTTGCAAGGTCACCTCCATTTTCTCCTCAGAGATTGTTTAAAGAATTCTGAAAAACAGAGAAATTACATAGTGTGCTTATCCAGGGGGCTTATCATATTGTATTAGCAGTTACTCATCACATTTAATTAAGATTCCTTTTTAGCTGATATGAAATATTATTAGCTCCGTTCATCCCATATCAGAAAAAGCATTAATAATGGGATGTGATCCTAACAGGAGATGATAGGAAGCTGCTAATGTGACATACGTAGTGTGGAAGGGAAAGAGGGCTGTGACTGCCACGGTCTGTTTTGAGGCCTGCCATGTCTTCAGTTTTACAGCCCCTTCCTGTGGAAGGTATTAAAGTGCCACTCTTCTTTTAGGGCAGGTTGCTGGCTAACAGCGGTATCGGTGAGAATCAAAATAGACGTTGGTTAGTATTTAGTTAGTTGGCTTTCAGTGGTGGCGAAGCTTTCAGAGGTTCAGCGATAAACCAGTCAGAGCAGGTCAGCAAAAGGATTGCAAAGGTAGGTCTAAATTCATTTTATATACCTGTATGGTATAGTTTACTTTTAAAATCAAGAAATCCCCGGAGGATAACAAAACCAAACCAAACAATAATAGTACCCTTTCTTCCCCTTTATGATCCATATAGAGAAAAGGCCAGTTTCAGCTTTAATCCATAAAATACCAGTAAATTTTTTCCTTTATTTGTGATCAGAGCCAGAGGGAACCAGGGAAACAGGTTCCAGCCGCCTTCAGCCTCTGAGAGACAAGGCACTGCATGTTCCACTCTCTGAAGCTTTATGTGTTTTTTGAAAGGAAGATCCAAGCAGAAAGCTTTACACTGTAGTCATCTGGCCTGGAGATTACAATGGTTTGGGCTGCTGGGGCAGGAGCCACATACAAGAGGAATGGTTGAAGCCTGTAAGCTAGACATAGATGATGAAGAAAGAAAAAAAAAATGTTATCTTTTAGGACTATTTCTTAGGCGTCCATGATCCGTTACTATGCTATCCTTTCTGAGTGGTGAATCTCACACATTCATTCATGTTTAAAATAGATGCCTCTAAAAGCACTGAAATAAATGTGTCCCTTTTTTTTCTTTCACCACCACTTCAAGCATCCAATTAGTTGGTTAAAATTAGGTTCTGCTTCGAAAGACTAAAATTGATGCTTCAAGTTTCCATAGTTACTGTCTTTCTGTTAATTGTGCTCAGTTTAAAAGTGGGGATTCTCTTTTTACCTGCCAGCACTGGATTTTGGCAACCATGCTGGGCTCTCTGCTCTTTGTGCACCAGCAGTAATATGCACAGTGCTAAGGTAAGTTTACCTGCAGAAGGTTTTCACAGATGTAGAGACTGGTATGTGGGTAACAGTTTTGTTGAGGGTAAGCAGAAGGGAATGAGTTCAGCTGAATTCTCTTAGGAGTGTTCATTCTCCAATATGGACACAAATACAAACAAACCAGTCCTGTCCAGGAGATCCAATGCCACGAGAACACCTAATCATGCTTTCTGTCTTCCCTTCAGAAGAAGGAATGCCCGACCTGAATTTTTCCCTCTTTGGGGAATCAGTCACAGCCAGCCATCGAGATGGGGGCTGAGGCAGAAGGTAGCTGTGGTGGCTGTAGACAGGAGTCCAAGCTGCTGATCCTGTGATCACCCTGTAGAAGCAGAGTGGCCTCCAGTGGCAGGAGGCAACCAGATAGATGGCACGTCTGTGCTCTTGGCCTCAGCTCAATAGCTCATCTAGCAGAGAGCGAGGGGAGTGCGGGGGTGGGAAGGGGGATGCTGCCTGCAGAACGCTGTCACACGCTGCAGCAGCAGCCAGGAAGTGCTTCCTCCTTTTCACATTCACAGCAGGATTTAGGAAGGTCTGTGAGCCTGTTGTCTTTCATCTAGAAGTGCTTGTATGTAAGAATTAAATTAGTTTTTCATTTAGATTTGACAGAATACAGTAACCAGAATTGGCTTTCCGTAATACAGACTAAGCAGTGCCCCAATCTGGTCCTGTCCTCCTGACATTTGGAGCTCCGTCTTCTGCAATGACTTTTGCTCTCTTTGCAATATTTCGTGTCTTTATATAATAGAGGCGGCACCCATACGCAGCACCCGTCCGCTGAAAGCAGTTAGAATGCCACCTCCCTCCTGGTCACATCCAAACGTAGGTTCAGCCACAAATCAGACATCCCGGTTTTTAAAGATTTGTCTCAAATTCCACGGTTTTGGGTTGTGTCACCTAGCCATCCTAAAACCAGCCCTCAGTAGAGGCCTAGGTAGGTGTTTGCCACTCCAGTTGGCTCGGTTTAGGGCGCTGAGGGGACTACATAGCACCTGGTTTGACATGAAGGCAAGGAAAAGCCTTTTCTTTGGTGGAGGTGGGGCAGGTGGCAGTGAGGCCAACCCACCGCAGGTCCTCAGGTGAACATTGTCCCGAGACACTGCCCATACCACCTCTCCCTTCCCAGGTACTGAGGGGCACAGCAGTCCCCCCAGCACCAAGTCCAGTTTTCCTGCACTATCGCTGCCCTTTACCTTACTGTTTGCATTAAAACAAGGGCAGAGTGGCTGGTGTTTTAGCTGCCCACACCGTATTCACAACACATAAGACAAAAATAATTTACATTTGAGGTTATTTTTTTGGCTGTTTTCAAATATGAACTCTTAAAAATGGTCACTGTGGGCCTGCAGATGTGGTGAAATGCCCAAATAAAAATCCATCTACCTTATATTGCAGGAGTAGACTCTCCCTGACAACCTCTGCTTGCAACACAAACAATCATACGCTGCATCCTCAGAGTCCAGCGTCCGATTAGAGCTGGAAAGATGATATGGAGCATCCTGGATGTGCGTGCATGCTGTCTCAGTGATGCATCAGATTAATCCTCAGTTTGGTGAGGAAAAAGTTAAAGCTTGTGCTCAAGAAGTACTAACAGGTGCTTTCCAAGACAAATTCTAATGGTGGGAGCAGGACAGGGCACAAGTACAGCACTAGAAGGATGTTACCTGAGAAGGTTGATTTTTTTTTTTTTGATTTTTTTTTTTGGCAGGAGAAAAAGCCTCTCTTAGTGAAAAGAGAGTGAGAGGAGCTGCAGACACCATGCTCTGATACTGCTTCTTCAGCAGCTGCAAGGACCTATTTAGCATGTGTTGTGCTGTGGCCACATCAGGCTGTGGTACCAAAGGAAATCAATTTTTTCTTTCACATCTCTTAGAGTATGCTGGCAGAGCTGTTTGGTGACTGAGACAATTGCATTAATACACAGCCGTGTAAAATTGTTTTCTTCTAATGAGATAAATAATCTCTACTTAAATTCAATTTCAATGTCAGCATGAACAGTAACCTGAGGCTGAGCTGGAAGTGACCTCCGTGCCCGCCCCCTGCTTTGTATCTGGATGTTGGAGCAGTGGGGGGTTACGGAGCAGTGGAGGTTATGGATCTCCCACAACATATGTTCTATAATTACCCTGTTTAATGTTACTGCCTTTAAATCCAAGCAATGGATTAAAGCTACAGGCTCCTTGGCAGGGAGAAGTTTTCCTTCTGCTCATTCCTCCTTACTCTGAATCATTAGTGCAGAACAGGTCAAACAGATGGAAGGGCCAAGACTGAGAATGACTTGTTTTTTCTTTAAGACTCCAAATTGACATAGTCCTTAGAGATAGTTGGGATTGTTTGGCAAACTGTTAGTTAAAATGGTTCAACATTGTTCTGAGTCATTTCTCTGCCTTTCAGTTCAGTATCTGTCATTTTATCATGCTGATGATGGATTTTTTTTGCTTGTTTTATTGTTTTGTTGGGGTTTGTGTTGTGTTTTTGTTGGTTTTTTTCGAAAAAAAAAAAAGATTAAATGGGCATTTTAATCCCGAAAAGGCTTAGGGTTGATCAGTGAAGCCAGAATGTCCTCAGAGACCCTCCAAATGACACAGAGAGGATTTTTCAGTGCACGCAGTTTGCATTTGATGTGCTGTTTCGGAATCAGTGCAGAATGTCAGAGTCTTTATAACAGTGAATATTCATTAAGCCTGCCAGAGGCAGAAGCTGCAGTCAGTACAGCATCAGTGGAGGAGGCAGGGAAGAGAGAAATCAGGTTAATGACTAGCTTTCTCTGCAATTTGCTTCCTGCTTATTGCCTGACCTCAGTTTTAAATAAATTCATTTAATTAATGTGTTTTGCTACTCTGACCTGCGGACAGAAGGGTCTGTGATTAATGGTGGGGTATTCATAGTTTCACAGTGGCTTTAGTTGGTATGTTTTGGTGTCTAGAAAAAAACCTGAAAAATATTTCCTTTAAACTTCATAATAATAGATGGTGGGATTGAAAGTGTTTATCTAAATGATCTCCTGAGTCCGTGAGCCACCAAAATTTTAAGGACAGGGACAAAGTAGTGAGTGGGGAGGGGTGGAACAGAGTGAAAGCAAGCTGCTGTCTTGGCTGAGCATGTCATGCAGTCAAAAATGTCTCTGCAGGGAGACAGAGCTGCACAGAAATGCTTTCCTCTTCTCCCCCTTGAGCAGGGGCACATCTGTTCTAACACGAGTTAGCCTTCTTCTGACAAAGGTTCTGTAAGAAAGCAGCAGAGGCATAGGAGGTAGAGACAATGTACATGACACTCGGAATATATGGCCAGCTCGCATTATGGGAAGTGAGCACCACCTGTTCCTAGTAAACACCAGATTGGAGCTGTGGGGCTATACAGGGACAGGAATAAAACACGTGGCTTCCCAAAAGAGAGAAAAATGTCAGTGAGATGGAAACTGCAGCCTTAGCCCAGACCTCATGGGGTATCGATTAGTGGGCTGAGTGACGACATGTTCTGTGAGCAGGTGTTTTGCCCCAAATGTAAAAGACATCTCAATTTCAGACTCTTTGTACCCATCACTCGGCATTTCAACTTTGTTCCACTTACGTATCAGCTCAGATGGTTTTACAGGCTGATGAAAGCCAACCCTTCAACTGAGTGAATTCGCAAATGCTGCACCTGAAAAGGCAGTGCTGTAAATCTCCATGACAGGCCTATACTTTGGAGTTTTGCAGCGGGGTGTCACTCAAGACCTAAATTGTACTGGTGTTACTGCTGTCACAGCTAAAATGTGGCCTTTTAAGGGGTGGAAATGGTGCAACCTTTTCCAATGTGGCTGAGCTGTCACGGGTATTTCTGAACAGAAAATGCCAATGCCTGCCTAAATGAAAGTCCTGCGGTGGTATTAGGGCTGAGAAAGTGGCCTCATCTTGCAAATAGTTGCACAGGATTTTTGTGGCTGTCACCGTTAAAGAGATTAGTTTCAAACTTTTTTTTTTTTTTAAATACTCTGGCACGGTCATTAGTACAACATCCCCCAAGCCATGATGCTGCTTAGCTTGCTCCTGAGAGCGGAATTCAGCTCCTTTTGCACTAGCCACCCAGAAGTTATCTGTCTGGTTTAAACTGGCTGGCTGAGCTTTGTCTCTAGTTAAAGAAGCTCCAGCAGCGAGGGCAGAGCAATGAAGAAAATCCAGGCGTTTAAGCTAGGTGGGTTGAACTGCCTTCTGAGGGTGCCTGTCTCTATAGACTGCAGCAAGAACTAAATTAGACAGTTTAGATTGGAGGCCTGCTGTTTTGGTTGCTGAATATAGAAAAGGGTTACCTTACTCTGTGGATGACACCTAAGAAAAAAAAATCAGGTGCTTACAGCTACTACAGGCTGAATTTTAGGGACCCTGTTCCTTGTAGTAAGTGCCTGGGCTCCCTGCACGGAGCATGGAGAGAGTTAGGTACCTCAGTACACAGGTTTTTCAGAGATCAGGCCTGCCTGGAGCATCCGAGCAAGAAGCTCTGTGCTATGTGAGGTGACACAGCTCACCTGCAACCTGCTCCCTTTCTGGAGCCTTGGAGCCTAGGACATCCACGTGATGCTTTCTGCCTGACAATGTGGAGGAAATCAGGTGCTTTCAGAGCAATTAGGATTTGAACAAGTGCCTGTTGAGTGAGATTTGTATGTTTTTCAAGTCCTGTGAGAGGTAGAGGGTTACAGCATATAACCTGTAAACGCCTTTGGAAGAGAAAAAAGTAGCTAGGCACTGTACCCTACGGCTTTAAGCTTTCAGATATGTGATGTTAGGATGGGGGGGGGGGGGCCTGCGGTTTGTATGTAAATCTGCCTGTGCCTTTCAGACAACAGTCACTGGATGGAAAAAGAAGTATTTCGAAAGACAACCTGCGAGTCCTTTCCTCCCAACAAAATACATGATCTACTTGACTGCACAGTCTCTGTTGCTCTAGGTTCCATTTAAAGTCTGCAGAGATGCTTGTATTTCAGCAAGAGTACAAGGAAATGGAAGGGTTGAAAAGTTCATCTCCCATTTTAGCATCCAGACACACAGGCGAAGAAGCATCAAGAGCTGCAGGTGCAGCCTAGATTTTGGGTTCTGCTGCATGCATGCATTTTAAAAATAAATCATTTGGTCATTGAACATGAAGACTGCTGTATTCCTTGAGAGTACAGAGAAGGGGCAGTCTCCAAAGTAATCTTTTGAGTTACAGGATGGCCAGACTGTGCTTTTATGTAGAACTCTGGTAAAAAAAACACAAACCCTGTGTAGCTGCAGGAAGAAGAGAAGTGTCATGTTCTAAATTAAGTGTTATAAATATAGCTGCCAGATTTGCTTTATTTAGGTTTTCCTCTAAGTTTAATAAAAAACTTTAAAGCATTCAATAAGACCCAGAAAATATGCAAGAGAATTACAACTAATCCTGTTAAATGTAAGTGGAAAGTTCTTGTTGTTAAATTCCTGCTGATAAGAAACAGACCAGATGTTTAAGGAAGCTTCGGAAACAAGGTGTTAAGTGACATTTATCCTTGATCTGAAATGCCTAAACATACAACATTTTTAGTACAGCTGAACTGTGACCTTCCAGCCTGCCAATACAGATAAACACACATGTTATCAGGTAAATCACGCAGAAGGGAAATTTCCTGAGGAGAGGGTTGAAGCCCTGCTCGTAGGAGATGATGGCTATTAACTCATTAAGTTCTGTCTGGCTCTGTCTTTCTGTATGTGAGCTCCCCACATAGTTGTAAGGATAATTAGTTTCCTTTGGCTTAGTGGGTATTAAGGACTATTAAAATGCTTAGTTTGTATGGACAACAAACATATTTAGGGGCTGGAGGAAAAACACACAGAAATGCAAGCAACCCCCCCTCAGTCTTTAGGTTGACAGAACCCCGATTCCCCAGGGTAGATATGGCGGATTTGTTTCGTTTGGATACGTTGTGTCAGGTGGCTTTGTGATGAATGTTACTGACTTCATCCGGGGAGTGACTTTGTCCAGGCAGAACCAGATTAAATGCTCAGTATCCTGCTCTGGATTAGATTTCAGTAGTGCAGATGTGTATGTGCACCCTGTTAGACTGGCAAGAGTGCTCATGCAAGACATACTGTACCTTAAGGACACCCTCTATTCTTGCACATTGCTGTATTTTTGGGGTGAAACGGATAATATAAAGTCACTGTCATTGTCTTGTGTCCTGTCTTCAGCCTACTATGCACACGTCAAAATGGCACGACCACGTGCTGTGTTGTTTCAGCTGTGCTGTGGTGGCACTGTGGGCTGTAGAGCGTTGTAACCCTGAACGCTTCAAAGCAGTTTTTGGACTATTCACTGCTACAGGACTCTCCGCAGCCAGAGCAGGGATGGTTCAAAAATTACTTGGGGGTCACCTTCAGCTGTTTTTTTTCCTGCCAGGAACAGGAAAAGAGCATTGGGGCTGGGCCAATGTTGTTCGGAATGAACGTTGCATGGGCTTCTTGGGAAGGAGAAAGGATTTATTTGTCAAATAAGGCTTAATTTATTATATACAATATGAAAGCTCACATTTTGGTGTTGCTGGAGAAAGACAACTGATTAATAATTTGGAAAAAGGCCAAGACACACGACATTCACCTTTGTAATTTATCATCTCAAAGAAACAAAAGCAGTATAAAAGGTACCTGAGTAAAATACTTTATTAAGCAGAAATAAAAGCTGGTTTATATTAATGCGTTTAGTATGAAAGGTCTTGCTAGGGCATTGCTTTTGCCAACAAGAAACATGTAAAAAATCTGAAGTTGATAGTTAAGACCATAGAAAATTTACGGAACAGCTACAACTGATAAAATAAAGGAAATTCCACATGAATAACTTCTAAAAAGATATTTGAGACTAGGGAGGTTAAGGTCACTAAAACGACTTCAGCAGTTCCTGGAAAGAACATAAAGTCAAATCTTCATCATTAGGTACCATCTTAGGGGAGAAAGAAGTGTGCAGGTTCTGCTAATTCTTGATTAAAGATCCCATCACAAAAGCAGTCATATCACCTCCTTTACAAAGACTCCATGTGCCAAACTTATTACACAGATGGTCTCAGAGACAGTTCTGATGTTTCATGTATACACGTTTCTTTGGCTCTGTAACATGGATGCACTGTGTAAGTATGGAAAAGGTTAAAAAGGAACCGTGCACTCCCGTAGTATTGACTTTGCTGCCAGGCAAACGAAAGGCTGTCAAGCAGCAGCAGAATGTGTTCTTTAGCTTTTGAACCAGGAGAGCCTTATCTCTGCACGCGTGATACACATTTCATTTCATAAAATAGAAAACTGTATGAACAACATTACAGAAGATGAAGAATCATAAAAGAATAAGTAGTACAGGAGATGCTGTTCGTTTCGTGAAATGGCTGCTCAAGTAGATGCAATGTTCTTCATTACTGCTCAGAGGTACAGAGCAGTCAGTAGCTGAGGTTTACTGAATAGCATCTTCTGGTCTGGCAAAACGTTGGAGATCTCCCTCTAGTTTGTCTGCTTTGTTTTCTTTTCCTGCCCTCTTTCACCAGCAGGAGACCTAGGACTTCTCTGTTTCTTGGATATGGAGGCCCTCCCAGCTGGTTTTCCAGCCCTGCCTTGTAGTAATGCAGATCCCACCTCCTTCTTTACCCTGAACAGCTTCCACCTATTCAGCTGGACAGCTCTGATACAGAATACATGATGCTGAGACTTAATCTGATCGGTGGTATCGGCATTCTTTGTGCACTATTGCAAGAATTTATGTGTGTCTAAGAATGTTACAAGTGTGACAGGTCCTACGTTTGTGATACTGCACTTTTAGAGTGTAGATAGGAATGTTTTCATTAGCTTTGAGGGCTTTAGCATCAGTACAGAAGCATTGAACCTTCCCCTAATCACAATCCTTCAGACACCTAAAATGATACGCTAAAATGGATATGCTGTTCCTGTTCAAAATCATGAGTTACGTAAATTACAGACAATTTTCAAAGTTTAAGAAAAAAGAAAACAGCCAGGTTTTAAGACTTTTTCTTATAAAAGAACCTAGTCTGTTGCATCTTGTTATGCTAGAAGATTGTCCTTGTCAGGGTGGCATACATAAACATCTCAATCTGATTAGCTCAATCTTGTCAAAATCGTGGAAATAAAATTAAAACTTGCTTCATACTGCAAGCCTAAAGCTGGGGACAGTAATTCACTTTATATTTGCTTGTATAAAATATTGTGATCTACCATTCTACTATATAAATTCAAAGAACCAAGAGTTAGTCACCAGTCTGGAGTTTTTCAGCCTTTACGTTGTGATATTACAATAAGAAAAAAGACACATAATACTGAGGACTTTCCCAGTTTGAGAACTCACTGCAGTATTTACTTCTGAACCGTTCTTGACAACTTACCACAAATTTGACACCCGACCTTTCCGATTTCCCATTTTGCTCATAAGGTCATAGTTCAGAAAAACTTTACAAATCTCTTACGATAGTCAGCCATTTCCTAACAAAAGGGAACAAGTTGTTAGACCCTTGTCTTGAAGAAGACTATGGATGTTTCTGAAACCAGATTCTGTGATTGAAGGAGTCCTGTGGTTTCTATACTCAGGCAATTCAGTTTACTCCTGGTTTTGCTCTAGGGTCGTGTCTGCCGATCAGCCTCGTTGCATACATACGTACATACATACGAACATGCTAGTTGGCTCTCACCTTCCTCTCTGGGATGCACCTCTCGTTCCCTCCACGAGGAACCCTGGTCACAGCTGACAAGGCAGTTTGCTAAGAAATCCAGCATGGATGTGCATACTGCCAAGGCCGGACACTCTTCTAACCCTATCCCAAAAGACTTGACACCTCAAACATACCCTTGTGCTGTGCAATGCACACGCTTGTGTTTCACGCTATAAAACACTACAGTGGGCTGCATCACAGCAATCTCTTTGTGCACTTCAGATTCAAAAGAAAAATAGAGAACAACTGTATTTCAAGGCACAACATGGGATCCAGAGCATGTTGGGCCCAGCAGTATGTGGAGTGAGTCAATGCACACTAGCATTGAGCAACCTGGACAAGAACTGGGTGTTGATAACACCCAGACGAGCAGCCAGGCAACCAAGAGTCAATGTAGAGCCAGGCTAAAGCCATCACTTTCAAATAGGACGCTGATGTTCACAGAGTGCTTGTATTTAACGGTGCTTTAAGCTTTTCTTGCTGTTTTGACTTTTTCAGAACCTGAGGCAGGAGAGGTGTCCCCCCCAGTGGGAGCTGGTGTGAATAGCAACAGCTGGACCTTTAAATTTGGACCCGGCAATCCCAAACAAGGTGGTCCTGGTGAGTTGCCAGACAAATTCATTATCCCAGGATCTCCTGCAATCATCTCCATCCGGCAGGAGCCACCAAACAACCAAATTGACAAAAGTGACTTCATAACCTTTGGCAAGAAGGAAGAGACCAAGAAAAAGAAGAAAAAGAAGAAGGGAAACAAGACGCAGGAGAAAAAAGAAAAGGGCAACAGCACCACTGAGAACAGTGATCAGTGAGGGGTTTATACTGAAAGAACCCACTTAGCCAGTTTTTGTAATAATGGCAGATTTCTCCTATGTAGCAACTCCCAACTTCTTCCTACTGTTACCAAATTTCCTGTATGTACAGACTTGAGAAAATCAGCAGGAAATTCACAGTGTCTGTCTAAATTGCTTAACAGGTTTTGTCTTAAAAGCTTTATTAAGTCTGGTGTTAACTCTTTTTCTCCACTCTGGCTTGTTTTCAGAATCTAAAAAGCAGACACAAGTTTCCTTTCTCCTACGCCGAAAAGGAGAATCTTCACAGTACAGCCAGTGAGAGGTTGGACTCTGCACTGTGGTTCCTGTGCTCCTGTCTTGGTGACACTTACAGGACAGGTTTAAAAGTTTTAATGTTGTGCACCCTCCATCTGATTGGAAGTATTTGTGTGCAGATGTCAGCTAGGTGATATGAGAACAGATTATAAAATGCAAGAAGAGCTGGTAAATATGCAACAGAGGAAACACCTAATGAACACCTATGTTCAAAGATGTTCAGGCTGGGGAGGAAATGTCTGAAAGGAGATGACCAGACTTTTCAAAATCTTGAGAAGTCACTGTGTGGAAATACTGAGTCCTATACATGACGTATTGTACACGCTCCTGCAAAAAAAAAAAAAACCCTCACATTTACAGCTCTTTAAGATACCATAAATTTTATCTCTTACCAAGCAAGCCATTGGGAAAATTGTCCCTTAAAGCCCTGCATTACCCTGGCAAGGCTAGCCCAAGACGGGCTGGGCTGACATCCCAGGAATGTAAGTGACTGTGATGCTCTGTGTCCCTATTTCCACTCTAACATTATTTTGCACATTATGTCTCTGAAAAGGTCAGAGTTTTTCCACGACACTTATGCAAAAGAGAGAAAAAAAGAAACGTTAACTATGCTCTTTGTTATTTGAGATATTTATTTATAAAGAAATATAGCTGTAAATGTTAAAGAAATATGATGCCCCTTAGCCCAAACAGAAGTCAATCTAGAGCCATTATAAACTACAATTGCTGCTATTAAAGTGCTTTAGAAAAATTGCCTGAAACATCTGTATTATATCGGCCACTTGCCAATAACAGCTTTATTCTGTCGGGTGACTTGGGGGCTGCCTCTTGCATGTATTAATAAATACGAGAATATCTTCTTTTTTTTTGCATTGATCTGCACTTTGAATACACCTTTGCAAACAAACTGTCCTAATACGAAGAAGCAGAAGCAAACTCCTCACACATATGGATTTACTAACCTGCTAGCTCTGTGCAGTACCTTGGTGTTACCTCCCACACAACCTTTTCTGATTTTAGTTTTACTTTTCTATGAGATTATGAATTTATGACCCTACTAACACTCAGTATGTAAAATTCAAGTACTGTATGTATGCTGTATGCTCTTATAAGAATCCTGAAATATTTATTCTGTGCTTGTGTATGTGAATGTCAATGCAACTATTATTAGAGTGAACTTTAAGCTTTACCGTTGAATGTAAATTCATTATTTCTTTTTTGTACACTTGTGAAAAAGTGGAGTAGTGTTAATTTTTTAAGCCACTGTTGATTATCAGTTTTTTGTGTATGAAACACAAGTAAAGTATCTTTCTTAAATCAAGCCATGCATGCATTTTGGGATTTATTGGTAAGAATCTGTGAAGCTAAAGCTCTGTGAATTACTAAACCTAAGGGTATAAATGGAGTATTGAATGCGATTGAGGATGTTGCTATAAAACCAATACCTGTATTTCTAAATAGCATATAGCTGATGAGGGAATTCCAAGGAGTTTTCTACATTACTGTACATTCACAGAATAAAGCTCAAGTGTCGTATTAATTGGAACTGTGTAAGAAACTACATAGCTCTAAAATATGTAACAGGCCCTTTAATCTAGGATCAAAGAGAACAACTGGATTTCTTGAGACATGTCCTGGATGTTTTAAGTTTCCAAACTGCTGACAGATCAGAATAGGACAATTCCTATTCATTTTTAAGAACCTGCAGTAAGTCTTAAAACATCACAGAGGGAAAAGCTGTAATAAAAGAATTCATATCTCAAAGCATGAACCGCCAATGGCCTCATGTGGTCTATTTAGTTTTCTTTTGCTACCAGTCTTGTTTTACTGGCAATGAAAGGGATGCTACTTGAGAAAGAGAATCCTTGACTCAGTTTTAAAGGATAGCCAAGAGGAAAAAACTTAAGATTTGGGGAGGGAGCTGTTCTTTTATGCAACTGTGCTATGCGAGTACATTTAGACTGATTTTTAATTTGGTGACTAATCCAACAGTTCCCAAAATGTTCATAAACTAGAGATACAGTAATGTAAACACACAGGAGGAGACTGTTGTTTTGTACTCATCATAATGTAGTTCTTCTCAATGCCTCTGGCAAAAATCTAGCACAAAGATTTAATCCTTACAGGAATCTTTAACATTTGATTATTTTTAGATGGTAATTGAGTGGTTTTTTTCTTTCAAGTGCTTGCATTTTCCTCAATACAGGCCAATCTAATTCATTCATTTTTCATCTGTGGTCATACACAGCCAGTTCTCCGAGGCATGCTTCTATCAGAACGAACCAAGAACTGCAGTATTTCTCTGGTTTGCCTGTTTTACACAAAACTACATTTGCCAATGCTGGCTTTGTTGCAGGTGCTTACTGCAGGACTGTGTGCTTACATGACTTGGTAGACAAAAGCAGACTATCTGAAGATAAGCATTCCAGTACAGAGTACGTAAGGAGAAGAACATAGAACCCAAAATGCATTTCCCAAATATCATATATGAAAATCCATTACAGAATTAATTGCAGCCGGCTTTGCTATCTTTTAGAATCATCTTTCATTTCCCCTTTCTCTTCAGTCATTTGATGTGTTTCAAGAACCGCTTCCATTTTTTGAAAAAGCTGTTACACTGTTAATTGAGTTTCTCCCCAGAAGAAATGAGAATAAGCTACCTTTGTAGAACAGTGTTTATTAGTCCATGATACAGTGACTACAATTTCTGTAGGATACATAATACACTTTGACTGGTCGAAAACTTAGACTTGCCCATTCTGGGGCTTAACAGTCTCAAGGTTACAATAAATAGCATTTCCTTTAGAAAACTTCATTTTATTAGCTCCCTAATCTATATGTAACATAATTAGGTACAAAATTAGTTCATGATTCTTCCTGCTTCATGCCACCAAACACTTCAGTTAGATAGTTCTGTGTTTCTAAAATCACCTGTTCTCGAACTGTAGTTACATTCTTAAAATGTAGACTCAGTTACTGCCTTTCCCTTACACAATTGGCCTCACTTATTTTAATCCATGTTATAGCCAAGTTTGTGTCAACAACTGGGTAAAATAACCCGTGTACAATCTTCCTTTCTTATCCTCTTCTCCCCTAGCAGCCATATAGTGAATCTCGTGTAAGACAAGTATTAAGAAAGGAGCAGAGCCTTTGAGTCCTAAAGAATGAGTAGGTTCCTCAGTTTTGCTGTTACCTAATTGTTTGGAAACTACTGGCTGTTCCTTGACACAGACACCTTTTCAAGACAGTCCCAAGAGTCCCATGTTCTGTGAAGGCTCCTGTAAATATGCAGAAGTATCACTTTGATCAAGAATTTGGCTTTGGTGAGTAAGTGTCCACTGAAGTCCTTTGGTTTTTTTCCTTTACATGTCTCTGCAGGAGAAATGAACAGCTGAACAACATTTTGGTGGCATCACACATAGTTTAATCTGCATGGAGCAAATGTATGCCCTGGCAAGTATAGGACAGGCTGAGGACTCCAAGCAATGCAATAATGAATGGGGTATGTGAAGGGCCTGCTATGGTGGCTGGTATCCATTAGGGCCTGCACGATGCTCACACACGCCTGAGTGGCTGGCTTTGCACAGTACTTACACAGTTGGACATACCAAGAGTGCATAGAATAGCTGTAACAAAATAAATGCTTTGTCACATTTTAATGACCTTGTGCAGCTTAAACCAGCATACTGGAAAATCGATATTGCAAGCATATCAATTCATTTAACATTAGCTCTTGGTATGGGGATGATGTATTCTCCACCCTCCTGGGTCCTTTCTCCTCTATACAGCCTCCATCCCTCACTAGAAGATTCAGTGACACTGCTCTGCATTTGCAGATAGGTGTGTGCCTATATATATATACAAAAATCTGGGACCTGGTTATGTTGTTACACAGAATACTGCAACACCTACTGTCAGTGGCAATAGTGCTTAGGCAAAGCCTATTATGCAAATCTATCTGATTTTTCGAGGTGATACTACTATGGCGACGTGCACCATGTACTTCAGGTGCCTTTGGCTGGCTTAGTGAGCTGATGAAAGGAATCCTTCAGCATGAAGTAGCACAGAGTTGCTTTTGCCACATGTGAGAAGAGTGTATCCTACACTGTGCTGTGGATTCCCTTTCATATCCCAGGACTGCCTCCATGCAATCACTCTGACACAGATTTGAACATCAAAAGATTGCAGAGATGTAGTGAAGTAAACATCTCTCAGAAGCCACGTAGCTTGGCAAACATTAAAAATGTTTGCCTGCCAGTGATGCCCAGAGCTAGTAACTGTTGTCTGAAAAAAGACAGGAGATAACTCATCCACATTTAAAAGCTGATGTCTGGAGCATATTACAAAACAGATGTGCTAGGTTTGAAAACTAGTTTTTAACAGGACCCTGACAAAGAGTTGGAGGTACTAAGCTGGCCTTCACACCAAGTAGAGCAGCCATAAGTCTGTTGTCACTCCCACCACTCAACTCACTGAGCTCCATTATGGTGGGGGGGGAGTGAGGCATGTCGTGAAGAGAGAAGCCCATGTATGCTGTCAGGTGGGAGAAGTTATCCTACAGGCCTACCATTGCAATAAGGCACATAGATTGGGCGTTGGGCACACCTATGGGGCTTTGTATTAGGGGCAGGGTGAAAGCCCGTGTCACCCATATGCCATTCCAGCAGGAACAATATCTGAATCTCCTACCAAATGTGAGACTCTACAGGGCTGCCCTATGGACTCAGCAGTGGGTATTGCATCAGTGCTAGGGCATTACACTTGATTTCAGGCTTCAGCACTGAGATGGGATAACATTAGAGCTGGCCCTGGCAGCCTTGTTCCAGCTCCTTCAGTGATATTTTTATGGACGCTTCAAGTGTCTTGGCACCCCTTGAACAGCACCAAGGAAAACTGGAAAGTCCTTGCCCATTAATTACAGGAATGGCGCCACACAAGAAGCCTGACAAGACATAACGATTGTTAAACACATCAGTCACAGCCACCATAGATTTTTAATCTTGCAATAGTTTTCCTGCTGGATAAATCCTTCAGTGTTTCTGGGACCCAAATTCCACTCAGTGCAGCATCAGTGGGAAAAACATGTGTGATTCTGGGGAAGGCTAGACTGAAAATATACATAGAAGTAATCCTATGTCCTAACTAAGCCCCCTGTGTATCATGGCCCTCCTTTAGGAAGGCATGAATCCACCTCTACTTTTTAGAACTCCCTTCCATCAGTGTTTAAGTAATCCTCCCTGAAGTGTCTCTCTCCCTGTAAAGTGGTGTGCTAAGCAGTCATGAATCAAATTCATTCTGTACATTAGGACTTCAGGATTTTCAGACATCACCACTCCTACCCTCAGATTGTCTACTCTGGTGTCTACCTTCCTTTTCATCACCTATGGTGCAAACAGCCTTAGGCTAAGTGAGGACCCAAGATCTCGTTCCCATGGGCTGGCCCAGGAGACTCAGGCCCTACCTAGAGCAGCTATGCCAACCTTGCCCTTCCCAGATGCTGTGAACCCCAGCTGTGGGCAACTTCAGCTGGCACCAGGGCTGCGTGGTGACAGAACGAAGGGACTTCACTTAGCTGAATTTGCTCTCAACTCCTTGCCTTGCAGGGTAGAAATTACCTGGGGTGCATGTTAGATAAGGGACAAGCCTAAAACCGTGAAATTCTGCGTGTCTTCTTAGATGCCTATAGGGGATTATGCAACATTTAGGTACTGACTTTTGATAAAGTGATCCACAAAGCTCCTGATGGTTGTTTACCCAATCAAGAGGAGCTGCCTAAACTCAGGGGTGTGTAAGTTGTGTTAGACCAGCTACCAGTAGACTCAGAAAGTTCCTTGTAGAACGGAATTTAAGCTGCCACCTAGCATCACAAAAGCTACCTTGATCTTTCCAAAGCCACCTATAACAACCTCTTGTTAATCTGCTTCAATGCAGTTGCAATATAAGTGCAATCCTGAAGATAAGCTGCATCTTACCCTGAAGGGTGACTGCACTGAGAACTGGCAAGCGCAAGTACCTCCCTCTGTTCTCAGGGAGTAAATGGCACAGCAAGATGAAACCAGTTTATCCTTAGGCTCCCTTCACACACACAAGGGGCAGTCTAAGCTGGCCACATAATGTCAGATTCCGGCCAGCAGCACAAGCAAGGAGACATTTATTAGCCAGAAAGTAGTGAGAGCGCTATGTGGGTGGATTTTTCCTCAACATTAGAAGATATCAGAGATCCAAAGTGTGACAGGTCAACTCAGGGCACTAAATGCACTTACTTTCAGTCAGATGGGGGGTGGCCTACTCCGCCTATAGATCTTGCTAATGGCCCCCTGGGTCAAGCAAGCTTTCACAAACGGACAGCCCATATCATCTGCAAAGCTGTCAGATGTGCTGTTTGGCTGATGGCAGGAACTGCTGACCTGTGAGTTATATTGCTCCAGTTGTTTGTGCCTAAGAAAAAATTAAAATTCCTGTCAAGTATCTTTGCTTAGGCCGTTATTGTGCACTGCTGGACTCCCCCTGTGAACCTGCCAAACCACGTAGGTGCTGACGTTCATTAGCATGCACACAGGCTAATGGAAAGCAACCTGGATATAACAGGATATCGCAGTGTTATAATGCCAAAGCCTTCACAACCTGATCAATATCGATGGTGCCGTTAGTTCTGCATTGATTAACTTACAAAGTGAAACCCCTACAGCAAGTGAGTTTCGTGGTGAAGCGCTCACTGCTGCAGTGTCTACCAGAACTGTGGGGCTGTATAAAATAAAAAAATAGGTCAGAGGCAAACTGCAGGTGTAAGCATGTGCAGCCCAAATGGCTTGATGTGCAATGAACACTTAACAGGACAGCTGCATGCCCCACAGGGTTGAATTTGGAAAATTTTTATGTTATGCTAAGCCTTGTCCCTTCCCAACAGAGGTGTGTACAAAAAACCCTTAACCCCAGAGGCACTGTCCATGCTCCATGACCTCACATTGCAAGGTCATGTGGATGTTCCACCATACATATCTCTATTGCTGACTGCAGATGCCAGTGGGCTTTAGGCTGCTGGTACCTGCTTGGTGTAAAGGCATAGGGCTGGCTACAAAATCCATACATGCTGCCAATCAGTGGTGGGATTATGGTGGTGAACAGGCCAGATGCCCTGATGCTCATCCACCCACATAGCAAATAGTGATTTGCTTGAGCCCATCCTGAAAACTCCCAAGGTCTCTTCACGTCTGTGCAGCTGAGTGAGGTCAGGGCTGTTGTTCCTCTCCTCTGATAAGTTAGATCGATCAGAAGTCCTATGTCCTCTTTTAAATGCATCAGGGAAAGATAATAATTTTCTATATTTTATACATACTTTCAAAACAAATAAAAGAATTTGTTGGTAAAAGCAGCCTTCTACCCTAGTCCAGCTGCCCTAGCCTCCTCCAAAAACTTGTTTTAAAATGCAGAACTGGACAAATTTAGCATGACTAGATTTATGCCCATGACCAGACATACCTTTAAAATTAAGAGACTGTCCAAACACTTGTCTAAGCTGTCATGTTGGCTTCTCTTCTGCTCTCTGAGCCACCCACCTACCTCAAGCTCTGTTTCAGAAAACTGCTTAAAATCTTTCAAAAAGCCATTCACCCTCCTTCCCGGCAACTGATGGCTCGCAGGTTTTTAGGCATTTGTAAATGTGATGGCCAATGGGTGACACAGACCAAGGTGGCAAACATCCCTCACTTCCTTTGACCAGTGTCTCAATCCTTCCCTGGCATGCGTGGCCAGCACTCATATATCCGGGATAATGCTAGCTGACACACAGAGCATAAGCTACCAATAGAACCAGTTTGCTGACTAGTTCAAAACCCTTTTCAATACCTGGCTGTCATGGATATGATTCCTCTAGTCAGACACATGACCTACATTCTTGATCATATAAGATAATGCCTTTGGATGTGGTAAAGTGTATGTGCCTCAGTTGCTCTCCTCCTTCCAAACCAACACAAGTTAGTTTGTATAATTGACCCAAGTGTCTCATTTTCTGTTCTAAGAGTATCTGCCCTGTGCATGCTTTTCCTTAAATAATTTTATATCTTCTTCTACATTATTAGTTTAGCAGGTTTTGGTGAAGAAGAAATCCCCTGGAGATGCACAGAAGATCCCAGAGAAAGTTTTACAGTTAATCGCTGCATTCCATCTGTTATAAGATATTTAGTAGCCAGTTTACAGCTTTATTATATATGATCACTGTTGTGTAAAACTAAGGCACACAAATTGATCAGGGTTTTTTTTTGTTAGCACAGTTTTCTCTATAAATCAGACCAATGATCCATTAAAAAATGTATTGCATTTATTTGACAAGACCCAATTCTCATAAAACCATAGTTTTATTCTTCATTATTCGCATACTGTACCAGTCTTTCCTTAATTTTTCCTGGCACAAATTCCAGGTCCTTTGCCCTGTAATTTTCTAGCTCTTGTCATTTGGCCTCTTTCACCAGTCTCTCTTCAGAGTTCCAAAAGGTGTTAAAATAATCAGTCACTGAAGGGACCTGAACCGATTCTTGTACTGTTCTTGAGTGAAGACATCCCTCTCACCTGCCATCAGCTCCAGGTTCACTTACACATGCAAAAATGTAAACACACGTAAACAGATGCTCACTTGTTGCACTTTGTAGTATTTCATCTGCTTTGTCCGTCATCTTAGGAGAGGCTTATTTCATTCTTAGCATAGCAGAACAACAATCTCAGGTGAAGCTTCTGGGCCAAAACTTTAATAAAATAACAATAGCTAGTGAAAATCCATGCGTACCAGAAACCTGTCTAGAAATGTTCTCATTTGTTACAGTCATTTTTAGCTTATCTAGCAAATTCTCATCCGCTTCAAGGCTCTGTAGAATGAAACTCTTGCAGCTTTATTGGCAGTGGGGGGTACTGAAGCTAGGATTCTAATGAAATGTTTCACTCAGGTCACGGTGGTGTTGTATTCAATAGAATGCCTCTGCCGAATGCAGTAGAGGGAGGCAAAGGTCACAAATCTAATTGTCAAGGCCACGTGTGTGCTGCTGCGAACTGAGTCCTAAATCCTGCTTTCGGGTGTTCTCATTCCTCAGTCCCTGGTGCAAAAGACTAGAAATTTTGCGGTGGTTTCTTTTTCAATTGCTCACATAATCAGTACAGTTCTTCTGAACTGTTTGCTTTAATATGAAATTACATACATGACATGCTTTCCCTTTTTTTTTCTCAAGAGCCCTGATTGTCCTCTTCATAGAAAATAGTCTCACAAAAAGTGTCAAAAATTATTAGAGAAGAATTGGAGCTTTTCACACATGAAAAGATGTGGGAGGGAGTTCTAGATAAGGAAGCTTTTCTGTAAACGTGAAGAGAAATGAAAGAGTTAAAGACATTGATTTTTGAACGATGAATGTTTCATTTTGCCGTTTTCAGCTCTTTGAGATGTTGCAGTTCACATTTCTCTGGCTGGCTGCTGAGTTAGGACAACCACTTCAAAATGTAGACATGCTGTCAAGATCGTCTTCTGTATGACAAGGACAAGCATGAAATAACAGAAATAAAATAGGAATTTTGATCATGCGGTGGGCAAATGGCACAAGGTCTTTCCTCAGCCTCTAGCTTTTAACAGTAATGAAATGTAACATGCCACGATAAAAGCTGGGGGCAAATTTGCCTTTGCTGGCATGTTTTGAAAACAGTGCATTATTACATACACTGCTTTCCTCAGTCAGTACAAGACATTTTCTGCCACAA
This sequence comes from Leptosomus discolor, assembly GCF_034619465.1. Classification (NCBI taxonomy): domain Eukaryota; kingdom Metazoa; phylum Chordata; class Aves; order Leptosomiformes; family Leptosomidae; genus Leptosomus; species Leptosomus discolor. The sequence continues at coordinate 1,286,214 of NC_141400.1, forward strand.
TCATGTAGATGGGCTTCTTCCTCAAATATGTCCAACAAGATCACTGTGATCATATCACTGCTTCTTTTCTTCTGCTAATATAAGATCATCGTGACTCATTTTGGCATTTAACAGCTAGCGGAGGGTCTTTTAATGCACAGCTTAATATATTTCAGACTAGGAAAGAAGGTTATTCCACGTCAAAACCCTGAGGACAGAGGAAGTGGAAAAAATGCTTTTAAGAAAAATGTAAAAGAATAATTTTGTTACCAAAAAAAGAGAGAAGAAAACACCTACTGAATAGCATTTGGAGGTTCCAAGTTTTAAGTAGCTCAAATAGCTCAAATTTTATTATTTCTGTGTAGGACAGCAGTATTTAGTCAAAAATGGTCAGAGGGCTGGAGCACCTCTCCTATGAAGATAGGCTGAGAGAGTTGGGGTTGTTCAGTCTGGAGAAGAGGAGGCCCTGGGGAGAACTTACAGCGGCCTTCCAATGCCTGAAGGGGGCTATGAGATGGCAGGGGAAGAACTGTTCACAAGAGTTTGTAGCGACAGGATGAGGGGTAGTGGTTTTAAGCTAGAAATGGGTAGATTTAGGTTGGACATTAGGAAAAAGTTCTTTAATATGAGGGTGGTGGATCACTGGAACAGGTTGCCCAGAGAGGTAGTGGAAGCCCCATCCCTGGAGACATTCAAGGTCAGGCTTGATGGGGCTCTGAGCAACCTGACCTAGTTAGAGGTGTCCCTGCTTATTGTACAGGGGTTGGACTAGATGACTTTTAGAGGTCCCTTTCAACCCAGTACATTCTATGATTCTATGATTTTTGACTACGAATTTGAGGTTTCTTTGTTAGATTTTTGAATCCTTGGAGAACGGTTTTTCAAGCTTGCGAAGGCCTACTTCTAAAACTTAAAAAATTGAAAGATGAGTGAACAGGTAAGAATTCTCTAATGAGAAAGACTGTCACAGAATACCTATTTGTTGTTCTGCTATTGGAGGGTTGAACTTCAAATATAAATATCCTCCAAAATAGGCAAGAATAATAAATACTTGCTCACAATGTTTTCACCCCTGTAACATGAGCTTCCTGCTGTTTGCAGTTCTGAAGCCTTTCCTTTCTGCCCCTGCAGTCTGTCTTTCAGCCCTGCAGTCTCTGGGACAGTGCTTTCACCTATGCACCCAAAATCCTCTAACTCTCTGGGCCTTGCACTAATGCACCTTAAGTACCTGTTAGGTCTGATGGGTTGGATTTGTAGTGGGACACTAATGTGTTAATCGACTTTCCTTTTCCACCTCCTGCTTTGTAGCTGTAATCTAAAACTACCAGGAACCACATTGCTCAGTACATAACAATAGGAGGCAGCCGTAATTTAAACAACTAATAAACGTCCAATGATGGTCAGCACCAAGCTTAATGGGCAATTAGTGCTGCAATGCCCGCAACTCTTCAAAGCCTGCTCCAATCAACACTATTAGCCTGAACAATGACAACGGGGAGACTGAGCAAAGCCTGATGAAACCAGAGAGGCTGTGGCTGCCCCCTCCCTGGCAGTGCTCAAGGCCAGGCTGGATGGGGTTTTGAGCAACCTGGTCTAGTGGAAGGTGTCCCTGCCCATGGCAAAGGGGTGGAACTAGATGATCTTTAAGGTCCCTTCCAACCTAAACCATTCTATGATATTACAGCTGGAAAAGTATTTGGTGTTTCCATGTTGCATTTGAGGAGACGCTCTCACAGTTGCTAGGAGAGCTTTCCTTTTCTGTTCTTTCTGCCCAGTAACAATTTTTTCCGTTAAAGTTGATGTGTGCTGTCAGCTGTGGATCCTTTGAGTAAATCTGCATGCACCTAAGCCTGCCTCCCTATTTGCTGTGCTACAAGGATAAACTCCTAATTTATTGTTTGGTTTTGGGATGGGGAGGTTGATGTAGTATTAAATATTAGGAAGATGCTTAAATATCTTCCTTCTTCCCCTCTTTTTCTGGTAAATTAATGAGTCACAATAATTTTTTTTGCTCCTCTTATAAGACACAAGTGTTTGTAATTATTTAGGTTCTGAATTCACTCTTTGGAAGACAGAGAAGGAAGAAAATAAAATTTATTCTGTGATGCTCAACTCCCTAGTTGACATCCCAGACTGGCAGTGTCAGAGAAGAGGATGATTTCATGAAGGGTTTGGACTGAATCTGTCTGTAGAGCACGAGCCACTCTCAGACCTTACCTTGGGATCTCAGTCCTAAACAGGCAGTGTGTTTCATGCTGTGAGACAGTGAGGAGCTGGAGGTGTATCTCCACATTTGCTCCTGCTTTTTTGGCAAGCAGCAGCTCTTGACTGCAACAAGGAAGAAGTATTTTTGCACTTGAAGACCAGATTTTGTCTAGGGGGAAAAAGAATTTAAAAGAAGAAAGCTCTTTCACCTAAACTCAAAGAATCCTAGATTTAATGAAAATGAATTGTTTAATGTTGCTTATTCTCCTTATGTCTGGCAGCAATATTGCAGAGAAAACATCTCAGATCAATCAGCATGTGGGCTGGGAGGACAGATGCAAGGACAGTGGGATAAAGAGCTGAACAACAGGTGCTTTGAATTGGTACCAGTTAGTTAAAATGTTTCAGTTAGGCTAACAAGCATCTGGTCTTATTCAGCCTATAAAAGATACAGAATTGCTTGTTCTCTTCTCTAAATGGTACAACGAAGCCTGAGGTGAAAAAAAGAAATGAGAGAAACTTCGCTTTTAAGGATGATGAAGCCACCAGGTTGCCTGTGGTTTCTACAGGTAACAGCTCTTTCAAAAAAAAAAAAAAAAGAGAGAGAATTTTGTTTCTGTGTAATCTCAAGCTGGTTGTTGCTTCAAAATGTGGTAGTACTTCTGCCTCAAAAAGAGTTAGGTACATTAGGTAAGTATAGCAAGTAGTTAAAAACAATCTGGTAGTTCCTGTAGTTAAAAATAATTATAGAAGTATGACTCTGCAAAAGGCTGCGCTTCTTCTTTCCAACTGTAGACAACTTAAAGTGGAATAGTTATTCAAAGCTGCTTTTTTTTTTTTTATTTATTCAATGTCACAAGTCTAGTCAAAGCCACTTGACCTGTCTGCGTGCGTATGCGGTCAAGAAAGACCACCATTCCTGGAGGGCAACTCCTCGGGAGTGCTTTTAGAAGTGAGTTATCACTTGGAGATGCCCATTTTTCTCTTCTAAATGATCAAAATCCTTTATCTTTCACGTTTTCAGAACAGAGGGAGTGTGTAGAGGATGACTTCAGATCAAGTAACCAACTACTTAACTGTCTGAAGTCATGCAATAGATGTCTCAAGAAACTGCTGAAATTCTGACTGAGATTCGTTGGTACCAAAATTAGGTTGTGCTGATCACCAGTGCTCTTACAAAGTTACTGAAAAGCCCAAAAAGAGGCGAGAGACACAGGACAAGACTTTTCCAGATAGCTTTTGATGTATTAAAAAATGGTACTTAGTTCCAAGACGGTGATAATAAGTTCTGAATTTAAGATAATATATTGTAATAGACCGCACCAGAAACGAGCTGAGGAATTATGTGAAGTTACAAGATGAAGTAGGTAATTCAATGTTGCATTACAATCAGGAAATTGTTACCAACAAAACACCAGCTCTGTACTGCAGAAAAAAGTTTCAAGTAGCATTTAGTGTTGGTTATATATTATGCAGAAGTTCTTTATTTCAAGAAATGGGTTTTTTTTTTTTCTCTCACTGAGAAAACTCTTAGGAGGACCTTTCTAAGATGGGACCTTACATAGCTGGACATTGGTCTAGAGACTGAACACGGCCTTTCAAGCTCTATTTTTTTTTTTTTCCTGACCAGCATCAGGTAAGAAACCTTGGCTATTTCTGAATACTCATTCTAAAAGAAAATCCCTTTTTTTTCAAATATGGGAAGTGTTATGCTTGCTTCCTTAGTGCGCAGTGCTGCAAACTGTTGTAAGTAATTTTGCTCTAAAGCATAGGTATGAAACTGTGCTGTTAAAGACTATGTTCACAGTCCTCAGATTTTCCAGATTAGTCTCTTTCTTCTTTTATGTAACAATTCTTAAATCACCCCTTAAGTTTTTGTGCAAAAAAGCAAACTTAGATGTCTCACTGAAAAACAGAGTAAACCACTAACTCAAACAGAGCAGCCTGAACGATGAAGTCATGTAAATTGTGAATAAGGCTGCTATTTCTTCATTAGTGTAAAGAGTACTTGTATTTTTGGTACTCAAGGTACTTGAGACAGAAAGCTCTTTCTAGAGAAGATGAAGCTTTTAAAGATTCTGGGGCTTGAAGGCGGCTGTAGCCAAATCAGAGGCCTGTTGCATGCCTGGAAGTAGGACCTCCTCCATAAGCAGGATATAATTGGTATCAGCTTGTTTTGAATTCAAACTTGAGCACACTCATACACTGCTTAATAGCTACGCAATACAAGCAGTTTTGTACCTGGTGTCCTAGTAAAAGTAGTATTGCATTGCTAGGAACAGGTCTCAGGCTTTATACTAACCGTGGCAGAATCCAGGGCGTGCCCATTAGGTTTGTTACCAGCTTGTTACAAGAACTTCATGTATAAACTCGAGCTTGAACTAGTGTCTTTAGTTATATGCACAGTTTAAACACAGGATAGCAGTGAAGGCCTTGAAAATGTGGGCACATGTTGAAACAGAGCCCCCAGAACTAGGAGTCAACAATGAGTTGACCACTGGCGATCAGAGGCACACCCTGGAAAGCTGGGAAAAGATTGCTTTTGCTCTAAGGTGGCAGGGGGGCAGCAATGACAGCATCTTACAGAGAGATTAAAAAAAGAAAAACAACAACAAAATCCCAGCACAAACCAAAAAACAAGCAACAGGCCAAGACACATGTAGCAGCCTGGGAAAGTAACACCCCCCAGCACGCTGCAGTGCATAGGTGAATGGCTAAGAACTGTCTAGCAACTGAAACACATATAAAAGAAGAAAGCATTGAATTTAGGCGTTAAGAACGAACTTTCCCCTTTTCCAGTTTCCCAAAACTGCTCACCTACCCTCACAGATTGAGATTATCAAGGACAGGAGCCCTTGGCCCTGACTATATGGCACCCTCTCCATAGTATCATACACCGACAGATAATTTAGAAAAGATAAAGATTGTTAAAATAACTTATTTGAAGATGTAGTGATGGTTATTAACAATAAGTGCCAAAAAACTTTGTGTATTATTAATACTAGGCAAGTCCGGTGGGGTTGACTTTAGAGTTTAAAGCTGCCTTTGTTTATCTGTCTTCTAAATGCTCCCATGACAGCAGTTTCCTGAATTAGTACAATTGTACCCAGTTGCGACATGGTAAGGGGTCTGCTAAGGAATTTTATTCTTGGTAGTGAAAGAATCAAATATATAATATTTAACAGTGTATCTGGTGTTTATATATTTCACGTTAGGTAGGACAAATAGGAAATGTGTGGGCAAGATTTAGAAAACCTAGTGGGACTCATCTCGCCTAATCTGAGAAGTCTGCAGCATAGATATCTGTATCTGATCTAATCTTTGAGTCTCCTTTCATATTCAGTGGAGGGAAATAAACTCTTCTGAAATTCTAGTCATTTGTCCTATCTTCCAGTGAGAGGAGGCAACCCTTGAAAGGCCTATTTCTGTCTCTTTGTAAAGAGAGACCAGACAATGAGCTCCAAGGTGACAGTCTGCACCACTAACATCTCCATTTGGACAGGGAAATCTCGCCCTTTGGCTGTTAGAGATGTCTGCTCCTGGAAGCTCGTCTAGCCAGAAGTTCCTTTTCTGTCTCTTCACAGGCGAAGCTACTAAATTCTTGCTTTAGAGTAAAAAAAACTCAGCAAGATTACTCTTGTTTGTTATTCTTAATTTTCTCCAAGCAATCCAGTTTTGGGTTCAAGTCGATATTGATTAGTTACGGGTAAGTCCACGTAAATATGCTATGCAATTTTTCTCTCTTTTCTCCGCCCTGCCCCCCCCCCCGCCCCCTCCCATGCTGCTTAAATTGATGTTCCCAGACTCCCTTCTCCTTGAGCCTCGCCCCCCAGTTTGGATCCCATCATTATTTCAATGTAGGAGGAATGCAGGTTTCTATGTTGATGAAAAGGTTAATAGGTTGTTATTCTGGGGAGCAAGGTATGATGGCGATGCAATTTATACTGGGTAAAGGGAAAGGATGACTAATGGAATGAAATTCTGGCTCTTCTAGAGGTCACTAGTTCATAATATAGGACAAACAGGCATAGAAAGAGACCACTGGGGAAGTGGACGTGGGGGTAATTATCTCCACTAGAAGGAGAAGCAGGAAGTTACAATGGATTCAGGGAGCAATAAGAAAGCCAGAAATGAGGTGATGTGACTCCTAACAGGTTTCCTTCTCTCATGATTGAAGAGAGATGGCTGACTGAACAGGCTGGAGCTCAAGCGATGCAGACTGTGGTGGAGGAGATCTGTAATAGGTCTCATCCCTAACACAGGTCTTTGTGCTACTCCTTCCTCAGGAATTTGGCTACTGTGAGCCCAGTACCACCTTAAACTCCACTAAACTGCTGTGGTCAAGGCTGTATGCCACAGGGGATGATTTGGGAAGCAGTGGGTAAAAACAACACTGCAACAGGCCATGGATTAACAAAAAACACATTAAAAGGAAAAATATTTGCCACCAGTTTCTAGCCTGTTGAAAGAAGATAATACACATATGTAGGAGTTTACCTGTCATGCTGGTGGCTCTTAGGAGCCTTGCTCAGAGCACATGTGCTTGCATTTGCACTAAAATAGCTTCCAGACAAGGGAAGAAATAAATTTAAAGTGACAGCTGCTAGGACTCAAGGACTAGGAAAGACTCTAGGGATGTTTTCTTCTACAGATTGCAGACAGATAAAAGCATGGAGTAAACAGAGGTGGTTTACACCAGTTCTGTGTTGCTGACTCAATGGAAAAAGTTACACTCCTCTTGCATATATTCCAGTTCCACCACCCCGACCTGTTGTACAACTTGGGAACATGATGCAATATGCCTTCTTTGGCTTAAAATCTAAATTAATGGTAAACATTACATGAAGGTACAGCTAATGAACAAATACAAATACTGTCAGAACACTTTCTGCCCCCTTCTCTTTCCCTCTCTGTCACCAGGCTAGTGTCACCTTTGGATTCTCTGAACAATTCCAGCTCCTGAAGCCTAGGGCCCCAGTCTGGCCTTTCCGAGACTCATGAGGCAGATCTCTTGTGGCCTCTGCAGACCTTAGTGTGTAGCTTTGGGCCTGTCAGACAAATACAACGGAACTCAGTCCTATTATTGTAAAAGAGAGTAAAGAGCACACGTCCCAACCCATCCCTTTGTTTTTTCTCTGAGTGAATATCTTCAAATACTAGGTGAAAGCTGGAAACTTTTAGATTGGAAAAAAAATGGTTGTTCCCTGATGTGATGAAGGGATTGTCAGTCAGTTAACTGGCTAGTCCACCATTTTAAAAAGGAATCCTTTCCTATCTAGACCCAGAGCAAAGCACAGATACTCCCCAAACTTTAAAAACAGCTTATACTTCCTGGTGGGTTTTTTGCTATCAGTGTTTTCTTGTTACAGTGGTATGGCAAAAGCACTTTGTTTTATTTTGCCTCTATTAGGTCTCTGAGGTCTTTGAGAACACCTCGTAGAACTGACTTCTTTTCACAAGCTTAAAGTAATAGAGTTCAATATATAAGCTTCTGAGCTCCTCAGCCATTAATTGTTGGGTTATAGTTGAGCTAGGCTGTTGTTCTGGGATGTCTGATGCACTTTCTGTTCAGACTTCTTCGCTTTGATTCTTTGGATTTGGGGTTTTTTTGACAGATCTGTCTTATAAAGCAGCTATCTAATTAAGTCTGCACGGACAATCTTTTCTTGCATCTTTATCCTGTCGTAATAATATTTGACAGATACTATTTCTTGCCCACTACCTCCCAGCTTTTGTGGTTGTAAGGTCATGTGTTAGTTGAAAGGACAGTTGTCTCTCCTTGCTGTGTGCATCACTGGTTGCTTCTTAAAATAAGGCACCTGCAATGCACAAAAGTGAGACCTTTTGAAAGGAGCTGTTGAAGCAGTTATTAATCCTTGGGAAAGAAAGCATGTAATATATTTTTTAAATTCTAACAACTCTGCTTGTTACTGGAATCACACAGTAAGAATCCCACAAATGGGCAAGTGAAAGATTATGAATAGTAAAGAAGACAAAGTCATTATCACAGCTTAGTATAAGCAGATTATTTGTCTGTTTATTTAAATTTAATTTACTCAAAGCACTTGCCTTGGACTGCTAGATACTTTTATAAATTTTTTTAAACACAAAAATCGAGCAAACAGTGTTCTTAAAAATCTACAAAATTCCTTATTCTTCTGCAAAGTTTAAAGCTCCTAAGCTCAGTGTAATAAAACCCACTAACCATTGTTGAGAGAGTAACATTGCATCTTTTCATATCTAGGAAGGAGATGAATTCAACACGCAGGTCACCAAAAGAAAGTATCAGACTGTTTCCTCCCATTTGAAAAGGTTCTTATGTGTCAAAGCAGCTCAGTAACTAAGAATTCACTTAGTGTCACGTGAGAAGAAAGAGGATTTCCAAGGTAAATGAGACACAAACAACAGAGCTTTATAGATAAAAATCAATAGGTTGAACTTCGTAACTGTGAAAACATTGCACTTGAAAATATAGGTATGCTGTATTCTCTGTGGGTATTATTTGACAGAAGAATTTTGGAAATTAGAGAAGTCCAGTGCCAAAAATACTGTAGCAACCTGTTGACAAAGTCATACACTGCTTTAGCAGGATCTGCCCTGTAATAATTCACTTTCATATTCTTTTCTGGTTAGTAATGAAGCACTGTCATCAAATAGTGATCAAATTGATCATTAATGATCCTTGTCAGCATGTGTGTAAATAGCCAGTTATATCAGAGAGGGTTGGGATATGTTCAACGATACCATTTGCCAAACGCTTTAACACGCTTCTCACAAGAATTCCTAACTCTGCAACCAAGGTGCTCATCAATGTGAGGTCAGATGCTCAGCTTGGTCCAGTATCATTACATATAGAACACATGTAGATGCAGCAGTAAAATTATATCCAAGATGCAATAGATGACCAAAAGATCCTTTACCTCACTTCAAACATGAAAGACAAGCAGCTCCTATCTCTGACACATCAGTCAAAGTTGTTCTTAAAACTTCTTATTGAAAGGATCCTACTAGCTCCCCAGATAGCCTGTTCCAGAGCTTAACTGTCCTTATAGGAGCGAGTTTTTTCCACTGTGTAACCTAAATCCTCTTTGCTGCAAATTAAGCAGATTGCTTCTTGCCCTCCTCCAGAGGACACGGAGAACAATTGATCACTGTCTGCGTTCTAATAACCTTTGATAAACTGGAAGACTCTTCTTACCTTCCCTTGACCTCCTTATTTATCATCTAAACATCTAATTCTTCTTTAGAGACCGTGATTTTAGAAAAACCTTTTTCTTGCTAGAGAGCAAGAAATATCAGATATTCTGCATGTCCATGCTTCTTTAAATGCAGTGCCCAAAGCAGGAACCAAGCTCTCACTAGTAACAAGTAGAGCAGAATAATTACCTCCCTTGTCTTACATACAACACTTCTGATAATATACCCCAGAATGAGATTTTCTGTTTTTTGAAAGTGGCATCTCATAGTCTGTGAACCGCTATAACCCCAGATATTTTCTGCAGTACTGCTCACTCATTCATTTCTCCATTTTGTTCTGTTATATTTGCTCTGAATTTCCTGGGTGTACCTTTTTGAATGTGTCATTATGAAATTTTCTTATTTCAGACTCTCCCTCCCAAATTGTCGAGGTTCTTTTGAATTCAAAAAGGCTTCCCTTTTTCCTTGTCCCAGTTTTGCACCAACTAAGGTTTTGTGTGCACTACGGCTAGTAAAACAGTTTTGTAGTGTCGGATGCGTGACAGGCTCCTGTAGGAGTATATGTGAAATGTCATCGCAGATTGACAATGAATCATAGTTTAAACACTGATTATTTTCAGTCAATCACTTATGAATCTTAAGGTGATTTAATTTAAGCCATTTCTAGGGTGTAACCAGGTTGCTTTTTGAAGTTTGTCTGCAAACTCAGGCACATAAAAGTTCTGTCAGGTTGAAAGTTGAAGGGGGTAGAAGGAAGAGGTCAGAGTTGGAGTAACAGGTGATTAAAAGGTGAATGTTGGTCTACATGGCATCAGAAAAAGAAAGCATACTGGAGAAAAAGAAGATGAGGCCAGCCACAAAGATCCATAAAGATTTTCTGGAGGAAGAGGAATGGAGAAATATTAGCAGACAGTTACAGAAATATATTGTAAGTTGGGAAGTAGATGTGAAAAGAGATGCAGTTTTCTTTAGTCAGGAATGGACCAGATTTGAAGAACAAAATTAATTTGGAAAGTAGAAAGACCATGTTATCAAAAGACTTCTTGAAGAATTGCTAAACATCATGAGCAAAAGCAGCAGAAGTGTGTTTGGGAAATAGGCTCCAACTCTTGCTTATGCAAACAACTCCCTTTTGGATGAAGGGGTAAAACATCTAAGAGGAACAGAGAAAACAGGCCGAAAACCTCAATGCTGTGACAGAGGGATTTGTAATAGGAGACTGAAAGTGTGGATGACAGATGAACAACCAGCTGAAGGGAAAGAGCAGTACAATAATAGATACCTGTTTATCTTCAACAAAAAAGATGTCACTCAACATAGCAAACATGGGAATTGAGACGGATTATGCGAGCTGCAAGCTTAAACTCGCATAGACATTTTCAAAGCTAGCTTGCTGAACCAGAGAGGTTTTAAGGAGTTTGACCCTTGAAGAAACTGTATTAGATTTCCCACTTTTGTCTACTAACCATCAATGTCAAGAGCCCAATCAGGATCATTGTCAGCAGAAGATATATTAGGAGTTGTACGTCTATGCAAAGGACAGAAAACTTACTGGGTAACCTCTTTTCATGAAGCAAGTCCCTCCTTTATGTGCCATCTTTCTGTGTCAGAGCAGTCTGGGATTTCCCTGTACAGTTACTGTCACTTAAGTTCCCTGTAATCAAGGGTGACAGCACAGTGGGGTAAGCCAAGCCCACTGATGCCCATGTAATTGGATGCTCCTGTGCACAATAAGCACCTTTTACTGCACAGCTCAGAATGTCTCTCATGTGTGAATCATTCTGTTCTGCTCATGCTTCCTTCACTCTGCATCGTTTTATTGCTCAAGGGCATTTTGTTCTTGCTTAAAGAAGCCTACGTCTTCCCTCCTTTGATGCTTCACTGTAGTTTATTTATGTTTAAGAGCTGAAAGAGTTGAATCTTAATTTTAACTCACTGAAGCCTACCTTTAGGTTGTCCTTATCTGCTTTCTGGGGCACCAGTCAGCATAAACTCAGTCTCTGTGTATGATAAATGACTAGCTCTAAGAAAAGTCAGTGTTCTTCAGTCACATACACAAAGGCACACAAGCTACTTTAAGTAAAGGAAAATAAGGAGGTGGCTTTATAAATAAATTTATAAATATTGTAAGTATTATAAATCAAGATATTTTGGACAAATGGAAAGTTTTTTAAGTTATTCTGGGCACAGGCTGTGGTAGAGATCAGTATGAGGGGTATCAGGTAGGTGAGATTTGACATAAAAGAAGGGCTATTCAAGTCAAGACCAAAATGTGGAGTTTTCCCATCTACGTATTTTCTCCATGGTGTATGTCACAACACAGATGTCATGAAGAGCAGTAATGTGGAGGACCCAGAAACAGTGAGGTTCTGAGGAGTTGTATGTTTCTGAGTGAAGAACAAATGGTACAACTCTGGGATGGGACAGCATTGACTCATTTGACACTCCTTAAAATAAGCCTGAAGAGGTATGTCCCCAGGGGAGGCCTGGCTTGGCAAAACTATTCTAGCACTAACTGGGCTGAGTCCATGCTCTAGAAAGTTCTGAGAACAACAAATGCTGCAGTGAGATACTGCGTGGGGCAGATTTAGACAGCTTTTACAGTGCTCAGAGATGTGGACATATCAGTAGAACCGAGAGGTACTGCAATATCCAGATACGAGATGGAGTTTCTCTAGGGATTAGGCTTGGGGAAAGGAAAAAAAAAAAAAAAGCTAGTTGCCTGATACTTACAGCCTATGGGCAATGTATCCCCTTCCCAATCCCCAGTTCCTTTCAGAGCTCAGCACTCAGGTTTGGTGAGCCAGTGCAACTAGAAAGCTGTGACTGACTGATTCCCCGGATGGGCTGGGTAACATGGTCCATGGTAACTGTAAAGGAAAACATGTCCAGTTTGGTACCTTCAGCCCCAGTCTGTTGTGGGATTTGCTTTTTGACCTTCGCTCAGTACTGCACAACCCCCCCTCCAGGTCTCTTGGTCAGTAGCTATACTTCCACCCGCACAAGCAGTCAAGGACTATCAGCTGGAGACATTTGTAGTACAGAAGTGCACTACAACACTGTGGCATGGAAGCATTCCTCCTCTGGCTTCCTCACTCCAGAAAGCAGATTTATGCATCTTCTTCCCTAAGGAAGAATACTGGCACAGGGTTATATGATGCTGCTATGTGATGTAATGCAGCTTTCACACATGTACCCTACAAAATATGTAATTAAATGCCACACTAACATGTGGGTTTAAAATGTATTGCCATGCATATGGAACTACAGGACTAAACTTCCCGAGCATTACCTAATGTATGTACACTGTTATTACATTTCTTAGTAAGGGACCCCCATCTTCCTTTTTGTCTATGAAATTACCACAATGTCAGCCTGACAGAGATGGATGTGTTGCTTTCTTGCTGCCAAACTGAGAGGTCTGAAAGTCTGCAAACTGAACTCAGAATGTTATTACACAGAGTCAGTGTGTGGCCTCAGCTCTGATCTTCAAAACAGATAGCGGTCAAAGCCTGCATTTAATTTCCTTCCAAGTATTAGACTATTTTAAAATGATCTTTATAACAGATTACATTGCTGTAAACACTACTGTTGGTAAAATAAATTAGTAATTTTTTAACTTTAACATTCTTTCTTATTTGGTTGATATTATCTAGAGTGACTGCCAAACAAACTTTTATCTAGAAACATTTTGGACTTACACAAACAACTTCAATGTTAACTGAAGTACAGTTTTGGGGCCAAAGTCACCAAACTTCATTTCTCTTAAGCCAAGTAGTAGAGCTGAGGAACATTCACTAAAGAAGTTTTTCAACAAACAATGACCCGGAGTTCCTCTAGAACTGCTTTCTGGGTGGTACAACAGCCTCAGCTGATGTAATCCACCAGAGGGTTTTATGAGAAAATGACCAGTCCTTCAGGTTATAATTAAGTCCTTTCATTCGGCCGAATATAGGGTGTGCTCCCTCCTTTTAAGCCCTGGCATATTAACTATCCTAAAAAAAAAAAATATGGAAGCTGCTGACTAATTTCCTCTGTGCCACACAGCAGCGCTATGAAAGATCAAGCAGTAGAAAGGCTTTCTGCTGGCTGGGGGTTTACTGAAGAAATAGTGCTACTTGATTATCTACTAGTGTATTCTCAGTGTAGTTACACCCCATTGCATGTCCTTTTTCCTGAGCTGGGACAGTTACCACACTTGACTACAGCATAAGGAACAATGACCAGAAAAAGCTCACAGATTTTTCAGGCTCTTTATCCACTCTGCTATTTGCTGAAAGGGCAACAGAGCGGGACACAAGCAAGCCAAGAGGTTTCTGGAGTGCATTAATGATAACTGCCTGACACAGATGACTGAGGAACCAAGGGGAGAAAGTTCTTTGCTGGACCTGATACTTAGACAAGAAAGAACTGGTTTGGGGTGTGAAGGTGGGGGCATCTTGGTTTTAGGGACTACACAGTGGTGGAGTTAAGGATTCTGGAAGGAGGGAACTGGGCAGATAGCAGCCCCTCAACCCTAGGTTTCAGCAGAGTAGGCTTTGGTCTGTTCAGGGACCTGCTGGCAAGAATCACATAGAGGATGGTCCTCGAGAGAAGAGGAGTTCAGGAGATTTCAGAGTTTTACCTTCTCCGAGCTCCAGAATGGTCCACCTCAACGTGTAGAAAATCAAATGGAGGTGGAAGGAAGACTGCAGGGATGATCAAGGAACATCTGGCACAACTTGAAGGTAAAAAGGAAGCATGCAAAAGGTGAAAGAAGGTACAAGTAACCCCACAGAACACAGAGACGCTGTCCAACATGCATACAAGGATGCAACAGGAAAGCCAAAGCCCATCTGGAGTGGCATGTGAAGAGGGATGGGAAAGATAACAGGCTTTTACAGGTATATCAGCAGCAAAAGAAAGACTAGCAAAATGTGGGCCCGGTGCTGAATGACACAAGGGAGCTGGTGACAAAGAACAAGGAGGCACTCAGTGCCTTCTTTGCCTTGGTCTTTATGAGTTAGGCTTGTGTTCAGGAATCTCAGGTCTCTGACAGCAGCTGGAAAGTGTGAAACAATAAAGAATTACCCTTAGTGGAGGAGGGTTGGGCTAGAGAACATTTAAGCAAACTAGATATATGCAAGTCCATGGCACTGATGGGATACAGCCACAAGTGCTGAGTGACCTAGCTGATGTCACTGCAAGTCCACTCAATCTTTGAAAAGTCGCGGTGTTTGAGGGAGGTTCCTGAGAACTGGAAGAAGGCAAACATCACTAGTATCTTCAAGACTGGCAAGAAGGAGGGTCTATAGAACTATAGCCCATCAGATTCACCTCAGTCCCTGGGAAGATGGTGAGCAAGAATCTTGGAAACCATTTTGAATAATATGAAGGACAAGAAGGTAATTTGGAGTAGTAAGCATGGATTTGTGAAGGATAAATCATGTTTGATTTATCTGATATCTTTTTACAATGAGATGACTAGATCACTGGATGAGGGAAGAGCAGTGGATATTATTTACCTTGACTTTAATAAGGCTTTCAATGCTGCCTTCTGTAGCATTCCTACAGGCAAACTGATAAAGTACAGCCTAGATAAGCGGCCACTGAGGTGAACTGAAAACTGGCTAAACCACCAGGTTCAAAGGGTTGTGACTAGAGGTAGGAAGTTCAAGTGGAGACTAGTTAGCGCTTCGAGGAGATGCTCAGAATGCTGGTAGAGCTCATCCTTGAGACAAGGATCAGGGGTGAGTTTATCAATCAAATACCTGATTGGAGGGAGTAAAGCAAACAGAGACAGGCTGACAGGACAATAGGCAATGGGCAGGAATGGAAATACACGAAATTCAGTTCTAAACGCAAGGAAAATATGTTCATACTCTGGAATAGGCCTCCCAGAGAGGTTGCAGAGTCTCCATTCCTGGAGGTATTCAAAAACCAATTGGCCAAGAGCTTGAGCAACCTGCTTGATCTTACCCAGCTTGGGGGAAGGCTTTGAACTAGTTGATCTCCAGGAGGTACATTCTAACCTCAAGTGCTCTGTGAATGATAGGAAAACTGTTTCCTGATAAAGCAGCTTGACAGTGAGCTCCCAGGAAGAAAAGACAAGGCCAGAATTAAAGCAGGAATTAGTCACATTTAGATAATGTACAATTTATGCACTTTTAGGTAGAAGATCAGAACTCATGTTTTGCTGAAAGCAGTATTATTATGCCTCTAGGGTTAGTTGACGAAAAGATATGAGGAGAAGGCAGATACATTTAATTTGATGAAGCTGAGTATGTTAAAATTTGGTCTACATACTATCTTTTGATTTCACACATTTCGTTTCAAAGCCATCTTTTTCCTTTTGCAAGCTTTTCATGCTGTATACACCCTAATCATTAACTTTCTAATTTAACAGTATTCAGTACAATGTCAAATCATTTTTATGTCCACAGTTTTCCTCTGTGATAGTAGTTACTACTGTGAAAAATTCTGTCAGATTTGATAGGAATAATCTCCCATGTATGAATCCCACTGAGTCAAACTCCCTTTAATTAAATCATAACAGTCCAGCTGGCCTGCTCTGTCTCGGCTTAACGGTGTCCTCTGTTACCCTTCCTGCATTTTTTTAATTCTTGTATTTTCCTTAGCATAAAAGACAGGTGTTACACTCAAATCTTTCTAAACATCTCCTTCCTTCCAGAAGTGTATTGAATACATATGCTAATATTGGCCCAGTTCTTTTGGTACTTGCCACAGGATTCTACAAAGGAGACTTTCTCATTTTGCACAGTTGCTTAATCTTCAACTGCTCTAATTTTTTCTTTTATTCTACTTTTTTTTCTTTCTTTCTTTTTAAGTACCAGTTCTGGCAAAATTCCAGTTTCCTTCAGTAGATTTTGTTTTCTAAAATAATAACATCTGTTCCTGGGAAAAGTGGCTCACTTTAATGATTGTATGTTTTTCAGTAGCTCCCATGGGTGCTCTCGTTTCTCATGTGGCTAAAATACACTTGTCAGTTAGGCTGATATCGTGGTCACTGCTGAACAGTCAGGCCATTGGCTCTTTGTCAAAAACATGCAGTCTAGTCAAACCCAAACTTGTTCAAAAAGATTATATGCTTTCTGGTGATAAAAATCAGGTGGTAGCACTAACCTCCTTTGCATTCTGATGACCATTTAACAAGTGATACATATACTACAAGGTGTAACTGTAAGGCAGAGGCAAAACTTCATAATTTTTACTCACACCTTTGCTTATCTTTCTACAGCTGGATAAATTTAAAGCTGAGGTTAAACCTGAAATTGTGATATTAGTTTTTTGTTAGATATTTGTTTCAGTAACCACAGCGCTTCCTCTTAAATTTTAGGTACTTCCCTGAATACTTAATATTTTTCTAATACAATTTGCAGTTGAGAAAAAGGTGTTAGAAGGCAAATGATCAAGTAGGTCAAGAAGACTGATTGTTCTCTGTCATGGTCTCTATTTCTCAGTTTTACTCCAGAATATTCACAAAAAAATCTGCTATAATTAATTTTAGAATGTGCTTTTATATGGAGATTATGTTTAGACTTGCAGGGATCTATATGTAAATAAACCCCAACAGTTCTTTAGCATTCAGTTTACATCTTCCCCTAAGTCATTTTGTGCACATGCTTAGTTTTGTACCCCTGTGCCTCTGCTATTTCATGCTTTATTGTTGACACACTTTTGATTTTTGTAGACTTATATCTCACCTCTTCATCTGTTTCTCCCTAAGCTATATATTTTTAACTCTCTTTCTTCACATTTAATTTCCTTCAAGGCTTTTATCAGTTGATAATATTTCTTTGGATTGGCTAAGTTTATGAACATGTGGCTTTTGAGCTACCCTGTGTGATGTGGCCATCCATTTATTATCAAACGGATATTATAGAAACAGAGAGAATATAAATCAGTCAGAATTACACATGGACCTAGGAACGGTAGTTAATTAAAAATATTACAAAAGCTTCATGTCTGCTGTTTAGAAAACAGGAAGCTTACTGGAAGTTCATTGTACTGAACAGAGTACAGAGATGCAGGGGTGTATTTGAACTTCTTGTCTTTTTCATTTATAGTGGATAGTATAAAGAAATATATGAACAAAGCAGCAAGTAATGATGTAGGAAATGGCCGAAATACACAGTTGACTTTTGTTTTTTACCCTAGATTACATCAGCTAAAACCAAGGTAACAGGGCAGATGATACGCTCCTTTTCAGGATATACCAGAAGTGCTTCACACAATTAACATTCACAAAGCTGGCACGATAGATAAGGGTGTGTTGCCTAAAGTAGAAATAACAAATTTTTAATTTTATATTGCAATGAAAAACATTTTATGTATTTGCATTTCCTTTGGACTGGACAAACCAGTACTTACCAGCAGAAGTAGCTACATTATGGTAGAAGAATCTACCCAGAAAGCCTGTTCTGGGGCTAACACCGTATAGATCTAGGTAGGTACAAGCACAAACAATATATGACCATTTGACCAAACAGCTGACTTCCAAGTAGTAACTAACAACATTTGGAGTTTTTCTTCATTTGAAGTGATAAGTTTTCCCCCATTTGTGTGTTATCACATCTCAATGTGCCTTTCAGCACAATAATGTAACTTCAAAAACTTCAGGCAAGGAAGTGTCCCATGAGGGATGCTGGTTTTGCCTGACATCCTCCTTGTGAACTGCTATGTGGATTTCTCAAATAGGGTTTCTGCCTGAGACATTCTCCTTTTTAAGTACATGTCCAAATGTCTGCTACCTTCGTTGTCTGCTCTTTCACTTCTTCTGGAACTTTTCATCTTCAAATACAATTTATTTACCTTATTAGATTCTGTCAGGCCATACTGGATCTTTAGAAACAGAGGAACTTGCAGTCTAGGATTTGGAAGATGGCTGCTTTGAAGAGATTTTATTCTAGACTGCCAAGTGTCACTCGCAACACCTGTTACTGGTCTATGACACCTCCTGGTGCAAGAACACTGTGCATGACATCTTGGAGCAAGAAAGGTCTGTGAATATTAGAACGAAGCTCACCAGGAAATCGGATTTGGGTGAAAGAGCCATCTTCTTATAGATCTTGTCTACCCCTTTTATCTGTTCCCAGTGATCTTCATGATCTGTCCAGAAACCTTCCTTGGGGACCTTCCATATTCTTGCACGAGGAGAGAAAGAACACAGAAGTAGATTAAGTATAGTAACAATACAAAGTTCATAGCTCTCTCCACTCCCCAGTGCCATCTAGTGCAGTACATGTCAGCTACATCCTGTTCAGGCTTGGAGGAGAACGTAATGAGTGAGTGACCCTGAGGAGCCTTTGGAGCACAAAGAGATTGGGTTTGGTATGAACATACAGGCTAGTATCTGAAGACAGTAGGTTCCTCCTGGGGGAACAAATCAAGTATTGTTAGAAGGGGAAAAAATGACATTATAACAAAGGCAGAAAACCTCTGTGGAGATCCCTTTGATAGAGTCATCAAAACTAACAAGTAGCCATGGATGCTATTGCTCAGTTTCTTCTCAAGTGAAAAATGGAGCTCTGCCTCTCCTGTCCAGGTGTCAAAACAGTTCAATATTTTCTTGTGGTCAGTGGTATCAGTGACAGATGATACATTTTAAAAAACCCTAAGAACATTCTTTCTTTGTCAGCCGTCAGAAGAACATCAGCAAGTGATGATCCTTTGACAACAGAAAGATTCTAGTATGATATTACCTATAAGGAAATCTGGCCCAGATTTTGAAGGAGAGGCTGGGAAAGTGTCTGCTTCACTGATCTGTGCTGAGCAAAGAGGAACCACTGCCTTGGGGAAATCTCTGCAAAGTATAAGGCTGATTTAAGCTTCCAGTTACTGCTCATCGGGAATACTGAAAGTAAAAGTAGGACACTGCTGCGCTCTGTCAATCCCAAACTTATACCCAGGTCCCTTAAGAACTTCTACCAGCTGGCAGAAAAGAGATCTTTGAAACATTTCTGATTTGTCCTAGAAAGTAAACTTGGTCTTCTCAGTGCTGAGGAAGGAGATGAGTTGTTATATCCCTGTGCTTTATCACTATATTGGAACTACAGCAGAGAATGTATACAGCCTGTTCCTCAGGCTCGTTCCTCAATATTTTCTTGGTTGCATGTTTTTTCTTGTTGCTTTTAGGTTTCTTCATTCCTCAGAACTTTCCCTCTGAATTTCTCAAAATGCACTGGACTATCTCTGGGAATTTACTCCATATTTTGCAGAAAATTGCACATTATCTATACTTGTTCTTCATCTCATTCTTCCATTAGGATGAGATGCATTAATACCTCACTTACAGTTGTAGTCTTCTCTAAGTAGCTCAGTGAGTGAATCTTGAACTCTAAGGAGTAGAGGGAAAAACAGAACTACAACTGGTATTTTTTAAAGTTGGTATCAAATTCTTTGCCACTGAAACAGATTTGTTATTGCAAAAGATGCACCAAGGGTTCAGTTTTACAAAGAGATATAAGGCATCAGAAGAAAACACCCAGTGCTTTCAGATACCAGTTGCAGATTTGTCTTGTGTTTGGAAGTGATTGGCAAGCTTATGCTGCTTAACTTCAAATGCACTTCGTTATTCTGAATGCATTAGGTGTGACCTGAATATACCACAGTGAGCTTGTGTCCCATTCAGGAAGGAATGTTAGAAAAGGAGAACAGAGACAAAATAATGGGCATAAGCAAAGAAAATAAAGAAAATATGGAGAACCCTGAAAGAGTAAAGGGCTAAAAAAATAATGTGCAAGGAAACAAAGTCAGGATGAAAAAGTTTATATGACATTTATTTAACATACGAAAATCCTGTTTAAGTAAGCTGAACTGCCTTCTAGCCTCTCCTCCTTTAATGCAGTATGCAGTTTTCTAGTCTGCTGGTCAAAATGCGTGGCTTTTACATAGAAGGCATGAACAAGTTCTAGGATGCCACAAACAAACCAGAGCATTTGAAGCATCCTCACTTTGATTAGCCCAAACTATGGGGAGGTTTTTTCTCTGCTTCTGTCATAGCTGATCCTAATGGAGATGTTACAGTCTCATTAAACAGCAAGAGCTCCTTTTTCCATTTGCTCATGGGACTCTCCTTACAATTTTGGGCAAGGGTTTTTGTGCTCTGGTGGTGTGCAGAGGTTTTCTGTCTTTAACCTGTTCTCCTTCTTCTGCTCCTTCAGTTTCTTCCTGTATGTAAGATAAAGATGTACGTTGTTCAGGTTAGTCACTCCTACAGAGCCACATTGAAACAACTGCTGGAGCTAACAGCTGGGGTACATGGTTTTTTTCATAAGTAAGAGACTGAGTAAGGGAAGGAAAGAGAAGACCAAAAGCTGGTGTGTCATAGTTCTTCTGGCAACATAAGTGAACAATGTGCCCAGCTGATAAGTAACCAGGAGATATCAAACATCAAAATAGTTATTGATTAGTAACTTATTAAAGCCCATATAAACAGTTTTGGGTTTAAGAGTTGTGTCTGGAGATTTTTTTTTAATAAATATTTCTTATCCTTTTCCATCAGTTTCATTTACAGCCTAGTACTTTGCTATGACGTATCTTCCAGAACTTTCCTCAAACTTGGCTATCATTAAGACAAAAGACAGAACAAGTGAGAGTCATATATCAGGACATGGGAAATAACAGCGTTGGAAACAAACAATGCTATGATCTTTTGGGGAAATAAGTTAATGCAGTCATTAGCAAACGACACAATAAGTAATATCTGGCGACTGAAGATGTTCTGTTTGCTTCTAAATGGACATTTGTGCTTTAACTTACAGAACAGGAATAAAACAGGAATACAGATGGTGACGTTAGAAGTAGTTTGTAGGAGTTAAGAGTTTTAAACAATGTCCTTGAGGAAACCCAGGTAATGAAATATTTCATCTCTCAAGGGTAACATATTAAATCCTCCCTCCTGTTTCCTTTCAGTAGTATTTATGTATTTGTGATTGATGTTCGCTCCTTTGGAGGGCTATACAATCTGTTTCATTACCACTCTACATCCCAGACAGTTTTACCCCCATCCTGATCACATTCCCTAGAAACTTCTGCCCAAGTTACTACTGCAGTGAAGGGCAAAGGACCGAGGACCGACCATTGGTTTTCAAGGACAGCCACCTTAAAACACAAGCAAGCGCCATTCCAGCACAGGGGAAGTCAAGCAGTTGTAGCAGAAACCAATATGAATAAACAGCAAACTCCTGACTGAGCTTAAATGCAAAAACGAGTTATATAGTGAAAGGGGGGACACATTGCTCGAAAGGAATGTAGAAACCTGACTTGATCATGCTGAGGTCAAGTTAGTGTAACTGAAGCTGAGCTGGAGTGGGAACCAGTGAGTGCTATGGCAACTGGAAGGCTTCTAGCAGTACATTGACAGCAAAAAGAAGGCTGAGGAAAATAGGGGCCCAACGCTCAGTGGGGCAGGTGGTGTAGTGGCAAAGGACATTTCAAAGTCTTTCCTATTCCAGTTAAGGCAGATTAATTCATATTTCACTTTAAAAAACAATGGTGTAAATGCAGGATTTAAAAATTCCATGTTTACTGTCTGACTGGACACAGATCAAACATGTTCCTAATGTAAGCAAGAAGTATGTTTTTCTATTGCCAGGAAACACCATTTCTTGTTAAAGTCAGGCAGTTTGCACTGTTTGGTGGATATGTGCAATAGGAAAGAGAATATATAACACATCACATTGATTTTCATCTTCTGGAAGATCATCATTTCAGAGTATACAGCGGCAGACAGAGAAGTAGCTGGGTACAGCCATTACTAAGGCCAGCATCTGGCCCTGCAGATGCATCTTCATTAACACTTCAGCTCATATTTGTGATACCGAACAGGCAGAACAGAGCCAGCTCTACAGATCTCAAAGGGAAAAAAAGTAGCAGAACCAAATATAACTGGGGGATCAGCAGGATATCTGCTCTTCAGAAGACAATTGGAATTGAAAAGTGGTATTTCCAAAATAACAACATAAAATAAAATAAAAACAAACAAAAAAACCCCTGCAACTTATTCTACTGAATACACATATATGTAGTCCGTGAGGGATACCATTGAGATTAGTCTGTCATTTGGAAGAATCCTGTGGGAAATGGACTAACAGGAAGCAACATCTGATGTTCACATATGTCTTGACCAGAAGGAATGGGACTTATGTGTGTTTCCAAAGGTTTGAACTTTATCTTTGTTGTTTCAATAACTTCTATTAAAATCTCTAGTTCTCTTCAGCTAGGGGCACAAAGCAGAGTAAAAGTTGAGTTTGATTCATTCTATTGTTTAAAGATGTAATTCCTGGGAAATCTGAGTGTTAATTAAAAGACGAGATTATTTTGAAATCTAATAGTTACGTGGTATTTGGGAATCAAATGTGGAGAAGCTAAATACAGAAGACATGATATATGACGTGGAGCATGTTAAATACCAATGGATATATTTCACAGATGCAAGATTAATTTTGTGATCATCTGATCTGCTCTGTGCATGGCATATACTACATATTCGTATCCACTGCTCCCTGCAGCAAGACCATTGACCTGTGACAGAATTACAAACTGTCTTTAGAAAGACTCCACCTATTGATTTGAAAGTATCAAATGAGAGGAACACACCATATATCTTGGCCATGTCCTCTTGGTGTTATAAATTGTGCCTTGTTCCCTGTTTTCATTAAGCTTCTGGATCATAACAGGGATATGTTAGATGCCCTTGCTGGGTTCAAGAGCCATCTAATCCATATCTGTCCATCAGAATCTGATCAAACCACCTTTAACTTCACAATGGTAAGTTGGAGACTGGAGTCCTTTTTGTTGTGTCCTGTTCTCTAGACCAGTTTATCATTCTCACTGTTCCTCTGTGAATTACCAGCAGTTTTGAAGTGCATACATGGAGGCTGTGTTACAATGGTTTCTATCAAAGAAATGTTGTATTTCTATTCAGTGTTCTTCTGTAATAAGCCATGTATTGTGTTAGCCTTCCCAGTGGTGTTCAAGAGATTGCCTACAGAAATTTTCAGTCTGTCCAGAGCCAATGGTTTCTGGAGCACTGCATATGCAGACAGGTCTCTGCATATGATTTTTTGTTCCTACAGGAATAACTGTGGTTTATTATTAAAAAGTGCCTTGGGGTGCCATACCAAGCATTCCACAGTTCACACACAGACCAGCATGAACTGCTCAGTGGCTTTCTCATTTATCACCATCCCAGTATTTATATAATCTGAAAACTTTCCAAGACCACATGTATGTTTCCGCTATTGTTATATATCTATATCATTGTGGAAGAAGATTATAACTATATAAGGGCACAGAAGAAATTCTTCATAAGACACTACTAGTCTAATTGCAATTATTTGATGCATCAAATTAGTTGCAGTGAGACTATCATCTTGACAATTTTCATTTGATTCAGTATGTGCCATTCCGATTTTCCATGGTGCTCTTGTTTTTACACTTTTATCTGAATGTTAGAGGCATAAAGCCAGCAGTCTTACAAAAGTCTGATTATATTATTTCAGCAACACAGTCTCCGTTATCATTCGTATTTGTAATCTTGTCAGAGAAAGATATCAAATCTCTTTGACATAATCTGCTTTCCATTAAGCTGCACTCTCCTCATTAGAGTTGTGCTGAGAGTTTAAGCTGTTGCCACACAATGACAGGAGTATCTAGAAGAAAGTAGTAAATAAGATAAGATACGATAGGAATTGGGGGATTGACTTGTTCACTACTTCTTCTTCCCAATGGCTGGAAGGACTTCTTTCCCCTTGCTTGTGACTTTTGTTACATGTTTACCCTTGTGTCCAAGTCCAATAATTGTGTTTTAGAAACAAGAGGTCAGACTCCATTATCCACTGGTTGGCAGCCAGTACCATATGCAACAGTAACTGGGATATCCACAGAGGACTGGAAGATGTAACACAGGCTTGACTGGAGACTCGTGTCCTTCTGGCACTGAAGACAAGGACAGGCATCCTGTATGTTGTGCATATATACACATGGTACGTCATGCTGTATGTATTTCATTTTAAATAGCACTAAGCACCTCTATTTAAGCACTGAATGTCACTCAGTGTGCTCACTCTGTCCTGTAATTGTGCCCCAGCAGCACCTTCAAAACCCAGATAGTGTCTTGGCATGCCTAAGCTGGCCATCTCAGAGGTGACTGGGCCTCACACCTTCCCCCAAGTGGTCCCCTCCTGCCCTTCCAGTGACCTGGCACCATCCACATGGAATGGATGCTGAGAGGGGACCATCTAGGAAGGGTGATAAGGACCATGCCAGCCATGCCTCCTGGCATGCTCTCTATGCAGGATCCCTTTAGAAGTCTGTTTCTGATGATGCAATCCCATAATACTTGTAATGGAGGATGTCCCAGCACTGGAAGAAAGGCAGGAGCAGAGCAACTGTATATTTTTTTCTGGATCTCTGAGTAGGGTTACAGGGCTCCACGACAAGAGCTGGGAAATCTCTAAGTCACCAGCAGGACAAGAGCAGTAGAGGCAAGGACAGGGTGGTCCTCAGCACTGACCCAGCCACCACCTAAATATTTAAAAATTATTGCTAGGTGTTTCATGGAGCAGCAAGTGAAGGAATCCACAATATGGGGTGCTTTTGCTGTGAAATATATAATCTTTGTCAACATGGTTACCTTATCGCTTTCATGCATATTTTTCCAAAGAATGATGATCATTTTTGGTCTAACCAGTGACATATCAAGTTTAAACTGCCATATACCTCTATAATAATTTTTGAAATAATGGGTTACATGGTGATGGTAGTTGAATGCCTGCAAAATTTAGCCTTTGGCAATGTTCAGCTACTTAATTACAAAGTTAGGGACAAATTGTAGTCTATTATCTAATTTGGTTAAATATTTGGTTAAACATTTGGTTAAATGTCTTGCCACTCAACAGCCATTGCAACTGTTGCGAAGAACAGAGGACTCATGGTGGGATCATCTGTCCTTGCAGAGGAATAACTTTAGAGGCCTTGTTCAGAATATCACTCACTGGAACAAAACCTCTGAATTTCTATCCCATTTTTTTTCTGGCCAAGAGCTATCTATAGGTAAGGTGTAATGAGTGACATTGAAATGAGCAGTGGTTTCCTTTAATTTTCTTTCAGAAATTTTCCTATAGTCCATCTTCTCATTAATGTAGACAACAAAAGTGACAAGAAACAAACAAACAAGAAAATAGATCATGAAGTCCTAAGAAGCTAAAGGGTTCTAAGATTTAGGAAATTACTAGGTCATTAAAAAAAAGCCATTTCCAGTTCCCCTGTAAAATGAATACTTTTTCTGCTCTGGTTATAGCACGTGTAGATCAATACATTTAAGCAGATTTACTATGTTAATTCAGAAAACTTCAGAAAATTCTTAGGATCTTGTTCCCATGGGCCAAGAAACCAGTACCTGCAGTCCTCCGAAATGTCCTCAGTGTCTCTCACTGTTTCATTAACTGAAGGAAGAATCACTTTCCAAGTTCAATGTTATTCTTAACTGTGTATAACCTTGTGCGTTTTTATTGCAGGCAAGTGCAAATGTCTGTCCAATAGGAAGGGGTTTCTCCCCCCCTCCATTTGATGTAAAACTTCAAATGATACATGAAGAGCTTTTGTTAGAACATGTATGCCTAACTGAAATTCATGTCCAGTATCATGCCAGCTCCTCCCATATGCTGTACCCAGTATACGTAGGTATGTGATAGCTAGATTTCAAATTTTTGACAAACTTGACAACAGATGGATGGCTTCTATATAACAGCAGAAAGCAGTATGTTTCAGAGTCTGATATCTTTTTCCTAAAATAATTATCTGTTCTTAAAGACACCATAAATCAGAAGTTGCCTAATAGGGGGTGACAATATTAATAGATCTGTATGATTATTTTGTGTTCCTCAGAATTTCTTACTTTTCCCCTCAACTACAAACAAGCCTATTTTTGTGTTGTTTTGAAAGAAGACAAATTAGTTTCCTAGCTTATCACATAGCTGCTGCTCTAATCCAGCTTTTATTATTGGTACTAGGCCTTGCTGGTTTTCTCCTTTGCAACACCCTGGAACACATTTTCTGCCAGCTGTTTCTCACTGTTCCAAACTTGGAGACCATTTGAGACATCAATGAGGTAAGGAGGAGAGCGAGCGAGTTCAAAATCTCTGATTCTCGGGGGCAACATCAACCGGCTTATCTGAATGCTATATAAACTTAAAGGGTATTATATTTTTTTGTTGTTACTGTTTTTATTTTTCTGTAGCTCGCCTTTAGACAACATTGCCTTGAAGAAAATTTTTGCTGTATCCTAGTGATGCTGGCACTCAATTATCTGCGCAGGTCAACATTTATCTTGATTTTACTGATGTTTTGCTTATGAAGCATGTGCATAAATAAGTGAAGGTTAAGTACAAAGCAAGAATCACTACACAGGTTCTGTTCAGCTTAAAGGTTCTTAAAGCTCTTCTGCCAAATAGCCTCTCTGACGTCTTTTTGCTATGTGCATTTGGTGTGAAGAGTCAATAAACAAAGAAACTGGATAGCTAGGAGTCTCTAGGTTTAGCGTTTTTGTGTAAAAGTAACTCATGCTCCATCTACTGAACAACAATATAATGAACATTTATCTGTTCCTGTCACTGTATCCAACACCCCTGGTTTACCCTCAGAATGGCAGATGATTGTGTATTGGGCACAGAGCTGTGTTTTCCATATGTTCAAAAGGATACACATTTCCACTTGGGTTTGGGGTTAAAAAGTTAGACTTAAAGGACATGCTTTTTATTCACAGGGGCAGCCCACATCAATTCTTAATGTCTCTTAGAGTCACCCATGATTTGTACTGGGTTTGGAGGGGGTTTTGAGCATTTCTTTCTTTAGCTACCTTGATTAATGTATCAAGTAATAGAATGAAGTAGATAAAGGAAACAAAATGAGGAAGCAAGAGATACTGGTTTAGTTGTTAACTACCACCTGCTAATGGATATAATGTATATTTTGAGAGGAAGGCTAAGAATCACTCCAGTTCCATGCTGAAGTTCCTGTCATCCAATATCCAGATGCGAGTTTGAACATTTTTAGGCAGAGTTTAACTTTGAAACATCCAATATAGTGTGGCATTAGAGAAAAAGAGGATCATACAATACTCTTTTCCATTTGAGAGTTTTGAAAGAAAGCGCTGTACTTTGCATAGCAGCACTGCATTTTGCACAGGCTCTGCACAAATCTGTCCTTTAAATCCCAAGTGAACCAAATCCCTTTTGACAGACAGACATGGGATCACAAACTTCTGGACTCCACATGGGCACTTAAAGGAAAAACAATGTTGCTTAGTAATATGGGACACATCTGCACATGCAGACGCAGAATTTTGTGGGCTTACAGAACTCTACAGTTAAAGAGCAAATGCACTTCAGCTGTTTATCTCCAAGTTCAGGAGACATGGAGTAGGGCTTTCAGGAATATAAGAATTCTGTCCTTAATTTCCAGTTAAGGCATATTTTAAGCAGTCTTTCCTTACTTGGGCCTTCAGGACTAGACCTAATTACACACATGGTGATTGGCGAAAATTGCATTTTCTACATATGTGATTTTCTTCAACAGTGGAAATATTATGTACCTGCCTAATTCGACACATATAAATTCCTTTTCCTCTAATGCAATACAGAACACACTGCTCATTTACATTTCAAGTATCTTTGCCTAACTGGACTTGCATTTACAAGTCTGGAGGACTAGAGGACTAAAATTGTACAGCCCAAGTAAAATGAAAAAATAAACTGATTTTCAGCAAAAATTAAATAGTACTGTGAGGTTCAGGCACAAAAAATGTTTTGCACAAAACATTTTTAAAAGAGGAAGGAAAAAAAAAAGGAGACAAAAACTATTTTGCTTGTGCCTTAAGGATCTAAATAGGAGATTTACAATAGTGCACGACATGCTTCCTTCTTGAAAATCAGAATTTTTACTGTGCCTTGGCTGAACCTTCTTGATATTGAATGTCTCCACATCACTAATCTTATTTAAAAGTCTTAGCTTAAACTTTTTATGATGTATTTTCTTTCAGTATTTTAAACAAATAAATCCGTCATGGACAAACATGTGAGTTTCACTTTAAAATGAAGTGTGTGATTAGGAATATTTTATATAGAGAGAACTTCCTGACAACTGTGTCTCTTTATAAATAGGTGTCTGTATCCCCTTTCTTTGTCTTCTGTGAAGATTAAAACAGATGACAAGCGTGTAGTAATGAATGTGAACACAATTCTTTAAGCATATTTAAAATGGTATAAATATTTTCTGTATTAGACACACTCCGGCCTGACAGGGAAGGAAGTTAAGAGATTATTCAGCCCTGGTATCTCCTACAACAATCCCTGATTCCCAGGGTTTAAGCTGGCTGCTGTCCTCACTTGCCCTGTAGTCCCAGTGCTGGGGGGGACCAGCACACTGCTCAATACTGCTGCAATTTCATTTTTGATCTGTGGCAAGGGCAGGCAGCCAGCTTTGGGGACCCCAAGGGATAAAACAATCCCCATAGTTGCTCCATGACCTATATCCCCTCCCAAACCCAGCTCCATTCAGAGTGCTGGGGTCCCGTACCCCACCCCCACCCCCAATCTCACAGCCTCACTAATGTCATCTTAATTCCGCTCTCTCTCCAGCCTCCTGCTTTGAGTTTAAAACTCTCTCAGTCTGAGCTTGTTTCCCTGGATCTGTGTGTACGCTCCTTTCCCCGGGGAAACAAGCAGCACAACAGGAGCCAGCTCCTATGGACAAGGACGCTGCTAGAGAGATGGATGGATGGATAGATAGATAGATAGACAGATAGATAGATAACAGATGGTTGGATTGATAGGTAGGTAACTAGATGGATAGAGAGAGACGGATAAATGAATAGACATAGATGGACAGATGGATGAGTGGACAGATAGAAAGATAGACAGACAGACGGATAATAAAGAGACCTGCCTCTCCGGGAGCATCTGTCCCTTGCCCTAGCCGAATCCGCTTGCTGCCGAGCCCGGCTGTTTCCAAGCCGGTTTCTGCCGCTCCCTGCCGTGACTTGCAAATTCGCCGCTCGGTCTTTCCCTGGTGGCGGCTGCCCTCCGCCGGCGGAGAGCGGGGATGGCAGCAGCCAGGGACGGGGCAGCCGTATTCCACCGCGCTGCCTCTGCTCCTCCCTAGGCAGAGCTCCGGGAAGAGGCCGACTTGCTGGTGGATAAAAAAACCTGCTTTTAAGTGGTCCCAAGGTGTGCCCAAGTCTTTACTTTTGGGTGAGCTTGAGCAGATAATATTTTTACATGTGGCAGTGCTCATGGACTACAGGTTTTCTATTAGACTGCCCCATCGTTGATGGAATCCAGTATTTTAATATAAAAATAGATTACCTCCCCCCCCATCCCACATTTATGAACCCAGCAGTAGAAGAATCTGGACATCAGAGGAGTGCTGCACCTGACCAGGTATAAAGTCTTTGGAAAGTAAATTAGATGTCATGCACCTTCAGCAGTACCTACAAAATGTGTTGCTTTCATATATGTTTACTTTATAATTAGTCACTAGGAACTGCGTATGTACGGCTGTCTTTAAGTTGCTATTCAGTTCTTCATCGCTGGTGTGTCCACTTCATCAGTAAATGTGTTACTGATGAGAATCTATGTCTGTTGCCTAAACAATGAATAAACCCTTTCTGAATTTCTCCCCACAGGATGTTTTCTGTTCTCTAAGTCTCCTTTCTTTCAGAATATCTACATGTCGTTGTTCAGCAGTACTAAGCGTGTCAAAACACAATCTGACAGAAAGACGGCTTTTCACAGCTCAGCTTTGACAGGCCACAACAGGTATAAAACAAAAAATTGTCAAGATACAAGGGTATGTTAGGATACTGAGAGCCTAAACTTCATTACTTTGTGTAAAAGATGAGCCAGGAAGTTCCTTGCTCCCCCTGTGTTTCTGGGAATGGTTTAGTTGTGTCAGAGACACAGGGGTCATCCTGTGATCCCAGAGGGTGCCTGGTCTGCAGTTGCTGCTGGAATGTTTGCTTTCTCTGGGCACTTCATCCTGTTAAACTGGCTGAGATACTATGGTTCCCTTTGGTTTGCTGTTACCTTCTGATAATTTTCTCACTTCCCAAGTGGAAAGAGAGACAATCTGAGGCAGAAAGATGGAACAGGAGATCTAGGTCCTAAGCCAGACACTGAGAACGAGGGAGAGGCAAACACAAACCTAAAGGACTGTACCTCAGCCTTTCCTCCTCCCAACTTCCTCTCCTGCCTAGCTGTTTTGTTTCTTCCTTCTTTATGTCCATTTTTGCTCCATTCTGATCCATCCACCTGCTTTGACTTTAAACTGTACCAACTGCCCTTCTTGCTTTTCTCCAGAACTGCCCATACCCTTTTCACTCTGGCTGATTGGACCCCACATTCCCTTTAGTAATGCCCATTCTGATTATTTTCTTACAGGTGCTACAGCAACCAGATCTTCCTAAATTGCCTTCAGGATGGATCCTACGTGTATTTCTCTGTCCTTACCCTCCTTGATCCGCCTTCTCAACTGAACAGGTTCATGCTTGTCCTTTCTTGGCCACTCTTGCATAGCATTTTTCACTCCTCTAACCAGTTCTACTCCTCCTTCTGTTCTCCCTTTCTCTCCTTCACTTCCAAATCCATTTCTCAGCTGAATTCCTGTTTCTCTCCTCAGATGACCAGCTAGAATTTCAAAAGTAGCCTGTCCAACCTCTCCCCAGGTCTTTTGCTTCCTGGCCTGTCCAGTAAAGAGAAAATGTGCTACTTCTGCACCCAGAACAACATAAAGTCTGGCTATTTCTCACTTTCTTATTAGATGACTCAACTGCTTTCCTTCAGTGACTTCTACTCATTATCTTCAGGTAGCCAATTGTAGAAACATTTCTTCACAAGCTGCAAGTTTCTTGCCCTTGTTCAAGAAATGCCTGTATGGCACTTCTGTCCCTGAAGTCTCTTTCTCAAGGCTAACCAAATGTCACTGAGAAAATCATCTTATTCCTTGTTGCTTCATGAAAATCGCATGGAAAGCCAAGATTATTCATACAGTGGACCTGAATTGCCTGGCAACCTTGTGCTGCTTGACTGTTCATCGTGTGACTTTCCATGCATACCCATCTCCTCCTAGTCAATTGAAACG
Source organism: Leptosomus discolor (assembly GCF_034619465.1). Taxonomy (NCBI): domain Eukaryota; kingdom Metazoa; phylum Chordata; class Aves; order Leptosomiformes; family Leptosomidae; genus Leptosomus; species Leptosomus discolor. Next base: position 1,317,735 of record NC_141400.1, read on the forward strand.
GCCACTGTGGGAAACTGTGGAAGGACTTGTACAGAAAATGGATGCAAGCACATGAAAAAAAAAATCCCAATAGATTCCATTTCCTCCCACAAAACACATCAACTTAGAGATAGAAATTAAAATTATTTGTGGGCCATTTGAGATACCAGGACACAAGAAAACACATGGTTCTAGGGATTTATGAAGAAAATTGCTGCATATTTGACATAGGAATGAGATTGAAGATGGAAAACTTGGATCCCACTGAGCACAAAGTTTATGAAGATGAGAGTAATTACTTATTTGACTTCAGTAGGCATTCATAGTAGCAAACTGTTGAAGCTGAGCAGATTTATTTTCAAGCAAGAAGTACTGAGATTGTCATGGCTAGGGAAAAGAGAGCAAGAATTCTTTGCCTTTGAAAGATGTAGGATGGAAAACGTCTGGGTAGATGTCTGGCAGATGTATTCTGTCCAGCATCATGTTTGGAGGCCGGAGAGTGCTGAATGTCTCTGAGAAGATATAGGAACTTAGACTTCTGAAGCTGGGAATTTCCCTTTATTCTTCAAAGTTGGAAGGTATACAGGGGAGATTTTAGAGCAGATAACCTCACAAACTGGTGTTAGTAGAAAGCGAGTATTGCTACCTAGGTAGAAATGTGGTCCACGGAGAATGAGCAACATTTCTACCTCAGTCAAAACACCGGAGTCTTGACAGTAAAGGAGTCACTGGATTGAGAGGACATCTGTCCGCAGAGCAATATACCTGCACGTTCTTCTTTAAGATATTTTTTGAAAATCCATTGCAGCTGATCCAAGAGGCATTGGAGGTTTGCGCTACTATTAATACTGAACTGGTTCTTCACTTCAGATTACTTTAGAAAAGGGCATACAACAGTTTGAGATATTGTGAAACAGAAAATACTCAAAACTCTGAGCTTCCCTCAACCAGCCTGTGCTTGAAAACTTCACGATTGACTCTCTGACTCCTCAAAGATGTAGTACACAACACTAGAGCCTGTAGCTGGCACCTTTGTTAAGTGCATTTGACAGGTTTGTATAGACGTTTCATACTTGTCTGGATTATTAGTGCCAAACAAAATGTCACGATAAGTACTAAGAAAGTGCATTTATTTGCCAAAGACGTCAGGTGGGAAATATATTTCATAATTTGCCCTGGCAATCGCCAGAAGCCAGCGGAGGAGATGGATGCGTGCTGAGACTCGGGGCTGGATGCCCATGTGCAGTTCCTGCGGTGGACGCCCAGTGCCGCTGTTGGTCAGCGCTGTGCGAGTCTTGCTGCTGCTGGGCGGGGAGCTCCCAAGCAGGGAGAGACCAGTGAGCACCAGTCAGATGCTGCATGGCTGACAGTAGCTGAGAGCTCAACCGAAATGTCCCGGTTGCACTGGAATACGCCCTGGTTCAAAGCCTTCCGAAGGGATGTACTGCGAATTGCCGCACCAAGAACCGTCTGGAAACACCAAGAGAACAAGGCAGAACTGGGAGGGAGCCGGTCTCCCAGGTCCATCCCTGGGGGATTTGAGAGGATTTCACCAGAGGTGCGGAGTGACTCAGAGCCCGTTGGTTGGTAAGCACCGACTTAATACCGCGAGAAAGGTTTACATTTAACAGAGTGATGAGGAAAGCGGTAACTGCACTGAAAGCAGAGAGAGAGGAGGCTGGTTTATCTCTTGGAAAATGAACCACAAACAGGATATGTACCAGTGGTATTTCAGTATAATGGAGAGAAGGTTAGGAAGGATCCTCACGGCTTCCCTCAGGTTTGTATCCAGCGGCGAGCTCAGAGCAGCAGTTCCGCGGGAGAGCTGGGAATTCACAGTCACAGAACACTGTCTGAGTGCTAGAGGTGAGAGAAGAAATCCGTCCTGGAGGCTGGCTGGTAATGAGAGGACGGGAACGTCGGTCACTCTGCACTCAGGCATGGAAACCACAGTGACTTGGGGAAGCATCTGTGCTTTTGATCTTCAGGCAACTGCTCCTCCCAAGCTACGTCATCCTCAGGGTGTGCTGAAGGTGGATGGGCAGTGGCTCCAGGGGTGGGGAAGAAGAGGGGCAACAAAACCCGGCGTGGGGCCTCTGAGATCTCAGTCAGTGGATCTGAATTCACAGCTGGAAGACCAATAAGGGCATTTTAGAAACCGAAATTTCTCTGGCTGCAGAAGTGTGGACAGAATCTTCTTTTAGGAACACTGTGTTCTGAAATACGGAGACATACCAGGAACTGGGCAAAGTATGTTGCTGTAGATTTTTACTAGCTTTAAGATGTAAATCCCAGAGTAATGAAGACAACCGGTTTTTGGTCATTTTAAGCTACCTTCTTAGGATAAAGATGTCATCACTGAACCAAAAAATGAGGAAGCCTGCAACATCACTGTGTGCTCAAGGAGATAAGTGAATGCTCTGACACATTTATGCAAATTACGTTCTTACTGTGGCTAGAGTTCCTTTGTCCTAAAACACAGTATGCCTTCATCTGGCAGTATACATACCTCTTTTTTCCACTCATACGCAGCCATCTTATTGTTGTGACCCCAGCATTAGCTATCCATGGCAAGTGATGCTCTTTATTTCGCATTTCTCTAAAATTTGAAAGAATATGAGCTTCAGTCTAAAACCAACAACTTCTGTGATGCAAAGATGATTAATATAGCCAAGAGCTCCGTTAAGGATCACTGTTCCTCTTACACCTTTCTACAATTGAAGCTGAAGGACACCACTTGCTTTCCAAAATGAGGGGAGTAGCAATTAACGGGTTACTGTGGTCAGGATGGGAAGTGACTGTGGAAGCTCTTCTCAGCTTGTGTCTGCTCCCTGCTGCGTAGTGGTGCAAAAGATTAGGTTCCAGAGAAGCAAGTACACCTCCCTCTCTCGGAGGTGCCAAGAGGTGAGCAGGAGCACTGACAAGGGCACAAAGCAAATGGATTCCAGCTATCACTGTTATTTTTGCAAGGCATGAATGAGAGAAGCCAAGTTCCCAACGCATCTACTGCTGTACTTGGGCTACGGTTGGTTTTACATCAAGCTTCTGTGTTGGTGATAATGGTAGAAACTCGAGAGATAAACATGTCCCTGGAAGGCAAGAAAGGAAGACAGAGCTGACCTGGCATTTGATGTAAGTTAGTCTTTTAGGTTCTATCATGTTTCCAAAGTCAAATAGGAAATCATCAAAGATGGCTGCATCTGTGCAAAGTCCTCTAGAGGCTAAAATTCTGGGGAATCCTAAAGTCAACCATGATTGTTACTTTCTCCTGTTGATATAGTCAAGAAGTTTTTATTTTAAAACAAAAGAGGAAATCAGCGAATTTCTAGGACTTCACCTGGTGGGTGTTGTTTGACAGTGTCAGCCTTTTTGGCAAACAAAAATAAGGGAGAAACGTCAAGGAAATCAAAGGAAATGTGTCAAAACCAAAGAGGCTTATATATATTTTTATATAGCTGTGCACATCTCCAGAACATCACGTGTGCATTTGCCGGAGCTCGCCGCTCGAGCCGCCGGAGCAGTCGCGGTGGGAGACGGTCCTCAGGGCTGGCGGTGAATTCCTGACCCCGTGGGTTTGCTCCGCTTTCCGGCGCGGATTCTGGCTCTGCCTAAGACCCCTCGCTCTGCTCTACCAGCTCCGTTTCCCCGCGGTATTCCTCCCAGGTTCACTCCTGATCTCTCACTTTAACCAAGTTTGATCCTGCCTCTAATCACTCCAGAGGAAGCTTTGCACATTCCTAGAACTCTCCTCAAACATCTCCTCATCACTTTGCTCTTTCCTGGGAGGCTATTTCTGATAACCCATGATAACATGTTTTTTGTTTGTTTCCTTTTTCCCAAGTTTCTTGTTGAACTTCTTGGAGTTTACACTTGAACGGTTCCTTTAATGGCCCATCCATCAGTGTCGGTAGATCCCTGCTCGTTGCTATTGTCTCCGTTACCTCCTGCTCGTTAGCGTTTGTGGATTTGGGGGTTTAATTCAGGAGCTCTCCTGTTTGTTCCCCTGCCTTTTGTATGCAATAGCTGTTGGCGGTGGACAGATACAGGAGTTCAGGTTTGACCTCGGAGTACAGGGGCCATTAACGAATTCCTAATCCCCTGAGGTAACATCGGAGGAGAAAGGGCTGCACACCACCGAAACGAGAAAACAGGTTGCAGCATTTCGGTGTTTGTATACGACTGAGAAGATTTTTCCACGAATGTGTGACACCCGTTATCATGGGTACAAGGTTCAGCAGGCGGCAAGGGGAGGATACTCCTGTCAATTAAGGAGGAAAAAAGTTGATGTTCTGTGTCCTTTGGGCGAGTTCTGATACACAATATGAAGAAAGCAGTATTAGGAGGACGTGTCCTAGAACTACAGCGTCATTCTAATGGGATGGTGAGCTCGGGTGATGGTGAAGCATTTGGTATCAGGACCTTTCCCTGGCACCAGCTCCCATTGTCAAGAGCGGTGCTTCTCTGGTCCGCCCCACTTGCTAATTGTGCTGATTAACAAGCAGAGAAGAAAAGGCAAATCCCGGAACGCAGCCTGTGGAAGTGGCAGATCTTGCAGCGCCTCCACGCCACGGAGGAAACCCGAAGACTCTGTCTGAAGCTGTGGCGGTTGGGAGCTGGGAAGCGATGCGCAGAGCAGCGCTCTGGATGCGGAGAGGGAGCCCGCGTCCAAGCGAGGAGAGCATTTCCCCTGCGGCCATCGGCTTGGGTTTGCACGGGGAGCGCAGATTCAAGCAGCACCCTCCAAACCGGCAGCCCTGGCCCGAAGGAGAAGCCAGAAGAACTATTCCCCCTTGCGACGCTGGGTGGGGGTGTTGGCCACGGAGCGGCAGGTTCGTCTGCCCGCCCCGGGTTTGCCGGCACCGGGAGAGAGAGGAAAAAAAAATAAAGGCGTGAGAGCTTCTCGGGAAGGGCGGCGGGGCGCGCAGCCGGGGTGCTCGGGGGCTTTCGGACCCCCTTAGCCCGGGATTCCTGACCAGCACCGCTCTGCCTCGGACGCTGCTTTAAAATGCTGGGAACCACGGAGGACGGTGGATGGCTTTTCTGGAGAGGAATGGCGAGTGGGAGCCGGAGCGGTGTCAGCAAGAGGCAAGTGATCTTGTTTATTCTGGGCGTTTGCGCGTGTCAGAGCGGGGCCGAAACCCTCCGCTATTCTCTGGCGGAGGAAATGGAGAGGGACTCCTTTGTCGCCAATATTGCAAAGGACCTGGGGGTTGCTCCGGAGCAGCTGGCAGCTCGCAAGGCCCGCGTTGTGTCCGAGGGGAACGAGCAGCTTTTTCGCCTCAACCAAAACACGGGAGTCCTGACGGCCAAGGAGTCGCTGGACCGAGAGGAGATCTGTCCGCAGAGCGACACCTGCACCCTCTTTTTTAAGATATTATTTGAGAATCCGGTGCAGCTGATCCGAGGAGAGGTGGAGGTTCGTGACGTGAACGACTACCCCCCCGTGTTCCCGGAGAAAGAGATGGTTTTAGAGATTCCCGAAACGACACTTCTCGGGTCCCGTTTTCCTCTGGAAAGCGCCCGGGACAAGGACGTGGGCAGCAACGGCTTGCAGAACTACAGCCTCGGATCCAATTCGCATTTCTCCCTCGCTCTCAGAACAAGGAAAAGTGGAGAAAAATACGCGGAGCTTGTGCTAGAGCGGCAGCTGGACCGTGAAGAGCAGCCGGAGCTGAATTTACTCCTCACCGCCACCGACGGGGGCTCGCCACCCAGGTCGGGCACTGCTCAGATCCGGATCGTGGTGCTGGATGCCAATGACAACACCCCGATCTTCAGTCGGGAGGTGTACGAGGTGCGCCTGGCCGAGAACAGCCCCCCGGAGCAGCTGGTGGTGAGAGTGGCGGCCGCGGATCCCGACGAAGGGTCCTACGGGCAAGTGCGGTACGCCTTCACCCAGACATCGGAGCGGTCCCGGCAGCTCTTCGAGCTGAACCCCGCCACCGGGGAGATACGGGTCGCGGGCAATCTGGACTTCGAGGAAGAGAAAAATCACGAGATGATGGTGAAAGCCACGGACGGCGGGGGGCTGTCTGCGCATTGCAAAGTGCAGGTGGAGGTCCTGGACGTGAACGACAACGCCCCCGAGATAGCGCTCACCTCCCTCAGCGCCTCCATTCCCGAGGACGCGCCGCCGCGCACCGTGGTGGCCCTGTTCAGTGTGCGGGACCGGGACTCCGGGGACAACGGCAGGACGGAGTGCGTGATCGACGGGGACTTGCCCTTCAGTCTCAGCCCCGCTTTTGACAATTACTACGAGCTGAGGACAAGCGCGGCGCTGGACAGGGAGAGGACGGCGGAGTACAACATCAGCATCACGGCCCTGGACTGGGGCGCGACGCGGCTGAGCTCTCGGGAAAGCCTCTTGGTGCAGATCTCGGACGTGAACGACAACGCCCCCGAGTTCACCCAGGAGGTTTACACGCTGTGGGTCACGGAGAACAACAGCCCCATGCTGCGCATCGGCAGCGTGAACGCCACGGACGCCGACGCGGGCAAAAACGCGCGCGTAAACTACGCGCTGGTGCGGCAGGAGGGCAAGGAGCAGCCCGACGTGTCGGTCAGCTCTGAAAACGGCGACGTCTACGTCCTCCGGCCGCTGGACTTCGAGGAGGTGCGCGCCTTCGAGGTGGCGGTGCGCGCCGCCGACGGCGGCTCGCCGCCGCTCAGCGCCCAGGCGGTGCTACGCGTGGTGGTGCGGGACGAGAACGACAACGCGCCCGTCGTGCTGCACCCGCCCGCCGAGAGCAGCGCGGCGGCGGGCGAGCTGGTGCCGCGCTGGGCGCGGGCGGGCTACCTGGTGGCCAAGGTGGTGGCGGTGGACGCGGACGCGGGTCAGAACGCGTGGCTGTCGTACGAGCTGGCCAAGGCGACGGAGCCGGGGCTGTTCCGCGTGGGGCTGCACAGCGGCGAGGTGCGGACGGCGCGGGCCGTGGCGGAGCGCGACGCGCCCCGGCAGCGGCTCGTCGTGCTGGTGCGGGACCGCGGGCAGCCGCCGCGCTCCGCCACCGCCACCCTCGGCATCGCGCTGGTCGACGGCTTCTCCGACGCCCATCTGCGGGGGAGCGAGGAGGCGCCGGCCGCCGAGCCCGACGGGCCGCTGACCCTCTCCCTCATCGCCTGCCTGGCGTGCGTGTCGGCGCTGTTCGTGGCCACCGCGGTGGCCACCGTGGTGGCGAAGGTGCGGCGGGCCAGGCGGAGCGAGGCGGAGCCCTTGCCCACGTTCCCGAGGGCTGCCACGGAGAGCAACGCGGGCTCCCTGCCCCGCAGCTACGTCTACGACGTCTGCTTCGCCGCCGGCACCGTCAACAGCGAGTTCCGGTTCCTCAGGCCCCTCTTGCCCTGCCTCCCCGCCGGGCTGCCCCCCGGCCCGGGCGACCAGCGGAGCTCGGTGTGCTCGCAAGAGGCGGCCAACGTGGGCGAAGAAGGCGACTGGGCTGCACAGGTGAGGGACCTGCCCGGGCCGAGGCGATGGGGGGAGCGGGGAGGGAGCAGCGCGGCGTGAGGCGGTTCTCCCCTGGCAGTAAGGACTACCGACGTGGCGGCGGTGGTGGTGGAGGAGCCACGAGGGCGGGAGGGGAGGGTAGAAGGGGTCTCAGAGCCTCTGGCGGGGGCCTCCCGGGAGGACCCGGCTCGGCTGAGCTGATCCCGAAGCGCTGAATAACGGCGCCCTCTCATTCGCCTTAGCTCAAAACTTTGGCCCGTGAGAAGACGGGAAGTAGGGCTATAGATGTGCGCGCCACGCAGCCGGTCCTGTCCCCGCACCGTGCAGAGCCCGTAGGGACCCAGAGCAGGAACGACCCCGCCCCTAGGGACACGTCCTCCCGGAGGCGGCAGCCCCGGCAACGTAGTGGTCCCGTCCCGTGTAAAGAGGGACTACGGGGACGACGGTGCAGAGGGGTGACACATCACTGACGGTGTCCCCTGCAGTGCTGTTAGGAGCTGGTCCTCGGCGCTGCCATGTGCCTTTCCGCAGGGCGGCGGCAGTGCTGAACTCAAAGTGTCCTACATGCTGCTGGAGGGCACGGAAATAAATTCCCCTGCATTTTTGTGGTTTGGATGAACAGCATTGTTCAGGATAATTTGGATATCGAGGCCTTACAGCGCAGCCTCCCTGTGCCTTCCTTTGTGATTTCCGCAGTGGAGGCTGGTTCCCAGCTTTCGATTGTCACCGTCCAGGCCAGAGACCCACCGCCCGGTCCAGCCTCCTCTTTGGCTCTGGGTAGAGCAGAGTGGCGTCACACGCGCAGTGGTCTCAGACCCCTAAGCTTCTCGCCGCTGCTGCTTCCCTTCAAAGGCGACCCTCGGCTCTCTGTTCTTTGCAGGGCAGAGCTTCCCTCTCCGAAGACACGGCTCCCAGACGTGCGGAAGCAGCTTGCCCTGCAAACAGGGGGATGGAGTTACGTGACAATTCCGATCCAAACCCTTGGCTCACCCATCAGTAAGTGGGGAGAAAGACAAGCCTGTCTGTCCTCACCGGCTGACGTCCTCACAGGGAAAAGAGAACGGAGAGAGAAACACGCACCAAAAAATTACCAGGGAGGTGCAAGCCTTCTCTGTGAGACAGCAAAACCGCTCTCCTCTTGAGCAGTCCTTTATTCTTGTAGGTATTTTGTAATTGTGATACGGATGGAGGAGGAAGTCTGTGTTGCATGTTGATTACATCGAGACTTGGTGTATGATTGTGAGAGTGCTACTGCTCCTAGATGTTCAGGGAAACACTGAAAAGTGGAAGCAGATCTTCAAGATGACTTCTTCCTACATCACTTTTTCTGTGCATTGTTTTTTTTTTTTTTTCTTATGCAGAGGGGTCTGTAATGATGTCTTAATTTTCTGCAGTCTGTTCAATAGCAGGGCAGAAATATATTAAGAAAATTAAGCTGTACTTGCAAAGGATTTCCTTATTATGACCAAGCAGAAACTGATTCCACTCGAAACGGCTGACATTGTCACTCTTTCCATAACTGACCAGGAGTTTACTGGTTCTCCATAGTGTCAAGAGTGAGCTTTGAGCAATGTATTTTTGTTTTTGGTTTTTTTTTTTTTTTTCTGGGCAACTTAAAGTTGAAATGAGCATGTCAATATTTTTGAGTATCAGGTCGTAGAGAATTCAAAGCACCGCTTCTCGTTTTACAGACTAAAACGTTTACAATAACCTTAAGGCACTGTAGAAGATAGGAGGTAACGAAGCTTTCGGGTTTCGCTTCTTTTCATTACCGGTGATGATCTATAGAGGAATGCGATGTTTGCTGTAAGCCACACGTTTTTAGGAGTCAACGGCGTGATGCCAGGAGAGAGGAAAAGCTGTCGCGCACGGGTCGGTGTGGCAGCGCGGGCAGCGGGCGGCGGCGGGCGCAGTCCCGCTGCGGGCCGCAGGGTGGTGCTGCCGGCCAAGGCGACGCCGAGCGGCTGCGGAGGGAGGCGGCCGAGCCCGGCCCGGCCCTGCCCAGCGCAGCCCAGCCCCGCCGAGCCGAGCCGAGCCGAGCCGAGCCGGGCAGCAGCGGCGGTGGCGGCGGTCGGCGGCGAGCGGTGCCCCGTGCCAGCCGCTGCCGGGCCAGGGCGGCCGCGCTGCGCCCCGCCAGCCGGAGTCGGCGAGAGGGAGGGCGCCCGCCCGCCGCCCCGCCGCGCTGCTGCCGGGCGCCGCTGCTTCCCGCGGAGGACTGCGCGGCCGAGGCGCGAGACGGAGGCTGTCCGCCGGCCCGCCATGGCGATCGCAAGGCAAGTGCTTTGTCTCTCTGCTCTCCTCTCCCTGCCGCACGCGCGCCCCGAGCCCCTCCGCTACTCCGTAGCCGAGGAGGGCGAGAGCGGCTCCGTGGTGGCCAACGTGGCGGAGGACGCGGGGCTGGCCCCGGCGCAGCTCTCGGCTCGCCGCGCCCGCCTCGCCTCGGAGGACGGCCGGCAGCCCTTGCGCTTAGACCGCGGCACCGGCCGCCTCGTCGTGGCGCAGAGGCTGGACCGGGAGGAGCTGTGCGGGCAGTCCGCGACGTGCACGCTGCCCTTCGAGCTGCTGCTGGCAGAGCCGCTGCAGTTCTTTCGGGTCGAGGTGGCGGTGGAGGACATCAACGACCACTCGCCCGTTTTCCCGGAGGAACAAGTCACTTTTAAGATCCCGGAAAGGAGCGACCCGGGCTCTCGTTTCCCGCTGGAGGGGGCTCGGGACCTGGATGTTGGCAGCAACAGCATCCAGGCGTACAGAATCGCTCCCGACAACGAGTACTTTACTGTCTCCTTTGAGAGTCAGAGTGAGAACGACAAACAGGTGGAACTGGTCCTGGAAAAGCCGCTAGATAGAGAGGAGCAGGAGGAAATGAGTTTCAGTCTCATCGCTGTGGATGGAGGCTCTCCACCCAGGAGCGGGACCACCCAGATCCACGTTGACGTTCTAGACGTAAATGACAATGCGCCCGTCTTTACACAGAAACTGTACGTTGGGCAGGTTTTGGAAAACGCCCCAGAGGGCTCTGTGGTTCTCCGCGTGGTGGCAACAGATCTGGACGCGGGACCTAATGGGGACATTGTCTATCAGTTCAGCCAAGCGGTGGGCCAGAGCAGCTCAGCATTTGTGATTGACCCCACGAGTGGTGAAATTAAACTCACAAAGCCTCTGGACTTTGAGGCAGCAGAGACCCACGAGCTCAGCGTGCGGGCCACGGACGGTGGGGGCCTCTCAGCAATCTGCAAGGTGTTGGTGGAGGTGGTGGATGTGAATGACAATGCACCGGAGCTGGTGGTCAGTTCCTTCAGCAGCCCCCTCCCCGAGAACGCATCACCTGGGACAGTGGTCGCCCTCTTTACTGTCAGGGACCGGGATGCTGGTGCCAACGGGAAGCTCTCCTGTGCCCTTGAGGACCAGTTCTTGTTCTCCCTGCGGCCGGCCTACAAGAATTACTATGAGCTGGTGACTGTGAGCACACTAGACCGTGAGGAGACGGCTCAGTACATCCTGACTGTCATAGCAGCAGATGCGGGGACACCTCCTCTCACGACCACCCAGACCTTCACGGTGGACATCTCCGATGTCAACGACAATGCACCTGTCTTCAACCAGACATCGTACACCATGCACGTGCGTGAGAACAATGTCCCCACAGTGCTCGTTGGAGCCGTCAGTGCCAGGGATGCTGATGTGGGGCCCAATGCCAAGGTGACCTATTCGCTGGCACCATCCCACCCCACGGAGCAGCCTCCCTGCTCCTGCATCTCCATCAACTCTGAGAACGGGCACATCTTTGTGCTGCGGTCCCTGGACTACGAGCAGGTGAGGCAGATTGAGGTCTCGGTGAGTGCCTCCGATGCGGGGTCTCCCCCTCTTAGTGCCAGCGTCACCCTGCGCCTTGTTGTGGTGGATGAGAACGACAATGCGCCGTTGGTGCTGCACCCAGCGCAGGACAGCAGCCCACCATCCAGCGAGCTGGTGCCCACATCGGCTGAGGCGGGGTACCTCATCTCCAAAGTGGTGGCCGTTGATGCCGACTCAGGACAGAACTCGTGGCTTTCGTACCACCTGCTGAGGGCCACTGACCCCGGGCTGTTTGCAGTGGGTGCCCAAAGCGGGGAGGTGAGGCTGAGGAGGCCAGTGACAGAGAGAGACGCCGTGAAGCAGAAGCTCGTCGTCCTGGTGCGAGACAACGGGCGGCCCCCGCTGTCAGCCACTGCAGCACTGAGTGCACTCCTGCTCAATGACTTCTCAGACATGCGTCTACCACACAGCAGCCTGGCCACAGAAGATGAGGGTGGCTCCCTGACTACCTATTTAATCATTTCATTGGTCCTCGTCTCACTGCTCTTCCTCGTGTCCACAGCAGCCTTTGTCACTTGCAAGGTGTGCAAGAGCAAGGCGCTGAAGGGTGGACACGTGCTTTATGGCCCCGGTAACCTGCAGAGTGACCTGGCTGATGCAGCCACTGCGGGGACCCTGCCCCACGCCTATTGCTACGAGATCAGCCTCACGACGGGCTCGGGCAACAGCGAGTTCAAGTTCCTGAAGCCCATCCTCCCCAGCCTGCCACCACAGCAGTGTACTATGATGGGGGGCACCGAGGATGAACAGGATTTCCCCCATGGCCCTGTAGCTGTGGAGAACACGGCAGCAGAGAATGCAGAGATGCTCTCTGGGGAACAGTTCAATAGTCTTTCCTTTAACTAGTGTGGAGTCAGCAGAGCCAGAGGCTTCATGCCTTGTGATAGGAAAGGATCCCAGCTACAGCATGTGGCAATGGTTCCTCCAGAGTAAACATGTATTTGCAAGCAGTATCTTGGACTTTCCTGAAATTCTTAGTCGAGAGAAAGGTTGATTCCCCCCTAAAAAAAAAAAACAAAAAAACCCCAAAAAAAACAAATAAAACAAACTATAGTCTCCTCAGCCAGGCTACAATATGTTTCTGCTCTTTTACAACAATTTCTGAAATGCTTCGAGAGTGGAACTAGTTCCAGGCACCCGCCTAAGTTCTTGTCTTACTTCCTGTGAGGCAAGACTGTGATCTTCTTATTCTGTGCTGTAGTGAAATGGCACGGTCGGGCAGACAAATCACACGCTCGCTGAAATGCGCGTTACCCTCCTCCCGGGTCAGGAAACAAGGCAGTTGTGAGGGCTGTGTTACAATGTGGTGCAAGCACGAGGCTCTTTCTTCTCTGCGTTCTGGATGTGTCTGTCTGTGATGTGTGGGCTCGGTGTGTTTTGCCTTCTGGTCGCTATGTCTGTCTGTACAGGCCTGTTGTGCCTGCACTTGCTGCACAAAGGCTGCCCGGTGAAGCAGGGAGTTGTGCACATCCAGCTGCTGTGATGCCTGTAATTCCAGCTCATCAGGCAAGAAGGGTATTTTGACTCTTTGAGTACAGCAGTCTCCTCTTCTCTCGGGAAGAGCAACAAAATGCACAACAAGATCTTCCTCTGTCTTTTAAGAGGGGGTCGGGTGGGCTGTCTCCTTGGGATTGCCTTGGACATAAAGCAGCACTAACGGTGTTCGCATAGGCTGTAACTGTAGGGAGATGAGATAACATGTTCATTGGTTTTGGGTAGATTGTTAGGAAAGTCCACAAGTGATTTCAAAGACTATTTTGTGAAGGGAGAATCGAGATGAATTTCAGAAACAGATTTTGCTTTTGGTCTTGTGATTGTTTTTCCAGAATCCGGAGGCTTGTTGAGGGGAGAGGAAAGCTGTCCTGATATGAATTTTTGGGTTTGTGTTAAAGCATTTGCATTCTTCTTTTTGCCCTTTCTCCTTCGACTCTGGGAACTATGTTTGAGCCTAGTCTTACCTATTCCTCTTAAGAACGACTGTCACCCCATGTATAAAGGCAGTGTGGCACGGAATATTTGGAGACCCTCACGCTGTGTTGGCCTGCAGTTGTGAAGTGTACCGTTGTAAACTGAGATACCCTTGTGTGTAAAAGTGAAATAAAGAGGACAGACAAATGCCTTGTGTGGAGACATAGTCCTTGTAGAGCTGTTCTTGCTGGTCAAATTCTCTGTCAAATTCTTAAAGGCCAGGATTTTTTTCCTCATTTCATCCCTTGGCTGAGATAAGGGTGAGTGGGTACATTTCTTCAGTTTGAAGCCGCAGCAGACAGAGCATTCAGGGAAATGGTGGGGAGCAGGGAATTGCTGGCAGGCCTCTGCTTGTCTTCTGAGCACTGAGATTCTGGCTGCAACAGGGTCCAGTTGGATCAAAGTCAGGGAAAACCGGCCCCTACCCTAAGAGGGGACCTGGATGTGCAAATGCTTCTGCAAAGCAGAGGGGTGGGGGAATGAGCTTTCCAAGTCTCCTGGCAGCTCCAGGTGCAGATGAAAAATATGAGGTGTTGGAGCACAAAGTGGTTTTGACACTACAGGTGTAGGAGTTGCAGGAGATGGAAGGCCCAAAGAAAGCATTCATGTTCCTTTGGAAAATATTTAGGGGAGCACAAGGAGGTGGGCATTTGGTGAGCAAAAATTGCTAGCAGGGAGAGCTCTGCTTTCTGGAAATGCAGAGGACTCCAGCCATCCCTTCTGCAAGGCCTCATAAAAAGGTAATTCCTGAGGTCAGGCTGGAGTAGTAATGCTGACCAGAAGATGTCTGTATATTGAGGGGAGAATGATCCCTAATCCAGTTAACCTGAGTAGAATCATAAAATCATTTGGGTTGGAAAAGATCCTCGAGATCATCAGGTCCAACTGTTAACCTTACACTATAGAAAACCATGCCTGTGAGGTCCATGTCCAGGGATAGTGACTCAATACTTTACTGGGCAGCCTGTGCCAGTGCTTGACAATCCTTTTGCTGAAGAAATGTTTCTAATATCCAATCTAAACCTCCCCTGGAGCTACTTGAAGTTTACAAACAAGGAGCTCACAAGCAGCTCCCAGTTGCTACTGGCGACAAAGCCACCTGCGAGCAAGAAGTCCACATGCAAACTTCTTTAACTGTGTCACTAGAAATGGTGAATAGAATTGTTGTCTTGCAGGAAAGTCCTACAATGGCTTGAATGCGTGGAACAGGGGCACTCTTTCTTTCTTGTCACCAGGGTCTGCACGGCATGCTGTGTGTGGCCTGAGTCCTGGGCAAAGCTAGTCTGCTGAGAGTTGTGCCCATCTAAAGGGATGTAGGATTATCTATGCTAATCTCTTCCAACATTATGAGCTGTAATATACAGAGTTGGCAATGACATCTTAGAGAATCAGGGTGTCTCTCTTCCTGAGGTGACAAGGAACCAGCACCTGCTGGTGTAAACAAGCTGGATTTCGGGTCATTCCAGCTCGAGGGTCTGGCTGTCTGCTGCAGTTCATAACTTGATGGCTTATTACAGTTTTTACCCTGTGAGAAGGGGAGGCTGTTTCCTGCATTGCAGGGCCTGAACACACTGCTGAGCTTTCCCAAGGGGGTCATTTTAGGTGTTTTTTAAGGAGGAAAACTTCTTATGCCCTTCATAGCCCTCCCAGAGGGGATGTGATATTGGACCTGTTGATCAGCAACACAAGGTAGGTAATCGGAGATGTCCAGCTGGGAGGCAGCCTGGGCTGCAGTGATCACGCACTGGTGGAGTTTGTAGTCCTGAGGGATACGGGTCAGGAAAGAGAAAAGTTGGGACCCTGCATTTCAGGAAAGCAAACTTCCAGCTATTCAAGGAGTTAGTCAGTGGGACCCCCTGGGAAACTGCCCTTGGGGACAAGGGAGCAGGGCAGAGCCAGCAGATCTTTAAGGCTGCTTTCCACAGAGCGCAAGAGCTCTCGACCTGCAAGTGTAAGAAATCAGTACTGTATAATATTGTCATGGGTAAGGCTTTAACCAGGACAGAAATCTTCATCAACAACATAGAGAGTGGGATTGAGGAGAGCAGGGGACAGCAGCAAAATGCACCACAAGATCTTCCTTTGACCCATAAGAGGGGGCCGGTTGGGCTGTCTCCTTGGCATTGCCTTGAATTATAGCAGCACTAATGGTGTAGGGATAGAGGGGAATTGAATGGAAATTAGCATATCATTGTATAGCATAGCACAGCATAGCATAGAATAGTAGAGAATAGACTATTTCAGTTGGAAGGGACCTGCAATGATCATCTAGTCCAACTGCTCAATTGCTTCACAGCTGACCAAAAGTTAAAGCATGTTATTAAGGGTATTATCCAAATGCCTCATAAACCCAGAGAGGTTTGGGGCATTGACCACCCTTTGATCATTGACCACCATTGACCACCCATTCCCTAGGAAGCCTGTTCCAGTGTTTTGGTCACCTTCTCAATAAACAAATGCTTCCTAATATCAAACCTGAACCTCCCGTGGTGCAGCTTTGAACCATTCACTTATGTCCTGTCACTGGATATGAGGGAGAAGAGCTCTGCATCTCTCGATACACTTCTCCTTCGGAAGAAGCTCGAGAGAGCAATGAGGTGGCCCCAAGCCTCCTCTTCACCGAACTAGACAAACTCAAATCCTTAGCCACTTCCCACAGGACATTCCTTCCAGTCCTATCACCAACTTTGTTCCTTGCCTCTGGATGCAGTCCAGTACCTTTGCATCCATCTTAAATTGTGGTGCCCAGAACTGCACACAGGACTCGAGATGAGGCCGCACCAACGCCAAATGCAGCGGGTTAATCACCACTTTTGAGCAGCTGCTCATGCTGTGTTCAATGCGCTGCAGGGTGCGGTTTGCGCTCTTGGCTGCCAGGGCACACTGCTGACTCCTGTTGAGCCTTTTGTGACCGATCACTCCCAGATCCCCTTCTGCAGGGCTGCTTTCCAGCCGCTTGTCTCCCAGTTTCTCCTTGTGCCCGGTGCTACTCCATTCCAGGTGCAGATTCTGGCTGTTGAGCCTGTTGAATTTCATGCCATTGATGATTACCCAGTGCTCCAATCTATCTAGATCCCTCTGCATGTCCTCTTGTCCCTCAAGGCGGTCAACAGCACCTCCCAGTTTGGTATCGTCAGCCAAACTACTAATGGTGCATTCACCTCCTGTATCCAGGTCATTGATTAAAATGTTGAAGGGAATAGGCTTTAGAATTGAATGCTCAGGAACACCACTGGTGACCATTTACCAGCCCCATGTAGCCCCCCATCACTACAACCCTTTGAGCTCTGCCCTTCAGCCAGTTCTTTACCCGGCTCTCCATGAAGCTGCTCATCTCACAGTTGGACAAAGTGTGCGGAAGGATCCTCTGAGGGACAGTATCATACTCCAGAAAAACTACATTAACTGCCATCCCGTCATCCATGAGGTGGGTGACCTCATCACAGAAGGATATCAAATTAGTTAAACAGGACTCTTCCCTGTCCTGTTTGCTTTCCGTGTTGACTGTGCCTGATGATTGCATTGTTCTTGAAATGCCTTTCAGTAGTACCCAGGATGATCTTCTCCATAATTTCTCCAGGAACTGAAGGTGGACTAACTGGTCTGTGGTTTCCTGGATCTTCCCTCACGCCCTTCTTTGTAAATTGGAAGAACATTGGCTAACTTCCAGTCAGCAGGGACCTCCCCAGAGTCCCAAGACCTTTGGTAGGTGACCAAGAGAGTCCTGCCATGACATCTGCCAGATCCTTCAGTACTCTGGGATGAATCCAGATGAATTGAAGAAGCCAAAAGTGGGGACTGGGAGAAGGAATACTCACCCACTATAAGTGAAGTGCAGGTTCATGGCTATGTAAAGAACGTGAAGGTGTACAAGTCCGTGGGACCTGATGATATCCATCCCCGGGTCAAGAGAGACCTAGCAGACTAAGTTGCTAGGCCACGGTCCATCATATTTGAGAAGTCATGGCAGTCTGGTGAAGTGCCCAAAGACTGGAAAAGGGGAAACATCACACCCCATTTTCAAAAAGGGAAAAAAAGAAGACCTGGGCATCTTGTCACATCTGTGGCTGGCAAGATCATGGAGCAGATCCTCCTGAAGGCTCTGCTATGGCACCTGGAAAATGTGGAGGTGATTGGTGGCAGCCAGCATGGCTTCACCAAGGGAAAATCCTGCCTGAGAAATCTGGTGGCCTTTTGTGATGGAGTTCCAGAATCAATCAACAAGGGAAGAGCAAATAATGTCATCTATCTGGACTTGTGCTACGCCTTTGGCACTGTCCCTCACGACTTCCTGTTCTCCAAATGGGAAAGACATGGATTTGAGAGATGGACCACTTTGTGGATAAGAAAGTGGCTGGAAGGTCGCACTCGAAGAGTTTTGATCAATGGCTCAATGTCTGCGTGGAGACCAGTGACAAGCAGTGTTCCTCAGGGATCGGTAGTGGGACCGGTGCTATTTAACACGTTTGTCAGTGGCATGGACAGTGGCATCAAGTGCACCCTCAGCATCTTTTCCGACGACACCAAGTTGGATGGTGAGGTCAGCATGCTGGAGGGAAGGGATGCCATCCAGAGGGACCTGGGCGGACCTGGGCAGACTGGAGAGGTGGGCCCAGGCCAACCTCATGAAGTTTAACAAGGCCAAGTGCAAGGTCCTGCTCCTGGGTCAAGACAATCCCAAGCAGAATTACAGGCTGGGCGATGAGTGGATTGAGAGCAGTCCTGGGGAGAAGGACTTGGGGGTGCTGGTGGGTGACAGGATGAACCTGAGCCAACAGGGTGCGCTTGCAGCCCAAAAAGCCAACTGTATCCTGGGCTGCATCAAGAGAAGTGTGGCCAGCAGGTCGAGGGAGGCGACTCTGCCCCTCTACTCTGCCCTCGTGAAAACCCACCTTGAAATACTGCATCCAGCTCTGGTGCCCCCAACACAAGAAGGACATGGAGCTGTTGGAGAGAGTCCAGAGGAGGGCTTCCAAGATGGTCAGAGGGTTGGAACACCTTTCCTATGAGGACAGACTGAGAGAGTTGGGCTTGTTCAACCTGGTAAGAGAAGGCTCCTTGGACACCTCTTAGCGGCCTCCCAGTACCTGAAGGGGCCTACAAGAAGGCCGGGGAGGGACTTCTTACAAGGGCCTGCAGTGATAGGATTAGGAATCATGGTTGGAAGCCGAGCGATGGCAGGTTTAGCCAGGCGAGGGCAGGGGGTTGGAAGTAGTTGATCTTTGAGTTCCGTTCCAACCCAAACCATTCTATCATTCTATGAATCCCATCAGGCCCCATGGAATTGTGAACATCCAGCTGATATGGCTGATCTCGTACAATTTCAGGGTCCACAAATGCACTATTCCTACACTCGTGGTCCTCCGACTCAGGGCACCAGGTAGCCCAAGGTCTACCAGTATTATTAAAGAGCGAGACAAGGAAAGCACTGAATGCCTCCACTTCTTCTTCATCCCTATTAGTCAGGTGACCATCGTCAACAAGTACCAGTCTAATGTTTTCTTTAGACCTCTTCTTGCTATTAACATACTTAAATTAACTTTCTTGTTGACACACCACAGGGCAATTTCAGCTGTAGTAGAGCTTTGGCTTTTGGAGTCTCGTCCCTGCTCTGTAATATTGCTGCAAAGCCTGACCTTGCTCCCAGAGATCATACAATTTCTTTTTCCTCT
The DNA here is from genome assembly GCF_034619465.1 of Leptosomus discolor. Lineage (NCBI taxonomy): Eukaryota > Metazoa > Chordata > Aves > Leptosomiformes > Leptosomidae > Leptosomus > Leptosomus discolor. Next base: position 1,336,653 of record NC_141400.1, read on the forward strand.
TGAGCTCCGCGAAGAGTTGCCAGTTCAGCCAAGCTGGTCTTCTGCCCTGATTGCTCTACTTTCATGACAAAGTGGAATTGCCTGCTAATAAGCTGTAACTGGACAGAGTTGTGAAAACATGTTCATTGTCTTTGTGTGAACTGTAAGGAAACTCCATGAGTCTTTTCAAGGGACTTTTCCTGAGGATGGAATCAGACAAAGTTGGGAAAATGACCAGCCTCCGCCCCTCGGGGCCGCGGGAAAGGCCTGGGGCTCGTCCTGCTGCCCTGTTTGTCCAAGGGCGGGGGGCGGCCTCCCGGGAGCCGAGCGCGCCCGCCCGCCCGCGGGCTCTGGGCAGCGGTGAGCGGGGCAGGACGGGGGGCAGCTGCCGGCAATGATGGTGAAGCATTTGGTATCAGGACCTTTCCCTGGCACCAGCTCCCATTGTCAAGAGCGGTGCTTCTCTGGTCCGCCCCACTTGCTAATTGTGCTGATTAACAAGCAGAGAAGAGAAGGCAAATCCCGGAACGCAGCCTGTGGAAGTGGCAGATCTTGCAGCGCCTGCACGCCACGGAGGAAACCCGAAGGCTCTGTATGAAGACGTGACGGTTGGGAGCTGGGAAGCGATGCGCAGAGCAGCGCTCTGGATGCGGCGGGGGAGCCCGCGTCCAAGCGAGGAGAGCATTTCCCCTGCGGCCATCGGCTTGGGTTTGCACGGGGAGCGCAGATTCAAGCAGCACCCTCCAAACCGGCAGCCCTGGCCCGAAGGAGAAGCCAGAAGAACTATTCCCCCTTGCGACGCTGGGTGGGGGTGTTGGCCACGGAGCGGCAGGTTCGTCTGCCCGCCCCGGGTTTGCCGGCACCGGGAGAGAGAGGAAAAAAAAAATAAAGGCGTGTGAGCTGCTCGGGAAGGGCGGCGGGGCGCGCAGTCGGGGTGCTCGGGGGCTTTCGGACCCCCTTAGCCCGGGGTTCCTGACCAGCACCGCTCTGCCTCGGACGCTGCTTTAAAATGCTGGGAACCACGGAGGACGGTGGATGGCTTTTCTGGAGAGGAATGGCGAGTGGGAGCCGGAGCGGTGTCAGCAAGAGGCAAGTGATCTTGTTTATTCTGGGCGTTTGCGCGTGTCAGAGCGGGGCCGAAACCCTCCGCTATTCTCTGGCGGAGGAAATGGAGAGGGACTCCTTTGTCGCCAATATTGCAAAGGACCTGGGGGTTGCTCCGGAGCAGCTGGCAGCTCGCAAGGCCCGCGTTGTGTCCGAGGGGAACGAGCAGCGTTTTCGCCTCAACCAAAACACGGGAGTCCTGACGGCCAAGGAGTCGCTGGACCGAGAGGAGATCTGTCCGCAGAGCGATACCTGCACCCTCTTTTTTAAGATATTATTTGAGAATCCGGTGCAGCTGATCCGAGGGGAGGTGGAGGTTCGTGACGTGAACGACAACTCCCCCGTGTTCCCGGAGAAAGAGATGGTTTTAGAGATTCCCGAAACGACACTTCTCGGGTCCCGTTTTCCTCTGGAAAGCGCCCGGGACAAGGACGTGGGCAGCAACGGCTTGCAGAACTACAGCCTCGGATCCAATTCATATTTCTCCCTCGCTTTCGGAACAGGGAAAGATGGAGTAAAATACGCGGAGCTCGTGCTAGAGCGGCAGCTGGACCGTGAAGAGCAGCCGGAGCTGAATTTACCCCTCACCGCCACCGACGGGGGCTCGCCACCCAGGTCGGGCACGGCTCAGATCCGGATCGTGGTGCTGGATGCCAATGACAACACCCCGATCTTCAGTCGGGAGGTGTACGAGGTGCGCCTGGCCGAGAACAGCCCCCCGGAGCAGCTGGTGGTGAGAGTGGCGGCCGCGGATCCCGACGAAGGGTCCAACGGGCAAGTGCGGTACGCCTTCACCCAGACATCGGAGCGGTCCCGGCAGCTCTTCGAGCTGAACCCCACCACCGGGGAGGTACGGGTCGCGGGCAACCTGGACTTCGAGGAAGAGAAAAGCCACATGATGGTGGTGAAAGCCACGGACGGCGGGGGGCTGTCTGCGCATTGCAAAGTGCAGGTGGAGGTCCTGGACGTGAACGATAACGCCCCCGAGATAGCGCTCACCTCCCTCAGCGCCTCCATTCCCGAGGACGCGCCGCCGCGCACCGTGGTGGCCCTGTTCAGTGTGCGGGACCGGGACTCCGGGGACAACGGCAGGACGGAGTGCGTGATCGACGGGGACTTGCCCTTCAGTCTCAGCCCCGCTTTTGACAATTACTACGAGCTGAGGACAAGCGCGGCGCTGGACAGGGAGAGGACGGCGGAGTACAACATCAGCATCACGGCCCTGGACTGGGGCGCGACGCGGCTGAGCTCTCGGGAAAGCCTCTTGGTGCAGATCTCGGACGTGAACGACAACGCCCCCGAGTTCACCCAGGAGGTTTACACGCTGTGGGTCACGGAGAACAACAGCCCCATGCTGCGCATCGGCAGCGTGAACGCCACGGACGCCGACGCGGGCAAAAACGCGCGCGTAAACTACGCGCTGGTGCGGCAGGAGGGCAAGGAGCAGCCCGACGTGTCGGTCAGCTCTGAAAACGGCGACGTCTACGTCCTCCGGCCGCTGGACTTCGAGGAGGTGCGCGCCTTCGAGGTGGCGGTGCGCGCCGCCGACGGCGGCTCGCCGCCGCTCAGCGCCCAGGCGGTGCTACGCGTGGTGGTGCGGGACGAGAACGACAACGCGCCCGTCGTGCTGCACCCGCCCGCCGAGAGCAGCGCGGCGGCGGGCGAGCTGGTGCCGCGCTGGGCGCGGGCGGGCTACCTGGTGGCCAAGGTGGTGGCGGTGGACGCGGACGCGGGTCAGAACGCGTGGCTGTCGTACGAGCTGGCCAAGGCGACGGAGCCGGGGCTGTTCCGCGTGGGGCTGCACAGCGGCGAGGTGCGCACGGCGCGGGCCGTGGCGGAGCGCGACGCGCCCCGGCAGCGGCTCGTCGTGCTGGTGCGGGACCGCGGGCAGCCGCCGCGCTCCGCCACCGCCACCCTCGGCATCGCGCTGGTCGACGGCTTCTCCGACGCCCATCTGCGGGGGAGCGAGGAGGCGCCGGCCGCCGAGCCCGACGGGCCGCTGACCCTCTCCCTCATCGCCTGCCTGGCGTGCGTGTCGGCGCTGTTCGTGGCCACCGCGGTGGCCACCGTGGTGGCGAAGGTGCGGCGGGCCAGGCGGAGCGAGGCGGAGCCCTTGCCCACGTTCCCGAGGGCTGCCACGGAGAGCAACGCGGGCTCCCTGCCCCGCAGCTACGTCTACGACGTCTGCTTCGCCGCCGGCACCGTCAACAGCGAGTTCCGGTTCCTCAGGCCCCTCTTGCCCTGCCTCCCCGCCGGGCTGCCCCCCGGCCCGGGCGACCAGCGGAGCTCGGTGTGCTCGCAGGAGGCGGCCAACGTGGGCGAAGAAGGCGACTGGGCTGCACAGGTGAGGGACCTGCCCGGGCCGAGGCGATGGGGGGAGCGGGGAGGGAGCAGCGCGGCGTGAGGCGGTTCTCCCCTGGCAGTAAGGACTACCGACGTGGCGGCGGTGGTGGTGGTGGAGCCGCAGGCGGGAGGGGAGGGTAGAAGGGGTCTCAGAGCCACTGGCGGGGTCCTCTCGGGAGGACCCGGCACGGCTGAGCTGATCCCGAAGCGCTGAATAACGGCGCCCTCTCATTCGCCTTAGCTCAGATCTTTGGCCCGTGAGAAGACGGGAAGTAGGGCTATAGATGTGCGCGCCACGCAGCCGGTCCTGTCCCCGCACCGTGCAGAGCCCGTAGGGACCCAGAGCAGGAACGACCCCGCCCCTAGGGACACGTCCTCCCGGAGGCGGCAGCCCCGGCAACGTAGTGGTCCCGTCCCGTGTAAACAGGGACTGCGGGGACGACGGTGCAGAGGGGTGTCACATCACTGACGGTGTCCCCTGCAGTGCTGTTAGGAGCTGGTCCTCGGCGCTGCCATGTGCCTTTCCGCAGGGCGGCGGCAGTGCTGAACTCAGTGTCCTACATGCTGCTGGAGGGCACGGAGCTGGGGACCTCGGCCCTTAAATTCCCTTCTGTTTTTGTGGTTTGCATGAAGAACATTGGTCTGGGTAATTTGGATATCGAGGCCTTATAGCGCAGCCTCCCTGTGCCTTCCTTTGTGATGTCCGCAGTGGAGGCTGGTTCCCAGCTTTCGATTGTCCCCGTCCAGGTCAGAGACCCACCGCCCGGTCCAGCCTCCTCTTTGGCTCTGGGTAGAGCAGAGTGGCGTCACACGCGCAGTGGTCTCAGACCCCTAAGCTTCTCGCCGCTGCTGCTTCCCTTCAAAGGCGACCCTCGGCTCTCTGTTCTTTGCAGGGCAGAGCTTCCCTCTCCGAAGACACGGCTCCCAGACGTGCGGAAGCAGCTTGCCCTGCAAACAGGGGGATGGAGCTACGTGACAATTCCGATCCAAACCCTTGGCTCACCCACCAGTAAGTGAGGAGAAAGACAAGCCTGTCTGTCCTCACCGGCTGACGTCCTCACAGGGAAAAGAGAACGGAGAGAGAAACACGCACCAAAAAATTACCGAGGAGGTTCAAGCATTCTCTGTGAGACAGCAAACCGCTCTCCTCTTGAGCAGTCCTTTATTCTTGTAGGTATTTTGTAATTGTGATACGGATGGAGGAGGAGGTCTGTGTTGCATGTTGATTACATCGAGACTTGGTGTATGACTGTGAGAGTGCTACTGCTTCTAGATGTTCAGGGAAACACTGAAAAGTGGAAGCAGATCTTCAAGATGACTTCTTCCTACATCACTTTTTCTGTGCATTGTTTTTTTTTTTTTTTCTTATGGAGAGGGGTCTGTAATCACGTCTTAATTTTCTGCAGTCTGTTCAATAGCAAGGTAGAAACTTATTAAGAAAGTTAAGCTGTGCTTGCAAAGGATTTCCTTATTATGACCAAGCAGAAACTGATTCCACTCGAAACGGCTGACATTGTCACTCTTTCCATAACCGACCGGGAGTTTACTGGTTCTCCATAGTGTCAAGAGTAAGCTTTGAGCAATGTATTTTTGTTTTTCTTTTTGTTTTTTTTTTTTCTGGGCAACTTAAAGTTGAAATGAGCATGTCAATATTTTTGAGTATCAGGACGTAACCTTAAGGCACTGTAGAAGATAGGGGGTAACGAAGCTTTCGGGTTTCGCTTCTTTTCATTACCGGTGATGATCTATAGAGGAATGCGATGTTTGCTGTAAGCCACACGTTTTCAGGAGTCAACGGCGTGATGCCAGGAGAGAGGAAAAGCTGTCGCGCACGGGTCGGTGTGGCAGCGCGGGCAGCGGGCGGCGGCGGGCGCAGTCCCGCTGCGGGCCGCAGGGTGGTGCTGCCGGCCAAGGCGACGCCGAGCGGCTGCGGAGGGAGGCGGCCGAGCCCGGCCCGGCCCTGCCCAGCGCAGCCCAGCCCCGCCGAGCCGAGCCGAGCCGAGCCGAGCCGAGCCGAGCCGAGCCGGGCAGCAGCGGCGGTGGCGGCGGTCGGCGGCGAGCGGTGCCCCGTGCCAGCCGCTGCCGGGCCAGGGCGGCCGCGCTGCGCCCCGCCAGCCGGAGTCGGCGAGAGGGAGGGCGCCCGCCCGCCGCCCCGCCGCGCTGCTGCCGGGCGCCGCTGCTTCCCGCGGAGGACTGCGCGGCCGAGGCGCGAGACGGAGGCTGTCCGCCGGCCCGCCATGGCGATCGCAAGGCAAGTGCTTTGTCTCTCTGCTCTCCTCTCCCTGCCGCACGCGCGCCCCGAGCCCCTCCGCTACTCCGTAGCCGAGGAGGGCGAGAGCGGCTCCGTGGTGGCCAACGTGGCGGAGGACGCGGGGCTGGCCCCGGCGCAGCTCTCGGCTCGCCGCGCCCGCCTCGCCTCGGAGGACGGCCGGCAGCCCTTGCGCTTAGACCGCGGCACCGGCCGCCTCGTCGTGGCGCAGAGGCTGGACCGGGAGGAGCTGTGCGGGCAGTCCGCGACGTGCACGCTGCCCTTCGAGCTGCTGCTGGCAGAGCCGCTGCAGTTCTTTCGGGTCGAGGTGGCGGTGGAGGACATCAACGACCACTCGCCCGTTTTCCCGGAGGAACAAGTCACTTTTAAGATCCCGGAGACGAGCAACCCGGGCTCTCGTTTCCCGCTGGAGGGGGCTCGGGACCTGGATGTTGGCAGCAATAGCATCCAGGCGTACAGAATCGCTCCCGACAACGAGTACTTTACTGTCTCCTTTGGGAGCCGGAGTGAGGGTGACAAATATGTGAATCTGGTCCTGGAAAAGCCACTAGATAGAGAGGAGCAGGAGGAATTGAGTTTTAGTCTCATTGCTGTTGATGGAGGCTCTCCACCCAGGAGCGGGACCACCCAGATCCACGTTGACGTTCTAGATGTAAATGACAATGCGCCCGTCTTCACTCAGGAGCGGTATATTGGGCATGTTTTGGAAAACGCCCCAGAGGGCTCTGTGGTTCTCCGTGTGGTGGCAACTGATCTGGACGTGGGACCTAATGGGGACATTGTCTATCAGTTCAGCCAAGCAGTGGGCCAGAGCAGCTCAGCATTCGTGATTGACCCCACGAGTGGTGAAATTAAACTCACAAAGCCTCTGGACTTTGAGGCAGCAGAGACCCACGAGCTCAGCGTGCGGGCCACGGACGGTGGGGGCCTCTCAGCAATCTGCAAGGTGTTGGTGGAGGTGGTGGATGTGAATGACAATGCACCAGAGCTGGTGGTCAGTTCCTTCAGCAGCCCCCTCCCCGAGAACGCATCACCTGGGACAGTGGTCGCCCTCTTTACTGTCAGGGACCGGGATGCTGGTGCCAACGGGAAGCTCTCCTGTGCCCTTGAGGACCAGTTCTTGTTCTCCCTGCGGCCGGCCTACAAGAATTACTATGAGCTGGTGACTGTGAGCGCGCTGGACCGTGAGGAGACGGCTCAGTACATCCTGACTGTCATAGCAGCAGATGCGGGGACACCTCCTCTCACGACCACCCAGACCTTCACGGTGGACATCTCCGATGTCAACGACAATGCACCTGTCTTCAACCAGACATCGTACACCATGCATGTGCGTGAGAACAATGTCCCCACAGTGCTCGTTGGAGCCGTCAGTGCCAGGGATGCTGATGTGGGGCCCAATGCCAAGGTGACCTATTCGCTGGCACCATCCCACCCCACGGAGCGGCCTCCCTGCTCCTGCATCTCCGTGAACTCTGAGAACGGGCACGTCTTTGTGCTGCGGTCCCTGGACTACGAGCAGGTGAGGCAGATTGAGGTCTTGGTGAGTGCCTCCGATGCGGGGTCTCCCCCTCTTAGTGCCAACGTCACCCTGCGCCTTGTTGTGGTGGATGAGAACGACAATGCGCCGTTGGTGCTGCACCCAGCGCAGGACAGCAGCCCACCGTCCAGCGAGCTGGTGCCCACATCGGCTGAGGCGGGGTACCTCATCTCCAAAGTGGTGGCCGTTGATGCCGACTCAGGACAGAACTCGTGGCTTTCGTACCACCTGCTGAGGGCCACTGACCCCGGGCTGTTTGCAGTGGGTGCCCAAAGCGGGGAGGTGAGGCTGAGGAGGCCAGTGACAGAGAGAGACGCCGTGAAGCAGAAGCTCGTCGTCCTGGTGCGAGACAACGGGCGGCCCTCGCTGTCAGCCACTGCAGCACTGAGCGCACTCCTGCTCAATGACTTCTCAGACATGCGTCTACCACACAGCAGCCTGGCCACAGAAGATGAGGGTGGCTCCCTGACTACCTATTTAATCATTTCATTGGTCCTCATCTCACTGCTCTTCCTCGTGTCCACAGCAGCCTTTGTCACTTGCAAGGTGTGCAAGAGCAAGGCGCTGAAGGGTGGGCACGTGCTTTATGGCCCCGGTAACCTGCAGAGCGACCTGGCTGATGCAGCCACTGCGGGGACCCTGCCCCACGCCTATTGCTACGAGATCAGCCTCACAACGGGGTCGGGCAACAGCGAGTTCAAGTTCCTGAAGCCCATCCTCCCCAGCCTGCCACCACAGCAGTGTGCCATGATGGGGGGCACCGAGGATGAACAGGATTTTCCCCGTGGCCCTGTAGCTGTGGAGAACACGGCAGCAGAGAATGCAGGGATGCTCTCTGGGGAACAGTTCAATAGTCTTTCCTTTAACTAGTGTGGAGTCAGCAGAGACAGAGGCTTCATGCCTTGTGATAGGAAAGGATCCCAGCTACAGCGTGTGGCAATGGATCCTCCAGAGTAAATATGTATTTGCAAGCAGTATCTCGGACTTTCCTGAAATTCTTAGTCGAGAGAAAGGTTGATTCCCCCCTAAAAAAAAAAACAAAAAAACCCAAACAAAAAAAAAAACCCAACAAACTATAGTCTCCTCAGCCAGGCAACAATATGTTTCTGCTCTTTTACAACAATTTCTGAAATGCTTCGAGAGTGAAACTAGTTCCAGGCACCCGCCTAAGTTCTCGTCTTACTTCCTGTGAGGCAAGACTGTGATCTTCTTATTCTGTGCTGTAGTGAAATGGCACGGTCGGGCAGACAAATCACACGCTCGCTGAAATGCGCGTTACCCTCCTGGTGGGTCAGGAAACAAGGCAGTTGTGAGGGCTGTGTTACAATGCGGTGCAAGCACGAGGCTCTTTCTTCTCTGCGTTCTGGATGTGTCTGTCTGTGATGTGTGGGCTCAGTCTGTTTTGCCTTCTGGTCGCTATGTCTGTCTGTACAGGCCTGTTGTGCCTGCACTTGCTGCACAAAGGCTGCCCGGTGAAGCAGGGAGTTGTGCACATCCAGCTGCTGTGATGCCTGTAATTCCAGCTCATCAGGCAAGAAGGGTATTTTGACTCTTTGAGTACAGCAGTCTCCTCTTCTCTCGGGAAGAGCAACAAAACGCACAACAAGATCTTCCTCTGTCTTTTAAGAGGGGGTCGGGTGGGCTGTCTCCTTGGGATTGCCTTGGACATAAAGCAGCACTAACGGTGTTCGCATAGGCTGTAACTGTAGGGAGATGAGATAACATGTTCATTGGTTTTGGGTAGATTGTTAGGAAAGTCCACAAGTGATTTCAAAGACTATTTTGTGAAGGGAGAATCGAGATGAATTTCAGAAACGGATTTTGCTTTTGGTCTTGTGATTGTTTTTCCAGAATCCGGAGGCTTGTTGAGGGGAGAGGAAAGCTGTCCTGATATGAATTTTTGGGTTTGTGTTAAAGCATTTGCATTCTTCTTTTTGCCCTTTCTCCTTCGACTCTGGGAACTGTGTTTGAGCCTAGTCTTACCTATTCCTCTTAAGAACGACTGTCACCCCATGTATAAAGGCAGTGTGGCACGGAATATTTGGAGACGCTCACGCTGTGTTGGCCTGCAGTTGTGAAGTGTACCGTTGTAAACTGAGATACCCTTGTGTGTAAAAGTGAAATAAAGAGGACAGACAAATGCCTTGTGTGGAGACATAGTCCTTGTAGAGCTGTTCTTGCTGGTCAAATTCTCTGTCAAATTCTTAAAGGCCAGGATTTTTTTCCTCATTTCATCCCTTGGCTGAGATAAGGGTGAGTGGGTACATTTCTTCAGTTTGAAGCCGCAGCAGACAGAGCATTCAGGGAAATGGTGGGGAGCAGGGAATTGCTGGCAGGCCTCTGCTTGTCTTCTGAGCACTGAGATTCTGGCTGCAACAGGGTCCAGTTGGATCAAAGTCGGGGAAAACCAGCCCCTACCCTAAGGGGGGACCTGGATGTGCAAATGCTTCTGCAAAGCAGAGGGGTGGGGGAATGAGCTTTCCAAGTCTCCTGGCAGCTCCAGGTGCAGATGAAAAATATGAGGTGTTGGAGCACAAAGTGGTTTTGACACTACAGGTGTAGGAGTTTCAGGAGATGGAAGGCCCAAAGAAAGCATTCATGTTCCTTTGGAAAATATTTAGGGGAGCACAAGGAGGTGGGCATTTGGTGAGCAAAAATTGCTAGCAGGGAGAGCTCTGCTTTCTGGAAATGCAGAGGACTCCAGCCATCCCTTCTGCAAGGCCTCATAAAAAGGTAATTCCTGAGGTCAGGCTGGAGTAGTAATGCTGACCAGAAGATGTCTGTATATTGAGGGGAGAATGATCCCTAATCCAGTTAACCTGAGTAGAATCATAAAATCATTTGGGTTGGAAAAGATCCTCGAGATCATCGGGTCCAACTGTTAACCTTACACTATAGAAAACCATGCCTGTGAGGTCCATGTCCAGGGATAGTGACTCAATACTTTACTGGGCAGCCTGTGCCAGTGCTTGACAATCCTTTTGCTGAAGAAATGTTTCTAATATCCAATCTAAACCTCCCCTGGAGCTACTTGAAGTTTACAAACAGGGAGCTCACAAGCAGCTCCCAGTTGCTACTGGCGACAAAGCCACCTGCGAGCAAGAAGTCCACATGCAAACTTCTTTAACTGTGTCACTAGAAATGGTGAATAGAATTGTTGTCTTGCAGGAAAGTCCTACAATGGCTTGAATGCGTGGAACAGGGGCACTCTTTCTTTCTTGTCACCAGGGTCTGCACGGCATGCTGTGTGTGGCCTGAGTCCTGGGCAAAGCTAGTCTGCTGAGAGTTGTGCCCATCTAAAGGGATGTAGGATTATCTATGCTAATCTCTTCCAACACTATGAGCTGTAATATACAGAGTTGGCAATGACATCTTAGAGAATCAGGGTGTCTCTCTTCCTGAGGTGACAAGGAACCAGCACCTGCTGGTGTAAACAAGCTGGATTTCGGGTCATTCCAGCTCGAGGGTCTGGCTGTCTGCTGCAGTTCATAACTTGATGGCTTATTACAGTTTTTACCCTGTGAGAAGGGGAGGCTGTTTCCTGCATTGCAGGGCCTGAACACACTGCTGAGCTTTCCCAAGGGGGTCATTTTAGGTGTTTTTTAAGGAGGAAAACTTCTTATGCCCTTCATAGCCCTCCCAGAGGGGATGTGATATTGGACCTGTTGATCAGCAACACAAGGTAGGTAATCGGAGATGTCCAGCTGGGAGGCAGCCTGGGCTGCAGTGATCACGCACTGGTGGAGTTTGTAGTCCTGAGGGATACGGGTCAGGAAAGAGAAAAGTTGGGACCCTGCATTTCAGGAAAGCAAACTTCCAGCTATTCAAGGAGTTAGTCAGTGGGACCCCCTGGGAAACTGCCCTTGGGGACAAGGGAGCAGGGCAGAGCCAGCAGATCTTTAAGGCTGCTTTCCACAGAGCGCAAGAGCTCTCGACCTGCAAGTGTAAGAAATCGGTACTGTATAATATTGTCATGGGTAAGGCTTTAACCAGGACAGAAATCTTCATCAACAACATAGAGAGTGGGATTGAGGAGAGCAGGGGACAGCAGCAAAATGCACCACAAGATCTTCCTTTGACCCATAAGAGGGGGCCGGTTGGGCTGTCTCCTTGGCATTGCCTTGAATTATAGCAGCACTAATGGTGTAGGGATAGAGGGGAATTGAATGGAAATTAGCATATCATTGTATAGCATAGCACAGCATAGCATAGAATAGTAGAGAATAGACTATTTCAGTTGGAAGGGACCTGCAATGATCATCTAGTCCAACTGCCCAATTGCTTCACAGCTGACCAAAAGTTAAAGCATATTATTAAGGGTATTATCCAAATGCCTCATAAACCCAGAGAGGTTTGGGGCATTGACCACCCTTTGATCATTGACCACCATTGACCACCCATTCCCTAGGAAGCCTGTTCCAGTGTTTTGGTCACCTTCTCAATAAACAAATGCTTCCTAATATCAAACCTGAACCTCCCGTGGTGCAGCTTTGAACCATTCACTTATGTCCTGTCACTGGATATGAGGGAGAAGAGCTCTGCATCTCTCGATACACTTCTCCTTCGGAAGAAGCTCGAGAGAGCAATGAGGTGGCCCCAAGCCTCCTCTTCACCAAACTAGACAAACTCAAATCCTTAGCCACTTCCCACAGGACATTCCTTCCAGTCCTATCACCAACTTTGTTCCTTGCCTCTGGATGCAGTCCAGTACCTTTGCATCCATCTTAAATTGTGGGACCCAGAACTGCACACAGGACTCAAGATGAGGCCTCACCAACGCCAAATGCAGCGGGATAATCACCACTTTCGAGCAGCTGTTCGTGCTGTGTTCAATGCGCTGCAGGGTGCGGTTTGCGCTCTTGGCTGCCAGGGCACACTGCTGACTCCTGTTGACCCTTGTGTCACCCATCACTCCCAGATCCCCTTCTGCAGGGCTGCTTTCCAGCCACTCGTCTCCCAGTTTCTCCTTGTGCCCAGTGCTACTCCATTCCAGGTGCAGATTCTGGCTGTTGAGCCTGTTGAATTTCATGCCATTGATGATTACCCAGTGCTCCAATCTGTCTAGATCCCTCTGCATGTCCTCTTGTCCCTCAAGGCGGTCAACAGCACCTCCCAGTTTGGTATCGTCAGCCAAACTACTAATGGTGCATTCCCTTCAGCCAGTTCTTCACACGGCTTTCTGCGAAGCTGCTCATCTCACAGTTGGACAAAGTGTGCGGAAGGATCCTCTGAGGGACAGTATCATACTCCAGAAAAACTACATTAACTGCCATCCCGTCATCCGTGAGGCGGGTGACCTCATCACAGAAGGATATCAAATTAGTTAAACAGGACTCTTCCCTGTCCTGTTTGCTTTCCGTGTTGACTGTGCCTGATGATTGCATTGTTCTTGAAATGCCTTTCAGTAGTACCCAGGATGATCTTCTCCATAATTTCTCCAGGAACTGAGGGTAGACTAACTGGTCTGTGGTTTCCTGGATCTTCCCTCACACTCTTCTTTGCAAATTGGAAGAACATTGGCTAACTTCCAGTCAGCAGGGACCTCCCCAGAGCCCAAGTCCTTTGGTAGGTGATCAACAGGGTCCTGCCATGACATCTGCCAGATCATTCAGTACTCTGGAATGAATCCAGATGAATTGCAGAAGCCAAAAGTGGGGACTGGGAGAAGGAAGACCCACCCACTATAAGTGAAGAGCAGGTTCGTGACTATGTAAAGAATGTGAAGGTGTACAAGTCCGTGGGACCTGATGATATCCATCCCCGGGTCAAGAGAGACCTAGCAGACAGGGTTGCTAGGCCATGGTCCATCATATTTGAGAAGTCATGGCAGTCTGGTGAAGTGCCCAAAGACTGGAAAAGGGGAAACATCACCCTCCATTTTCAAAAAGGGAAAAAAAGAAGACCTGGGCATCTTGTCACATCTGTGGCTGGCAAGATCATGGAGCAGATCCTCCTGAAGGCTCTGCTATGGCACCTGGAAAATGTGGAAGTGATTGGTGGCAGCCAGCATGGCTTCACCAAGGGAAAATCCTGCCTGAGAAATCTGGTGGCCTTTTGTGATGGAGTTCCAGCATCAATCAACAAGGGAAGAGCAAATAATGTCATCTATCTGGACTTGTGCTACACCTTCGGCACTGTCCCTCACGACTTCCTGTTCTCCAAATGGGAAAGACATGGATTTGAGAGATGGACCACTTTGTGGATAAGAAATTGTCTGGAAGGTCGCACTCAAAGAGTTGTGATCAATGGCTCAATGTCTGCGTGGAGACCAGTGACAAGCAGTGTTCCTCAGGGATCGGTAGTGGGACCAGTGCTATTTAACACATTTGTCAGTGGCATGGACAGTGGCATCAAGTGCACCCTCAGCACATTTTCCGACGACACCAAGTTGGATGGTGAGGTCAGCATGCTGGAGGGAAGGGGTGCCATCCAGAGGGACCTGGACAGGCTGGAGAGGTGGGCCCAGGCCAACCTCATGAAGTTTAACAAGGCCAAGTGCAAGGTCCTGCCCCTGGGTCGAGACAATCCCAAGCAGAATTACAGGCTGGGCGATGAGTGGATTGAGAGCAGTCCTGGGGAGAAGGACTTGAGGGTGCTGGTGGATGACAGGATGAACCTGAGCCAACAGGGTGCGCTTGCAGCCCAAAAAGCCAACTGTATCCTGGGCTGCATCAAGAGAAGTGTGGCCAGCAGGTCGAGGGAGGCGATTCTGCCCCTCCACTCTGCCCTCGTGAAAACCCACCTTGAAATACTGCGTCCAGCTCTGGTGCCCCCAACACAAGAAGGACATGGAGCTGTTGGAGAGAGTCCAGAGGAGGGCTACCAAGATGGTCAGAGGGTTGGAACACCTTTCCTATGAGGACAGACTGAGAGAGTTTGGCTTGTTCAACCTGGTAAGAGAAGGCTCCTTGGACACCTCTTAGCGGCCTCCCAGTACCTGAAGGGGCCTACAAGAAGGCGGGGAGGGACTTCTTACAAGGGCCTGCAGTGATAGGATTAGGAATCATGGTTGGAAGCCGGGCGATGGCAGGTTTAGCCAGGCGAGGGCAGGGGGTTGGAAGTAGTTGATCTTTGAGTTCCGTTCCAACCCAAACCATTCTATCATTCTATGAATCCCATCAGGCCCCATGGAATTGTGAACATCCATCTGATATGGCTGATCTCGTACAATTTCAGGGTCCACAAATGCACTATTCCTACACTCGTGGTCCTCCGACTCAGGGCACCAGGTAGCCCAAGGTCTACCAGTATTATTAAAGAGCGAGGCAAGGAAAGCACTGAATGCCTCCACTTCTTCTTCATCCCTATTAGTCAGGTGACCATCGTCAACAAGTACCAGTCTAATGTTTTCTTTAGACCTCTTCTTGCTATTAACATACTTAAAATAACTTTCTTGTTGACACACCACAGGGCAATTTCAGCTGTAGTAGAGCTTTGGCTTTTAGAGTCTCCTCCCTGCTCTGTAATATTGCTGCAAAGCCTGACCTTGCTCCCAGAGATCATACAATTTCTTTTTCCTCTTGAGCTCCACGAAGAGTTGCCAGTTCAGCCAAGCTGGTCTTCTGCCCTGATTACTCTACTTTCATGACAAAGTGGAATTGCCTGCTAATAAGCTGTAACTGGACAGAGTTGTGAAAACATGTTCATTGTCTTTGTGTGAACTGTAAGGAAACTCCATGAGTCTTTTCAAGGGACTTTTCCTGAGGATGGAATCAGGCAAAGTTGGGAAAATGACCAGCCTCTGCCCCTCGGGGCCGCGGGAAAGGCCTGGGGCTCGTCCTGCTGCCCTGTTTGTCCAAGGGCGGGGGGCGGCCTCCCGGGAGCCGAGCGCGCCCGCCCGCCCGCGGGCTCTTGGCAGCGGTGAGCGGGGCAGGACGGGGGGCAGCTGCCGGCAATGATGGTGAAACATTTGGTATCAGGACCTTTCCCTGGCACCAGCTCCCATTGTCAAGAGCGGTGCTTCTCTGGTCCGCCCCACTTGCTAATTGTGCTGATTAACAAGCAGAGAAGAGAAGGCAAATCCCGGAACGCAGCCTGTGGAAGTGGCAGATCTTGCACGGCCTCCACGCCACGGAGGAAACCCGAAGACTCTGTTTGAAGACGTGACGGTTGGGAGATGGGAAGCGATGCGCAGAGCAGCGCTCTGGATGCGGGGAGGGAGCCCGCATCCAAGCTAGGAGAGCATTTCCCCTGCGGCCATCGGCTTGGGTTTGCACGGGGAGCGCAGATTCAAGCAGCACCCTCCAAAGCGGCAGCCCTGGCCCGAAGGAGAAGCCAGAAGAACTATTCCCCCTTGCGACGCTGGGTGGGGGTGTTGGCCACGGAGCGGCAGGTTCCTCTGCCCGCCCCGGGTTTGCCGGCACCGGGAGAGGAGAAAAAAAAATAAAGGCGTGTGAGCTGCTCGGGAAGGGCGGCGGGGCGCGCAGTCGGGGTGCTCGGGGGCTTTCGGACCCCCTTAGCCCGGGGTTCCTGACCAGCACCGCTCTGCCTCGGACGCTGCTTTAAAATGCTGGGAACCACGGAGGACGGTGGATGGCTTTTCTGGAGAGAAATGGCGAGTGGGAGCCGGAGCGGAGGCAGCAAGAGGCAAGTGATCTTGTTTATTCTGGGCGTTTGCGCGTGTCAGAGCGGGGCCGAAACCCTCCGCTATTCTCTGGCGGAGGAAATGGAGAGGGACTCCTTTGTCGCCAATATTGCAAAGGACCTGGGGGTTGCTCCGGAGCAGCTGGCAGCTCGCAAGGCCCGCGTTGTGTCCGAGGGGAACGAGCAGCTTTTCCGCCTCAACAAAAACACGGGAGTCCTGACGGCCAAGGAGTCGCTGGACCGAGAGGAGATCTGTCCGCAGAGCGACACCTGCACCCTCTTTTTTAAGATATTATTTGAGAATCCGGTGCAGCTGATCCGGGGAGAGGTGGAGGTTCGTGACGTGAACGACAACCCCCCCGTGTTCCCGGAAAAGGAGATGGTTTTAGAGATTCCCGAAACGACACCTCCCGGGTCCCGTTTTCCTCTGGAAAGCGCCCGGGACAAGGACGTGGGCAGCAACGGCTTGCAGAACTACAGCCTCGGATCCAATTCGCATTTCTCCCTCGCTCTGAGAACACGGAAAAGTGGAGAAAAATACGCGGAGCTTGTACTAGAGCGGCAGCTGGACCGTGAAGAGCAGCCGGAGCTGAATTTACTCCTCACCGCCACCGACGGGGGCTCGCCACCCAGGTCGGGCACGGCTCAGATCCGGATCGTGGTGCTGGATGCCAATGACAACATCCCGATCTTCAGTCGGGAGGTGTACGAGGTGCGCCTGGCCGAGAACAGCCCCCCGGAGCAGCTGGTGGTGAGAGTGGCGGCCGCGGATCCCGACGAAGGGTCCAACGGGCAAGTGCGGTACGCCTTCACCCAGACATCGGAGCGGTCCCGGCAGCTCTTCGAGCTGAACCCCGCCACCGGGGAGATACGGGTCGCGGGCAACCTGGACTTCGAGGAAGCGGAAAATCACGAGATGATGGTGAAAGCCACGGACGGCGGGGGGCTGTCTGCGCATTGCAAAGTGCAGGTGGAGGTCCTGGACGTGAACGACAACGCCCCCGAGATAGCGCTCACCTCCCTCAGCGCCTCCATTCCCGAGGACGCGCCGCCGCGCACCGTGGTGGCCCTGTTCAGTGTGCGGGACCGGGACTCCGGGGACAACGGCAGGACGGAGTGCGTGATCGACGGGGACTTGCCCTTCAGTCTCAGCCCCGCTTTTGACAATTACTACGAGCTGAGGACAAGCGCGGCGCTGGACAGGGAGAGGACGGCGGAGTACAACATCAGCATCACGGCCCTGGACTGGGGCGCGACGCGGCTGAGCTCTCGGGAAAGCCTCTTGGTGCAGATCTCGGACGTGAACGACAACGCCCCCGAGTTCACCCAGGAGGTTTACACGCTGTGGGTCACGGAGAACAACAGCCCCATGCTGCGCATCGGCAGCGTGAACGCCACGGACGCCGACGCGGGCAAAAACGCGCGCGTAAACTACGCGCTGGTGCGGCAGGAGGGCAAGGAGCAGCCCGACGTGTCGGTCAGCTCTGAAAACGGCGACGTCTACGTCCTCCGGCCGCTGGACTTCGAGGAGGTGCGCGCCTTCGAGGTGGCGGTGCGCGCCGCCGACGGCGGCTCGCCGCCGCTCAGCGCCCAGGCGGTGCTACGCGTGGTGGTGCGGGACGAGAACGACAACGCGCCCGTCGTGCTGCACCCGCCCGCCGAGAGCAGCGCGGCGGCGGGCGAGCTGGTGCCGCGCTGGGCGCGGGCGGGCTACCTGGTGGCCAAGGTGGTGGCGGTGGACGCGGACGCGGGTCAGAACGCGTGGCTGTCGTACGAGCTGGCCAAGGCGACGGAGCCGGGGCTGTTCCGCGTGGGGCTGCACAGCGGCGAGGTGCGGACGGCGCGGGCCGTGGCGGAGCGCGACGCGCCCCGGCAGCGGCTCGTCGTGCTGGTGCGGGACCGCGGGCAGCCGCCGCGCTCCGCCACCGCCACCCTCGGCATCGCGCTGGTCGACGGCTTCTCCGACGCCCATCTGCGGGGGAGCGAGGAGGCGCCGGCCGCCGAGCCCGACGGGCCGCTGACCCTCTCCCTCATCGCGTGCCTGGCGTGCGTGTCGGCGCTGTTCGTGGCCACCGCGGTGGCCACCGTGGTGGCGAAGGTGCGGCGGGCCAGGCGGAGCGAGGCGGAGCCCTTGCCCACGTTCCCGAGGGCTGCCACGGAGAGCAACGCGGGCTCCCTGCCCCGCAGCTACGTCTACGACGTCTGCTTCGCCGCCGGCACCGTCAACAGCGAGTTCCGGTTCCTCAGGCCCCTCTTGCCCTGCCTCCCCGCCGGGCTGCCCCCCGGCCCGGGCGACCAGCGGAGCTCGGTGTGCTCGCAAGAGGCGGCCAACGTGGGCGAAGAAGGCGACTGGGCTGCACAGGTGAGGGACCTGCCCGGGCCGAGGCGATGGGGGGAGCGGGGAGGGAGCAGCGCGGCGTGAGGCGGTTCTCCCCTGGCAGTAAGGACTACCGACGTGGCGGCGGTGGTGGTGGAGGAGCCACGAGGGCGGGAGGGGAGGGTAGAGGGGGTCTCAGAGCCTCTGGCGGGGGCCTCCCGGGAGGACCCGGCACGGCTGAGCTGATCCCGAAGCGCTGAATAACGGCGCCCTCTCATTCGCCTTAGCTCAAAACTTTGGCCCGTGAGAAGACGGGAAGTAGGGCTATAGATGTGCGCGCCACGCAACCGGTCCTGTCCCCGCACCGTGCAGAGCCCGTAGGGACCCAGAGCAGGAACGACCCCGCCCCTAGGGACACGTCCTCCCGGAGGCGGCAGCCCCGGCAACGTAGTGGTCCCGTCCCGTGTAAACAGGGACTGCGGGGACGACGGTGCAGAGGGGTGTCACATCACTGACGGTGTCCCCTGCAGTGCTGTTAGGAGCTGGTCCTCAGCGCTGCCATGTGCCTTTCCGCAGGGCGGCGGCAGTGCTGAACTCAAAGTGTCTTACATGCTGCTGGAGGGCACGGAGCTGGGGACCTCGGCCCTTAAATTCCCTTCTATTTTTGTGGTTTGCATGAAGAACATTGGTCTGGGTAATTTGGATATCGAGGCCCTATAGCGCAGCCTCCTGTGCCTTCCTTTGTGATGTCCGCAGTGGAGGCTGGTTCCCAGCTTTCGATTGTCCCCGTCCAGGTCAGAGACCCACCGCCCGGTCCAGCCTCCTCTTTGATTCTGGGTAGAGCAGAGTGGCGTCACACGCGCAGTGGTCTCAGACCCCTAAGCTTCTCGCCGCTGCTGCTTCCCTTCAAAGGCGACCCTCGGCTCTCTGTTCTTTGCAGGGCAGAGCTTCCCTCTCCGAAGACACGGCTCCCAGACGTGCGGAAGCAGCTTGCCCTGCAAACAGGGGGATGGAGCTACGTGACAATTCCGATCCAAACCCTTGGCTCACCCACCAGTAAGTGAGGAGAAAGACAAGCCTGTCTGTCCTCACCGGCTGACGTCCTCACAGGGAAAAGAGAACGGAGACAGAAACACGCACCAAAAAATTACCGGGGAGGTTCAAGCATTCTCTGTGAGACAGCAAACCGCTCTCCTCTTGAGCAGTCCTTTATTCTTGTAGGTATTTTGTAATTGTGATACGGATGGAGGAGGAGGTCTGTGTTGCATGTTGATTACATCGAGACTTGGTGTATGATTGTGAGAGTGCTACTGCTCCTAGATGTTCAGGGAAACACTGAAAAGTGGAAGCAGATCTTCAAGATGACTTCTTCCTACATCACTTTTTCTGTGCATTGTTTTTTTCTTTCTTATGGAGAGGGGTCTGTAATCACGTCTTAATTTTCTGCAGTCTGTTCAATAGCAAGGTAGAAACGTATTAAGAAAGTTAAGCTGTGCTTGCAAAGGATTTCCTTATTATAACCAAGCAGAAACTGATTCCACTCGAAACGGCTGACATTGTCACTCTTTCCATAACCGACCGGGAGTTTACTGGTTCTCCATAGTGTCAAGAGTAAGCTTTGAGCAATGTATTTTTGTTTTTCTTTTTGTTTTTTTTTCTGGGCAACTTAAAGTTGAAATGAGCATGTCAATATTTTTGAGTATCAGGACGTAACCTTAAGGCACTGTAGAAGATAGGGGGTAACGAAGCTTTCGGGTTTCGCTTCTTTTCATTACCGCTGATGATCTATAGAGGAATGCGATGTTTGCTGTAAGCCACACGTTTTCAGGAGTCAACGGCGTGATGCCAGGAGAGAGGAAAAGCTGTCGCGCACGGGTCGGTGTGGCAGCGCGGGCAGCGGGCGGCGGCGGGCGCAGTCCCGCTGCGGGCCGCAGGGTGGTGCTGCCGGCCAAGGCGACGCCGAGCGGCTGCGGAGGGAGGCGGCCGAGCCCGGCCCGGCCCTGCCCAGCGCAGCCCAGCCCCGCCGAGCCGAGCCGAGCCGAGCCGAGCCGAGCCGGGCAGCAGCGGCGGTGGCGGCGGTCGGCGGCGAGCGGTGCCCCGTGCCAGCCGCTGCCGGGCCAGGGCGGCCGCGCTGCGCCCCGCCAGCCGGAGTCGGCGAGAGGGAGGGCGCCCGCCCGCCGCCCCGCCGCGCTGCTGCCGGGCGCCGCTGCTTCCCGCGGAGGACTGCGCGGCCGAGGCGCGAGACGGAGGCTGTCCGCCGGCCCGCCATGGCGATCGCAAGGCAAGTGCTTTGTCTCTCTGCTCTCCTCTCCCTGCCGCACGCGCGCCCCGAGCCCCTCCGCTACTCCGTAGCCGAGGAGGGCGAGAGCGGCTCCGTGGTGGCCAACGTGGCGGAGGACGCGGGGCTGGCCCCGGCGCAGCTCTCGGCTCGCCGCGCCCGCCTCGCCTCGGAGGACGGCCGGCAGCCCTTGCGCTTAGACCGCGGCACCGGCCGCCTCGTCGTGGCGCAGAGGCTGGACCGGGAGGAGCTGTGCGGGCAGTCCGCGACGTGCACGCTGCCCTTCGAGCTGCTGCTGGCAGAGCCGCTGCAGTTCTTTCGGGTCGAGGTGGCGGTGGAGGACATCAACGACCACTCGCCCGTTTTCCCGGAGGAACAAGTCACTTTTAAGATCCCGGAGACGAGCAACCCGGGCTCTCGTTTCCCGCTGGAGGGGGCTCGGGACCTGGATGTTGGCAGCAACAGCATCCAGGCGTACAGAATCGCTCCCGACAACGAGTACTTTACTGTCTCCTTTGGGAGCCGGATTAAGGGAAAGAAGTATGTGGAACTGGTCTTGGAAAAGCCACTAGATAGAGAGGAGCAGGAGGAAATGAGTTTCAGTCTCATTGCTGTGGATGGAGGCTCTCCACCCAGGAGCGGAACCACCCAGATTCGCATTGTCGTTCTAGATGTAAATGACAATGCCCCCGTCTTCACTCAGGACTTGTACATTGGGCAGGTTTTGGAAAATGCACCAGAGGGCTCTGTGGTTCTCCACGTGGTGGCAACTGATCTGGACGCGGGACCTAATGGGGACATTGTCTATCAGTTCAGCCAAGCGGTGGGCCAGAGCAGCTCAGCGTTTGTGATTGACCCCACGAGTGGTGAAATTAAACTCACAAAGCCTCTGGACTTTGAGGCAGCAGAGACCCACGAGCTCAGTGTGCGGGCCACGGACGGCGGGGGCCTCTCAGCAATCTGCAAGGTGTTGGTGGAGGTGGTGGATGTGAATGACAATGCACCGGAGCTGGTGGTCAGTTCCTTCAGCAGCCCCCTCCCCGAGAACACATCACCTGGGACAGTGGTCGCCCTCTTTACTGTCAGGGACCGGGATGCTGGTGCCAATGGGAAGCTGTCCTGTGCCCTCGAAGACCAGTTCTTGTTCTCCCTGCGGCCGGCCTATAAAAATTACTATGAACTGGTGACTGTGAGCACGCTGGACCGTGAGGAGACGGCTCAGTACATCCTGACTGTCATAGCAGCAGATGCGGGGACACCTCCTCTCACGACCACCCAGACCTTCACGGTGGACATCTCCGATGTCAACGACAATGCACCTGTCTTCAACCAGACATCGTACACCATGCACGTGCGTGAGAACAATGTCCCCACAGTGCTCGTTGGAGCCGTCAGTGCCAGGGATGCTGATGTGGGGCCCAATGCCAAGGTGACCTATTCGCTGGCACCATCCCACCCCACGGAGCGGCCTCCCTGCTCCTGCATCTCCGTCAACTCTGAGAACGGGCACGTCTTTGTGCTGCGGTCCCTGGACTACGAGCAGGTGAGGCAGATTGAGGTCTTGGTGAGTGCCTCCGATGCGGGGTCTCCCCCTCTTAGTGCCAACGTCACCCTGCGCCTTGTTGTGGTGGATGAGAACGACAATGCGCCGTTGGTGCTGCACCCAGCGCAGGACAGCAGCCCACCGTCCAGCGAGCTGGTGCCCACATCGGCTGAGGCGGGGTACCTCATCTCCAAAGTGGTGGCCGTTGATGCCGACTCAGGACAGAACTCGTGGCTTTCGTACCACCTGCTGAGGGCCACTGACCCCGGGCTGTTTGCAGTGGGTGCCCAAAGCGGGGAGGTGAGGCTGAGGAGGCCAGTGACAGAGAGAGACGCCGTGAAGCAGAAGCTCGTCGTCCTGGTGCGAGACAACGGGCGGCCCCCGCTGTCAGCCACTGCAGCACTGAGCGCACTCCTGCTCAATGACTTCTCAGACATGCGTCTACCACACAGCAGCCTGGCCACAGAAGACGAGGGTGGCTCCCTGACTACCTATTTAATCATTTCATTGGTCCTCGTCTCACTGCTCTTCCTCGTGTCCACAGCAGCCTTTGTCACTTGCAAGGTGTGCAAGAGCAAGGCGCTGAAGGGTGGGCACGTGCTTTATGGCCCCGGTAACCTGCAGAGTGACCTGGCTGATGCAGCCACTGCGGGGACCCTGCCCCACGCCTATTGCTACGAGATCAGCCTCACGACGGGCTCGGGCAACAGCGAGTTCAAGTTCCTGAAGCCCATCCTCCCCAGCCTGCCACCACAGCAGTGTGCCATGATGAGGGGCACCGAGGATGAACAGGATTTCCCCCACGGCCCTGTAGCTGTGGAGAACACGGCAGCAGAGAATGCAGGGATGCTCTCTGGGGAACAGTTCAATAGCCTTTCCTTTAACTAGTGTGGAGTCAGCAGAGCCAGAGGCTTCATGCCTTGTGATGGGAAAGGATCCCAGCTACAGCATGTGGCAATGGTTCCTCCAGAGTAAACATGTATTTGCAAGCAGTATCTTGGACTTTCCTGAAATTCTGAGTCGAGAGAAAGGTTGATTCCCCCCTAAAAAAAAAACCAAAAAAAAACCAAACAAACAAAAAATAAAACAAACTATAGTCTCCTCAGCCAGGCAACAATATGTTTCTGCTCTTTTACAGCAATTTCTGAAATGCTTCAAGAGTGGAACTAGTTCCAGGCACCCGCCTAAGTTCTCGTCTTACTTCCTGTGAGGCAAGACTGTGATCTTCTTATTCTGTGCTGTAGTGAAATGGCACGGTCGGGCAGACAAATCACACGCTCGCTGAAATGCGCGTTACCCTCCTCCCGGGTCAGGAAACAAGGCAGTTGTGAGGGCTGTGTTACAATGCGGTGCAAGCACGAGGCTCTTTCTTCTCTGCGTTCTGGATGTGTCTGTCTGTGATGTGTGGGCTCGGTGTGTTTTGCCTTCTGGTCGCTATGTCTGTCTGTACAGGCCTGTTGTGCCTGCACTTGCTGCACAAAGGCTGCCCGGTGAAGCAGGGAGTTGTGCACATCCAGCTGCTGTGATGCCTGTAATTCCAGCTCATCAGGCAAGAAGGGTATTTTGACTCTTTGAGTACAGCAGTCTCCTCTTCTCTCGGGAAGAGCAACAAAATGCACAACAAGATCTTCCTTTGTCCCTTAAGAGGGGGTCGGGTGGGCTGTCTCCTTGGGATTGCCTTGGACATAAAGCAGCACTAACGGTGTTCACATAGGCTGTAACTGTAGGGAGATGAGATAACATGTTCATTGGTTTGGGGTAGATTGTTAGGAAAGTCCACAAGTGATTTCAAAGACTATTTTGTGAAGGGAGAATCGAGATGAATTTCAGAAACGGATTTTGCTTTTGGTCTTGTGATTGTTTTTCCAGAATCCGGAGGCTTGTTGAGGGGAGAGGAAAGCTGTCCTGATATGAATTTTTGGGTTTGTGTTAAAGCATTTGCATTCTTCTTTTTGCCCTTTCTCCTTCGACTCTGGGAACTGTGTTTGAGCCTAGTCTTACCTATTCCTCTTAAGAACAACTGTCACCCCATGTATAAAGGCAGTGTGGCACGGAATATTTGGAGACCCTCACGCTGTGTTGGCCTGCAGTTGTGAAGTGTACCGTTGTAAACTGAGATACCCTTGTGTGTAAAAGTGAAATAAAGAGGACAGACAAATGCCTTGTGTGGAGACATAGTCCTTGTAGAGCTGTTCTTGCTGGTCAAATTCTCTGTCAAATTCTTAAAGGCCAGGATTTTTTTCCTCATTTCATCCCTTGGCTGAGATAAGGGTGAGTGGGTACATTTCTTCAGTTTGAAGCCGCAGCAGACAGAGCATTCAGGGAAATGGTGGGGAGCAGGGAATTGCTGGCAGGCCTCTGCTTGTCTTCTGAGCACTGAGATTCTGGCTGCAACAGGGTCCAGTTGGATCAAAGTCAGGGAAAACCGGCCCCTACCCTAAGAGGGGACCTGGATGTGCAAATGCTTCTGCAAAGCAGAGGGGTGGGGGAATGAGCTTTCCAAGTCTCCTGGCAGCTCCAGGTGCAGATGAAAAATATGAGGTGTTGGAGCACAAAGTGGTTTTGACACTACAGGTGTAGGAGTTTCAGGAGATGGAAGGCCCAAAGAAAGCATTCATGTTCCTTTGGAAAATATTTAGGGGAGCACAAGGAGGTGGGCATTTGGTGAGCAAAAATTGCTAGCAGGGAGAGCTCTGCTTTCTGGAAATGCAGAGGACTCCAGCCATCCCTTCTGCAAGGCCTCATAAAAAGGTAATTCCTGAGGTCAGGCTGGAGTAGTAATGCTGACCAGAAGATGTCTGTATATTGAGGGGAGAATGATCCCTAATCCAGTTAACCTGAGTAGAATCATAAAATCATTTGGGTTGGAAAAGATCCTCGAGATCATCGGGTCCAACTGTTAACCTTACACTATAGAAAACCATGCCTGTGAGGTCCATGTCCAGGGATAGTGACTCAATACTTTACTGGGCAGCCTGTGCCAGTGCTTGACAATCCTTTTGCTGAAGAAATGTTTCTAATATCCAATCTAAACCTCCCCTGGAGCTACTTGAAGTTTACAAACAGGGAGCTCACAAGCAGCTCCCAGTTGCTACTGGCGACAAAGCCACCTGCGAGCAAGAAGTCCACATGCAAACTTCTTTAACTGTGTCACTAGAAATGGTGAATAGAATTGTTGTCTTGCAGGAAAGTCCTACAATGGCTTGAATGCGTGGAACAGGGGCACTCTTTCTTTCTTGTCACCAGGGTCTGCACGGCATGCTGTGTGTGGCCTGAGTCCTGGGCAAAGCTAGTCTGCTGAGAGTTGTGCCCATCTAAAGGGATGTAGGATTATCTATGCTAATCTCTTCCAACACTATGAGCTGTAATATACAGAGTTGGCAATGACATCTTAGAGAATCAGGGTGTCTCTCTTCCTGAGGTGACAAGGAACCAGCACCTGCTGGTGTAAACAAGCTGGATTTCGGGTCATTCCAGCTCGAGGGTCTGGCTGTCTGCTGCAGTTCATAACTTGATGGCTTATTACAGTTTTTACCCTGTGAGAAGGGGAGGCTGTTTCCTGCATTGCAGGGCCTGAACACACTGCTGAGCTTTCCCAAGGGGGTCATCTTAGGTGTTTTTTAAGGAGGAAAACTTCTTATGCCCTTCATAGCCCTCCCAGAGGGGATGTGATATTGGACCTGTTGGTCAGCAACACAAGGTAGGTAATCGGAGATGTCCAGCTGGGAGGCAGCCTGGGCTGCAGTGATCACGCACTGGTGGAGTTTGTAGTCCTGAGGGATATGGGTCAGGAAAGAGAAAAGTTGGGACCCTGCATTTCAGGAAAGCAAACTTCCAGGTATTCAAGGAGTTAGTCAATGGGACCCCCTGGGAAACTGCCCTTGGGGACAAGGGAGCAGGGCAGAGCCAGCAGATCTTTAAGGCTGCTTTCCACAGAGCACAAGAGCTCTCGACCTGCAAGTGTAAGAAATCAGTACTGTATAATATTGTCATGGGTAAGGCTTTAACCAGGACAGAAATCTTCATCAACAACATAGAGAGTGGGATTGAGGAGAGCAGGGGACAGCAGCAAAATGCACCACAAGATCTTCCTTTGACCCATAAGAGGGGGCCGGTTGGGCTGTCTCCTTGGCATTTCCTTGAATTATAGCAGCACTAATGGTGTAGGGATAGAGGGGAATTGAATGGAAATTAGCATATCATTGTATAGCATAGCACAGCATAGCATAGAATAGTAGAGAATAGACTATTTCAGTTGGAAGGGACCTGCAATGATCATCTAGTCCAACTGCCCAATTGCTTCACAGCTGGCCAAAAGTTAAAGCATATTATTAAGGGTATTATCCAAATGCCTCATAAACCCAGAGAGGTTTGGGGCATTGACCACCCTTTGACCATTGACCACCATTGACCACCCATTCCCTAGGAAGCCTGTTCCAGTGTTTTGGTCACCTTCTCAATAAACAAATGCTTCCTAATATCAAACCTGAACCTCCCGTGGTGCAGCTTTGAACCATTCACTTATGTCCTGTCACTGGATATGAGGGAGAAGAGCTCTGCATCTCTCTCTCCACTTCCCCTTTGGAGGATGCTCAAGAGAGCCATGAGGTGGCCCCAAGACTTCTCTTCACCAAACTAGACAAACTCAAATCCTTAGCCACTTCTCACAGGACATTCCTTCCAGTCCTATCACCAACTTTGTTCCTTGCCTCTGGATGCAGTCCAGTACCTTTGCATCCATCTTAAATTGTGGGGCCCAGAACTGCACACAGGACTCAAGATGAGGCCTCACCAACGCCAAATGCAGCGGGATAATCACCACTTTCGAGCAGCTGTTCGTGCTGTGTTCAATGCGCTGCAGGGTGCGGTTTGTGCTCTTGGCTGCCAGGGCACACTGCTGACTCCTGTTGAGCCTTTTGTCACCGATCACTCCCAGATCCCCTTCTGCAGGGCTGCTTTCCAGCCGCTTGTCTCCCAGTTTCTCCTTGTGCCCGGTGCTACTCCATTCCAGGTGCAGATTCTGGCTGTTGAGCCTGTTGAATTTCATGCCATTGATGATTACCCAGTGCTCCAATCTGTCTAGATCCCTCTGCATGTCCTCTTGTCCCTCAAGGCGGTCAACAGCACCTCCCAGTTTGGTATCGTCAGCCAAACTACTAATGGTGCATTCACCTCCTGTATCCAGGTCATTGATTAAAATGTTGAAGGGAATAGGCTTTAGAATTGAATGCTCAGGAACACCACTGGTGACCATTTACCAGCCCCATGTAGCCCCCCATCACTACAACCCTTTGAGCTCTGCCCTTCAGCCAGTTCTTCACCCGGCTCTCTGCGAAGCTGCTCATCTCACAGTTGGACAAAGTGTGCGGAAGGATCCTCTGAGGGACAGTATCATACTCCAGAAAAACTCCATTAACTGCCATCCCGTCATCCATGAGGTGGGTGACCTCATCACAGAAGGATATCAAATTAGTTAAACAGGACTCTGTTTAAAACTGTCCTGTTTGCTTTCCGTGTTGACTGTGCCTGATGATTGCATTGTTCTTGAAATTCCTTTCAGTAGTACCCAGGATGATCTTCTCCATAATTTCTCCAGGAACTGAGGGTAGACTAACAGGTCTGTGGTTTCCTGGATCTTCCCTCACGCTCTTCTTTGCAAATTGGAAGAACATTGGCTAGCTTCCAGTCAGCAGGGACCTCCCCAGAGCCCAAGTCCTTTGGTAGGTGACCAAGAGAGTCCTGCCATGACATCTGCCAGATCATTCAGTACTCTGGAATGAATCCAGATGAATTGCAGTAGCTAAAGGCAGGGTCTGGGAGAAGGAATACTCACCCACTATAAGTGAAGTGCAGGTTCATGGCTATGTAAAGAATGTGAAGGTGTACAAGTCCGTGGGACCTGATGATATCCATCCCCGGGTCAAGAGAGACCTAGCAGACAGGGTTGCTAGGCCACGTTCCATCATATTTGAGAAGTCATGGCAGTCTGGTGAAGTGTCTAAAGACTGGAAAAGGGGAAACATCACACCCCATTTTCAAAAAGGGAAAAAAAAGAAGACCTGGGCATCTTGTCACATCTGTGCCTGGCAAGATCATGGAGCAGATCCTCCTGAAGGCTCTGCTATGGCACCTGGAAAATGTGGAGGTGATTGGTGGCAGCCAGCATGGCTTCACCAAGGGAAAATCCTGCCTGAGAAATCTGGTGGCCTTTTGTGATGGAGTTCCAGCATCAATCAACAAGGGAAGAGCAAATAATGTCATCTATCTGGACTTGTGCTACGCCTTCGACACTGACCCGCACAACTTCCTGTTCTCCAAATGGGAAAGACACAGATTTGAGAGATGGACCACTTTGTGGATAAGAAATTGGCTGGAAGGTCGCACTCAAAGTGTTGTGATCAATGGCTCGATATCTCAGTGGAGACCAGTGACAAGCAGTGTTACACCTCAGGGATTGGCACTGGGACCAGTGCTATTTAACACCTTTGTCATTGACATGGACAGTGGCATCGAGTGCACCCTCAGCATCTTTTCCGACGACACCAAGTTGGATGGTGAGGTCAGCATGCTGGAGGGAAGGGGTGCCATCCAGAGGGACCTGGACAGGCTGGAGAGGTGGGCCCAGGCCAACCTCATGAAGTTTAACAAGGCCAAGTGCAAGGTCCTGCCCCTGGGTCGAGACAATCCCAAGCAGAATTACAGGCTGGGCGATGAGTGGATTGAGAGCAGTCCTGGGGAGAAGGACTTGAGGGTGCTGGTGGATGACAGGATGAACCTGAGCCAACAGGGTGCGCTTGCAGCCCAAAAAGCCAACTGTATCCTGGGCTGCATCAAGAGAAGTGTGGCCAGCAGGTCGAGGGAGGCGACTCTGCCCCTCTACTCTGCCCTCGTGAGAACCCACCCTGAAATACTTCGTCCAGCTCTGGTGCCCCCAACACAAGAAGGACATGGAGCTGTTGGAGAGAGTCCAGAGGAGGGCTTCCAAGACGGTCAGAGGGGTGGAACACCTTTCCTACGAGGACAGACTGAGAGAGTTGGGCTTGTTCAACCTGGTAAGAGAAGGCTCCTTGGACACCTCTTAGCGGCCTCCCAGTACCTGAAGGGGCCTACAAGAAGGCCGGGGAGGGACTTCTTACAAGGGCCTGCAGTGATAGGATTAGAAATCACGGTTGGAAGCTGGGCGATGGCAGGTTTAGCCAGGCGAGGGCAGGGGGTTGGAAGTAGTTGATCTTTGAGTTCCGTTCCAACCCAAACCATTCTATCATTCTATGAATCCCATCAGGCCCCATGGAATTGTGAACATCCAGCTGATATGGCTGATCTCGTACAATTTCAGGGTCCACAAATGCACTATTCCTACACTCGTGGTCCTCCGACTCAGGGCACCAGGTAGCCCAAGGTCTACCAGTATTATTAAAGAGCGAGGCAAGGAAAGCACTGAATGCCTCCACTTCTTCTTCATCCCTATTAGTCAGGTGACCATCGTCAACAAGTACCAGTCTAATGTTTTCTTTAGACCTCTTCTTGCTATTAACATACTTAAAATAACTTTCTTGTTGACACACCACAGGGCAATTTCAGCTGTAGTAGAGCTTTGGCTTTTGGAGTCTCGTCCCTGCTCTGTAATATTGCTGCAAAGCCTGACCTTGCTCCCAGAGATCATACAATTTCTTTTTCCTCTTGAGCTCCACGAAGAGTTCCCAGTTCAGCCAAGCTGGTCTTCTGCCCTGATTACTCTACTTTCATGACAAAGTGGAATTGCCTGCTAATAAGCTGTAACTGGACAGAGTTGTGAAAACATGTTCATTGTCTTTGTGTGAACTGTAAGGAAACTCCATGAGTCTTTTCAAGGGACTTTTCCTGAGGATGGAATCAGGCAAAGTTGGGAAAATGACCAGCCTCCGCCCCTCGGGGCCGCGGGAAAGGCCTGGGGCTCGTCCTGCTGCCCTGTTTGTCCAAGGGCGGGGGGCGGCCTCCCGGGAGCCGAGCGCGCCCGCCCGCCCGCGGGCTCTTGGCAGCGGTGAGCGGGGCAGGACGGGGGGCAGCTGCCGGCAATGATGGTGAAGCATTTGGTATCAGGACCTTTCCCTGGCACCAGCTCCCATTGTCAAGAGCGGTGCTTCTCTGGTCCGCCCCACTTGCTAATTGTGCTGATTAACAAGCAGAGAAGAGAAGGCAAATCCCGGAACGCAGCCTGTGGAAGTGGCAGATCTTGCACGGCCTCCACGCCACGGAGGAAACCCGAAGACTCTGTTTGAAGACGTGACGGTTGGGAGATGGGAAGCGATGCGCAGAGCAGCGCTCTGGATGCGGGGAGGGAGCCCGCGTCCAAGCGAGGAGAGCATTTCCCCTGCGGCCATCGGCTTGGGTTTGCACGGGGAGCGCAGATTCAAGCAGCACCCTCCAAACCGGCAGCCCTGGCCCGAAGGAGAAGCCAGAAGAACTATTCCCCCTTGCGACGCTGGGTGGGGGTGTTGGCCACGGAGCGGCAGGTTCCTCTGCCCGCCCCGGGTTTGCCGGCACCGGGAGAGAGAGAAAAAAAAAAAATAAAGGCGTGTGAGCTGCTCGGGAAGGGCGGCGGGGCGCGCAGTCGGGGTGCTCGGGGGCTTTCGGACCCCCTTAGCCCGGGGTTCCTGACCAGCACCGCTCTGCCTCGGACGCTGCTTTAAAATGCTGGGAACCACGGAGGACGGTGGATGGCTTTTCTGGAGAGGAATGGCGAGTGGGAGCCGGAGCGGTGGCAGCAAGAGGCAAGTGATCTTGTTTATTCTGGGCGTTTGCGCGTGTCAGAGCGGGGCTGAAACCCTCCGCTATTCTCTGGCGGAGGAAATGGAGAGGGACTCCTTTGTCGCCAATATTGCAAAGGACCTGGGGGTTGCTCCGGAGCAGCTGGCAGCTCGCAAGGCCCGCGTTGTGTCCGAGGGGAACGAGCAGCTTTTCCGCCTCAACCAAAACACGGGAGTCCTGACGGCCAAGGAGTCGCTGGACCGAGAGGAGATCTGTCCGCAGAGCGACACCTGCACCCTCTTTTTTAAGATATTATTTGAGAATCCGGTGCAGCTGATCCGGGGAGAGGTGGAGGTTCGTGACGTGAACGACAACTCCCCCGTGTTCCCGGAGAAAGAGATGGCTTTAGAGATTCCCGAAACGACACCTCCCGGGTCCCGTTTTCCTCTGGAAAGCGCCCGGGACAAGGACGTGGGCAGCAACGGCTTGCAGAACTACAGCCTTGGATCCAATTCGCATTTCTCCCTCGCTCTCAGAACAGGGAAAGGCGGAGTAAAATACGCGGAGCTTGTGCTAGAGCGGCAGCTGGACCGTGAAGAGCAGCCGGAGCTGAATTTACTCCTCACCGCCACCGACGGGGGCTCGCCACCCAGGTCGGGCACGGCTCAGATCCGGATCGTGGTGCTGGATGCCAATGACAACATCCCGATCTTCAGTCGGGAGGTGTACGAGGTGCGCCTGGCCGAGAACAGCCCCCCGGAGCAGCTGGTGGTGAGAGTGGCGGCCGCGGATCCCGACGAAGGGTCCTACGGGCAAGTGCGGTACGCCTTCACCCAGACATCGGAGTGGTCCCGGCAGCTCTTCGAGCTGAACCCCGCCACCGGAGAGATACGGGTCGCGGGCAACCTGGACTTCGAGGAAGCGGGAAGCCACATGATGATGGTGAAAGCCACGGACGGCGGGGGGCTGTCTGCGCATTGCAAAGTGCAGGTGGAGGTCCTGGACGTGAACGACAACGCCCCCGAGATAGCGCTCACCTCCCTCAGCGCCTCCATTCCCGAGGACGCGCCGCCGCGCACCGTGGTGGCCCTGTTCAGTGTGCGGGACCGGGACTCCGGGGACAACGGCAGGACGGAGTGCGTGATCGACGGGGACTTGCCCTTCAGTCTCAGCCCCGCTTTTGACAATTACTACGAGCTGAGGACAAGCGCGGCGCTGGACAGGGAGAGGACGGCGGAGTACAACATCAGCATCACGGCCCTGGACTGGGGCGCGACGCGGCTGAGCTCTCGGGAAAGCCTCTTGGTGCAGATCTCGGACGTGAACGACAACGCCCCCGAGTTCACCCAGGAGGTTTACACGCTGTGGGTCACGGAGAACAACAGCCCCATGCTGCGCATCGGCAGCGTGAACGCCACGGACGCCGACGCGGGCAAAAACGCGCGCGTAAACTACGCGCTGGTGCGGCAGGAGGGCAAGGAGCAGCCCGACGTGTCGGTCAGCTCTGAAAACGGCGACGTCTACGTCCTCCGGCCGCTGGACTTCGAGGAGGTGCGCGCCTTCGAGGTGGCGGTGCGCGCCGCCGACGGCGGCTCGCCGCCGCTCAGCGCCCAGGCGGTGCTACGCGTGGTGGTGCGGGACGAGAACGACAACGCGCCCGTCGTGCTGCACCCGCCCGCCGAGAGCAGCGCGGCGGCGGGCGAGCTGGTGCCGCGCTGGGCGCGGGCGGGCTACCTGGTGGCCAAGGTGGTGGCGGTGGACGCGGACGCGGGTCAGAACGCGTGGCTGTCGTACGAGCTGGCCAAGGCGACGGAGCCGGGGCTGTTCCGCGTGGGGCTGCACAGCGGCGAGGTGCGGACGGCGCGGGCCGTGGCGGAGCGCGACGCGCCCCGGCAGCGGCTCGTCGTGCTGGTGCGGGACCGCGGGCAGCCGCCGCGCTCCGCCACCGCCACCCTCGGCATCGCGCTGGTCGACGGCTTCTCCGACGCCCATCTGCGGGGGAGCGAGGAGGCGCCGGCCGCCGAGCCCGACGGGCCGCTGACCCTCTCCCTCATCGCGTGCCTGGCGTGCGTGTCGGCGCTGTTCGTGGCCACCGCGGTGGCCACCGTGGTGGCGAAGGTGCGGCGGGCCAGGCGGAGCGAGGCGGAGCCCTTGCCCACGTTCCCGAGGGCTGCCACGGAGAGCAACGCGGGCTCCCTGCCCCGCAGCTACGTCTACGACGTCTGCTTCGCCGCCGGCACCGTCAACAGCGAGTTCCGGTTCCTCAGGCCCCTCTTGCCCTGCCTCCCCGCCGGGCTGCCCCCCGGCCCGGGCGACCAGCGGAGCTCGGTGTGCTCGCAAGAGGCGGCCAACGTGGGCGAAGAAGGCGACTGGGCTGCACAGGTGAGGGACCTGCCCGGGCCGAGGCGATGGGGGGAGCGGGGAGGGAGCAGCGCGGCGTGAGGCGGTTCTCCCCTGGCAGTAAGGACTACCGACGTGGCGGCGGTGGTGGTGGAGGAGCCACAGGCGGGAGGGGAGGGTAGAGGGGGTCTCAGAGCCTCTGGCGGGGGCCTCCCGGGAGGACCCGGCTCGGCTGAGCTGATCCCGAAGCGCTGAATAACGGCGCCCTCTCATTCGCCTTAGCTCAAAACTTTGGCCCGTGAGAAGATGGGAAGTAGGGCTATAGATGTGCGCGCCACGCAGCCGGTCCTGTCCCCGCACCGTGCAGAGCCCGTAGGGACCCAGAGCAGGAACGACCCCGCCCCTAGGGACACGTCCTCCC
The DNA here is from genome assembly GCF_034619465.1 of Leptosomus discolor. Lineage (NCBI taxonomy): Eukaryota > Metazoa > Chordata > Aves > Leptosomiformes > Leptosomidae > Leptosomus > Leptosomus discolor. The sequence continues at coordinate 1,370,097 of NC_141400.1, forward strand.
GGAGGCGGCAGCCCCGGCAACGTAGTGGTCCCGTCCCGCGTCAAGCGGGACTGCGGGGACGACGGTGCAGAGGGGTGTCTCATCACTGACGTTGTCCCTTGCAGTGCTGTTAGGAGCTGGCGCTCGGCGCTGCCATGTGCCTTTCAGTAGGGCGGCGGCAGTGCTGAACTCAAAATGTCAGGGTAGTTTGGATATCGAGGCCTTACAACGCAGCCTCCCTGTGCCTTCCTTTGTGATGTCCGCAGTGGAGGCTGGTTCCCAGCTTTCGATTGTCCCCGTCCAGGTCAGAGACCCACCGCCCGGTCCGGCCTCCTCTTTGGCTCTGGGTAGAGCAGAGTGGCGTCACACGCGCAGTGGTCTCAGACCCCTAAGCTTCTCGCCGCTGCTGCTTCCCTTCAAAGGCGACCCTCGGCTCTCTGTTCTTTGCAGGGCAGAGCTTCCCTCTCCGAAGACACGGCTCCCAGACGTGCGGAAGCAGCTTGCCCTGCAAACGGGGGGATGGAGTTACGTGACAATTCCGATCCAAACCCTTGGCTCACCCACCAGTAAGTGAGGAGAAAGACAAGCCTGTCTGTCCTCACCGGCTGACGTTCTCACAGGGAAAAGAGAACGGAGAGAGAAACACGCACCAAAAAATTACCGAGGAGGTTCAAGCATTCTCTGTGAGACAGCAAACCGCTCTCCTCTTGAGCAGTCCTTTATTCTTGTAGGTATTTTGTAATTGTGATACGGATGGAGGAGGAGGTCTGTGTTGCATGTTGATTACATCGAGACTTGGTGTATGATTGTGAGAGTGCTACTGCTTCTAGATGTTCAGGGAAACACTGAAAAGTGGAAGCAGATCTTCAAGATGACTTCTTCCTACATTACTTTTTCTGTGCATTGTTTTTTTCTTTCTTATGGAGAGGGGTCTGTAATCACGTCTTAATTTTCTGCAGTCTGTTCAATAGCAAGGTAGAAACGTATTAAGAAAGTTAAGCTGTGCTTGCAAAGGATTTCCTTATTATGACCAAGCAGAAACTGATTCCACTCGAAACGGCTGACATTGTCACTCTTTCCATAACCGACCGGGAGTTTACTGGTTCTCCATAGTGTTAAGAGTAAGCTTTGAGCAATGTATTTTTCTTTTTGTTTTGTTTTGTTTTTTTTTTCTGGGCAACTTAAAGTTGAAATGAGCATGTCAATATTTTTGAGTATCAGGACGTAACCTTAAGGCACTGTAGAAGATAGGGGGTAACGAAGCTTTCGGGTTTCGCTTCTTTTCATTACCGCTGATGATCTATAGAGGAATGCGATGTTTGCTGTAAGCCACACGTTTTCAGGAGTCAACGGCGTGATGCCAGGAGAGAGGAAAAGCTGTCGCGCACGGGTCGGTGTGGCAGCGCGGGCAGCGGGCGGCGGCGGGCGCAGTCCCGCTGCGGGCCGCAGGGTGGTGCTGCCGGCCAAGGCGACGCCGAGCGGCTGCGGAGGGAGGCGGCCGAGCCCGGCCCGGCCCTGCCCAGCGCAGCCCAGCCCCGCCGAGCCGAGCCGAGCCGAGCCGAGCCGAGCCGGGCAGCAGCGGCGGTGGCGGCGGTCGGCGGCGAGCGGTGCCCCGTGCCAGCCGCTGCCGGGCCAGGGCGGCCGCGCTGCGCCCCGCCAGCCGGAGTCGGCGAGAGGGAGGGCGCCCGCCCGCCGCCCCGCCGCGCTGCTGCCGGGCGCCGCTGCTTCCCGCGGAGGACTGCGCGGCCGAGGCGCGAGACGGAGGCTGTCCGCCGGCCCGCCATGGCGATCGCAAGGCAAGTGCTTTGTCTCTCTGCTCTCCTCTCCCTGCCGCACGCGCGCCCCGAGCCCCTCCGCTACTCCGTAGCCGAGGAGGGCGAGAGCGGCTCCGTGGTGGCCAACGTGGCGGAGGACGCGGGGCTGGCCCCGGCGCAGCTCTCGGCTCGCCGCGCCCGCCTCGCCTCGGAGGACGGCCGGCAGCCCTTGCGCTTAGACCGCGGCACCGGCCGCCTCGTCGTGGCGCAGAGGCTGGACCGGGAGGAGCTGTGCGGGCAGTCCGCGACGTGCACGCTGCCCTTCGAGCTGCTGCTGGCAGAGCCGCTGCAGTTCTTTCGGGTCGAGGTGGCGGTGGAGGACATCAACGACCACTCGCCCGTTTTCCCGGAGGAACAAGTCACTTTTAAGATCCCGGAAAGGAGCGACCCGGGCTCTCGTTTCCCGCTGGAGGGGGCTCAGGACCTGGATGTTGGCAGCAACAGCATCCAGGCGTACAGAATCGCTCCCGACAACGAGTACTTTACTGTCTCCTTTGAGAGTCAGAGTGAGAACGACAAACAGGTGGAACTGGTCCTGGAAAAGCCGCTAGATAGAGAGGAGCAGGAGGAAATGAGTTTCAGTCTCATCGCTGTGGATGGAGGCTCTCCACCCAGGAGCGGGACCACCCAGATCCACATTGTCGTTCTAGACGTAAATGACAATGCGCCCGTCTTTACACAGAAACTGTACGTTGGGCAGGTTTTGGAAAACGCCCCAGAGGGCTCTGTGGTTCTCCGCGTGGTGGCAACAGATCTGGACGCGGGACCTAATGGGGACATTGTCTATCAGTTCAGCCAAGCGGTGGGCCAGAGCAGCTCAGCATTTGTGATTGACCCCACGAGTGGTGAAATTAAACTCACAAAGCCTCTGGACTTTGAGGCAGCAGAGACCCACGAGCTCAGCGTGCGGGCCACGGACGGTGGGGGCCTCTCAGCAATCTGCAAGGTGTTGGTGGAGGTGGTGGATGTGAATGACAATGCACCAGAGCTGGTGGTCAGTTCCTTCAGCAGCCCCCTCCCCGAGAACGCATCACCTGGGACAGTGGTCGCCCTCTTTACTGTCAGGGACCGGGATGCTGGTGCCAACGGGAAGCTCTCCTGTGCCCTTGAGGACCAGTTCTTGTTCTCCCTGCGGCCGGCCTACAAGAATTACTATGAGCTGGTGACTGTGAGCACACTAGACCGTGAGGAGACGGCTCAGTACATCCTGACTGTCATAGCAGCAGATGCGGGGACACCTCCTCTCACGACCACCCAGACCTTCACGGTGGACATCTCCGATGTCAACGACAATGCACCTGTCTTCAACCAGACATCGTACACCATGCACGTGCGTGAGAACAATGTCCCCACAGTGCTCGTTGGAGCCGTCAGTGCCAGGGATGCTGATGTGGGGCCCAATGCCAAGGTGACCTATTCGCTGGCACCATCCCACCCCACGGAGCGGCCTCCCTGCTCCTGCATCTCCGTCAACTCTGAGAACGGGCACATCTTTGTGCTGCGGTCCCTGGACTACGAGCAGGTGAGGCAGATTGAGGTCTCGGTGAGTGCCTCCGATGCGGGGTCTCCCCCTCTTAGTGCCAACGTCACCCTGCGCCTTGTTGTGGTGGATGAGAACGACAATGCGCCGTTGGTGCTGCACCCAGCGCAGGACAGCAGCCCACCATCCAGCGAGCTGGTGCCCACATCGGCTGAGGCGGGGTACCTCATCTCCAAAGTGGTGGCCGTTGATGCCGACTCAGGACAGAACTCGTGGCTTTCGTACCACCTGCTGAGGGCCACTGACCCCGGGCTGTTTGCAGTGGGTGCCCAAAGCGGGGAGGTGAGGCTGAGGAGGCCAGTGACAGAGAGAGACGCCGTGAAGCAGAAGCTCGTCGTCCTGGTGCGAGACAACGGGCGGCCCCCGCTGTCAGCCACTGCAGCACTGAGCGCACTCCTGCTCAATGACTTCTCAGACATGCCTCTACCACACAGCAGCCTGGCCACAGAAGATGAGGGTGGCTCCCTGACAACCTATTTAATCATTTCATTGGTCCTCGTCTCACTGCTCTTCCTCGTGTCCACAGCAGCCTTTGTCACTTGCAAGGTGTGCAAGAGCAAGGCGCTGAAGGGTGGACACGTGCTTTATGGCCCCGGTAACCTGCAGAGTGACCTGGCTGATGCAGCCACTGCGGGGACCCTGCCCCACGCCTATTGCTACGAGATCAGCCTCACGACGGGCTCGGGCAACAGCGAGTTCAAGTTCCTGAAGCCCATCCTCCCCAGCCTGCCACCACAGCAGTGTACTATGATGGGGGGCACCGAGGATGAACAGGATTTCCCCCATGGCCCTGTAGCTGTGGAGAACACGGCAGCAGAGAATGCAGAGATGCTCTCTGGGGAACAGTTCAATAGCCTTTCCTTTAACTAGTGTGGAGTCAGCAGAGACAGAGGCTTCATGCCTTGTGATAGGAAAGGATCCCAGCTACAGCGTGTGGCAATGGATCCTCCAGAGTAAATATGTATTTGCAAGCAGTATCTCGGACTTTCCTGAAATTCTTAGTCGAGAGAAAGGTTGATTCCCCCCTAAAAAAAAAAACAAAAACAAACAAAGAAAAAAAAAAAAACCCAACAAACTATAGTCTCCTCAGCCAGGCAACAATATGTTTCTGCTCTTTTACAGCAATTTCTGAAATGCTTCGAGAGTGGAACTAGTTCCAGGCACCCGCCTAAGTTCTCGTCTTACTTCCTGTGAGGCAAGACTGTGATCTTCTTATTCTGTGCTGTAGTGAAATGGCACGGTCGGGCAGACAAATCACACGCTCGCTGAAATGCACGTTACCCTCCTCCCGGGTCAGGAAACAAGGCAGTTGTGAGGGCTGTGTTACAATGCGGTGCAAGCACGAGGCTCTTTCTTCTCTGCGTTCTGGATGTGTCTGTCTGTGATGTGTGGGCTCGGTGTGTTTTGCCTTCTGGTCGCTATGTCTGTCTGTACAGGCCTGTTGTGCCTGCACTTGCTGCACAAAGGCTGCCCGGTGAAGCAGGGAGTTGTGCACATCCAGCTGCTGTGATGCCTGTAATTCCAGCTCATCAGGCAAGAAGGGTATTTTGACTCTTTGAGTACAGCAGTCTCCTCTTCTCTCGGGAAGAGCAACAAAACGCACATCAAGATCTTCCTTTGTCCCTTAAGAGGGGGTCGGGTGGGCTGTCTCCTTGGGATTGCCTTGGACATAAAGCAGTTCTAACGGTGTTCGCATAGGCTGTAACTGTAGGGAGATGAGATAACATGTTCATTGGTTTTGGGTAGATTGTTAGGAAAGTCCACAAGTGATTTCAAAGACTATTTTGTGAAGGGAGAATCGAGATGAATTTCAGAAACGGATTTTGCTTTTGGTCTTGTGATTGTTTTTCCAGAATCCGGAGGCTTGTTGAGGGGAGAGGAAAGCTGTCCTGATATGAATTTTTGGGTTTGTGTTAAAGCATTTGCATTCTTCTTTTTGCCCTTTCTCCTTCGACTCTGGGAACTGTGTTTGAGCCTAGTCTTACCTATTCCTCTTAAGAACGACTGTCACCCCATGTATAAAGGCAGTGTGGCACGGAATATTTGGAGACGCTCACGCTGTGTTGTTCTGCAGTTGTGAAGTGTACCGTTGTAAACTGGGATACCCTTGTGTGTAAAAGTGAAATAAAGAGGACAGACAAATGCCTTGTGTGGAGACATAGTCCTTGTAGAGCTGTTCTTGCTGGTCAAATTCTCTGTCAAATTCTTAAAGGCCAGGATTTTTTTCCTCATTTCATCCCTTGGCTGAGATAAGGGTGAGTGGGTACATTTCTTCAGTTTGAAGCCGCAGCAGACAGAGCATTCAGGGAAATGGTGGGGAGCAGGGAATTGCTGGCAGGCCTCTGCTTGTCTTCTGAGCACTGAGATTCTGGCTGCAACAGGGTCCAGTTGGATCAAAGTCGGGGAAAACCAGCCCCTACCCTAAGGGGGGACCTGGATGTGCAAATGCTTCTGCAAAGCAGAGGGGTGGGGGAATGAGCTTTCCAAGTCTCCTGGCAGCTCCAGGTGCAGATGAAAAATATGAGGTGTTGGAGCACAAAGTGGTTTTGACACTACAGGTGTAGGAGTTTCAGGAGATGGAAGGCCCAAAGAAAGCATTCATGTTCCTTTGGAAAATATTTAGGGGAGCACAAGGAGGTGGGCATTTGGTGAGCAAAAATTGCTAGCAGGGAGAGCTCTGCTTTCTGGAAATGCAGAGGACTCCAGCCATCCCTTCTGCAAGGCCTCATAAAAAGGTAATTCCTGAGGTCAGGCTGGAGTAGTAATGCTGACCAGAAGATGTCTGTATATTGAGGGGAGAATGATCCCTAATCCAGTTAACCTGAGTAGAATCATAAAATCATTTGGGTTGGAAAAGATCCTCGAGATCATCGGGTCCAACTGTTAACCTTACACTATAGAAAACCATGCCTGTGAGGTCCATGTCCAGGGATAGTGACTCAATACTTTACTGGGCAGCCTGTGCCAGTGCTTGACAATCCTTTTGCTGAAGAAATGTTTCTAATATCCAATCTAAACCTCCCCTGGAGCTACTTGAAGTTTACAAACAGGGAGCTCACAAGCAGCTCCCAGTTGCTACTGGCGACAAAGCCACCTGCGAGCAAGAAGTCCACATGCAAACTTCTTTAACTGTGTCACTAGAAATGGTGAATAGAATTGTTGTCTTGCAGGAAAGTCCTACAATGGCTTGAATGCGTGGAACAGGGGCACTCTTTCTTTCTTGTCACCAGGGTCTGCACGGCATGCTGTGTGTGGCCTGAGTCCTGGGCAAAGCTAGTCTGCTGAGAGTTGTGCCCATCTAAAGGGATGTAGGATTATCTATGCTAATCTCTTCCAACACTATGAGCTGTAATATACAGAGTTGGCAATGACATCTTAGAGAATCAGGGTGTCTCTCTTCCTGAGGTGACAAGGAACCAGCACCTGCTGGTGTAAACAAGCTGGATTTCGGGTCATTCCAGCTCGAGGGTCTGGCTGTCTGCTGCAGTTCATAACTTGATGGCTTATTACAGTTTTTACCCTGTGAGAAGGGGAGGCTGTTTCCTGCATTGCAGGGCCTGAACACACTGCTGAGCTTTCCCAAGGGGGTCATTTTAGGTGTTTTTTAAGGAGGAAAACTTCTTATGCCCTTCATAGTCCTCCCAGAGGGGATGTGATATTGGACCTGTTGGTCAGCAACGCAAGGTAGGTAATCGGAGATGTCCAGCTGGGAGGCAGCCTGGGCTGCAGTGATCACGCACTGGTGGAGTTTGTAGTCCTGAGGGATATGGGTCAGGAAAGAGTAAAGTTGGGACCCTGCATTTCAGGAAAGCAAACTTCCAGGTATTCAAGGAGTTAGTCAATGGGACCCCCTGGGAAACTGCCCTTGGGGACAAGGGAGCAGGGCAGAGCCAGCAGATCTTTAAGGCTGCTTTCCACAGAACATAAGAGCTCTCGACCTGCAAGTGTAAGAAATCAGTACTCTATAATATTGTCATGGGTAAGGCTTTAACCAGGACAGAAATCTTCATCAACAACATAGAGAGTGGGATTGAGGAGAGCAGGGGACAGCAGCAAAATGCACCACAAGATCTTCCTTTGACCCATAAGAGGGGGCCGGTTGGGCTGTCTCCTTGGCATTTCCTTGAATTATAGCAGCACTAATGGTGTAGGGATAGAGGGGAATTGAATGGAAATTAGCATATCATTGTATAGCATAGCACAGCATAGCATAGAATAGTAGAGAATAGACTATTTCAGTTGGAAGGGACCTGCAATGATCATCTAGTCCAACTGCCCAATTGCTTCACAGCTGACCAAGTTAAAGCATATTATTAAGGGTATTATCCAAATGCCTCATAAACCGAGAGACGTTTGGGGCATTGACCACCCTTTGATCATTGACAATCATTGACCACCCATTCCCTAGGAAGCCTGTTCCAGTGTTTTGGCCACCTTCTCAGTAAAAAAAATGCTTCCTAATATCACATCTGAACATCCTGTGGTGCAGCTTTGAACCATTCACTTATGTCCTGTCGCTGGATATGAGGGAGAAGAGCTCTGCACCTCTCTATACACTTCCTCTTCTGAGGAAGCTCGAGAGAGCAATGAGGTGGCCCCAAGACTCCTCTTCACCGATCTAGACAAACCCAAATCCTGAGCCACTTCTCACAGGACATACCTTCCAGCCCTGTCACCAACTTTGTTGCCTGCCTCTGGATGCTGTCCAGTACCTTCACATCCTTCTCAAATTGTGGTGCCCAGAACTGCACACAGGACTCGAGATGAGGCCGCACCAACGCCAAATGCAGCGGGATAATCACCACTTTTGAGCAGCTGTTCGTGCTGTGTTCAATGCGCTCCAGGATGCGGTTTGTGCTCTTGGCTGCCAGGGCACACTGCTGACTCCTGTTGACCCTTGTGTCACCCAGCACCCCCGATCCCCTTCTGCAGGGCTGCTTTCCAGCCGCTTGTCTCCCAGTTTCTCCTTGTGCCCAGTGCTACTCCATTCCAGGTGCAGATTCTGGCTGTTGAGCCTGTTGAATTTCATGCCATTGATGATTACCCAGTGCTCCAATCTGTCTAGATCCCTCTGCATGTCCTCTTGTCCCTCAAGGCGGTCAACAGCACCTCCCAGTTTGGTATCGTCAGCCAAACTACTAATGGTGCGTTCACCTCCTGTATCCAGGTCATTGATTAAAATGTTGAAGGGAATAGGCTTTAGAATTGAATGCTCAGGAACACCACTGGTGACCATTTACCAGCCCCATGTAGCCCCCCATCACTACAACCCTTTGAGCTCTGCCCTTCAGCCAGTTCTTCACCCGGCTCTCCATGAAGCTGCTCATCTCACAGTTGGACAAAGTGTGCGGAGGGATCCTCTGAGGGACAGTATCATACTCCAGAAAAACTACATTAACTGCCATCCCGTCATCCCTGAGGCGGGCGACCTCATCACAGAAGGATATCAAATTAGTTAAACAGGACTCTTCCTTGTCCTGTTTGCTTTCCGTGTTGACTGTGCCTGATGATTACATCGTTCTTGAAATGCCTTTCAGTAGTACCCAGGATGATCTTCTCCATAATTTCTCCAGGAACTGAAGGTGGACTAACTGGTCTGTGGTTTCCTGGATCTTCCCTCACGCCCTTCTTTGTAAATTGGAAGAACATTGGCTAACTTCCAGTCAGCAGGGACCTCCCCAGAGTCCCAAGACCTTTGGTAGGTGACCAAGAGAGTCCTGCCATGACATCTGCCAGATCATTCAGTACTCTGGGATGAATCCAGATGAATTGCAGTAGCTAAAGGCAGGGTCTGGGAGAAGGAAGACCCACCCACTATAAGTGAAGAGCAGGTTCATGGCTATGTAAAGAACGTGAAGGTGTACAAGTCCGTGGGACCTGATGATATCCATCCCCGGGTCAAGAGAGACCTAGCAGACTAAGTTGCTAGGCCACGGTCCATCATATTTGAGAAGTCATGGCAGTCTGGTGAAGTGCCCAAAGACTGGAAAAGGGGAAACATCACCCTCCATTTTCAAAAAGGGAAAAAAAATGACCTGGATATCTACAGGCTGGTCAATCTCATCTCTGTGCCTGGCAAGATCATGGAGCAGATCCTCCTGAAGGCTCTGCTATGGCACCTGGAAAATGTGGAGGTGATTGGTGGCAGCCAGCATGGCTTCACCAAGGGAAGATCCTGCCTGACAAATCGGGTGGCCTTTTGTGATGGAGTTCCAGCATCAATCAACAAGGGAAGAGCAAATAATGTCACCTGTCTGGACTTGTGCTATGCCTTCGACACCGTCCCGCACGACTTCCTGTTCTCCAAATGGGAAAGACACGGATTTGAGAGATGGACCACTTTGTGGATAAGAAAGTGGCTGGAAGGTGGCACTCAAAGGGTTGTGATCAATGGCTCGATATCTCAGTGGAGACCAGTGACAAGCAGTGTTACACCTCAGGGATCGGTACTGGGACCAGTGCTATTTAACACCTTTGTCATTGACATGGACAGTGGCATTGAGTGCACCCTCAGCACATTTTCCGATGACACCAACTTGGGTGGTGAGGTCAACATGCTGGAGGGAAGGGATGCCATCCAGAGGGACCTGGGCAGACTGGAGAGGTGGGCCCAGGCCAGCCTCATGAAGTTTAACAAGGCCAAGTGCAAGGTCCTGCCCCTGGGTCGAGACAATCCCAAGCAGAATTACAGGCTGGGCGATGAGTGGATTGAGAGCAGTCCTGGGGAGAAAGACTTGGGGGTGCTGGTGGATGACAGGATGAACCTGAGCCAACAGGGTGCGCTTGCAGCCCAAAAAGCCAACCATATCCTGGGCTGCATCAAGAGAAGTGCGGCCAGCGGGTCAAGGGAGGCGATTCTGCCCCTCTACTCTGCCCTCGTGAGACTCCACGTGAAATACTGCGTCCAGCTCTGGAGTCCTCAACACAAGAAGGACATGGAGCTGTTGGAGAGAGTCCAGAGGAGGGCTACCAAGATGGTCAGAGGGTTGGAACACCTTTCCTGCGAGGACAGACTGAGAGAGTTGGGCTTGTTCAGCCTGGTAAGAGAAGGCTCCAGAGAGAACTCTTAGCGGCCTCCCAGTACCTGAAGGGGCCTACAAGATGGCAGGGAAGGGACTTCCTACGAGGGCCTGCAGTGATAGGATTAGGCATCATGGTTGGAAGCCAGGCAAGGGCAGGGAGTTGGAAGTAGTTGATCTTTGAGATCCGTTCCAACCCAAACCATTCTATCATTCTATGAATCCCATCATGCTCTATGGAATTGTGAACATCCAGCTGATATGGCAGATCTCGTACAATTTCAGGGTCCACAAAGGCAAAGTCACTGTTCCTGCACTCATGGTCCTCTGACTCAGGGCACCAGGTAGCCCAAGGTCTACCAGTATTATTAAAGAGCGAGGCAAGGAAAGCACTGAATGCCTCCACTTCTTCTTCATCCCTATTAGTCCGGTGACCATTGTCAACAAGTACCAGTCTAATGTTTTCTTTAGACCTCCTCTTGCTATTAACATACTTAAATAACTTTCTTGTTGACACACCACAGGGCAATTTCAGCTGTAGTAGAGCTTTGGCTTTTGGAGTCTCGTCCCTGCTCTGTAATATTGCTGCAAAGCCTGACCTTGCTCCCAGAGATCATACAATTTCTTTTTCCTCTTGAGCTCCGCGAAGAGTTCCCAGTTCAGCCAAGCTGGTCTTCTGCCCTGATTACTCTACTTTCATGACAAAGTGGAATTGCCTGCTAATAAGCTGTAACTGGACAGAGTTGTGAAAACATGTTCATTGTCTTTGTGTGGACTGTAAGGAAACTCCATGAGTCTTTTCAAGGGACTTTTCCTGAGGATGGAATCAGACAAAGTTGGGAAAATGACGTTGAGCTTGGTCTTGTCATTGTTGTTCCTGGGCTCAGAGGCTTTTTGATGGGTGTGGGAAGCTGTCCCAAAATGATTTTCTGGGTTTGTGTTAGAACATTTGCATTCTCCTTTTTGCCCTTTCTCCTTCTACTCTGGGAATGATGTTGGAGCCTAGTCTTACCTGTTCCTCTTAAGTAGGACTGTCAGCCCATGTATAGTAGTGGATTGTTTGAATGAAGGCAGTGTAGCATGAAAACCCTCACGCTGTATTTTGCTGCAGTTATAAAGGTACCATTGCAAACCGGGATACCGTTGTGTGTAAAAGGAAAATAAAGAGAAGACCTGAATGCCTTGTGCGGAGACAATGGTCTTTGTACACATGTTCTCTCTAGGAAAGATCTGGTTTTTGAAAGGCTGGGAGTTTTTTTCCTATTTTGTCCTGTGGCTGACATAAAGAAGAGCAGGTCCATTTCTTCAGTTTGAAACCAAAGTAGACAGAGCATGCAGGGAAATGGTGAGGAGCAGGAAATTGCTGGCAGGGCTCTGCTTGTCTTCTGAGCACCGAGCTTCTGGGTGGGACAGGGCTCAGGCAGATGCAGGTCAGGGGCTCTAAGCGGGACCCTGGGTGTGCAAAGGCCTCTGCAATCACTGAGGTGGGGCGAGTGAGCTTTGCAAGTCTCCCAAGAGCTCCAGCCGCGGGGCGGGCCGCGGGCGAAGAAGCGGGGTGCAGGTCGCAGCCTCTGGCGAGAGGGAAGGCAACGCGGGGGGCGCAGCCCCTCCTCCCCTTCAGCCGCCGCACGGGCCGGCCGGCCGGCGCGCCCACGCCTGAGCCTTGCTGGGACCCGGGTGCCGTCCCCGTCGCCAGCCGGAGATGCCCGAGGAGACGGAGCGCCGCGCTGTGCTCTTCCTTGCGGGCCGCCCCCGCGGAGGCTCCCGCCCGGCTTCTGCGGCCGCGGAAGGCGGCTCCGGCCCGCCGGGCTCAGCCTCCGCCCCTCGGGGCCGCGGGAAAGGCCTCGGGCTCGTCCTGCCGCCGCGTTTGGCCAAGGGCACGGGGCGGCCTCCCGGGAGCCGAGCGCGCCCGCCCGCCCGCGGGCTCTGGGCAGCGGTGAGCGGGGCAGGACGGGGGGCAGCTGCCGGCGCTGCCCGTGCGCTCGGACTCCGGCGGCGGCCCCGCGGGGCTCTCGGCGCTCCCGCCCTGCGCTCCGTTGCTCGCCGCGGTGTGTCTGGGGAAGCTCGTCCACTCCTGACCTCTCCCTTTGACCGACTTTGATCCTGCCTCTAATCACCCCAGAGGAAGCTTTGCACATTCCTAGAACCCCCCTCAAACATCTCCTCATCACTTTGCTCTTTCCTGAGAGGCCATTTCTGATAACCCATGACAATGTGTTTTGTTTTGGTTTTGGTTTTCCCTTCTCGTTTACAGGTTTTTGGCTGAAAGTTTTTCTTGCAGTTTACATTTGAACCGTTCATTTAATGGCCCATCAATCAGTGTCAGTAGATCCTGGTCATTGCTATTGTCTCCATTAGGGTTTGTGTATCTGGGGATTTAATTCAGGAGCTCTCCTGTTTGTTCCCCTGCCTTTTGTATGCAATAGCTGTTGGCGGTGAACCCTTACATAGGTACAGGAGTTCAGGTCTGACTTCGGAGTTACAGGGACCTTTAACGAATTCCTAAGCCTGTGAGGTAACATCAGAGGAGAGAAGGCTGCAGACCTCCAAAACGTGAAACGGTTGAAGCATTTCGTTGGTCGTGTATCGTTGGTGCAAGGTTCAGCAGGCGGCAAGGGGAGGATACTCCTGTCAATTAAGGAGAAAAAAAAGTTGATGTTCTGTGTCCTTTGGGCGAGTTCTGATACACAATATGAAGAAAGTAGCATTAGGAGGACGTGTCCTAGACCGACAGCGTCATTCTAATGGGATGGTGAGCGCGGGTGATGGAGAAGCATTTGCTCTCAGGACCTTTCCCTGGCACCAGCTCCCATTCTCAAGGGCTGTGCTTCTCTGGTCCGTCCCACTTGCTAATTATGCTGATTAACAAGCAGAGAAGAAAAGGCAAATCCCGGAACGCAGCCTGTGGAAGTGGCAGATCTTGCAGCGCCTCCACGCCAAAGAGGAAACCCGAAGACTCTGTCTGAAGCTGTGGCGGTTGGGAGCTGGGAAGCGATGCGCAGAGCAGCGCTCTGGATGCGGCGAGGGAGCCCGCGTCCAAGCGAGGAGAGCATTTCCCCTGCGGCCATCGGCTTGGGTTTGCACGGGGAGCGCAGATTCAAGCAGCACCCTCCAAAGCGGCAGCCCTGGCCCGAAGGAGAAGCCAGAAGAACTATTCCCCCTTGCGACGCTGGGTGGGGGTGTTGGCCACGGAGCGGCAGGTTCCTCTGCCCGCCCCGGGTTTGCCGGCACCGGGAGAGAAAGGAAAAAAAATAAAGGCGTGTGAGCTGCTCGGGAAGGGCGGCGGGGCGCGCAGTCGGGGTGCTCGGGGGCTTTCGGACCCCCTTAGCCCGGGGTTCCTGACCAGCACCGCTCTGCCTCGGACGCTGCTTTAAAATGCTGGGAACCACGGAGGACGGTGGATGGCTTTTCTGGAGAGAAATGGCGAGTGGGAGCCGGAGCGGAGGCAGCAAGAGGCAAGTGATCTTGTTTATTCTGGGCGTTTGTGCGTGTCAGAGCGGGGCCGAAACCCTCCGCTATTCTCTGGCGGAGGAAATGGAGAGGGACTCCTTTGTCGCCAATATTGCAAAGGACCTGGGGGTTGCTCCGGAGCAGCTGGCAGCTCGCAAGGCCCGCGTTGTGTCCGAGGGGAACGAGCAGCGTTTCCGCCTCAACCAAAACACGGGAGTCCTGACGGCCAAGGAGTCGCTGGACCGAGAGGAGATCTGTCCGCAGAGCGACACCTGCACCCTCTTTTTTAAGATATTCTTTGAGAATCCGGTGCAGCTGATCCGAGGGGAGGTGGAGGTTCGTGACGTGAACGACAACCCCCCCGTGTTCCCGGAGAAGGAGATGGTTTTAGAGATTCCCGAAACGACACCTCCCGGGTCCCGTTTTCCTCTGGAGAGCGCGCAGGACACGGACATGGGCAGCAACGGCTTGCAGAACTACAGCCTCGGATCCAATTCGCATTTCTCCCTCGCTTTCGGAACAGGGAAAGATGGAGTAAAATACGCGGAGCTCGTGCTAGAGCGACAGCTGGACCGTGAAGAGCAGCCGGAGCTGAATTTACTCCTCACCGCCACCGACGGGGGCTCGCCACCCAGGTCGGGCACTGCTCAGATCCGGATCGTGGTGCTGGATGCCAATGACAACATCCCGATCTTCAGTCGGGAGGTGTACGAGGTGCGCCTGGCCGAGAACAGCCCCCCGGAGCAGCTGGTGGTGAGAGTGGCGGCCGCGGATCCCGACGAAGGGTCCTACGGGCAAGTGCGGTACGCCTTCACCCAGACATCGGAGCGGTCCCGGCAGCTCTTCGAGCTGAACCCCGCCACCGGGGAGATACGGGTCGCGGGCAATCTGGACTTCGAGGAAGCGAAAAGCCACAAGATGGTGGTGAAAGCCACGGACGGCGGGGGGCTGTCTGCGCATTGCAAAGTGCAGGTGGAGGTCCTGGACGTGAACGACAACGCCCCCGAGATAGCGCTCACCTCCCTCAGCGCCTCCATTCCCGAGGACGCGCCGCCGCGCACCGTGGTGGCCCTGTTCAGTGTGCGGGACCGGGACTCCGGGGACAACGGCAGGACGGAGTGCGTGATCGACGGGGACTTGCCCTTCAGTCTCAGCCCCGCTTTTGACAATTACTACGAGCTGAGGACAAGCGCGGCGCTGGACAGGGAGAGGACGGCGGAGTACAACATCAGCATCACGGCCCTGGACTGGGGCGCGGCGCGGCTGAGCTCTCGGGAAAGCCTCTTGGTGCAGATCTCGGACGTGAACGACAACGCCCCCGAGTTCACCCAGGAGGTTTACACCCTGTGGGTCACGGAGAACAACAGCCCCATGCTGCGCATCGGCAGCGTGAACGCCACGGACGCCGACGCGGGCAAAAACGCGCGCGTAAACTACGCGCTGGTGCGGCAGGAGGGCAAGGAGCAGCCCGACGTGTCGGTCAGCTCTGAAAACGGCGACGTCTACGTCCTCCGGCCGCTGGACTTCGAGGAGGTGCGCGCCTTCGAGGTGGCGGTGCGCGCCGCCGACGGCGGCTCGCCGCCGCTCAGCGCCCAGGCGGTGCTACGCGTGGTGGTGCGGGACGAGAACGACAACGCGCCCGTCGTGCTGCACCCGCCCGCCGAGAGCAGCGCGGCGGCGGGCGAGCTGGTGCCGCGCTGGGCGCGGGCGGGCTACCTGGTGGCCAAGGTGGTGGCGGTGGACGCGGACGCGGGTCAGAACGCGTGGCTGTCGTACGAGCTGGCCAAGGCGACGGAGCCGGGGCTGTTCCGCGTGGGGCTGCACAGCGGCGAGGTGCGGACGGCGCGGGCCGTGGCGGAGCGCGACGCGCCCCGGCAGCGGCTCGTCGTGCTGGTGCGGGACCGCGGGCAGCCGCCGCGCTCCGCCACCGCCACCCTCGGCATCGCGCTGGTCGACGGCTTCTCCGACGCCCATCTGCGGGGGAGCGAGGAGGCGCCGGCCGCCGAGCCCGACGGGCCGCTGACCCTCTCCCTCATCGCCTGCCTGGCGTGCGTGTCGGCGCTGTTCGTGGCCACCGCGGTGGCCACCGTGGTGGCGAAGGTGCGGCGGGCCAGGCGGAGCGAGGCGGAGCCCTTGCCCACGTTCCCGAGGGCTGCCACGGAGAGCAACGCGGGCTCCCTGCCCCGCAGCTACGTCTACGACGTCTGCTTCGCCGCCGGCACCGTCAACAGCGAGTTCCGGTTCCTCAGGCCCCTCTTGCCCTGCCTCCCCGCCGGGCTGCCCCCCGGCCCGGGCGACCAGCGGAGCTCGGTGTGCTCGCAAGAGGCGGCCAACGTGGGCGAAGAAGGCGACTGGGCTGCACAGGTGAGGGACCTGCCCGGGCCGAGGCGATGGGGGGAGCGGGGAGGGAGCAGCGTGGCGTGAGGCGGTTCTCCCCTGGCAGTAAGGACTACCGACGTGGCGGCGGTGGTGGTGGTGGAGCCACAGGCGGGAGGGGAGGGTAGAGGGGGTCTCAGAGCCTCTGGCGGGGGCCTCTCGGGAGGACACGGCTCGGCTGAGCTGATCCCGAAGCGCTGACTAACGGCGCCCTCTGCATCCCGCTCTATGCCCTGACTATTCGCCTTAGCTCAAGTCTTTGGACCATGCGAAGAGAGAAGTAGGGCTACAGATGTGCGCGCCACGCAGCCGGTCCTGTCCCCGCACCGTGCAGAGCCCGTAGGGACCCAGAGCAGGAACGACCCCGCCCCTAGGGACACGTCCTCCCGGAGGCGGCAGCCCCGGCAACGTAGTGGTCCCGTCCCGCGTCAAGCGGGACTGCGGGGACGACGGTGCAGAGGGGTGTCTCGTCACTGACGGTGTCCCCTGCAGTGCTGTTAGGAGCTGGCGCTCGGCGCTGCCATGTGCCTTTCAGTAGGGCGGCGGCAGTGCTGAACTCAAAATGTGAGGGTAGTTTGGATATCGAGGCCTTACAACGCAGCCTCCCTGTGCCTTGCTTTGTGATGTCCGCAGTGGAGGCTGGTTCCCAGCTTTCGATTGTCCCCGTCCAGGTCAGAGACCCACCGACCGGTCCAGCCTCCTCTTTGGCTCTGGGTAGAGCAGAGTGGCGTCACACGCGCAGTGGTCTCAGACCCCTAAGCTTCTCGCCGCTGCTGCTTCCCTTCAAAGGCGACCCTCGGCTCTCTGTTCTTTGCAGGGCAGAGCTTCCCTCTCCGAAGACACGGCTCCCAGACGTGCGGAAGCAGCTTGCCCTGCAAACAGGGGGATGGAGCTACGTGACAATTCCGATCCAAACCCTTGGCTCACCCACCAGTAAGTGAGGAGAAAGACAAGCCTGTCTGTCCTCACCGGCTGACGTCCTCACAGGGAAAAGAGAACGGAGAGAGAAACACGCACCAAAAAATTACCAGAGAGGTGCAAGCCTTCTCTGTGAGACAGCAAACCGCTCTCCTCTTGAGCAGTCCTTTATTCTTGTAGGTATTTTGTAATTGTGATACGGATGGAGGAGGAAGTCTGTGTTGCATGTTGATTACATCGAGACTTGGTGTATGATTGTGAGAGTGCTACTGCTTCTAGATGTTCAGGGAAACACTGAAGTGGAAGCAGATCTTCAAGATGACTTCTTCCTACATCACTTTTTCTGTGCATTGGTTTTTTTCTTATGGAGAGGGGTCTGTAATCATGTCTTAATTTTCTCTAGTCTGTTCAATAGCAGGGCAGAAACATATTAAGAAAGTTAAGCTGTGCTTGCAAAGGATTTCCTTATTATGACCAAGCAGAAACTGATTCCACTCGAAACGGCTGACATTGTCACTCTTTCCATAACCGACCGGGAGTTTACTGGTTCTCCATAGTGTCAAGAGTAAGCTTTGAGCAATGTATTTTTGTTTTTCTTTTTGTTTTTTTTTTTTCTGGGCAACTTAAAGTTGAAATGAGCATGTCAATATTTTTGAGTATCAGGACGTAACCTTAAGGCACTGTAGAAGATAGGGGGTAACGAAGCTTTCGGGTTTCGCTTCTTTTCATTACCGCTGATGATCTATAGAGGAATGCGATGTTTGCTGTAAGCCACACGTTTTCAGGAGTCAACGGCGTGATGCCAGGAGAGAGGAAAAGCTGTCGCGCACGGGTCGGTGTGGCAGCGCGGGCAGCGGGCGGCGGCGGGCGCAGTCCCGCTGCGGGCCGCAGGGTGGTGCTGCCGGCCAAGGCGACGCCGAGCGGCTGCGGAGGGAGGCGGCCGAGCCCGGCCCGGCCCTGCCCAGCGCAGCCCAGCCCCGCCGAGCCGAGCCGAGCCGAGCCGAGCCGAGCCGGGCAGCAGCGGCGGTGGCGGCGGTCGGCGGCGAGCGGTGCCCCGTGCCAGCCGCTGCCGGGCCAGGGCGGCCGCGCTGCGCCCCGCCAGCCGGAGTCGGCGAGAGGGAGGGCGCCCGCCCGCCGCCCCGCCGCGCTGCTGCCGGGCGCCGCTGCTTCCCGCGGAGGACTGCGCGGCCGAGGCGCGAGACGGAGGCTGTCCGCCGGCCCGCCATGGCGATCGCAAGGCAAGTGCTTTGTCTCTCTGCTCTCCTCTCCCTGCCGCACGCGCGCCCCGAGCCCCTCCGCTACTCCGTAGCCGAGGAGGGCGAGAGCGGCTCCGTGGTGGCCAACGTGGCGGAGGACGCGGGGCTGGCCCCGGCGCAGCTCTCGGCTCGCCGCGCCCGCCTCGCCTCGGAGGACGGCCGGCAGCCCTTGCGCTTAGACCGCGGCACCGGCCGCCTCGTCGTGGCGCAGAGGCTGGACCGGGAGGAGCTGTGCGGGCAGTCCGCGACGTGCACGCTGCCCTTCGAGCTGCTGCTGGCAGAGCCGCTGCAGTTCTTTCGGGTCGAGGTGGCGGTGGAGGACATCAACGACCACTCGCCCGTTTTCCCGGAGGAACAAGTCACTTTTAAGATCCCGGAGACGAGCAACCCGGGCTCTCGTTTCCCGCTGGAGGGGGCTCGGGACCTGGATGTTGGCAGCAATAGCATCCAGGCGTACAGAATCGCTCCCGACAACGAGTACTTTACTGTCTCCTTTGTTAGCCGGATTAAGGGAAAGAAGTACGTGGAACTGGTCTTGGAAAAGCCACTAGATAGAGAGGAGCAGGAGGAAATGAGTTTCAGTCTCATCGCTGTGGATGGAGGCTCTCCACCCAGGAGCGGGACCACCCAGATTCGCATTGTCGTTCTAGATGCAAATGACAATGCCCCCGTCTTCACTCAGGACTTGTACATTGGGCAGGTTTTGGAAAATGCACCAGAGGGCTCTGTGGTTCTCCGCGTGGTGGCAACAGATCTGGACGCGGGACCTAATGGGGACATTGTCTATCAGTTCAGCCAAGCGGTGGGCCAGAGCAGCTCAGCATTTGTGATTGACCCCACGAGTGGTGAAATTAAACTCACAAAGCCTCTGGACTTTGAGGCAGCAGAGACCCACGAGCTCAGCGTGCGGGCCACGGACGGCGGGGGCCTCTCAGCAATCTGCAAGGTGTTGGTGGAGGTGGTGGATGTGAATGACAATGCACCGGAGCTGGTGGTCAGTTCCTTCAGCAGCCCCCTCCCCGAGAACGCATCACCTGGGACAGTGGTCGCCCTCTTTACTGTCAGGGACCGGGATGCTGGTGCCAACGGGAAGCTCTCCTGTGCCCTCGAAGACCAGTTCTTGTTCTCCCTGCGGCCGGCCTACAAGAATTACTATGAGCTGGTGACTGTGAGCGCGCTGGACCGTGAGGAGACGGCTCAGTACATCCTGACTGTCATAGCAGCAGATGCGGGGACACCTCCTCTCACGACCACCCAGACCTTCACGGTGGACATCTCCGATGTCAACGACAATGCACCTGTCTTCAACCAGACATCGTACACCATGCACGTGCGTGAGAACAATGTCCCCACAGTGCTCGTTGGAGCCGTCAGTGCCAGGGATGCTGATGTGGGGCCCAATGCCAAGGTGACCTATTCGCTGGCACCATCCCACCCCACGGAGCGGCCTCCCTGCTCCTGCATCTCCGTCAACTCTGAGAACGGGCACGTCTTTGTGCTGCGGTCCCTGGACTACGAGCAGGTGAGGCAGATTGAGGTCTCGGTGAGTGCTTCCGATGCGGGGTCTCCCCCTCTTAGTGCCAACGTCACCCTGCGCCTTGTTGTGGTGGATGAGAATGACAATGCGCCGTTGGTGCTGCACCCAGCGCAGGACAGCAGCCCACCATCCAGCGAGCTGGTGCCCACATCGGCTGAGGCGGGGTACCTCATCTCCAAAGTAGTGGCCGTTGATGCCGACTCAGGACAGAACTCGTGGCTTTCGTACCACCTGCTGAGGGCCACTGACCCCGGGCTGTTTGCAGTGGGTGCCCAAAGCGGGGAGGTGAGGCTGAGGAGGCCAGTGACAGAGAGAGACGCCGTGAAGCAGAAGCTTGTCATCCTGGTGCGAGACAACGGACGGCCCCCGCTGTCAGCCACTGCAGCACTGAGCGCACTCCTGCTCAGTGACTTCTCAGACATGCGTCTACCACACAGCAGCCTGGCCACAGAAGATGAGGGTGGCTCCCTGACAACCTATTTAATCATTTCATTGGTCCTCGTCTCACTGCTCTTCCTCGTGTCCACAGCAGCCTTTGTCACTTGCAAGGTGTGCAAGAGCAAGGCACTGAAGGGTGGGCACGTGCTTTATGGCCCCGGTAACCTGCAGAGTGACCTGGCTGATGCAGCCACTGCGGGGACCCTGCCCCACGCCTATTGCTACGAGATCAGCCTCACGACGGGCTCAGGCAACAGCGAGTTCAAGTTCCTGAAGCCCATCCTCCCCAGCCTGCCACCACGGCAGTGTGCTATGATGGGGGGCACCGAGGATGAACAGGATTTTCCCCGTGGCCCTGTAGCTGTGGAGAACATGGCAGCAGAGAATGCAGGGATGCTCTCTGGGGAACAGTTCAATAGCCTTTCCTTTAACTAGTGTGGAGTCAGCAGAGACAGAGGCTTCATGCCTTGTGATAGGAAAGGATCCCAGCTACAGCATGTGGCAATGGTTCCTCCACAGTAAATCTGCATTTGCAAGTGGTATCTCGGACTTTCCTGAAATTCTTAGTCAAGAGAAAGGTTGATTCCCCCCTCAAAAAAACCCCAAACAAAAGAAATAATAGTCTCCTCGTTCAGGCAGCAATATGTTTCTGCTCTGTTACAGCAATTTCTGAAATGCTTCTGGAATGGGGTCAGTTCCAGGCACCTGCCTAAGTTCTTGTCTCACTTCCTGTCGGGCAAGAGTGTCACCTTCTTATTCCGTGCTGGAATGGCACGGTTGGGCAGACAAGTCACATGCTCGCTGAAATGCACGTAGCCCTCCTGGTGGGTCAGGAAAGCAAGGCAGTTGTGAGGACTGTGTTATAACATGGTGCAAGCACGAGGCTCTTTCTTCTCTACATTCTGGATGTGTCTATCTTTCATGTGTGGGCTTGGTGTGTTCTGCCTTCTGGTTGTTATGTCTGTCCATACAGGTGTTTGCATCTTCATATGCTCCACAAAGGCTCTCTGGTGAAGAGGAGAGTTGCATATATCCAGCTGCTGCAATGCCTGCCATTCCAGCTCATCAGGCAAGAAGGGTATTTTGACTCTGAGTACAGCAGTCTCGTCTTCTCTAGGGGAGATCAGCAAAACGCACAACAAGATTTTCCTTTGGACCTTAAGAGGGGATTGTGTGGGCTATCTCCCTGGGATTGCCTTGGAAATAAAGCAGCACTAACGGTGTTGGGATAGGCTGTAACTGCACAGAGATGTGATAACGTGTTCATTGAATTTGAGTGGATTGTGAGGAAACTCCACAAGTTGTTTCAAACAGTATTTTGTGAAGGGAGAAAGGGGATGAACTTGGAAAAGCAACATTTCAGTTTTGTCTCATCATTCAGGAAAAATCCTGAATTTAAAGTCTGCTTGATGGGAGGGGAAGGCTGTTGCGATATGATTTTCTGGGTTTGTGTTAAAGCATTTGCATTTTCCTTTTTGTCCTTTCTCCTTCGACTCTGGGAACTGTGTTTGAGCTTAGTCTTACCTATTCCTCTTAAGAAAGACTGTCACCCCATGTATAATAGGGGATTGTTTGAATGAAGGCAGTGTGGCATGGAATATTTGGAGACCCTCACGCTGTGTTGTGCTGCAGTTATGATGTGTACCACTGTAAACTGGGATATCCTTGTGTGTAAAAGTGAAATAAAGAGAACAGACAAATGCCTTGTGTGGAGACATAGTCTTTGTAGAGCTTTTCTTGCTGGTCAAATTCTCTGTCAAATTCTTAAAGGCTGGAATTTTTTTCCCATTTCATCCCTTGGCTTCTCAGGGTGAGTGGATACGTTTCTTCAGTTTGAAGCCTCAGCAGACAGAGCTTTCAGGAAAATGGTGGGGTGCAGGGAATTGCTGGCAGGCCTCTGCTTGTCTTCTGAGCACTGAGCTTCTGGCTGTGACAGGGCCCAGTTGGATCCAGGTCAGATGACATAAGCAGGGCCCTGGGTTGGCAAATGCTTCTGCAAATCAGTGAGGTGGGGGAGTGACCTTTCTGAGTCTCCTGACAACTCCAGGTGCAGATGGCAACTGTGAGGTATTTGAGCACAGTGTTTGTGACTCTAAAGAGGTAGGCATTTCAGAAGATGGAAGGCCCAAAGAGAGCATTCATGTTCCTTTGGGAAGTATTTAAGGGAGCGCAAGGAGGTGGGCATTTAGTGAGCAAAAATTGCTAGCAGAGAGAGCTCTTCTTTCAGAAAATGCAGAAGGCTCCAGCCGTCCCTTCTGCAAGGCCTCATAAAAAGGTAAATCCTGAGGTCAGGCTGGTGTAGTGATGCTGACCAGAAGACAGTTGTACGTTGAGAGGGGAATGATCCATAATCCAGTTAACCTGAGCAGAATCATAGAATCATTTGGGTTGGAAAAGATCCTTGAGACCATCAAGTTGAACTGTTAACCTAGCACTACCAAGTCCACCAGAAAACCATGCCCATGAGGTCCATGTCCAGGGATGGTGACTCCAGCACTTTGCTGGGCAGCCTGTGCCAGTGCTTGGCAATCCTTTTTTTCTGAAATGTTTCTAATATCCAATCTAAATTTCCTCTGGACCTACTTGAGGCTTACAGCCTCCTTTCAGGCACAGGCGTGTGCTGTCCTGTGCTGTGCTGTACTGCACAAATCCTTTGGTAGAAGGATAATCTCAGCTCTTTGTAACCAAGGAGCCTGCAGGCAGCTCCCAGTTGCTACTGGTGACAAAGCCACCTGCGAGCAAGAAGTCCACATGCAAACTTCTTTTACTGTGTCACTAGAAATGGTGAATAGAATTGCTGTCTTTAAATGGACCTAAAATGGCTTGAATGACTGAAACGGGGGCACTCTTTCTTTCCTGTGGTGAGGGTCTGCACAGCATGCTGTGCATGCCCTGAGTCCTGGGTAAAGCTAGTCTGCTGAGGGTTCTGCCCATCTAAAGGGATGTAGGATTATCTATGCTAATCTCTTCCAACATTATGAGCTGTAATATACAGAGTTGGCAATGACATCTTAGAGAATCAGGGTGTCTCTCTTCCTGAGGTGACAAGGAACCAGCACCTGCTGGTGTAAACAAGCTGGATTTCGGGTCATTCCAGCTCGAGGGTCTGGCTGTCTGCTGCAGTTCATAACTTGATGGCTTATTACAGTTTTTACCCTGTGAGAAGGGGAGGCTGTTTCCTGCATTGCAGGGCCTGAACACACTGCTGAGCTTTCCCAAGGGGGTCATTTTAGGTGTTTTTTAAGGAGGAAAACTTCTTATGCCCTTCATAGTCCTCCCAGAGGGGATGTGATATTGGACCTGTTGGTCAGCAACGCAAGGTAGGTAATCAGAGATGTCCAGCTGGGAGGCAGCCTGGGCTGCAGTGATCACGCACTGGTGGAGTTTGTAGTCCTGAGGGATATGGGTCAGGAAAGAGTAAAGTTGGGACCCTGCATTTCAGGAAAGCAAACTTCCAGCTATTCAAGGAGTTAGTCAGTGGGACCCCCTGGGAAACTGCCCTTGGGGACAAGGGAGCAGGGCAGAGCCAGCAGATCTTTAAGGCTGCTTTCCACAGAGCGCAAGAGCTCTCGATCTGCAGATGCAGGAAATCAGGCAAGGAAGGCAAGAGAACAGCCTGGCTGAGTCAAGACCTGCTGGTCAAACTAAAGGGCAAGAAGGAAATGCACAGGCAGTGGACGCGGGGACAGTATCCTGGGAAGAGTGTAGGGACGCTGTCTGGCTGCGTAGGGATGGCGTCAGGAAGGCTATGGCATGGCTTAAGGTGAACTTGGCAAAGAACACAAAGAATAATAATAGGTATGTCAGCCAGAAAACGAAGGTCCAACAAAGTGTACCCCCTCGATGAACATCACTGGCAAACTGATAACAACAGAGAAGGGAAAGGCTGAGGTAGTCAAGAACCTTTTTGCTTCAGTCTTCACTGGCAATTTCTCTTCCCACACCTCTCGAGTTGACGGACCTCAAGGCAGGGAGTGCGGGAGCAAAGTCCCTCCCACTGTAAGAGAAGATCAGGTTCAAGACCACCTGAGGAACTTGAACATAGATGAGTCTGTGGCACACAACGAGATGCATCCCAGAGTCCTGAGGAATGTGGTTGTGAAGCCACTCTCCATGATACTTGAAAAGTCATGACAGTCAGGTGAAATCCCTGGTGAGTAGAAAAAGGGAAACATTGCATCCATTTTTTAAAAGGGTAGAAAGGAGGACCCTGGGAACTACTGACCTGTCAGCCTCAGCTCTATGCCTGGAAAGGTCATGGAACAGCTCCTCCTAGAAGCTATGCTAAGGCCCATGGAGGACAGGGAGGTGATCTGAGACAGCCAGCGTGGCTTCACCAAGGGCAAGTGCTGCCTGATCAACCTAATGGCCGTCTATGATGGAGTGACTACATCAGTGTACAGGGGAAGGGCTACAGAGGTCATCCAATTGGACTTCTCTAAGGCCTTTGACATGGTCCCCCACAACATCCTTCTCTCTAAATTGGAGACAGATGGATTTGATGGACGGACTATTTGGTGGATAAGTATTTGGTTGGATAGTCACATCCAGAGAGTGGGGGTTAACGGCTTGATGTTCGGTTGGAGATAATGAGGAGTGTTGTCCCTCAGAGGTTTGTGTGGGGACCATTACTGTTTAATATTGTCACAGGTAAGGCTCAAACCAGGACAGAAATCTTTGCCAATGATATAGACAGCGGGACTGAGTGCACCCTCAGCACATTTGCAGATGACACCAAGCTGAGAGGTGTTATTTACATGCCTGAGTGATGGGATGCCCTTCAGAGGTACCTGGACAAGCTCAAGAATTTGGTCCATGTGAATTAACTTCATGAGTTTCAATGAAGCCAAGTGCAAATTTTTGCACCTCTGTCAGGACAACCCACTGTATAAATACAGGTCAGGGGATGAAGAGATTGAGAGTAGCCCTGTGGAGAAGGACTTGTGGGTACTGGCTGATGAAAAACTAGACACAAGCCAGCAATGTGCACTCACAACCCAGAAAGCGAACCATATCCCGGGATGCATCAGAAGAAGCATGCCCAGCAGGTTGTGGGAAGTAATACTGCCCCTCTACTCTGCGCTGCTGAGACCTCACCTGGAGCACTGCATTCAGCTCTGGAGTCCTCAGTACAGGAGAGGCAGGTTGGTTTGAACAGGTCCAGAGGAGGGCCACAAAAATGATCAGTGAGATGGAACACCTTTCCTATGAGGAAAGGCTGACAAAATCGGGGTTGTTAAGGCTGCAGAATAGAAGGCTCTGGGGAGACCTTATGGTGGCTTTTCAGTGCTTGAAGGGTGCTTAGAAGAAAGATGGGTACAGACTTTTTAATAAGGTCTGTAGTTATAGGAAAAGGAGTCATGGTTTTAAACTAAAAGAGGGTAGATTCAGGCTAGGTATAAGGAAGAAAGTTTTTATGATGAGGGTGGTGAAACATTGGAACAGGCTGTCCAGAGAGGTGGTAGATGCCTCATCCCTGGAAACATTGCAGGTCAGGTTGGACGGGGCTCCGAGCAACCTGATCTAGTGGACAATGTCCCTGCTTATTGCAGGGGGGGGGTGGACTAGGTGACCTCTAAAGGTCCCTTCCAACGCAAGCCATTCTATGAAGCACTGCAGTCGGCAGGACCTGTCAGAGAGACCCAGCGCGTCCCATCAGTCCGTAGCGCTGTTAGCGGGGATGACAGCAATCGCGGGGCTGCAGAAGGTGCTGCTACCTGAGCAGGAGCGAACAGCGGGCACGGCGGAAAGCCGCTTCCCGGCGCCAGAGCGCTGCAGTTGCAGGCTGCGGCTGCGAGTGTCGCTGTCGCCTCACACTGGGTCGAAAGGCGGGCGGCGGCCGGCGGAGCAGCGGGAGTCGGCGAGAGAGCCGCAGGGCTGCAAGGTGCACGTCCGAACAGCGCAGGGGGGGCGAGACGAGACGGGCTACTCGAGGGAAGGCGGTGACCCGCAGGCCGGTGCCGGTGGGCAGAGGGGCGAGCAGGCAGCTGCTGGCAGGCTTGGCGATGGCGGCGAGAGGGAGGCGCTGGGTCCGGCGGGAGCGGGCCCTGCTGTGGTGCGTCCTGGTGGCGTTGTGGGAGGCGGCGTGGGGGCAGCTGCGCTACTCGGTGCCAGAGGAGCTGCCGAAGGGCTCGTTCGTGGGCGACGTGGCCAAGGACCTGGGGCTGGAGCTGCCGGCGCTCCACGAACTCAGCATCTTGGACAAAGGTAGGACGCGGTATTTCACCCTGCACGGGAATACGGGACATTTAGTGACGGCGCAGAGGATAGACAGAGAGCAGCTGTGCGAGAGTGCGCAGCAATGCGTGCTGCGGTGTGAGGTGATAGTGGAGGGGGAAATGCAGGTTTACGAAATAGAAGTGGAGATCATGGACATTAATGACAACGCGCCCAGCTTCCGCGAGCGAGAAAAAGAGCTGGGAGTGAGCGAGACGACAGCGCCGGGGTCGCGGTTTCTCCTGGCCGAGGCTCGCGACCCGGACTTGGGGACGAACGGCCTGCAGAGCTACGAGCTGAGCGGCGACGAGCACTTCTCGCTGGCCGTGCAGGCGGGCCCCGGCGGCGCTCGTCGTCCCGAGCTGGTGCTGGCGAAGGCGCTGGACCGGGAGGAGGCGGCGTTTCACGAGCTGGTGCTGAGGGCGAGCGACGGCGGCGATCCGGCGCGGACGGGCACGGCGCGGCTGCGGGTGTCGGTGCTGGACGCGAACGACAACGCGCCCGTGTTCAGGCAGGCGGAGTACCCGGTGCGTGTGCCCGAGGACGTGCCCGTGGGCTCCACCCTCGTCACCGTCACGGCCACCGACGCCGACGAAGGACTGAACGGGCACGTGAAATACAATTTCCATAAAATTTCAGACCGAGCGTCGGAGGTATTTCATCTGGATGCCGAGACGGGATCGATCACGCTGTTGCGGAGCCTGGACTTCGAGGAAGGCGACTCGTACGAACTGGAGGTGCAGGCTCATGACAGCGGCAGCCTTTCTGACACGGCGAAAGTCGCGATCACGGTGACAGACGTCAACGACAACGCCCCCGAGATTTCGGTGCGGTCGGCGCTGAACGCGATCTCTGAGGACGCGCCGCCGGGGACGGTGGTGGCCCTGCTGCACGTGCAGGACCGGGACTCGGGGGCGAACGGTGAGGTGCGGTGCTGGCTGGACGGGGGCGTCCCGTTCGTGCTGCAGAGCTCGCAGGGCAGCTACTACCGCGTGGTGACGGCGCGGGAGCTGGACCGGGAGGAGGTGTGGGAGTACAACGTGACGGTGCGGGCGGCGGACGGCGGTTCGCCGTCGCTGCGGAGCAGCGCGGTGCTGGCGCTGCGCGTGCTGGACGTGAACGACAACGCGCCGGTGTTCGCGGAGGCGCGGTACAGCGCGCGGCTGGCCGAGAACAACGCGGCGGGCGCGCTGGTGCTGACGGTGCGGGCGACGGACGCGGACTGGGGGGCGAACGCGCGCGTGCGGTACCGGCTGGGGGAGGGTCTTGTGCGGGGCGCGCCGCTGTCGTCGTACGTGTCGGTGCAGGCGGAGACGGGCGCGCTGTACGCGCTGCGCTCGTTCGACTACGAGGAGGTGCGCGAGGTGGGGCTGTGGGTGCGGGCGGAGGACGGCGGCGCGCCGGCGCTGAGCAGCAACGTGTCGGTGCGGCTGGTGATCGTGGACGAGAACGACAACGCGCCACAGGTGCTGTACCCGCCGGCGTCGTCGTCGTCGTCGTCGGCGAGCGCGGGGTTGGGGTCGCGGTCGGGGTCGGTGTGGGGCTGGTCGGGCGTGGAGCTGGCGCCGCGGTCGGCGGAGCCCGGGTCGCTGGTGGCCAAGGTGGTGGCGGTGGACGCGGACGCGGGTCAGAACGCGTGGCTGTCGTACGAGCTGGCCAAGGCGACGGAGCCGGGGCTGTTCCGCGTGGGGCTGCACAGCGGCGAGGTGCGGACGGCGCGGTCGCCGCTGGCCCGCGACGCGTCGCGGCAGAGCCTGGTGGTGGTGGTGAAGGACCACGGGCGGCCGGCGCTGTCGGCCACGGCCACGCTGACGGTGGTGCTGGCCGAGAGCGTGGCCGAGCTGCTGTGGGAGCTGGGCAGCGCGGCGGCGGCGGCGGCGGCGCCGGGCGAGGCGGCCGGCGGGCTGACGCGGTGGCTGGTGGTGGCCGTGGCGGCCGTGTCCTGCCTGTTCGTCGCCTTCCTGCTGCTGCTGCTGGCGCTGCGCCTGCGGCGCTGGCGCCGCTCGCAGCTGCTGGCGGCGGGCAGCGGCGCCCTGCGCGGCGTGCCGGCCTCGACCTTCGTGGGCATCGACGGCGTCCGCGCCTTCCTGCACTCCTACTCGCACGAGGTGTCGCTCACCGCCGACTCGCGCAAGAGCCAGCTCCGCTTGTCGGGCGCCAGCTGCTGCGACACCCTGCCGGCCCGGCCGCCGGCTGAAGATTCGGTTGATCTCGTCCCTACGGGAGATCACGCTGCCGAGAATGGTGGCCAAGTTTCCTTTCAGGTAAGTCTGTTGTTTTTTTTTTTTTTTTTAACTTTCTTTTGTGCACGCGGTGCTTTGGATTCTTAGGGTATCCACAGACATTTCAAAGTGCACAGTTCGTAGTCTGGAAATGACGTTTATGATGGTGGCCAGCTCCTAAATGTCACCTCCTGAACGTGTGCTCATTCAACTGTGTGGTTTTATGAGCCCTGTTCTTTACTGGCTGAGCTGAACTCATCCTGTCTTGCTTTCTGTAAGGGTGGAAGTTTCCATTGTGTTGGCAACTGCACAAGGAAATTTCAGTTTCTAAGTCTTTCTCTACAACTTCCTTGAAATTGTTTTAAGTACTTCCTAGTACTTAATTCCCAGAATTTCATTGCCAACCCCCGTATCAGCTCTTAAATGCTGGTTGAATCGGGTTACCTTGTGACCCAAAAGCCAACACCTCTGAAGTTCCATGTTACTGGTAAAACTGCCTTCAACAAACAAATGAATCAGTCCCACTTAAGGACACTCAAAGTTCTACAAATAGTTTTGTATTACATGGTGAAAAATACCTCTGATAGCTCATCGAGTTTTGTTGTTGCTGGGCTTCATAACTTGACCTTTGGATTCAATCCAAAAGTAATTGTGTGTTAGTGTACAGGCATAGACATCGAAATAGTTTTAAAATAAAGTACGATTCATTACAGTCTCTTCATGGTGTGCTGAAGTTCAGAATGTGAGTTAATCTTAGAATGTAAACTGTTTTACTCCTTGATTTCATTATAATATTAAAACTTTTTTTCCTGCCAAACACGTCATTCTATTCTGAAAGCACGTCTACCCAACAGGCTGTCTTGGAAGCGGCCTGCTTTATTCCCTCCATTGCTGATCTTTCATCATGGTCTGAACAGGCTTTTAGGACTTCAGGAATATAATTAATTGTCCTGGTTTGGGCTAAAACAGAAGTATTTCTGTTCAGTGATTTTACTTTTCAGTTAAGTCTTTTCTAAGTAGCTGCACTTTTTGAAATCAGCAGCATGGTTTTCCAGATGGTGACTGCTTCTAGCAGTGGTAATGCTTGATGTTTATAGTTAATACTGAGGAACGGGTTGCAGAAAGGCTCTTGCTCCTGTAAGCAACCAAGGTCACTGCTAAATTCTGTATCCCATGTTGAGGTGCCAGAAGTGAAAAAATGTCAGAGCGAAGTGAAAGGTCGCCCCTGCAAGAAGGAGTGAGCTGGACAGGTGACCCAAAACTGCCCAGCTAAGTATTCCGTCCCATACATGTCATATTCAGTATAAAGCTGAGGGATCACAAGGGTTAACTTCTTCAATGGCCAACATCCAAGGAGGACTGCATGTGTTCTTCTGTCTGCAATCCCAAACCGTGCATTTCTGAATCCAGCTCCTGCATCCCATCTGCTGCTGAGTCCAGCCTGAGACTGCCCTGATGCCAGCCCTGCAGCATTAGTGGTGACGTATGGTCACCAGAGGGGTTGGGTTCAGTATTGGTTTATTTGTATATATTTTATTATTTTCTTATTAAGATTTTTTATATTTTCTTACTGTTTATATTGTTTCATTAAAGCTGTTTTAGTTTTCTTTTCCAATTCATAAGCCTCTCTCCCTTATTCTCTCTTCCTTCACTTTCTGGGGAGGGAGAGGGGTCAATAGAAAGCATCTGTCATTCATTAGTGCCCCACCCAGCCCTAACCCATGACATTAATGAATAATATTACGTTGCTCCATTGTTTGTTGTTCTGCAATTTAAGCTGGTGATACATTGTATCATTGCATTTTAAATAAAATAAACTAGTGACACATGCTTTCACGTTGAGAGAAAATCGTACTGTAAAGTTCCCAGTGAAGGTCCACACAGATTTTTTTGTGCTGATCCTAGGCCTTGACAAAATATTGTGACTTTGTACAGGTGTTTTTGTGTGTGGTGAGAACATGAGCTGAGACAACCTTATGCTTCATGTGAACTAAGCTTGCGGTTGTCTCCCCTTTCTGCTGCTATCCATCAGGCACAAACTCACATGTGGTATGTATGTGGGAAGAATAAGTTTCCCTCTCTGATGTAGGCTGGTTCTTAGCTGCGTCCTCCTGGAACATTGTGTTGTGGCCCACAAGCTCGGCTACAAGGGGGAAGAGAAAATCCTGGAACTAGGAGCCATCAGTCTCTGCTTGGAAACAGCTATTTGGAGGGCGCTTCGACGCATGAAAATGTGTGATAGGCAATTCTCGCTATATAGGAGGCAGTGAATTAACCCCAACATGTTTCAGCAGAGTCCCCCCCCATCCCTATATAAATACCCACATCTTTCTCTCAACCTCATATAGAGATGCTCACATGCTTGCTACCTCTTGACTCCTGAAACACTACACACTCAAATCAGCTTCTCATTCTAATAGGTTATTAATTTATTACCGTGAGCTGTCTATAGGTGCAGCTGGAGGAAAATAAATTATCATCCACCTGATGAATGGTCAGGGTTAGCAGGAAATCATATTTTCTAACGATACCTTACGGAGAAGGTGAGGAGATCTTCACATTGGCTTCTACAGAGACTCACTGTTGGTGTATATGCGAGAGCTGCTCACACAGAACCACAGAATGTTAGGGGTTGGAAGGGACCTCAAAAGATCATCTAGTCCAACCCCCCTGCCAGATCAGGACCACCTGGAGTAAATCACACAGGAATGCATCCAGGCAGGTTTTGAATGTCTCCAGAGAAGGAGACTCCACAACCTCTCTGGGCAGCCTGTTCCAGGGCTCTGTCACCCTCACAGGGAAACAGTTTTTCCTTATGTTCATGTGGAACCTCCTATACTCTAGATTGCACCCATTGCCCCTTATCCTATCATTGGACATCACCAAGAAGAGCCCAGCTCCATCCTCCTGACACTTGCTCTTTATGTATTCATAAACATTAATGACATCACCCCTCAGTCTTCTCTTCTCCAAGCTCAAGAGACCCAGCTCCCTCAGCATTTCACCACAAGGGAGATGTTCCACCCCCTTCATCATCTTTGTGGCTCTGCACTGGACTCTTTCAAGCAGCTCCCTGTCCTTCTTGAACTGAAGGGCCCAGAACTGGACATGATATTCCGGATGGGGTCTCACCAGGGCAGAGCAGGGGGGGAGGAGTACTTCTCTCAACCTACTGACCACACCCCTTCTAATGCACCCCAGAATGCCATTGGCCTTCTCGGCCATGAGGGCCTATTGCTGGCTCGTGGTCATCCTGCTGCCCACCAGGAACCCCAGGTCCCTTTCCCTTACACTGCTCTCTAACAGCTCAGTCCCCAACCTGTACTGGTGCAGGGGGTTGTTCTTTCCCAGCTGCAAGACTCTACACTGGCCCTTGTTGAAGTTCATTAAATGTCTCCCTGCCCAGAACTCCAGCCTGCCCAGGTCTCTCTGAATGGCAGCACAGCTTGCTGGGGTGTCAGCCACTCCTCCGAGTTTTGTGTCATCAGCAAACTTGCTGACAGTGCACTCTGTTCCCTCATCCAGGTCATCGATGAACATAGTGAATAGTATTGGTCCCAGTACTGACCCCTGAGGGACTCCACTAGATACAGGCCTCCAACAAGACTCTGTCCCATTGACCACAACTCTCTGACTTCTTTCCTTCGACCAATTCACAATCCACCTCACTACCCGATCATCCAGACCACACTTCCTCAGTTTAGCTGTGAGGATGCTGTGGGAGACAGTGTCAAATGCTTTACTGAAATCAAGATAAACCACATCCACTGCACTACTATCGTCTATCCACCTGGTTATGTCTTCATAAAAGGCTATCAGGTTGGTCAAACATGACTTCCATTTGGTAAAGCCATTTTGACTGCTCCGAATGACCCTCTTATCCTTGATATGCATAGACACAGCACCGAGGATAAGTTGTTCCATCACTTTTCCAGGGATGGAGGTGAGGCCGACCAGTCTGTAGTTACTCAGGTCCTCCTTCTTAAACTTTTCAAAGACTGGAGTGACATTTGCTTTCCTCCAGTCCTCAGGCACGTCACCTGTTCCCCACAACTTACCAAAGATGACAGAGAGTGGTCTATCAATGACTTCCACCAGCTCCCTCAGCACCTGCAGGTGCATCCCATCAGGGCCCATGGATTTATGTGTGTCCAGCTTGCTTAATTGATTCCTAACCCAGTCCTCATCAACCAAGGCAAACTCCTCCTTTATCCTGTCTTCCTCTGGGGCCTCAGGGGTCTGGAACTCCTGAGGACAGTCTCCAACAGTATAGACAGAGGCAAAGAAGGCATTCAGTAACTCCGCCTTCTTTGTATCCTGTCACTAGGGCGCCCGCCTCATTCAACAATGGGCCTACATTGCCTCTAGCATTAGTTTTGTTTGCAACATATTTGAAGAAGCCCTTTCTGTTGTACTTGACCTCCCTTGCAAGGCTTAACTCCAAGGAGACCTTAGCTTTCCTAGTTGTCTCCCTACACCCTCTGACAACAGTCTTATATTCCTCCGAAGTGGCCAGCCCCTCCTTCCAAGATCTATAGACTCTCTTCTTCCATTTGAGTTTGCCCATTAGTTCCCTGTTTAAGCATGTGGGTATCCTGGCTCCCTTTCTTGATATTCTACCCATTGGGATGCTCCAATCTTGAGCTTGGAAAAAGTGGTCCCTGAATATAAACAAACTATCTTGTGCCCCTTTACCTTCTAGTACCCTGTCCCATGGGATTTCCCTGAGCAATTGCTCAAAAAGGCTAAAATTGGCCCTACTGAAGTCCAGGGGTGTGATCCTGCTTGGTATTCTGTTCCTACTGCACAAGATCCTGAACTCCATCATCTCATGACCACTGCAGCCAAGGCTGCCCTCAACCTTCACTGCTTCAACCAGACACTACTTGTTAGTGAGTATAAGATCTAGCAGTGCTCCTCTCCTAGTGGGCTCATCCACCATTTGCATCAAGAAGTTATCATCGATGCACTGGAGGAACCTCCTGGGCTGTGAATGGCTAGCTGTATGGGCCTTCCAGCAAATGTCTAGGTAATCAAAATCCCCCTGATTACCAGAGCCTGTGATTGTGAGGCTGCTGTCAGCTGCCTGTAGAAGGTATCATCAACTTCCTCATCCTGATCAGGTGACCTGTAATAGAAACCAGCAACAGTATCTCCCATGCTAGCCTGCCCCTTGATTCTCACCCACAAACTCTTAACCTGCTCCTCATCCACATCTGGACAGAACTCAATACATTCCAGTTGCTTTCTCACATAAAGAGCACTCCGCCTCCTCAACCTTGTAGGCCTGTCTTTCCTGAAAAGGGCACAGCCATCCATGACCACATTCCAGTCATGTGAGCTGTCCCACCATGTCTTTGGAATTGCCACCAGATCATAATCCCTTGACCGCACACAGATTTCTAACTCCTCGTGTTTATTCCCCACACTGTGTGCATTGGTATACAGGCATCTCAGGGAGCAAGCTGAGCACACTGACTTCACCCTAGGGGGACAGGAGGCCTTCTGGTCCTCATTAATACTAGAACACTGCTCCATTGGTGCAAATCCAGCTACAATCCCATACCCCTTCGAATCTAGTTTAAAGCTCTGTGTATGAGTCCTGCTAACTGTAGCCCTAGAACCTTTTTCCCTCTACAAGATAAGCCTTTCGCATGTATTACCATCAGACCTGGTGTCTTAGTAAACCAGCCATTATCAAAGAACCCAAAGCACTGCCTGTAGCACCAGTCTTGGAGCCAGGTATTTACAGACTGGAATTCTATTGTATTGCTTCCCATATCATCACCCACAACTGGAAGGAGGGAAGAGAAAATAACTGGTGCACCAAACTCTTTCAGTAATTGTCCCGAGGCCCTGAAGTCTTTCTTCATTCCCCTCAGACTATGGGATGCAGTTTCCTCCCCTCCTGCTTGGAAGACCTGTAGCGGGTAATAGTCTGATGACTGCACTGGTTTGGGGAGTTTCCTACTGATATCCCTAATTTGAGCTCCAAGAAGACCACAGACTTCTCTATGATGAGGGTCAACCTGACATATTGGGCCTTCTGTTCCCTTTAGGAGTGAGTCTCCAACAACTATAACTCATCTCTTCTTCCTTGTGGAGGAGGTTGCCATATGTCTGGAGAGCCTATCTGACTGTGGTAAGACCTCTAGTATAGGTTGTCTGTCATCCACATTCTCATAAGACTGGCCATTTTCCAGCAGGGCCTTATATTTACTTCTCAGAGGCACCTGGGGAGGTGAGACAGACAAGGGGGTGCTCGCCTTCTGTCTCAGCCATGAACTTGCCTCCACTCACCTCTTTCATTTAGGCTTCTGTCTTCCACCTGACAGGGGCAGAATGCAGGGACCCCTTTATCCTGGGATAGTATCTGGTGGGTGCTCCCATTTCCGTTGCATGCAGGGCAGAGACTGGTTCCACCAGTCTATCTCCATTTCAGTCTCCCTAATGCTCCTAAGCCTTTTTATTTCATCTTGTAGCCTTTCAACCTCGTCTTGCAGCTGGGCCACACCGCACACAGCTGTACTCATGGCTGCTCCCTGCTGCAGTGAGAGTCTGTGGCATTCCCTGCCGCCTGTGACCTGGACACCTGCATGTTTACCTGGGACCTCTGTTCGGGTCGCCACATTTCTTCGAACAGGTGTTGCCCGGATTGCCACCATAAGTGCCCGCACCACCGGTTCCCCAGGCTGCCGCAGCACGCCCAGTTACCACCAGCTGAACTTGGCTCGCCCCGAAGATGTGCCCAGCCCACTTTGCTTGACCTTGCTCGGTGCGCAGGGGGCTTAGGCTGAAGCACCCTTGGCTTCTCAAACTGCCAGCTTCAGCGCCCTTCCTGCGCAAACTGCCGCGCCGCGCCACGCTCTGGTGGCACCGCTCCTGGTCGCCAGCGCTCCCCGGGCTGCTCTTTGTAGGCGTCAGAGCGCGGCGTTGCGCTGGCGCCGCTCAGGTCTCGCCCGCGTCTCCCGCGAGAGCTGCCGGCTCCAGGCGGGTCTCCCCGCTGCCCTGCCGTGTCCTTCCCTCAGCAAACGCCGCTGTGCGCTGAGATCTGCCGCTCTGGTGCGGGCCAGGTCGGCTCGGGAGCAGCTCGCCTCGGCGACTGGCGGTAGGTAGCGTGGAGGGTTTTCTAACCGTTTCTTGTCTTCCTCATAAGGGACTGTGGTATGCAGCCTTCCTGTAGGTCTTTTTTTTTTTTTTTTTTTTTTTCTTCACCGTAAGACAGACGAAGTTTTAATGTACAGGTAAGATACAATAGCTTTTCATAAGGGTGGGTTCTGTCTGTTTTCTCTTGGCTTGTTCAAGCAACAGTAACCGCCGTCGACATTTGCCAGAAAATATTCTCAAGCTTTGAGACCTGCTGCATTAACGGCCGCCTTAGGAGATGAGGTCGTGGTTTGTCAGAGACGGAGACAAAAGAAATTCGGGCTTGGGTTGTATGCCACTGACACGGTGATGATGGGTTTTGAACGTCGAAAGAGACGGTATCAGGTAGTTCTCATATGACCACTGTGGTTTTCTCAGTGGCTGAGTTTCCCGACCACTGAGAATCACCGTTCAAAGTGGGAAAGCTGAGTGCTAGCTCAGGGTCTCCCAGATACCGATGGTGAGGAGACGGCAACGGGGACACGCCAGCGCCTCATCCTAGAGACCGGTAAGATCACTGTGGGACAGAGATAGAGATCCTGCTCCACATCCTCCTAGCAACGAGGGAGAATTTGTCCTGCAGAAGGCATGAAGTGCAAGAAATTCTGACAATGGGAATTCTTAGATGCACCGTTTCAGCACAGATACAGTATTTCTGTTCCGCGCTACTGACAGCAGCCGTATTTTCCAACCCGCCTGTGCGTGCGATTTAAGGACGCGCGTAGCAGGACCGTCGGGCTGTCTCTTCCTCTCGGAAGCTGCTGTTCTTGGACACGGACTCAGGGTGTCACTGTTGGCCAAGGCGCAGAAACGGCTCCGCCGTCGACTCCTCCCCGGCCTCGGCGCCCGCGCGGTGCTGTTCCGCACAGAGCAGCGCGGAGAGAAGAGCAGGAACTGCACGACTCAGCCCGTCCTCCGAGCGGCAACAGGGATTTCATGTATTTATTTCTCTCGGGTACTGATTCAGCTGCTTGGAAAGCCTAGTTTAAAATAATCTGCAGAATACGCTTCAGCGAAGCAGAGAATGGAGGTGCGACCGGCAGCGCAGGGCCGGGCAGTCGCCGGGCGGGTCGCGCTGTTGGCCGTGCTGCTGCTGGTGTGCTGCCGGGCGGCGCCGGAGCGGCTCCGCTACGCCATCCCCGAGGAGCTGGGCAGAGGCTCGCTGGTGGGGCCGCTGGCGCGGGACCTGGGGCTGACCCCAGCCGACCTGCCGGCACGCAAGCTGCGGATAGTTTCTGGTGACGAAAAGCAATACTTCACTCTCGGAGAAGGTAATGGAAGTCTGCGGGTAAACGAGAGGATAGACCGAGAGGGCATCTGCGGGGTCGTGTCACCCTGTGTCCTCAGTTTGGAGGCAGTAGTGGAAAACCCTTTCAATATGTTTCATGTGAGCGTTACTATTCAGGATATCAATGACAACGCGCCGCAGTTTGACAGAGAATTTGTTGCCATAGAAATAATCGAGTCCACGCCTCCTGGGGCCAGGTTCCCACTGGGCAGTGGCAGAGACCCCGACGTTGGGGCGAACTCATTAAAAAACTACCAACTTACCCCCAACCCGTTCTTCTCCCTTGTGGTGAGGGAGAGTCCTGATCGGACGAAACATGCGGAATTGGTACTGGAGAAGAGTTTGGATCGAGAAAAACAGAGAAATCACCATTTGATACTGACGGCAGTGGATGGCGGGGATCCAGTCCGATCC
Organism: Leptosomus discolor; assembly: GCF_034619465.1. Classification (NCBI taxonomy): domain Eukaryota; kingdom Metazoa; phylum Chordata; class Aves; order Leptosomiformes; family Leptosomidae; genus Leptosomus; species Leptosomus discolor. Next base: position 1,407,710 of record NC_141400.1, read on the forward strand.
GGGACCGCACAGATTAAGATTAATGTGACCGACGCAAATGACAACCCGCCGGTATTCACCAAAGAGATCTACAAGGTTCGACTGCTAGAAAACCTGCCAGAGGGCTCCTTAGCATTTCAGGTGAAAGCTACTGACGCCGACGAAGGTACAAACGCGGAAATTACCTACTCCTTCAGTGACATCGCAAATAATGCACGCCAGCTCTTTGCTCTGGACTCCAGGACAGGGGACATGAAGGTTACAGGCCCCTTAGATTATGAAGAGGGGAACTACTACGAAGCAAGTGTTGAAGGCAAGGACGGGGGCGGGTTGACCGCCCATGCCAAAGTGCACATAGACATTCTAGACGTGAATGACAACGAGCCAGCCCTTTCTCTCTTGCCTATCTTGAAACCGATACCCGAAGACTCGGTCCCAAGCACAGTTGTAGCTGTGATCAATGTCCGTGACAGAGACTCAGGGGATAACGGAGAAGTAAACTGCAAAATCGACGGCGATTTGCCTTTCAGACTAGAACCGTCATCAGAGAACACCTATAAACTAATAATAGCCAGTGCCCTGGACAGAGAAAACGTCTCCGCTTACAATATCACCATCACTGCCAGGGACCGGGGCGCGCCGGCGCTGTCCAGCGTGGCGGCGCTGGTGCTGGAGGTGTCGGACGTGAACGACAACGCGCCGGTATTCGAGGAGGCGGCCTACAGCGCGTACGTGCCGGAGAACAACGCGGCGGGCGCGGAGGTGGTGCGCGTGCGGGCGCGGGACGCGGACGCGGGCGCCAACGGGCGCGTGAGCTACTGGCTGGCGGGCGGCAGCGCGGGCGCGGCGGCGTACGTGTCGGTGGAGGCGCGGAGCGGCGCGGTGTACGCGCAGCGCTCCTTGGACTACGAGCAGTGCCGCGAGTTCGCGGTGGCGGTGCGGGCGCAGGACGGCGGGGCGCCGGCGCGCAGCTCGACGGCGACGGTGCGCGTCTTCGTGCTGGACCGCAACGACAACGCGCCGCGGGTGCTGTGGCCGGCGGCGGGAGCGGCGGGGGGATCGCCGTCGTCTTCGTCATTCGAGGTGGTGCCGCGCTCGGCCGAGGCCGGGTACCTGGTGGCCAAGGTGGTGGCGGTGGACGCGGACGCGGGGCGCAACGCGTGGCTGTCGTACGAGCTGGTGCAGGCGGCGGAGCCGGCGCTGTTCCGCGTGGGGCTGCACAGCGGCGAGGTGCGGACGGCGCGGGCCGTGTCGGAGAGGGACGCGGCGAAGCAGCGGCTGGTGGCCGTGGTGAAGGACCACGGGCAGCCGGCGCTGTCGGCCACGGCCACGCTGCACGTGGTGCTGGCCGAGAGCCTGCAGGAGGCGCTGCCGGCGCTGAGCGAGCGGGCGGCGGGCGCCGAGCCGCCGGCGGAGCTGCAGTTCTACCTGGTGCTGGCGCTGGCGCTGCTGTCGGCGCTGTTCGTGCTGAGCGTGGCGCTGGCCGTGCTGGCGCGGGTGCGGCGGGCCGGGCCGCCCGCCGTGCTGCGCTGCCTGGGCGCGCAGCGCTTCTCCGTGGCCGGCGCCGCCTTCCCGGCCGACTTCTGCGAGGGCACCTTGCCCTACTCCTACAACCTGTGCGTGGCGCCGGGCCGCGCCGCCGCCGAGGCCGCTTGGCTGCCGCCGCCGCTGCCCAGCCTGCCCGCGGAGGAGCTTCTCGGCGCGGAGGCCTGCGGGAAGCGGAGCCCGAGCGGCAGCGCCGACGCGGGAGAGCCGCCGGCGGACCCCGACGCCCCGCAGGTCTGTAAGCCCGCGCAGTCCGTGTCACTGAGCCTTTCCTAACCCATCGCTGGCGGTAGTGGGCTGTTGGCCTTCGTTTGTCTGCTCTTTTGGTAGCACTTAGTGCGAACCGGCGCTCCCTGCATCATCAGCTGTCACAACGTGTAGGGTCAGAGGGGAGGTATTTGCCATTCCACTTGTGCTGGATAAAATGGTACAGGTGTGGTGAACCTCTGAGACGTACTGAGCTCTGTTGATGTTGGACGTCGTCAAGGAAAAAAAATGACTGCAAAACACGTGCTGTCGAAAATGGCGTGTGTCAGTAACGCTGACCGCGTATCCTTGCTGTGCCGAATGAGATCCTTTACCCTTGTGAACCTCCGTCCTCTTTCTTTTGGTTTTCCCCGGGTTGCGTGGACGGGCAGTGCTCATCCGTGTGTCCACGAAGGAACGAAGGAAGGACCGGGGTAACCGCCTTCCCCTCAGAGCAGGCATCGAGCTTCGGGGCTTCTTGTTTCATCGGCGATCGCAGGTTCAGGTTCATATGAGAAGTTTTGTCTTCAAAACTTGACTAAAATTAGTACTACTTCGTTAGTAACGGTGAAGGCTGGTCCTTACTGTGTAGAAGGAGATCAGCTGATTCTGCATGACAGAGTCAGGAAAACGGGACGGTGTTGAAACTTCTCTCCTGAAATGTGTGTTTCCTTGAAAGGAGAAGTTACACGTTGTTCTTTCCTGATGAAGGAGGGTATTGTCTTCTGTGGTTTGGGTAAGGCTTCTGCAGAAATGCTAGCCGAGGTGGGACGGGTTAATTATTCCACGTATAGTTGCTCTGTTCAGTTCCCTCCACCGCCTTTTTTTTTTTTTTCCTTCTATCGTGAGTGGTAGTTCCCTCTGTCTTAAGGTTTCCTATCTGTCTTTCATACACAGGTGAAGGTGTTGAATGAGATCTCAAGGGGAAAAAAATCGTGTTTTGCATTTCACAAACTGTCTTTTTTTTCGATCTACCTATCCTCGATCGAGGGATCAAGCACTCTTTTCCCAAAGAGTGCTTGGACCTGGTAGATGACGTCGGCAGGGAAATAGTAAATCGAGGAATTCGGTTTCTCAGCCTCTTTTTGTGTCTGTCTCTTTACAAAGGGAGGGTTCTACTCATTCGGAGAACATATCTCAAACGAGAAAGGAATACTGCAAATGACAGCAATCAGGCACTTGAAGAAAGCCCATTTGGACATTTACAAATGGTCCCTATAGTTTAGGGTGTGCAGCTGTACATGTCTTCTGGTGTCCTACAGTATTTTGTGGAAAAGGTGTCCTACCAACATGAAGATTCAAGGATCAGATGAATACTTTATTAACAAGTCGAAATCCTTTACACCTTGACATCTGAGAAAATGAAAGCCTCTTACCAGTCGTTCAATATGTCGGATTAATTAAGTGTAAATGTGTATAAACGATACAAACCAAATTTGTGTGGCCTATTATCAAGTGAAATCGCCTGTTAAAATCCGTTAAATTTCCTTTCTTGGTATGAGCTGCATCTTTAGGTGTTCCGACAGTTTAACGATGTCTCCATTGTCTCGGTGACTTCATGCAGCTTTCCATTGCTCGCATCCAGTTCAATAGTACCATGAAAACAGACGTTTGTCGGGAATATAGGCGTGTAAGGAAAATTTGGAGCAAACCAAAGCTGTCGTATGGCTGCAATCACCCCCTACTCACCCCCACCCCCCATTTTTCTAGTGTGGGCTACAGAATGGACATAGGAGACAACGCAGATCTCCTCAGGAACTGAACGGGCTTAAGGGGCTGAGATTCTCTGTAGATTGACCCCCACGTTCTTCAGCCTTCTCCTCAGGAGCTGTATGTGGTTGGGGTCGTTAGTATCTCAGTTTCGGTGGGTTGATCCCATATTTTTCAGCCTTAAAATGTCTGAATGCAGTCAGTGGTCTTGGTGTAGTTAAATTGAAGAGTGTTCTACATGAACGGAAGTATTTAAAGCAAAGTTTCTGCAGATTGGGTTAGTGACCCCGTAATCTCTTCATCTCTGCGGGGCGGGGGTGTGTGTCTGCCTATCCCGTTTTATATCTCGAGGTATCTTTACTTTTACTATCTATGTAGCAGATATTCAAGCAAGACAGCTACAAAAATTCGTGTTGGAGTTTGTGCTTTTGAACTTAATGGGATAAGACTAATAATGTTCTGAACGACATATTGCGAAAACGTATTTTACTTTACATATATAGCCTTTAGCAAGTCATTTTTGCCATGCAGTAGAAAAACACGTCCACGGTAGACTTCTGCCAACCTCCTGGTTGTGATCACCTTTGACAAGACAGGAGCATATGACACCGTCAAAGAAGAGCTGGGCTGGAGAAGAGCGAAGGCAGGCGATCAGCGCTGGCCGGGGACCGGTGTGTCGGTGGCGGCGGTGCCGTCCCCGCGAGCTGCCCGTGGGCAAGGCAGGGCGGGCAGCGGTGGGCAGCGCTCGGTGCCTGCAGTGCCGGGAGGAGGCTGCGGGCGCCGCTGTTGACCGAGGAGGAGCGAGAGGAAGGCCGGAGCTCTGCAGGCAGCCCCGCCCGCTGCAGCCCGGCTCACTCACTCTCTCGCTCGCTATCTGTCTGTCTGTCTATCTTTCTCGGCTTTCGGGCGGTCTGCGAGCGTCCCCGCGGTGCGGAGCCGTGCTGCAGCGAGGCGGAGGGTCCGGCAGCAGCGGCCGAGAGCGGAGAGCCGGAGCCGTATCGTGGGTGTTCGGCGGGGAGGTGCCGGCCGTGTTGCGGTGCCGGCGGCGCCGCGGCGGCGATGAGCGCGTCGGGGAGGCGCTGGGTCCGGCGGGAGCGAGCCCTGCTGTGGTGCGTCCTGGTGGCGTTGTGGGAGGCGACGTGTGGGCAGCTGCGCTACTCGGTGCCCGAGGAGCTGCCAAAGGGCTCGTTCGTGGGCGACGTGGCCAAGGACCTGGGGCTGGAGCTGCCGGCGCTCCGCGACCGCGGCGTCCGCGTTGTCTCCGAAGGTCGGAGGCAGTATTTGGCCCTGCAGGGGAAGACGGGACATTTAGTGACGGCGGAGAGGATAGACAGAGAGCAGCTGTGCCGGCTGGTGGAGAAATGCGTGCTGCGGTGTGAGGTGATAGTGGAGGGGCAAATGCAGGTTTATGGCATCGAAGTGGAAATCACGGACATTAACGACAACGCGCCCAGCTTCCGAGAGGCAGAAATGGAGCTGAGAATGAGCGAGACGACAGCGCCGGGTTCACGGGTTCCCCTTCGGGATGCGCAAGACCCGGACTCGGGGTCGAACGCCCTGCAGAGCTACGAGCTGAGCGGCGACGAGCACTTCTCGCTGGCCGTGCAGGCGGGCCCCGGCGGCGCTCGTCGTCCCGAGCTGGTGCTGGCGAAGGCGCTGGACCGGGAGGAGGCGGCGTTTCACGAGCTGGTGCTGAGGGCGAGCGACGGCGGCGATCCGGCGCGGACGGGCACGGCGCGGCTGCGGGTGTCGGTGCTGGACGCGAACGACAACGCGCCCGTGTTCAGGCAGGCGGAGTACCCGGTGCGTGTGCCCGAGGACGTGCCCGTGGGCTCCACCCTTGTCACCGTCACGGCCACCGACGTCGATGAGGGGCTGAACGGGCACGTGAAATACAATTTCCATAAAATTTCAGACCGGGCGTCGGTACTTTTTCACCTGGACTCTGAGACAGGGGAAATATCCCTTAAGGAGGTTTTGGACTTTGAGGAGATCTCCACACATGACCTGGAGGTGCAGGCACGGGATGGAGGAGAGCTTTCTGATACGGCAAAAGTCGCGATCACGGTGACAGACGTCAACGACAACGCCCCCGAGATTTCAGTGAGGTCGGCGTTGAGCGCGATCTCGGAGGACGCGCCGCCGGGGACAGTGGTGGCCCTGTTACACGTGCAGGACCGGGACTCGGGGGCGAACGGCGAGGTGCGGTGCAGCATCGCGGAGCGGCTGCCGTTCCGGCTGGAGAAGTCGTTTGAGGACTACTACCGCGTGGTGACGGCGCGGGAGCTGGACCGGGAGGAGGTGTGGGAGTACAACGTGACGGTGCGGGCGGCGGACGGCGGTTCGCCGTCGCTGCGGAGCAGCGCGGTGCTGGCGCTGCGCGTGCTGGACGTGAACGACAACGCGCCGGTGTTCGCGGAGGCGCGGTACAGCGCGCGGCTGGCCGAGAACAACGCGGCGGGCGCGCTGGTGCTGACGGTGCGGGCGACGGACGCGGACTGGGGGGCGAACGCGCGCGTGCGGTACCGGCTGGGGGAGGGTCTTGTGCGGGGCGCGCCGCTGTCGTCGTACGTGTCGGTGCAGGCGGAGACGGGCGCGCTGTACGCGCTGCGCTCGTTCGACTACGAGGAGGTGCGCGAGGTGGGGCTGTGGGTGCGGGCGGAGGACGGCGGCGCGCCGGCGCTGAGCAGCAACGTGTCGGTGCGGCTGGTGATCGTGGACGAGAACGACAACGCGCCGCAGGTGCTGTACCCGCCGGCGGCGTCGTCATCGTCGTCGGCGAGCGCGGGGTTGGGGTCGCGGTCGGGGTCGGTGTGGGGCTGGTCGGGCGTGGAGCTGGCGCCGCGGTCGGCGGAGCCCGGGTCGCTGGTGGCCAAGGTGGTGGCGGTGGACGCGGACGCGGGTCAGAACGCGTGGCTGTCGTACGAGCTGGCCAAGGCGACGGAGCCGGGGCTGTTCCGCGTGGGGCTGCACAGCGGCGAGGTGCGGACGGCGCGGTCGCCGCTGGCCCGCGACGCGTCGCGGCAGAGCCTGGTGGTGGTGGTGAAGGACCACGGGCGGCCGGCGCTGTCGGCCACGGCCACGCTGACGGTGGTGCTGGCCGAGAGCGTGGCCGAGCTGCTGTGGGAGCTGGGCAGCGCGGCGGCGGCGGCGGCGGCGCCGGGCGAGGCGGCCGGCGGGCTGACGCGGTGGCTGGTGGTGGCCGTGGCGGCCGTGTCCTGCCTGTTCGTCGCCTTCCTGCTGCTGCTGCTGGCGCTGCGCCTGCGGCGCTGGCGCCGCTCGCAGCTGCTGGCGGCGGGCAGCGGCGCCCTGCGCGGCGTGCCGGCCTCGACCTTCGTGGGCATCGACGGCGTCCGCGCCTTCCTGCACTCCTACTCGCACGAGGTGTCGCTCACCGCCGACTCGCGCAAGAGCCAGCTCCGCTTGTCGGGCGCCAGCTGCTGCGACACCCTGCCGGCCCGGCCGCCGCCCGACGAGCCCGCGCCGCTGCTCGGGGAGGACCCTGCCGGCGCCCGCCGCGCGGACCCGGCCGCTGCCCCGGTGAGTGTTACACTTGGGTGGGGGCAGGAGAAGTGTGGGGCTGCTGCTGACTGTGTTTCGTTGGAGTGGGGCTTTGTGGCTTTATCATGAGCCAGGTCATTTCTCTTTTTGTCCCCTGACCAGTGTATTTCCTGTTTTCCTGTCAATCTTCTGAACGGATGTGTTGCATTATTAAGAAATGGAAGTCTGCATTGTTAGCAGGGCCAGATACATTCTTGAAGCACATACAGCTGAGTAAGATGAGATTGTCTTTAAAAGGAACTTTAATGCCCCCATCTATAACCTAGCTTTCTCAGCCTTTCTGTTTCCCCACAATAACATGGTGAGCAGCAAAATGTCTTTGCTTTTGTCCGTGCTTTGATGTTTGTGCACGGGATGGAGGCATGGGGCTGCACAAGGACTGGTCCCTTGACGATATCTCTCTGCCTGTTGTGAAGATGAGAGAGAATGGCAAATGGGGTGACTATTTGAGAAAGTCTGTAGGTGGCTGCGTGTAAGGTCTACTGGAGGAATTGGGAGATGTGTTTTGCTGACTCCCCGTCTTTTAATGTTGACTTAGTTAAAACGGAGCTGGATGTGCCTTGACTTGAAAACATCTGCTATGGCAATAGCCATGCGAGGTCTGGAGGGGAGTGATTCAAAGTGAAGGGGGAGACGTAAGGAAGGAGATAATGGCCCTTCGCAGATGTTCACTGACCCAGCCTCTCCTGGAGGAGTGCTGTCATTTTACTTCCAGAACCGCCATGTTTCTTCTTTGAAGTGTAGTGAGCAGACAAATGTATCTTCCATCTTACGACAGAGATGTAAAGGTAAGTATGTGAAATCCATGGTGTGATGTTGGTGCATTTCATAGAGAAACAGTCTGGTCAGCTGCCCCTTTGATGAGAAGTGCTTGCAAATGACGAGGGTCAAAGAATACCATGCAGGATGTGAAGGGTTGGGGGAGCTGTGCGTGATGGGTTCTTGAAGGATGCAAATTATGCAATTTGCTCCTTTCCCTGTTCAGTGCCCAGCTGTGGTACCATATAATGTGAGTTTTGGCTTCCCAAGTACTTTTGACCAAGCAGAGGTTGCTCCAGCTGTATTGGGTGATTGGGAGCCCTGGGAGGATCCTCGTGTGTGTTTGCATGTCTTCATCAGTGCTTAACTTGCAGCTTACTTGTGAGAAATGCCTTAATGGGAGCTGCAAGGAGAGGAAACTACACATGCACTACTTAGTAAACACCTTAATTATGTATCTACACTAAGTGCCATAATCTAGAAGAGTATGTACTTGTCCCTTCATTTCTGCGTGGAGTTAACGTCTTGGTCGTTGTAATGATCTGAAGGTGGGCCGTTGTCTCAGATAATGTGTGGGAGAGATCATATCTGTTACATTTTATCTGACTGTCCAGTACATTATTGTCATGTTTACAGCTGTAAAGAGAAAGACTTTCATAGACATGTTTCCTTAAAAGGTGAGTGAAAGAAATATGCTCTTGCTTGTTCCACACACATGTTGAGAAGTCAAACATTACCCATGGTAAGAAGTTGTGTGTGCAACTGCTCTTTGGGTGGAGTCTGTCTGCCAAAGATAAAGATTAATGACAACGATGTGAACTGTCAGGGGTTTGAGAAGTGTCTTGGGGGTGTGGTGTGTGAGGAGGTACTGGTGGAGACAAGGTTAATTCCCAGGCTTCATTGCTGGACTAGATAAAATGAGTCTGAAAGTGTCATGGGTTTGGATATGCCACTGCTCAAAATGCCCACTGGCCAAGTGGTGAGTTCATCAGTTTGCTTTCATGTTGCACGGTGTTTCCTGTGAATGGCAGTTATTGAGCATTGTAAGAGTTGGTCCAAAGAACAGCCTTGTCTCAACCTTGTCATCAGGGATATGGACAACAAGGTACCCCGAAACTTAGGCCAATATCTTGACATGAATCTGCAACGGCCTGCCTGAGACGCAGTTGCTAATCCCCAGCATGGAATGCCAGGCTTGTGAGGTCATTATGCCCCGGACAGAGCAAGGATGAGAGCTGAACAACTTGTTCATCTGGCAAAAAACCGCAGAAGGATAAGAGTGCTGGTATATGCATCTCCCTTCTAGAAACCTTGTGAGGGGAGATAAAGGCTGAAAGAGGGAGCCTTGCAGAGGCAAGATGGCTCTGTTTTGGCTAAAGAGTGTTGTGCCATTTGCTGGTACCAGGGACGAGCCTGAGCTGACCAGGTGGACCACATAACTGCTGTCAGGAAAGACTGATCAGCTTTGATGGAGCCAAGAAGAGGCAGAGATACAGAGGAGGAGCGAGGTGTGTTGCTTGGCATAAAAGATGGCTCCTCGGCAACTGAACTTTGGAAGCTTTCCCCACCAAGGATCACAATGATCGTTAGGACTGGCGGGATACTGCCTGGACCTGGGATCACAGGGACACCTTGGACCCACGGTGGTAGCTATCTATCTCTTTCCTCTTTTCACTTTGCTTTTCACTTTCCTTTCACCCTCTTTACCTATCGCATGCTACTTTATGGGCAAACAATAAAGTTTCCCTGTTTAATTGAAGCAAACCCCTTTGGTGGGGTTGCCTTAATTTTGTGCTTCGAGATCACAGCAAACAAACCATCACGAGTCCACTGAGTGGACCATGACAAGCATAGGTGTACACTTCACATTAACATTTGAGTGATATGAATCCTCCGAGTTGCCCATGTGCTGAAGAAGGATGATGGTGTCTTTAAGCTGATCCTTCGATGCCTGAGACTTTCTCAGAGCTGTGTATTGGTTGTGCCCTTGAGAATGTATTATGTTTCTTTGAAGTAGTATGATGAGCAGAGGAACCTCCTTGCATGCATCCGTGTTGTGATCCTTGTTCTCAGTAGGGAGGAGTTGTGTGTGCAACTTTTCTTTCAGTGGTGTCTCTCTGTAAAGGTGGCCTTTGTGTTGCGTAATGTTTGGGCAGGGTAAAGAATTGTGTCTGTCCAGAGACAGGGCAGGTGAAAAAGTTTGCTGTGCGATAATTGGAAATGTCTAAAAGATGGAAAGGTGGTATAAAAGTTCAGTTTGACCTAGTTGTTTGATGAGACCCACAGTTGTAGTTCCATGTATTTTCCCTTTGTTATTGACCAAAAAAATGACATTGAGGAACTGTGGCTGTAGTCTTTGGTGTGAACTTCTGTGTGAGCCTCCTGTGGACATTTTTACAAACTAGATACTCTTCTTGTGTACCTATTACAGTTGACATAATCTGAAAACTTAAGCCATGATTCCTTCACTTCTCTAGGTTTCCTTTTCCTGCCTTCTTTGCTAACCAGGTCTAAAGCTGAGCCTCACTCTGACTGGTAACCCTAAAACATTCAGAAATCTCTTATAATGATGGACTGGGGAAGCAGTTTCCAGCTATAGCTTGAAAGTGTTCAGCTAACACAACAAGAGTTTGATAACCTCCTGTTTCCTTAAAATGTCACTGGATGACATGCTCTTTTGCCTGTGGTAGACATATAGCCAAAATACTGGATGTTGTCTGTGGTGCCAGTAAAGGCTGTGAATGAAGAGGAAGGAAGGAGAGTGGCTATCTGTGAACAGGGAAAATAGGTGGGTCAATATGGTTTTGACTGAGCAATGGTTTGATGTCATGCCTATTGCCAAGGCCTGTGCCATTCATGCTCTGATCCTGATTTCCCTGTCCTGAAATGCAATGACAGTCCTCCAGCAATAAAGTATTTGCACAATAAACGTGCCTGTGAAGCAATGATGCATGGGTAGAATGACTTGTAATTCCTATGTGAAACCTCTTTTACCCATCTGTATCTCCCTGTAACATTGTGATGTAGAGTTTCTTCATAGTTGTAATTACAGTTTCTTTCAGGCCTTCATTTTCTGGAAGGTTGCAGTTCATTTTCCCTATTTCTGGCCAGTGATTTTTGCATTTGAAACTGTGTGTGCTGTTTTGCACCAAATAGTTACTTCAGCCACGTAAGGCAGAATTTGATGTGTGAGGAAAATGGAGTGAAGGTAAAAGAGAATCTGCTGTAATTTCTCAGAAGACTGAGCTTGAGAAAGAGGCTCATGATAAGCTCTTTACACTGATGGCTTCATGTTTGTGGGAGGTGAGCAGGCCACAGAGTAGAAAAAAATTGCTGAGAGTTGGTGACTATGGCTTCAAATGAATCCCTTACTATGTTGTCCAGAGTAAAACATTAGGTCTGCACTTTCAGCTTGAGATATGAATGATTTCCAGGTGCTCTCAGGGATGATTTTTGACACCCACAGTGAAGACCAAGAAGACTTCCTAGTGAGTTTCTCTGGCAAAACTTTCCCTCCAAAGCTTCCTTGCCTTGCTTGCCTGTTCAATGCGTTTGTTTTTCTTTTCTTGGTTTGCTTTGTATGTAGGTTTACTTGTAATTACCAGCATAGCTTTGTTTAGCAATGCATCATGTGTTAGTGCCTCTTGCTACAGAGGATGTGAAAGAAGGCCGGAGATGTGAGGGTATCTCTGTGTTCTGTTTTTGTTGGGGAGAACAGAAGTAAACACAACCTTAGCAGAAGTGGCATCCCTGTGGAGCAGTGCGTGTGGTAAAAGAGGGGAGGAAATTCCCCCTAAGCCATTAATTTGATGACCCGTTCTCTGTTGGATGACTGCTCTTCTTTTAGCTTGGCTGTTTATCATTCAAGTGCTTTAGAATCCTTTTTTTTTTTTTTTTTTCCTCTGAGTAGTGGTGAGCAGAAAAATGTACCTTGTTGTACTTCTTGGTGTGATCATGGTGCGTCATCATCTCATGATACGTTTTTGTCAATTCTGAGAAGATCAGAAGCAAACCTGCCAGTTGTGTAGGATTGGAGAGATGACAAGGGAGTTCTGTGTGTGAGGCTGTAGAAGAAGAGAGGGTAATTTCCTTCCTTGTCATAGTTAACACAACTGTGTGCCTAATGCAGTACTATTCAATTTGAGTTTCTTCTACTCAATATGTTTGGCCTAATAAATATTATTCCTCTTGATCTGTTCATTTCTGTATGTTTCTAGACCTCAGGGTGTCTGATCGCACATGGAAGGTCCCGTCTGTTCCAGTGGTCTGAGTGCAGGGGCAGTTCCCACACACACTTGTGATGTTTACAGCTGTACAGAGGAAGGCTCTCACAGACACACGTGTGCTCCCAGAGGCACACTTGTCTGTAGTGTAAGAATGCAAAACCACCATCTCTATTGCAGTGCAGAGTGGCAAGCCGGCCCAGGCAAGGTTTCCATGAACAGACTGGGCGCCAGTGGACAAACACATGCAGGGTGTGAGCTGCCTGCTCAGTTGGAAAGACATGGATTTGACATGTGGCCTGTTGGAAGGATAAGGAACTGACTAGAGGGCTGCGTCCAAAGTATTATAGACAATGGCTCAATGTCCAAGTGAAAAACAATGATGTGTGGTGTCCCTCAAGGGTCTGTAGTGGCACCAGTACTGTTTAGTATCTTCATAGACAGTGGGATTGAGTGCACCCCCAGCAAATTTGCAGATGACAGCAAGCTGAGTGCTGTCATTGATTTGCTAGAGGGAAGGAATGCAAATTTGCCTAAGAATGCAAAAGAATAGTGCAGTGCTCCAAATGCAGGGTGGCAACCCAGGTCAGTGTTCCATGAACAGACTGGGGCTGCAGATTTGCTAGCAGAAAGGGATGCCATCCAGAGGGATCTTGACAGGGTTGAGAAGTGGTCCTACATGTAAGTGTAATGAATTAAACTAGGCCAAGTACAAGGTCCTGTACTTTTGTGGGCAATCCCCAGTTTCAGTACAGGCTGTGTGATGAATGGATTGAGAGCAGCTCTGAGAAGAAGGACTTGTGCGTAGTGGTGGGTGACAAATGGGACATGAGCTGGCAATATACACTTGCTGCCCAGAAAGGTGAGGTTTGTATTTCAGAGGGTGTTTTCTTCTTGCATCCCCCTTTTCCCAAAGAGTTGTACTTGGTTTAATGTGGAGTTTGCTTTATGCTAATGTTTTTCTGTACTTTTTTGTGTGTTTTTTTGTTTTGTTTTGTTTTGTTTTAATGACCCCCTGGACAGACAATGTACATGCATTGCTGCCTGCTGCTGGGTTACTCTAGAATGGAGCACTAAGTCCCAAGTGTAAGAACGGCTTCTTCAACAAAGAATTCTAAAATGGTGGTTGGAGAAAGGAGAGAAGTGGAAGATGATGCAGAGCAGCCTCCAATGTGCCAGTGAAAAGTAACAAAGACAGGAGTGAAGGGCAGCCTTTTGCGAGGACTCCTTTTGATGGAGCATCTTCATTGCTGCCTCGTGCTATTGGTCAGGATTTGGAAAATCAATGTGGCCAGTGACATTCCAGTATGATGCAGATCTGCAGAAAGGGTGAGAAAGAAATAATTCAGACTCAAATGATACAAAATGCTGTGCAATGCGTGGTGGAGACTGTGCTTTCAGACTCGTAGGATTAGAATCGTAGTATTCTGTACGTCATATTAAGAGAACTTTATATCTATATTATATCACTGTTACAAGAAAAATTTTGTGGTGTGGAAATAACACAACCATGGGAGCCGTCTTAATTCTTTCGGGTCGGGATGACCTGGAGGATCACAGAAGAGCTGGGCTGGAGAAAAGTGAAGGCAGGCGATCAGCGCTGGCCGGGGACCGGTGTCTCGCTGGCGGCGGTGCCGTCCCCGCGAGCTGCCCGTGGGCAAGGCAGGGCGGGCAGCGGTGGGCAGCGCTCGGTGCCTGCAGTGCCGGGAGGAGGCTGCGGGCGCCGCTGTTGACCGAGGAGGAGCGAGAGGAAGGCCGGAGCTCTGCAGGCAGCCCCGCCCGCTGCAGCCCGGCTCACTCACTCTCTCGCTCGCTATCTGTCCGTCTGTCTGTCTTTCTCGGCTTTCGGGCGGTCTGCGAGCGTCCCCGCGGTGCGGAGCCGTGCTGCAGCGAGGCGGAGGGTCCGGCAGCAGCGGCCGAGAGCGGAGAGCCGGAGCCGTATCGTGGGTGTTCGGCGGGGAGGTGCCGGCCGTGTTGCGGTGCCGGCGGCGCCGCGGCGGCGATGAGCGCGTCGGGGAGGCGCTGGATCCGGCGGGAGCGAGCCCTGCTGTGGTGCGTCCTGGTGGCGTTGTGGGAGGCGGCGTGGGGGCAGCTGCGCTACTCGGTGCCCGAGGAGCTGCCGAAGGGCTCGTTCGTGGGCGACGTGGCCAAGGACCTGGGGCTGGAGCTGCCGGCGCTCCGCGACCGAGGCATCCGCATCATAGACAGAGGTCGGATGCCGCACTATTTCGCCCTGCAGGGGAAGACGGGACATTTAGTGACGGCGGAGAGGATAGACAGAGAGCAGCTGTGCCGGCTGGTGGAGAAATGCGTGCTGCGGTGTGAGGTGATAGTGGAGGGGCAAATGCAGGTTTATGGCATCGAAGTGGAAATCACGGACATTAACGACAACGCGCCCAGCTTCAAGGACGTTGAGCTGGAGGAGACAATAAGCGAGACGACAGCGCTGGGTTCGCGGTTTCCCCTGGCCGAGGCTCACGACCCGGACTCGGGGTCGAACGGCCTGCAGAGCTACGAGCTGAGCGGCGACGAGCACTTCTCGCTGGCCGTGCAGGCGGGCTCCGGCGGCGCTCGTCGTCCCGAGCTGGTGCTGGCGAAGGTGCTGGACCGGGAGGAGGCGGCGTTTCACGAGCTGGTGCTGAGGGCGAGCGACGGCGGCGATCCGGCGCGGACGGGCACGGCGCGGCTGCGGGTGTCGGTGCTGGACGCGAACGACAACGCGCCCGTGTTCAGGCAGGCGGAGTACCCGGTGCGTGTGCCCGAGGACGTGCCCGTGGGCTCCACCCTCGTCACCGTCACGGCCACCGACGTTGACGAGGGGCTGAACGGGCACGTCAAATACTCTCTGAAGAAAATCACCGAGAAAGCCTCCCGGATATTCCTGTTGGATGCCGAGACGGGATCGATCACGCTGGTGCAGAGCCTGGACTTCGAGGAAGACGACTCGTACGAACTGGAGGTGCAGGCACGGGACGGCGGGGGATTATTCGACACGGCGAAAGTCGGGATCGCTGTGAGCGACGTCAACGACAATGCGCCCGAACTGACTGTTTCGTCGGCGCTGAGCGCGATCTCGGAGGACGCGCCGCCGGGGACGGTGGTGGCCCTGTTACACGTGCAGGACCGGGACTCGGGGGCGAACGGCGAGGTGCGGTGCAGCATCGCGGAGCGGCTGCCGTTCCGGCTGGAGAAGTCGTTTGAGGACTACTACCGCGTGGTGACGGCGCGGGAGCTGGACCGGGAGGAGGTGTGGGAGTACAACGTGACGGTGTGGGCGGCGGACGGCGGTTCGCCGTCGCTGCGGAGCAGCGCGGTGCTGGCGCTGCGCGTGCTGGACGTGAACGACAACGCGCCGGTGTTCGCGGAGGCGCGGTACAGCGCGCGGCTGGCCGAGAACAACGCGGCGGGCGCGCTGGTGCTGACGGTGCGGGCGACGGACGCGGACTGGGGGGCGAACGCGCGCGTGCGGTACCGGCTGGGGGAGGGTCTTGTGCGGGGCGCGCCGCTGTCGTCGTACGTGTCGGTGCAGGCGGAGACGGGCGCGCTGTACGCGCTGCGCTCGTTCGACTACGAGGAGGTGCGCGAGGTGGGGCTGTGGGTGCGGGCGGAGGACGGCGGCGCGCCGGCGCTGAGCAGCAACGTGTCGGTGCGGCTGGTGATCGTGGACGAGAACGACAACGCGCCGCAGGTGCTGTACCCGCCGGCGTCGTCGTCGTCGTCGTCGGCGAGCGCGGGGTTGGGGTCGCGGTCGGGGTCGGTGTGGGGCTGGTCGGGCGTGGAGCTGGCGCCGCGCTCGGCGGAGCCCGGGTCGCTGGTGGCCAAGGTGGTGGCGGTGGACGCGGACGCGGGTCAGAACGCGTGGCTGTCGTACGAGCTGGCCAAGGCGACGGAGCCGGGGCTGTTCCGCGTGGGGCTGCACAGCGGCGAGGTGCGGACGGCGCGGTCGCCGCTGGCCCGCGACGCGTCGCGGCAGAGCCTGGTGGTGGTGGTGAAGGACCACGGGCGGCCGGCGCTGTCGGCCACGGCCACGCTGACGGTGGTGCTGGCCGAGAGCGTGGCCGAGCTGCTGTGGGAGCTGGGCAGCGCGGCGGCGGCGGCGCCGGGCGAGGCGGCCGGCGGGCTGACGCGGTGGCTGGTGGTGGCCGTGGCGGCCGTGTCCTGCCTGTTCGTCGCCTTCCTGCTGCTGCTGCTGGCGCTGCGCCTGCGGCGCTGGCGCCGCTCGCAGCTGCTGGCGGCGGGCAGCGGCGCCCTGCGCGGCGTGCCGGCCTCGACCTTCGTGGGCATCGACGGCGTCCGCGCCTTCCTGCACTCCTACTCGCACGAGGTGTCGCTCACCGCCGACTCGCGCAAGAGCCAGCTCCGCTTGTCGGGCGCCAGCTGCTGCGACACCCTGCCGGCCCGGCCGCCGCCCGACGAGCCCGCGCCGCTGCTCGGGGAGGACCCTGCCGGCGCCCGCCGCGCGGACCCGGCCGCTGCCCCGGTGAGTGCCTCTGACCAGGCTTTCCCCGCTACGCTTCCCTCTGCTGCTTCCAGGCGCTTTCCAAGCGTAGTTCTGCGTCCTGCGGAGGGAGGTTGGGTTCCCAGGAAGGTGAAGCTTTGCTCCGCAACGCACTGTGCGCTGGTGCCTCTCGCTGCGTGGCGGTGAACGTGGGCTTGTGGCTGAGCGTTACAGTTGTTGTGGGGGGGCAGGGGAGGTGTTGGTCTCCTGCTGGCTGGAGTTTCGTTGGAGCGGGGCTTTGTGGTTTTCTGTGTTAGATGTTTTTCACTGTCCCAAGTTACTCCTGGACGTCTGCTGCTGTTTTACTTTCAGAACCATGATGTTTCTTCTCTGGTGTAGTTAGCGAAGAAATGTATCTCTGTCTGAGTACAGAGATGTGAAGATACGTGTGTGAAGTTTGTGGTGTGATGGTACTGCATTTTCTAGAGAAACAGTCTGGGCAAGTGGCTTTGTGATGAGAAGTGCCTGCAAATGGTGAGGGTCAAAGAACGCTATGCAGGATGTGAAGGGTTGGAGAGGAGAGTCGTGGAAGATATGGGTGATGGGCTGTTTCAGGATGCAAGAGGTAGCTTTTGCTCCTTTCCCGGTTCAGTGCCCAGCTGTGGTATTATACAATGGGAGTTTCATCTTGCCAATTAAGCTCCCCCTGAGATGTTTTAGTCCAACCGTATTGAGAGCCCTGGGAGGTTCTTCCTGTGTGTTTGTACGTTGTCGTGATCTACTGAACTAGCATCTTAATTCTGAAGTACTTATAAATGCCATAAGGGGAGCTTGGGAAGAGCCAACAATTTATTCTTTCCCAACTAAATACCTGGCTTTTGTATCTTCGTGCAATGCCATAATCTAGAAGAGTATGTACTGGACCCTTCACTTCTGCATGGGGTTAACTTCCTGCCTTGCTCCTTCTAAAAATCTCAATGTGGACCTCTGTCTCTGATAATCTGTGGGATCTGTTACATGTCTCTGACTGTCCCGTATGTGATTTTCAGTTTTATGCCTGTGAAGTGAAAGGCTGCTGTAGACATGTTTCCTTAAGATGTGAGTAGAAGAAATGCTCTTGCTTGTCCTATGCAAGACAAGACAAATACTATCAAAGGTAGGGAGAAATTGTCTGTGCATCTTCTTTTTATCTGGACCCTATCTGCAAATTATGAAGATCAGTGACAATGATGCGAGCCATGAAAGTTTTGAAGAGAGTCTTGGGGGTGCTGTGTGTGAGAAAATACTGGTGGAGACATGGCATGTGTTTTGTAAATCCAGAATGTAAGTCTGAGGGATTTTGGATTTGGCTTTTGGATATGCCACTGCTCAGAATCCAGATGGCCAAGATGTGGGTCCGTCAGTTTGCCTATCAGCATGCTGAAGTAGGATGATGGTGTCTTTGAGCTGATCCTTTGGTGACTGAGTCTTTCTTGGAGCTGCATATCGCTTATGCCCCTGAGAACCTTTTACATTTCTTTGAAGTGTTGTGATGAGCAGAGAAATCACTTTACATGTTCCTGTGTTCTCATCCTTGTTCTCAGTAGGGAGGAGTTGTGTGTGGAACTTTCAATGCTGTCTGTCTGCAAAAGTAGGTTTTTGTTAGGTGATGTTTAATCAGGGTGAAGCATTCTGTCTGTCCAAAGACAGGGCAGTTGAAAAAGTTTGCTGTGGTAGAATTGGAAATGTCTAAAAATTGTAAAGACAGTGTAAAAGTTCAGTTTGTCCCAGATTTTAGATGAGGCCCACAGCTATGGTTCCATGCATTTTCCCTTTTATCGTTTCAGAGAAATATACGTTAAGGAACTGTGGCTATGGTCTTTGACGTGAGCTCCTGGTTGAGCCTCCTGTGGACTTTCTAACAACTAGTTAACTTTGTTGTGTACCTACTACACTTGACATAATCTGAAATGTTAAGCTATGATTCCTTCACTCCTGTAGGTTTCTTTCTTGCCTTGTTTTTTTTGGGGGGTGTGTGTTCGTTTGTTTGCTTTGGTCCAAGTCTAAATCTGGTCTTCATTCTGGCTAGTAACGCTTAAAAATCAAAAGAACTTTTGCAGTTGTTGGGGTGGGGAAGCAGTTTCCATCCATACCTTGAAGGTGTACAGCTGCTAAAAGAAAGAATTGGACATCCTTCTGTATGTTACTGAATAAAGTGCTTTTTGGCATGTGGCCAAAGTATTGGGATATTGTCTGTGGAGCAACTAAAGGTTGTGAATGTTGTGAAAGGAGGATGAGAAGCTGCCTTTGAACCAGGAAAACAGATGGGGCAATGTGGCTTTGGCTGAGCAATGGTTTGATGTCATGCCTTGTTCCAAGGCCTGTGCCATTCACCTTGTGATCCTGGTTTCCCTGTCCTGAAAGGCAATGACAGTCCTCCAGCAATAAAGCATTTGCTTTTTCAGCTGTAGCATTTTCTACTTCAGCAACAAAATATTTGGATACCTGCTCCACCAAGGACCTCCGTGTGCTGCAGGGGGACATCCTGTGTCACCATGGTCTTCATCATGGGCTGCAGGGGGATCTCTGCTCCGGCACCTGAAGCACCTCCTTCTCCACTGGCATCTGCAGCTTTGTTTCTCTCATATATTCTTGTTCCTCTCTCCCAGCTGCTATTGGACAGCAGATTTTAACCCTTCTTAAATACGATATGACAACAGGACCAGTAGTGGGTCCATCTTGAAGCCAGCTAAACGGGCTCTGTGGTACATGAATGAAGCTTCTGTCATCTCCTCCCAGAAGCCACCCCTGTAACCCTCCTGGTACAAAAACCTTGCCACACAAACCCAATATACAAAAGACAGAGACGTCGATATCCTTCTATTTCCTAAGAAGTCACTGAATGAAATGCCCTTTTGCCTGTTGCTGACCTATGGCCGAAAGTTTGGTATTGTCCATGTTGCAACTAAATGCAGTGAATGCAGAGTGAGGAGAGCGAGAGGCTGGTTTCAAACCAGGAAATTAAATGGGTCAGTGTGGCTTTGGCTGAGCAGTGGTTTGACATCGTGCCTGGTGCCAAGGCCTGTGCCATTCATGCTGAGATTCTGCTTTCGCTGTGCTGAAAGACAGTGACAGTCCTCCAGCAATAAAGTATTTACACAATAACTGTACATGTTGAACAATGATGCATGGGTAGAACAGCTTATAATTCCCATGTGAAACCTCCTTTACCCATCTGTATCTCCCTGTAAGATTGCAATGTGGAGTTTCTTCATAGTTGTAATTACAGTTTCTTTCAGGCCTTTGTTTCCTGGAAGGTTGTGGTTCATTTTCTCCATTTGTGGATGATGATTTTTGCATTTGAAACTGTGTGTGTTGTTTTGCAGCAAATAGTTGCTTCAGCCATGTAAGACAAAATTTGATGTGTGAGGAGAAAGAAGCAGAAGCTCAAAGAGACTCTAGTAATTTCTCGGAAGCCTGAGCTTGAGAAAGAGGTCCATGATAAGGTGTTGACACTTATGGCTTGCTGTTGTAGAGGAGCAGGCCATAGAGTAGGAAAAAATTGCTGAAAGACGATGAGTATTTCTCTAAAATGAAACTCCCTACTGTGTAGTCCAGAGTGAGACTTCAGGGCTGCACTTGCAACTTGAGACATGAATGACTTCCAGGTGCTCTCAGTGGTTAATTTCAAGGCCTGCCGTGAAGACTGAGCTGTCCTTAGGGTGCATTTTCTCTCCTGGGCTCCTGTGTATGTAGCTTTAGTTGTAATTATCAGCATAGCTTTATTTAGCAATGGGTCATGTGTTCGTGCCTCTTGCTCTTGCTATAGTGGGTGTGCAAGGCAGGACACGTGAAGGTATCTCTGTGTTCTGCTTTTGTTAGAGGGAATAGATGTAAACGTGACCTTAGCAGAAGTGGCATCTTTGTTGAACCATGTGTGTGGTAAAAGAGGGGAGGCGATTCCACCTAAGGCAGCAGTTTGATGAATCATTCTCTGTTGAATGACTGGTTGTCCTTTGGTTTTGGTTGTTAATCACTGGTGTGCTTTAGAATCCTTCTGTTTCTTCTCAGAATGGTGGTGAGCAGAAAAATGTACCTCCTTTCTTGGTGTGATCATGGAGCATCACGATCTCATGATATACTTTTGCCAAATACGAGACGGTCAGAAGGACATAGTTAACACAGGCAATTTGAGTTGCTTCTGCTTAATATCTTTGGCCTCAGCAATAGGATTCTACCTGATCCATTCATTTCTGTATGTTTCTAATTCTTGCCTTGCTTGTTGTCATAAGCTACAGCTTGACCTCAGGGTGTGCTGTGTAGAAGGTCCCATCTGTTCCAGTGGTCTGAGTGCAGGGCCAGTTCCCACATACACCTTGAATGTTTACAGCTGTACAGAAGAAGGCTTTCACAGACATATGTGTGCTCGCAGAGGCACACTTGTCTGTAGCAAAAGAATGCAAAGCCATCACTGCTGCAATGCTCCAAGTGGAGAGTGGCAAGCCAGCCCAGACAAGGTTTCCAGGAACAGACTGAGGGGCAGTGGGAGAGTGTGTGCAGGGTGTCCCCCCCATGGTCCCCAAAACATGCTGCCTGTTCAGTTGGAGAGACCCGGATTTGCTGTGTGATCTGTTAGATGGATCAGGAACTGGTGGATGTCCGTGTCCAAAGAGTTATAGTCAATGGTTCAATGTGCAAGTGGAAACCAGTAACGTGATGTCCCTCAAGGGTCTGTAGCAGGAACAGTACTATTCACTGTCTTCATAGACACTGGGATTAAGGGCAGCCTCAGCAAATTTACTGATGACACTAAGCTGAGTGGTGCGGTTGATTTGGTGGAAGGAAGGGATGCTATCCAGAGGGACCTTGACTAACTTGAGAGGTGGGCAGACCTGTCAGTGTCATGAAGTTCAACAAGGCCAAGTGCAAGGTCCTCCACCTGGGTTGGGGCAATCCCCACTTTCAATACAAGTGGAGGAGTATGGATTGAGAGCATCTCTGAAGAGAAGGAGTTGTGGGTAGTGGTGGGTGACAAATGGGACATGAGCTGGCAATGTGCACTTGCTACTCAGTAAGCCAAGCATACCCCAGTCTGCCTAACAAGTAGCATGGGCAGCAGGTCGAGCAAGGGAAATCTCCTCCCCTACCATACTTTTGGGAGATCCTGCCTAGAGTGCAGCTCTGGGGCCCACACTACAAGACAGACATGAACCTGTTAGATCTGGTCCAGAGGAGAGCCACAACATTGTCAAAGGACTGTTCCTAAGAGGAATGGCTGGAGGAGTTGGGGTTCTTCAGGTTGGAGAAGAGAAGGCTCTGGGAAGAACTTATTGTGGCTTTTCAGCGCATGAAAGGGGCTTAAAAGAAAGATTGGGAGAGACTTTTACTAGGGCCTGTTGTGACAGGGAAAGGGGCAGGGGTTTTGAACTGAAAGAAGGCAGGTTCCATTGGACATGAGGAAGAAATGTTTTACAATAAATGTCGTGAGACCCTGGAACAGGTTGCCCAGCGAATTTATGTATGCACCACCATTAAAAGGGTTCAAGCTGAGGCTGGATGGGGCTTTCAGCAACCTGATCTGGTAAAGGATGTGCCAGCCCGTGGCAGAGGGGTAGACCTGATGGTCTTTAAAGTTCCCTTCCAACTCATAACTTTCTTTGGTCTATGAAAGACTTGACATGGCTTTGCACTTTCCAGTTTTCAGCCCCTCAAATATGGAGACACAAAATAGGAACTTTGGTGACTCAGAAATACAATACTGAAGTTCATTCTGCTATTTTAGCACACAAGTACGCACATGCCATTTGGGGTGATACATTTCTCCGTGCAATTCTTCTTCTCTACAATAAACAGTGGGACAAATGCCAGAGACTGACATGAGTAATGGGAAGAAAAGCAGGGATGATGGCAAGTCTTTTGCAGGCCCTGTATGACAAGATTGCAATGACATTTCCTTCATTCTGTTTGTGATGGCTTATTAATTACTCCATCACAAGTATTTCCTTGTTGGTATTTCTCACAGGTAAACGCAATCTGAAAGGAAAATAATGTCTTCCACAAATATAAAATTGTGTATTGCTCTTATATTTCCACTTAGACTTCTTAAGAGCAGCTGACATCCAGTCTTTATTGCTCTGCACTGAGGCCCAAAATTACCCGACAGCGTATCTCAGTTTTAAACGCCGTTGGAGTCGCATTAAGCAAGTGCCTCTGCGCTTCCCGATTCCAATAACAGAGAGACTCCAAAGGCGGGTGCGGGCAGCGAAAGCCGGGCAGAAGCGCGGCCCCTGTGAGCGCGGCCACGAGGCGGCTGCGGTGGCGTCGCGGCGCCTCCGGGTGCCGCTGTTGGCCGAGGCGGAGCGGCGCTGGAGCCGCAGCCGCCGCCGCCGCGGAGCCGCCGCAGCGTCCTGCCCCCGCGGGCCGCTCGCTCGCCCGGCGGCGGCCAGAGCGGCAGCGGCGCGGGCAGCAGAGGCGAGCGGCGGCGCGGCGCGGGGAGCGGCGGCGTCCGAGGCGGCGGCGGCGAGCTCGCAGCCCTGCGGCGGCCCCTGCGCGGGCTGCGGAGCGCGGCGGAAGGCCGGGCGGAGGGCGGGCAGCGGCGGAAGGAGGAGCGCGGCGCTCGCTGTGCAGAATGGCGGGGAGGCAGAGGCAGAGCCGGCGGCGAGCAGCCGGGCGAGTGCTGCTGTCCGCTCTGGTGCTGGGCTTGTGCTGCCGGGCGGCGCCGGAGCGGCTCCGCTACGCCATCCCCGAGGAGCTGGGCAGAGGCTCGCTGGTGGGGCCGCTGGCGCGGGACCTGGGGCTGAGCCCGGCCGACCTGCCGGCACGCAAGCTGCGGGTGGCGTCTGCCGCTACAAGGCAAGTGAAGTACTTCGGCGTGAGCGAGGAGACCGGGGAGCTGTACGTGAGCGAGAGGCTGGACCGGGAGGAGCTGTGCGGCGAGGCGGCGTCCTGCTCCGTCAGCTTCGAGGCGCTGGTGCAGAACCCGCTCAACGTTTTCCACGTCGAGGTGGCCATCCAGGACGTCAACGACAACGCGCCGACCTTCAGCAGGGCTGCTCTGGACCTCGAGATCGCAGAGTTGACACTTCCTGGTGCTCTTTTTCCGCTGGAGATGGCCCGAGACGCGGACGTGGGCAGCAACTCGCAGCTGACTTACGAGCTCACTAGCGACCCGTCCTTCACTCTGGCCATGACGGAGAGCCCGGGCGGAAAGAAGCAGCCGGCGTTAGTGCTGGAGAGAGCGTTGGACCGGGAGAAGCAGAGCTCGTTTCAGCTGGTGCTGACGGCGGTAGATGGGGGGGACCCGGTGAGGTCCGGGACTGTGCAGGTTCGCGTCAACGTGACGGACGCCAACGACAACGCGCCCGTGTTCAATAAAAGCGTGTACGAGGCTCGAGTGCGGGAGAATCTGCCGGCGGGGTCGCTGGTGCTGCGGGTGCGGGCCACGGACGCGGACGCGGGCTCCAACGGGCGGGTGTCCTACGGCTTCGGCAACGTGCCCGACAGCGTCCGCGCGTTGTTCAGTGTGGACAGCGAGAGCGGCGAGGTGAGGACGGCGGCGCCCCTCGATTTCGAGGAGAAGAGCAAATACGGCTTCGTCCTGGAGGCGAGGGACGGCGGCGGGCTCACGGCTCACAGCGAAGTGCAGATAGACGTCACGGACGAGAATGACAACGCGCCCGAAATCACGATGCTGTCGGTGTCGAGCCCGGTGCCCGAGGACGCGCCGGTCGGCACGGTGGTGGCGCTCCTGAACGTGAACGACCCGGACTCCGGGGAGAACGGTCAGGTGTGGTGCGAGCTGTCGGGCAAGGCGCCGCTGTCGCTGGTGTCGTCGTCGGGCGGCTCGTACAAGGTGGTGACGGCGAGCTCGCTGGACCGTGAGCAGGCGTCCGAGCACCGCGTGACGGTGGTGGCGCGGGACCGGGGCGCGCCGGCGCTGTCCAGCGTGGCGGCGCTGGTGCTGGAGGTGTCGGACGTGAACGACAACGCGCCGGTGTTCGAGGAGGCGGCCTACAGCGCGTACGTGCCGGAGAACAACGCGGCGGGCGCGGAGGTGGTGCGCGTGCGGGCGCGGGACGCGGACGCGGGCGCCAACGGGCGCGTGAGCTACTGGCTGGCGGGCGGCAGCGCGGGCGCGGCGGCGTACGTGTCGGTGGAGGCGCGGAGCGGCGCGGTGTACGCGCAGCGCTCCTTGGACTACGAGCAGTGCCGCGAGTTCGCGGTGGCGGTGCGGGCGCAGGACGGCGGGGCGCCGGCGCGCAGCTCGACGGCGACGGTGCGCGTCTTCGTGCTGGACCGCAACGACAACGCGCCGCGGGTGCTGTGGCCGGCGGCGGGAGCGGCGCCTGGAGCTGGGGCGTCGTCTTCGTCGTTCGAGGTGGTGCCGCGTTCGGCCGAGGCCGGGTACCTGGTGGCCAAGGTGGTGGCGGTGGACGCGGACGCGGGGCGCAACGCGTGGCTGTCGTACGAGCTGGTGCAGGCGGCGGAGCCGGCGCTGTTCCGCGTGGGGCTGCACAGCGGCGAGGTGCGGACGGCGCGGGCCGTGTCGGAGAGGGACGCGGCGAAGCAGCGGCTGGTGGCCGTGGTGAAGGACCACGGGCAGCCGGCGCTGTCGGCCACGGCCACGCTGCACGTGGTGCTGGCCGAGAGCCTGCAGGAGGCGCTGCCGGCGCTGAGCGAGCGGGCGGCGGGCGCCGAGCCGCCGGCGGAGCTGCAGTTCTACCTGGTGCTGGCGCTGGCGCTGCTGTCGGCGCTGTTCGTGCTGAGCGTGGCGCTGGCCGTGCTGGCGCGGGTGCGGCGGGCCGGGCCGCCCGCCGTGCTGCGCTGCCTGGGCGCGCAGCGCTTCTCCGTGGCCGGCGCCGCCTTCCCGGCCGACTTCTGCGAGGGCACCTTGCCCTACTCCTACAACCTGTGCGTGGCGCCGGGCCGCGCCGCCGCCGAGGCCGCTTGGCTGCCGCCGCCGCTGCCCAGCCTGCCCGCGGAGGAGCTTCTCGGCGCGGAGGCCTGCGGGAAGCGGAGCCCGAGCGGCAGCGCCGACGCGGGAGAGCCGCCGGCGGACCCCGACGCACCGCAGGTCTGTAAGCTCGCACGGTTTCTTTTCCGAACCCATTTTCGCATAGAGTGAAGCTTGGAACTGGTTTATGGAGGAATACTAAACCGAAGAGTTAGTTCTCTCAGCCATTTTTTTCAGTAGTTATTTACATCTGTGTCTTTACAAGTGTAGGCCTCTAAGATCCGGAAAAAATATATCAAATGTCAAAAAATTTCCCAAAATGACAGTCTAAGCACTTTATTACAGTCTATTTATAGTTTATCAGTGATCCCCACCCCCAGTTTCAGGTGCGCAGCAGTGCTTGTCTTTTGCTGTCCTACAGTATTTCGTTGAAAATGTGTCATACCAACGTGAATGTTCAAGAAATAAAACGTACTTTACTAAAAAGCTGCAATCCTTTCCACCTTGATTTCTGAGAAAAGGAAAGTTCCTTCCTCCAGTTACAGAGTAACTTGATTGTATAAACTATAAACCCCCTAAATTTATGTGTTTTTCTAGAAAAGAAAATCACACATTGAAGTACATCATCTTTCCTTTCACCGTGTTAGCTGCATCTTTAGTTGTACCGGTATTTTAATCATGTAGCCATTAGCAAAGAGACTTCAATAAGCATGCCATTGCTCTCATCCCATTCTAAAAACCGTCGAGAATAGAAAAACATCGAGAAACTTGGTACACAAGAAAAATTTGGGGCAAACCAAATCTACTGTACAGCTGCAGTCACCCCACATTTTGATAATCTGGGCCACAGAATGGGCACAGGAGACAAGTCAGATGTCCCTCTATTCCATCTTGCTGTACCCACAAAGCCAATTACTCTGCACTGCGGCGGGAGCCGAGCATGTGCTCCTTGCCTCCTGGGTAGTTGTAGAGAGTGGTTTTCGAGCAGTAGGAGAGCCTCCTCCTGTACGGTGTTCCCAGAAAGGTCTTAGAGCCCATAGCAGGTGCCTGATCAGGCCCAGTTCCTAAGGAGCTATACGGCCTTAAGGGGTTTAGATTCTCAGTTGATTGACCCCAACTTCTTTAGCCTTTAAATGTCTTATCTCAGTCAGTGGTGGTGCAGTAGTTAATTTCGAGGGTGTTCCATATGAACTGAAGTATTTAAAGCAACGTTTCTGCCGATTGGGTTAGTGACTCAAGTTCCTGCTGCTTAGGTTAATGACCTTATACGTCTGACTCTCCCGGGGGGCAGGGGTGTGTATCTATCTTGTTTTCTGTCTCAGAACGCGTTTTCTTTTCCTACCCCTGTACTAGTCATTCAAGCATGACTGCAACAGTAAATCGTGTTGGACGTTGTGCTTTTGGACTACTGAGGAAAGACTAGTAATATTCTACGAGTAATATTACAAAATCTTATTTTACTTTACATAAATAACCTTTGGCAAGTAATTTTTGCCATGGGGTAGAAATAAAAGGTCCAAGTGAGGCCAATGGAATTCTAGGGGAGAAAACCCAAAGCCAATGGCGGTGCCGTCCCCGCGAGCTGCCCGTGGGCAAGGCAGGGCGGACAGCGGTGGGCAGCGCTCGGTGCCTGCAGTGCCGGGAGGAGGCTGCGGGCGCCGCTGTTGACCGAGGAGGAGCGAGAGGAAGGCCGGAGCTCTGCAGGCAGCCCCGCCCGCTGCAGCCCGGCTCACTCACTCTCTCGCTCGCTGTCTGTCTGTCTGTCTTTCTCGGCTTTCGGGCGGTCTGCGAGCGTCCCCGCGGTGCGGAGTCGTGCTGCAACGAGGCGGAGGGTCCGGCAGCAGCGGCCGAGAGCGGAGAGCCGGAGCCGTATCGTGGGTGTTCGGCGGGGAGGTGCCGGCCGTGTTGCGGTGCCGGCGGCGCCGCGGCGGCGATGAGCGCGTCGGGGAGGCGCTGGGTCCGGCGGGAGCGAGCCCTGCTGTGGTGCGTCCTGGTGGCGTTATGGGAGGCGGCGTGTGGGCAGCTGCGCTACTCGGTGCCCGAGGAGCTGCCGAAGGGCTCGTTCGTGGGCGACGTGGCCAAGGACCTGGGGCTGGAGCTGTCGGCGCTCCGCGACCGCGGCGTCCGCGTTGTCTCCGAAGGTCGGAGGCAGTATTTCACCCTGCAGGGGAAGACGGGACATTTAGTGACGGCGGAGAGGATAGACAGAGAGCAGCTGTGCCGGCTGGTGGAGAAATGCGTGCTGCGGTGTGAGGTGATAGTGGAGGGGCAAATGCAGGTTTATGGCATCGAAGTGGAGATCACGGACATTAACGACAACGCGCCCAGCTTCCGAGAGGAAGAAACGGAGCTTAGAATGAGCGAGACGACAGCGCCGGGTTCGCGTTTTCCCCTGGCCGAGGCTCACGACCCGGACTCGGGGTCGAACGCCCTGCAGAGCTACGAGCTGAGCGGCGACGAGCACTTCTCGCTGGCCGTGCAGGCGGGCCCCGGCGGCGCTCGTCGTCCCGAGCTGGTGCTGGCGAAGGCGCTGGACCGGGAGGAGGCGGCGTTTCACGAGCTGGTGCTGAGGGCGAGCGACGGCGGCGATCCGGCGCGGACGGGCACGGCGCGGCTGCGGGTGTCGGTGCTGGACGCGAACGACAACGCGCCCGTGTTCAGGCAGGCGGAGTACCCGGTGCGTGTGCCCGAGGACGTGCCCGTGGGCTCCACCCTCGTCACCGTCACGGCCACCGACGCCGACGAGGGCCTGAACGGGCACGTGAAATACTCGCTGAAGAAGGCGACAGACCTGGCATCGGAGATATTCCTGTTGGATGCCGAGACGGGTTCGATCACGCTGTTGCGGAGCCTGGACTTCGAGGAAGGCGACTCGTACGAACTGGAGGTGCACGCACACGACGGCGGGGCCCTATTCGACACGGCGAAAGTCGCGATCATCGTGACAGACGTCAACGATAACGTTCCTGAGATTTCGGTGCGGTCGGCGCTCGACGCAATCTCGGAGGACGCGCCGCCGGGGACGGTGGTGGCCCTGCTGCACGTGCAGGACCGGGACTCGGGGGCGAACGGCGAGGTGCGGTGCAGCATCGCGGAGCGGCTGCCGTTCCGGCTGGAGAAGTCGTTTGAGGACTACTACCGCGTGGTGACGGCGCGGGAGCTGGACCGGGAGGAGGTGTGGGAGTACAACGTGACGGTGCGGGCGGCGGACGGCGGTTCGCCGTCGCTGCGGAGCAGCGCGGTGCTGGCGCTGCGCGTGCTGGACGTGAACGACAACGCGCCGGTGTTCGCGGAGGCGCGGTACAGCGCGCGGCTGGCCGAGAACAACGCGGCGGGCGCGCTGGTGCTGACGGTGCGGGCGACGGACGCGGACTGGGGGGCGAACGCGCGCGTGCGGTACCGGCTGGGGGAGGGTCTTGTGCGGGGCGCGCCGCTGTCGTCGTACGTGTCGGTGCAGGCGGAGACGGGCGCGCTGTACGCGCTGCGCTCGTTCGACTACGAGGAGGTGCGCGAGGTGGGGCTGTGGGTGCGGGCGGAGGACGGCGGCGCGCCGGCGCTGAGCAGCAACGTGTCGGTGCGGCTGGTGATCGTGGACGAGAACGACAACGCGCCGCAGGTGCTGTACCCGCCGGCGTCGTCGTCGTCGTCGTCGGCGAGCGCGGGATTGGGGTCGCGGTCGGGGTCGGTGTGGGGCTGGTCGGGCGTGGAGCTGGCGCCGCGCTCGGCGGAGCCCGGGTCGCTGGTGGCCAAGGTGGTGGCGGTGGACGCGGACGCGGGTCAGAACGCGTGGCTGTCGTACGAGCTGGCCAAGGCGACGGAGCCGGGGCTGTTCCGCGTGGGGCTGCACAGCGGCGAGGTGCGGACGGCGCGGTCGCCGCTGGCCCGCGACGCGTCGCGGCAGAGCCTGGTGGTGGTGGTGAAGGACCACGGGCGGCCGGCGCTGTCGGCCACGGCCACGCTGACGGTGGTGCTGGCCGAGAGCGTGGCCGAGCTGCTGTGGGAGCTGGGCAGCGCGGCGGCGGCGGCGCCGGGCGAGGCGGCCGGCGGGCTGACGCGGTGGCTGGTGGTGGCCGTGGCGGCCGTGTCCTGCCTGTTCGTCGCCTTCCTGCTGCTGCTGCTGGCGCTGCGCCTGCGGCGCTGGCGCCGCTCGCAGCTGCTGGCGGCGGGCAGCGGCGCCCTGCGCGGCGTGCCGGCCTCGACCTTCGTGGGCATCGACGGCGTCCGCGCCTTCCTGCACTCCTACTCGCACGAGGTGTCGCTCACCGCCGACTCGCGCAAGAGCCAGCTCCGCTTGTCGGGCGCCAGCTGCTGCGACACCCTGCCGGCCCGGCCGCCGCCCGACGAGCCCGCGCCGCTGCTCGGGGAGGACCCTGCCGGCGCCCGCCGCGCGGACCCGGCCGCTGCCCCGGTGAGTGCCTCTGACCAGGCTTTCCCCGCCACGCTTCCCTCTGCTGCTTCCCGGCGCTTTCCCGGCGGGTTCTGCGTCCTGCGGAGGGAGGTTCCGCTGGTGCCCCTTGCTGCCGGGCAGTGAACGTGGGCTTGTGGTTGAGCGTTGCAGTTGTGGGGGCAGGAGAAGTGTGGGGCTGGAGTTTCGTTGGAGCGGGGCTTTGTGGCTTTATCACGTCATTTCTGTGTTACATGCTTTTCACTATCCCAGTTACTCCTGGACGACGGCTGCTGTTTAATTTCAGAACCTTGGTGTTTCTTCTCTGAATTGTAGTGAGTGGAGAAATTTATTTTCTGTCTTTGCACATTGATGTGAATTTTTCCTGAAATCTGTGGTGTGATGGTCGTGTATTTTCTAGAGAAACAGTCTGGGCAAGTGGCTTTTTGACGAGAAGTGATGGCAAATGGTGAGGGTCAAAAACACCATGCAGGGAGTGAAGGGTTGGAGACAAGGTGCATGGGAGCTGTGCATGATGGGCTGTTGAGGGATACAAGAGATATGGTTTGCCTCTTTCCCTGTTCAATGCCCAGCTCGGTATCGTGCAACGTGAGTTTTGGCTTCCCAAGTATTTTTCACCGAACTGGTGTTTATTGGGAGATTGGGAGCCCTGGGAGTTTTTTCCTGTGTATTTGCGTGTCATCATCAATGCTCAACTCACAGCTTGCTTAGGAGAAATGCCTTAATGGGAGCTTTGGGAAGAGAGGACACTATGTATTCACTACCTACTAACCACCTTCATTATGTATCTTCTCTAAGTGCCATAATGTAGAGGAGTATGTACTGGTCCTTTCAATTCTGCCTTGGGCCATTGTCTTGCATAATGTGTGGAAGATGACATCTGTTATGTTTCTCTGACTTTCGCCTGTGTGCCTTTTATGTTTACAGCTGTAAAGGGAAAGACTTTCATAGGTGTGTTTCTTTAAAATGTGACTAGAAGACTAGAGGAAATGTGCTCTTGCTTGTCACATCCACTTGGTGAGAAGTCAAACACTATCCATGGTAAGGAGAAGTTGTGTGTGTAGCTCTTCTTTGGGTGGAGTCTTTCTGCATATGATGAACACCAGTGAAAACAATAGGGACAGTGAAGGGTTGGAGAAGAGTCTTGGGGGTGCTGTGTGTGAGGAGGTACTGGTGGAGACAAAGCATGTGTTTTGTTAATTCCCAGGCTTCATTGCTGGCCTAGAAAAATGAAGGTGTCATGGTTTTGGATATCCCACTGTTCAGAATGCCCCCTGGCCAAGGGTTGAGTTCATCCGTTTGCTTTCCTGTGGCACGATGTTTCCTGTGAATGGCAGTTATTGAGCATAGACATACACTTTAAGTTAACATTTGAGTATCGTGAATCCTCCCAGTTGTCCATGCGCTGAAGTAGGATGCTGGTGTGTTTGAGCTGATCCTTTGACACCTGGGTTTTTATGGGAGCTGCATATCACTTGAGAACATTTTACATTTCTTCGAAGTAGTATGATGAGCAGTGGAATCTCCTTGCATGTGTCCTTGTTTTCAGTAGGGAGGAGTTGTGTGTGCAACTTTTCTTTCAATGGTGTCTGTCTGCAAAGTTCCAAAAGATATAAAGATGGTGTAGAATTTTGTTTTGTCCTAGTGGTTAGATGAGGCCCACAGTTGTGGTGCCATGAATTTTCCCTTTGTTATTATCCAAAGAAATTACACTGAGGAATGTGAGTTTTAGCTTCCCAAGCTCTTTTGACTGAACAGGGGTTGCTGTAGCTGTATTGGGAGATTTGTAGCCGTGGGAGGTTCTTCCTGTGTGTTTACATGTCATCATCAATTTTTAACTAAGAGCTTGCTTAGGAGAAATGCCATAATGGGAGCTTTGGGAAGCAGAAACTTTGTATTCACTACCTACTAACCACCTTAAATATGTATCTACTCTAATTGGGATAATCTAGAAGAGTATGTTCTGGTCTTCATTTCTGCATGGGGCCGTTATCTGAGATATTGTGTGGGAGATCACATCTGGTGCATTTGTCTGACTGTCCCAGACATGATTTTCATGTTTACAGCTGTGAAAAGAAAGAATTTCATAGATGAGAAATCAAGCGTTATCCAGGGTAAGAAGTTGTGTGTGCAACCTCTCTTCGGCTGGTTTCTATCTGCAAATGATGAATATCAGTGACAGCACTGAGATCTATGAAGTGTTTGAGAAGAGTCTTGGCGATGCTGTTTGTGAGGAGGTACTGGTAGAGACGAGGCATGTGTTTTGTTAATTCCCAGGCTTTATTGCTGTCTACATAATGTAAGTCTGAAAGTGTCATATTTTTGGATATCCCACTGCTCAGAATGCCCACTGGCCAAGTTGTGAGTTCATCATTTAGCTTTCCTGTTACTCAATGTTCCCTGTGAATGGCAGTTATTAAGCATAGACGTACCCTTTACAGTAACATTTGAGTGACATGAATCCTCTGAGTTGCCCATGTGGTGAAGTAGGATGATGGTGTCTTTGAGCTGATCCTTTGATGACTGAGTCATTCTTGGAGCACCATATCACTTATGCCCTTGAGAACATCTTCTATTTCTTCAAAGTAGTAGGATGAGCAGAGGATTCTCCTTGCATGCGTCCATGTTGTGATCCCTGTTCTCAAGAAGGAGTTGTGCATGCAACTTCTCTTTCAATGGTGTCTGCAAAGGCAGCCTTTGTGTTGTGTAATGTTTCAGCAGGGTGAATAATTCTGTCTGACCAGAGACCGGGCAGGTGAAAAAGTTTGCTGTGGTATACTTGAAATATGCAAAAGATGTAAAGATGGTATAGAAGTTCAGTTTATCCTAGTTGTTAGATGAGGCCCACAGTTGTGTTTCCATGTATTTTCCCTTTGTTATTGTCCAAAAAAAAATATGTTGAGGAATTGTGGCTATGGTCTGTCATGTGAGTGCCTGTGTGAGCCTCCTGTGGACTTTTCACAAACTAGCTATCTTTCTTGTGTAGCTACTACAGTGGAGACAATCTGAAATGTTAAGATATGAATCCTTCATTTCTGTAAGTTTCCTTTTCTAGCCTTGTTTGTTAACAGTTCTAAAGCTGGGCCTCATTGTGACTGGTAACCCTTAAAATATTAAAAGGTCTCTGATAATTGTTGGGCTGGGGGAACAGTCCATACCGTGAAGGTGCACATCTGCCAAGACAAAGACTTTGATCTCCTTCTGTTCCCATAAAATCTTACTGAATGAAATGCTCTTTTGTCTGTGGTCAAAATACTGGACATCACCTGTGGAGTAACTAAAGGCTGTGAATGCAGAGCAAGGAAGGTGAGAGGCTGGCTGTGAGCCAGGAAACTAGGTGGGTCAATGTTATTTTGGCTGAGCAATGGTTTGATGTCATACCTGGTGCCAAGGCCTGTGCCATTCATGCTCTGATCCTGCTTTTCCTGTCCTGAAATGCAGTGACGGTCCTCCAGTAATAAAGTATTTGTGCAATAACTGTGCCTGTAGAACAATGCATGAGTAGAAAGGCTTATAATCCCTGTGTGAAACTTCTTTTACCCATCTGTATCTCCCTGTAAGATTGCGATGCGGAGTTTCTTCACAGTTGTAATTACAGTTTCTTTCAGGCCTTTGTTTCCTGAAAGGTCGTGGTTCATTTTAGCCAGTTCTGGACAGTGATTTTTGCATTTGAATGTCTTATTTTGCAGCAAATAGTTGCTTCAGCCAGCTAAGGCAGAATTTTATGTGTGACAAAAATGGAGCAGAAGCTCAAAGGAATTCTGTAGTAATTTCTCAGAGACTGAGCTTGAGAAAGAGGCTCATGATAAGCTCTTTACACTGATGGCTTCATATTTGTGGGAGGTGAGCAGGCCACAGAGTAGAAAAAAATTGCTGAGAGTTGGTGACCATGGCTTAAAATGAAACCTCTGTTACATAGTCCAGAGTAAGAATTTAGGGCCATTCTTGCAGCTTGAGATATGAATGATTCCACATGCCCTCAGGGATGATTTTCAACACCTACAGTGAAGACCAAGAAGACTCCCTGGTGAGTGTCTCTGACAACACTTTTTTTTCCTAAAGTTTCCTTGCCTTGCTTGTCTGGTTTAAGGTTTTTTTCCTCTTTTCTTGGTTTCCTATATATGTAGCTTTACTTGTCATTATCATTATTGCTTCATTTAGCAGTGCATAGGGTGCGTCTTGTGCATGTTACAGCGGGTACAGCTGTGAGTATATCTTTGTGTTCTGTTACTGTTGGGGGGAACAGATGTAAACGTGACCTTAGCAGAAGTGACATCTCTGTGGAACAGTGCCTGTGGTAAAAGAGGGGAAGAGATTCCGCTTAAGTGGATAGTTTGATGACCCATTCTCTGTTGGATGTCCAGTTGTCTTTTAGTTTGTCTGATTATGATTGGTGTGCTTTATAATCCTTCTGTTTCTTCTCGGAAGGGTGGTGAGCAGAGAAATGTACCTCCCTTCTTGCTGTGATTGAGGTGCGCCATCAAATCATGATATACTTTTACCAATTATGAGAAGGTCAGAAGCAAACGTGCTGGTTGTGTATAGCTTGAGAGAAGACAAGGGAGCTCTGTGTGTGAGGCTGTAGAAGATGAGATGGTCATTTTCCTGCTTGTCATAGTTAACACAACCATGTGTCTAATGGAGTATCGTGCAATTTGAGTTGCTTTTGCTCAGTAAGTCTGGCCTAGGAAATAGGATTCCACCCGATCCATTCATTTCTGTATGTTTCTAGCTCTTGCCTTGCTAGTTGTTATGACCTAAAACTCGACCTCCAGGTGTCTGATCAAATGGGGAAGGTCCCATCTGTTCCAATGATCTGAGTGCAGGGGCAGTTCCCACACACACCTGTGATGTTTACAGCTGTACAGAGGAAGGCTTTCACAGACACACGTGTGCTCCCAGACACACACTCGTCTGTAGCGCAAGAAAGCAAACCCCTCTCTACTGCAATGCTCCAAGTGCAGAGTGACAACCCAGCCCAGGTAAGGTTTCCATGAACAGACTGGGGCTAGTGGAAGAACACATGCAGGGTGACCCCCAAGGTCCTCAATAAGATGCTGGCCGCTCAGCTGGAGAGACACAAGTTTGGCAGTTGGCCTGTTAGATGGATAACGAACTGGCTGGATGGCCGCGTCCGAAGAGTTATAGTCAATGGGTCAATGTCCTCCAAGTGGAAACCAGTAACACGGTGTCCCTCAAGGGTCCATACTTGGACCAAAACTATTTACCATCTTCATAAACAGAAGGATTATATGCACTCTCAGTGAGTTTTCAGACAACACCAAGGTGAGTGGTGCAGTTGATTCACTCAAGGGAAGGGATGCCTTGAAGAAGGGAGGCCATTCTGCTGTGAAGAAGGGCTGAAGGAGTTGAGGTTCTTCAGCCTGGAGAAGAGAAGGCTCTGGGGAGACCTTACTGTGGCTTTTCAATACATAAACAGGGCTTAAAAGAAAGACAGAGAGAGACTTTTTATCAGGGCCTGTTGTGACAGGACAAAGCGATGGTTTTAAACTGAAAAGAGCGTATGTCTATTTAGAATGGACATAAGGAAGAAATATTTTATAATGAAGTTGCATATCTGTGGAACATTTTGTGTGGTAAAAGAGTGGAAGAATTTCCACATAAGCAGATAGTTTGGTAACCCGTTCTCCGTTGGATGAGTGTTCCTCTTTTAGTTTGGCTGTTTATCAGTTATGTGCTTTAGAGTCTTTCTGTTTCTCCTCTGAATGGTGGTGAGGAGACAAAGGTACCCCCTATCTTGGTGTGATCATGGTGCATTATCATCTCATGAGCTGTTTTTGCCAATATGAGAAGGTCAGAAGGAAATGTGCTAGTTGTGTATGGTTGGGGAGAAGACAGGGGAGTTCTATACGTGAGGTTGCAGAAGAAGAGATGATCATTTCCCTGCTTGTAACAGTTAAACACCACTGTATTCCTGACAGAGTACCATGTAATTTGAGTTGCGTTTACTGAATATGTTTGGCCTAAAAAATATGATTCTACCTGATCCTTTAATTTCGATATTTTTCTAACTCTGGCCTTGCTTGTTGTCATGAGCTACAGCTCGACCTCAGAGTGTCTGATCATGTGTAGAGGGTCCCATCTGTTCCAGTGGTCTGAGTGCAGGGGCAGATCCCGTACACACCTGTGATATCTACAGCTGTACAGAGGAAGGATTTCACAGGCACACGTGTGCTCCCAGAGGCACACTTGTCAGTAGTGAAAGAATATAAAATGGTTTGCTTTGTACATAGATTTACTTGTAATTATCAGCATAGCTTTTTTTAGCAATGTGTTGTGTGCTATTGCCTCTTGCTCTTCCTACAACAGGTGTGAAAGGCCATGGATGTGAGGGTATCTCTGTGTTCTGTTAGGGTTGGGGGGAATAGATGTAAACACGACCTTAGCAGAAGTGGCAGCTCTGTGGAACAGTGCCTGGGGCAGAAGAAGGGAGGACATTCCCTCTAAGCGGATAATTTGAGGACCCATTCTCTCTTGGATGACCCCTCCTCTTTTATTTTGGACGTTTATCATTCACGTTCCGTAGAATCCTTCTGTTTCTTCTGTAAGAATGCAAAATCCTCTCTACTGCAGTGCCCAAAATGCAGAGTGGCAACCCAGCACAGGCACGGTTTCCATGAGCAGACTAGGGGGCCAGTGGGACAATGCGTGCAGGCTGTCCCCCACAAGATGTTGCCTGCTGTATTGGAGTGACATGGGGTTTAGATATGGACTGTCAGACGGATAAGGAACTGGCTGGGTGGCCATGTCCAAAGATTTATAGTCAATGGCTCAATATCCAAGTAGAAACAGGTAATGTGTGGTGGCCCTCAAGGGTTTGTACTTGGACCAGTTCTGTTTGATACCTTCACAGGCAGTGGGAACTGGTCCTACATGAGAACGCCATGAAGTTCAAGAAGGCCAAGTGCAAAGTCCTGCACCTGTGTGGGGACAATCCCCAGTTTCCATAGAGAACATGGGATGAATGAACTGAGAGCAGCCTTGTAGAGAAGGACTTGGGGATACTGACGGGTGACAAATGGGACATGAGCTGACAATGTGCACTTGCTACTCAGAAAGCCAAGTATATCCTGGTCTGCTTAACAACTAGTGTGGGCAACAGCTTGAGGGAGGTGGTTCTCCGCCTCTACTCTGTTTTGTGAGACCGCATATGTAGTATTGAGTGCAGCTTTGGGGTCCACACTAAAAGAAAGACAAGAACCTGTTAGAACTTGTCCAGAGGAGAGCCTCAAAAGTTCTCAAAGTGCAGGAACATCTCTCCTATGAAGGAATTGAGGTCCTTCAGTTTGGAGAAGAGAAGGGTTTGCAGAGACATTATTGTGACTTTTCAATATATAAAAGGGTTTTAAAAGAAAGGGAGAAGAGGATGGTTTTAAACTGAAAGAGGGTAGGTTTCCATTGGACATGAGGAAGAAATGTTTTAGAATGAGCATGGTGAGGCCTTGGAACAGGTTGCCCAGAGAAGTTGTAGATGCACCACCATTCAAAGTGTTGAAGGTCAGGCTGGATGGGGCTTTGAGCAACCTGAGGCAGTGAAAAATGTCCCTGCCCATGGCAGAGCACTGGACTCAATGATCCTTAAATGTCCTCCCCAACCCAACCCATTCTTTGGTGCTATGAAAGAGCTGACGTAGCTTTACACTTTCACACTGCCAGCCCATCAAGCACAGAGATAAAACAGAAAGAACTTTTGTGAAGCAGAAACAAAATGCTGAAGGTTATTCTGCTCTCTTCACATAGAATAATTGCTCTTCTCCCTAGAGGAAAAAATCAACAGTGGGACAAATCAGAGACTAAAATGCACATTTGGAAGAAAAGCAGGGAGGATGGTAACCCTTTGCAGGCCCAATATGAAAGGACTGCAATGACTTTTTCTTCATTGTATTTATGGCTTCTTATTGATTACACCACCACAAATATTTTCTTCTTAGTATTTCTCACAGGTAAGGAAAGCAGAATTGAAAATAATGTCTTCCACAACTGTAAAACTGTCTATTCCTCTTCTACTTCGATTTAGATTTTGTATAGAGCAGCTGAGGTCCTTTCCTTATTTCTCTGCAATGAAGAATTACTACTGACTAGTCACTGAGACCCAAAAGTACCCGACAGCGTATGTCAGTTTTAAACGCCTTTGGAGTCCCATTAAGCAAGTGCCTCTGCGCTGCCCGATTCCAATTCCAGAGAGACCCCAAAGGCGGGTGCGGGCAGCGAAGGCCGGGCAGAAGCGCGGCCCCTGTGAGCGCGGCCACGAGGCGGCTGCGGTGGCGTCGCGGCGCCTCCGGGTGCCGCTGTTGGCCGAGGCGGAGCGGCGCTGGAGCCGCAGCCGCAGCCGCAGCCGCCGCGGAGCCGCCGCAGCGTCCTGCCCCCGCGGGCTGCTCGCTCGCCCGGCGGCGGCCAGAGCGGCAGCGGCGCGGGCAGCAGAGGCGAGCGGCGGCGCGGCGCGGGGAGCGGCGGCGTCCGAGGCGGCGGCGGCGAGCTCGCAGCCCTGCGGCGGCCCCTGCGCGGGCTGCGGAGCGCGGCGGAAGGCCGGGCGGAGGGCGGGCAGCGGCGGAAGGAGGAGCGCGGCGCTCGCTGTGCAGAATGGCGGGGAGGCAGAGGCAGAGCCGGCGGCGAGCAGCCGGGCGAGTGCTGCTGTCCGCTCTGGTGCTGGGCTTGTGCTGCCGGGCGGCGCCGGAGCGGCTCCGCTACGCCATCCCCGAGGAGCTGGGCAGAGGCTCGCTGGTGGGGCCGCTGGCGCGGGACCTGGGGCTGAGCCCGGCCGACCTGCCGGCACGCAAGCTGCGGCTCAGCGCCGAGAAGCCATACTTCGGCGTGAGCGAGGAGACCGGGGAGCTGTACGTGAGCGAGAGGCTGGACCGGGAGGAGCTGTGCGGCGAGGCGGCGTCCTGCTCCGTCAGCTTCGAGGCGCTGGTGCAGAACCCGCTCAACGTTTTCCACGTCGAGGTGGCCATCCAGGACGTCAACGACAACGCGCCGCGCTTCCTACAAGACAATTTCCAGCTGGAGATCAACGAGTTGACTTCTCCCGGCGCCCGGTTTTACCTGGGCATGGCCGAGGACGCGGACGTGGGCGGCAACTCGCTGCAGGGCTACGAGCTGGAGGCCAACGCGTACTTCGCGGTGGAAGTGAAGGAGAGCCCGGACGGCAGCAAGTTCGCGGAGCTGGTGCTGCGCCGAGCGCTGGACCGGGAGAGCGAGCAGAGCCTGCGGCTGGTACTGACGGCGGTGGACGGCGGGGACCCTCCGCGGAGCGGCACCGCCCAGCTCTGCATCAACGTCACCGACGCCAACGACAACGCACCCGTGTTCACGCAGGACCGGTACCGCGCGAGCCTGCGGGAGGACGCGCCGCCGGGCTCGCCGGTGCTGAACGTCTCCGCCACCGACGCCGACGCGGGCACCAACGCCCGCATCTCCTACGGCTTCGGGAAAATGCCGTCCAAGGTGCTTCAGAAGTTCGTGGTGGACGCGGAGAGCGGGATGATCACTCTGCGGGAAGCACTGGACTTCGAGGATGCGCACATGTTCAGCCTGGCCGTGGAGGCGAGGGACGGTGGCGGTCTGGTGGCGCACTGCAAGGTGGAGGTGGAGGTGCTGGACGTGAACGACAACGCGCCCGAGGTGACGCTGACGTCGGTGTCGAGCCCAGTGCCCGAGGACGCGCCGGTCGGCACGGTGGTGGCCCTGGTGAAAGTTCGGGACCGGGACTCCGGGGAGAACGGTCAGGTGTGGTGCGAGCTGTCGGGCGAGGCGCCGCTGTCGCTGTTGTCGTCGTCGTCGTCGGGCGGCTCGTACAAGGTGGTGACGGCGAGCTCGCTGGACCGTGAGCAGGCGTCCGAGCACCGCGTGACGGTGGTGGCGCGGGACCGGGGCGCGCCGGCGCTGTCCAGCGTGGCGGCGCTGGTGCTGGAGGTGTCGGACGTGAACGACAACGCGCCGGTGTTCGAGGAGGCGGCCTACAGCGCGTACGTGCCGGAGAACAACGCGGCGGGCGCGGAGGTGGTGCGCGTGCGGGCGCGGGACGCGGACGCGGGCGCCAACGGGCGCGTGAGCTACTGGCTGGCGGGCGGCAGCGCGGGCGCGGCGGCGTACGTGTCGGTGGAGGCGCGGAGCGGCGCGGTGTACGCGCAGCGCTCCTTGGACTACGAGCAGTGCCGCGAGTTCGCGGTGGCGGTGCGGGCGCAGGACGGCGGGGCGCCGGCGCGCAGCTCGACGGCGACGGTGCGCGTCTTCGTGCTGGACCGCAACGACAACGCGCCGCGGGTGCTGTGGCCGGCGGCGGGAGCGGCGGGGGGATCGCCGTCGTCGTCGTCATTCGAGGTGGTGCCGCGTTC
This sequence comes from Leptosomus discolor, assembly GCF_034619465.1. NCBI lineage: Eukaryota > Metazoa > Chordata > Aves > Leptosomiformes > Leptosomidae > Leptosomus > Leptosomus discolor. The sequence goes on from NC_141400.1 coordinate 1,447,863, forward strand.
GGCCGAGGCCGGGTACCTGGTGGCCAAGGTGGTGGCGGTGGACGCGGACGCGGGGCGCAACGCGTGGCTGTCGTACGAGCTGGTGCAGGCGGCGGAGCCGGCGCTGTTCCGCGTGGGGCTGCACAGCGGCGAGGTGCGGACGGCGCGGGCCGTGTCGGAGAGGGACGCGGCGAAGCAGCGGCTGGTGGCCGTGGTGAAGGACCACGGGCAGCCGGCGCTGTCGGCCACGGCCACGCTGCACGTGGTGCTGGCCGAGAGCCTGCAGGAGGCGCTGCCGGCGCTGAGCGAGCGGGCGGCGGGCGCCGAGCCGCCGGCGGAGCTGCAGTTCTACCTGGTGCTGGCGCTGGCGCTGCTGTCGGCGCTGTTCGTGCTGAGCGTGGCGCTGGCCGTGCTGGCGCGGGTGCGGCGGGCCGGGCCGCCCGCCGTGCTGCGCTGCCTGGGCGCGCAGCGCTTCTCCGTGGCCGGCGCCGCCTTCCCGGCCGACTTCTGCGAGGGCACCTTGCCCTACTCCTACAACCTGTGCGTGGCGCCGGGCCGCGCCGCCGCCGAGGCCGCTTGGCTGCCGCCGCCGCTGCCCAGCCTGCCCGCGGAGGAGCTTCTCGGCGCGGAGGCCTGCGGGAAGCGGAGCCCGAGCGGCAGCGCCGACGCGGGAGAGCCGCCGGCGGACCCCGACGCACAGCAGGTCTGTAGTCTCCCGCGCTCTTTTTTGTCAGCCTTTCTCAACCGTCCTCCCTATTCCTCTGAGTTTTCTACGGCTGGTGTGGATGGGGAGATCTGATCCGTGTCTTCATGAAGGAACTAATGATGCATTAACGGTATATCCCCCTTCCACTGAGAGCAGGCAGCTGGCAGCGGCACTTCTTTGTTCTTTCGCGGTCACAGGTTAAGGGTCTGCTGAGAGGTTTTGACTACATCTCTCGTTTGAGTTTGTAGCGGTGAACGCGTTAAATTAATGATTGTGCATGACGGAGTTGGGGAAAATTGGCGTACGCTTGTTGTTGGAGATTTTTCCTTCCTGGTCGGTTTTTTCCGTAACTGATGTACTTGGATCTAGGTGATAGCTAAATTGAGATCCGTTGATTACTGCTTTTTGCCAAAGGAAAATGCGTGTGGTTCCGTGAATGGAAAAGTTACAGATCGTTCCTCCCTAGTGAATGTTGCCCTCTTCCGCCCAGTGCCCTCCAATCTTTTGGAGAAAAGCTGCTGCAGAAATGGTGGCATTAATGAGGTGGATAAATTTTATCTAGGCATGAGTTTTGTGAGTTGTTTGTGCAGTTATTTCTCATTTCTTTGTCCTGGGTGTTAGTTCCCCTTTTTTTGCCGTCTCTAATCTGTCTTTCACGCAGAGGTGAAGATGTAGAATGGGATCTGGAAAAAACAAACAAACAAACAAACAAACAAAAACAAACACGAAATTGCCTGGTTTTTTTTCAGAGCCTCCTATCCTCTTTTCCTATCGAGTTTTCCAAAAGAGAGGCGCTTGGACCTTGTATATCGTCTTAATAGTGCAATAGTAATCCTAGGACTTCGGTGTCAGCCACTTTTTGCAATAGTTGTTGTATCTTTACAAGGAAGGACCTCTACTTGTTCTCTGAACACATCTGAAAGGAGAAGGCAATACTCGGAATGACAGCAATTAGGCACTTGAATTTGCACATTTACAAATGTTCCGCGTAGTTTAGGGTGTGCGTCTGTACTTGTCTTCTCCTTCTGTCCTACGGTATTTTGTTGAAACGCTGTACTACCAACAGGCAGATTCAAGAATTAGATGAATGCTTTACTAACGAGCATTTATCTTTTACAGGGTGATTTTTGGCAAGAAAAAACCCTGTTCCTGGTCGTTCAAGCTTTTGAATTACTTGATTAAATGGAAATATGTATAAAGTACACAAACCGTAAATTTATGTGGCCTATTAATAAACGAAATCAGACGTGGGATTCTTTCAACTCAGCTTTACCAGTGTTAACTGTATCTTTAGGTGTACTAACATTTTAATGCAAGTCATTTGCTCTTATATAATTGAAAAATACAGCTGAGAATAGAAGAATATCGGGAAAATAGTTGTATAAGAAAAGTTTGGAGGAAACCAAAGCTGTCGTAGGGCTTCAAACACCCCACATTTTGATAGTGTGGGCCACAAGATGGGTACAGAAGATAAGGCAGTTCCCCCTGCTTTCCTTCCTGCTGTACTCACAAAGTCGTTTTTTCTGCAGTGTGGGGCGGAACGGAGCAGGTGATTCTGGCCGGGTTCACTGCAGGTTCCTCCTGGGTTGTTGTAGAACAATCAGTGTGAAGTGATCTCCATTGGGCAGCCAGGATGGACAGGAGAGGATGATTTTGGAGCAGCAGGTGAGCCTCCTGCTGTACTGGTCTTCTAGGGAGATATCACAGAGCCCATGGTAGGTGGCTGAGCAGCTCCACTTCCTCATGAGTTGTATAGTGTTGGTGTTGTCGGGTCTCGATTTCAGTGGACTTACTCCACCCTCTTCAGCCTTTAAACGTCTGATCTCAGTCAGTGATCAGGGAGTAGTTAAATTGCAGCGTATTCTACATGAACAGAAGTATTTAAAGCAAAGTTTCTGCCTGTTGGGTTATTGACCCTGAAATCTCTGTAATTTTGGAGGGCGGGATTCTGTATCTGATTATCCTGTTTTCTATCTCGGAGCCTGTTTTCTATCTGTGAATCAGTGATTCAAGCATGACTACTACATAAAAATAGTGTTGCAGATTGTGCTTTTGGACTACTGGGATAAAGACTAATAATATTCTGCGCGACATATTTGCACGACTTTACACATATAGCTGTTAGTAAGTAATTTTTGCAGTGAGGTAGAAAAAAACGTCCACGAGAAGGCCTCTGACATCGTTCTGGTTGTGGAAGGGTGACATTTCACCGTCAAAGAAGAGTTCGGCTGGAGAAAAGCCAAGGCAGGAGATCAGCGCTGGCCGGGGACCGGTGTGTCGCTGGCGGCGGTGCCGTCCCCGCGAGCTGCCCGTGGGCAAGGCAGGGCGGGCAGCGGTGGGCAGCGCTCGGTGCCTGCAGTGCCGGGAGGAGGCTGCGGGCGCCGCTGTTGACCGAGGAGGAGCGAGAGGAAGGCCGGAGCTCTGCAGGCAGCCCCGCCCGCTGCAGCCCGGCTCACTCGCTCGCTCGCTCGCTGTCTGTCTGTCTGACTTTCTCGGCATTCGGGCGGTCTGTGAGCGTCCCCGCGGTGCAGAGCCGCGCTGCAGCGAGGCGGAGGGTCCGGCAGCAGCGGCCGAGAGCGGAGAGCCGGAGCCGCATCGTGGGTGTTCGGCGGGGAGGAGCCGGCCGTGTTGCGGTGCCGGCGGCGCCGCGGCGGCGATGAACGCGTCGGGGAGGCGCTGGGTCCGGCGGGATCGAGCCCTGCTGTGGTGCGTCCTGGTGGCGTTGTGGGAGGCGGCGTGTGGGCAGCTGCGCTACTCGGTGCCCGAGGAGCTGCCGAAGGGCTCGTTCGTGGGCGACGTGGCCAAGGACCTGGGGCTGGAGCTGCCGGCGCTCCGCGATCGCGGCGTCCACCTTGTCTCCGATACACTGATGCAGTATTTCGCCCTGCACGGGAAGACGGGACATTTAGTGACGGCGGAGAGGATAGACAGAGAGCTGCTGTGCGAGAGTGTGCAGCAATGCGTGCTGCGGTGTGAGGTGATAGTGGAGGAGGAAATGCAGGTTTACGAAATCGAAGTGGAGATCACGGACATTAATGACAACGCGCCTAGCTTCAAGGATGTTGAGCTGGAGGAGACAATAAGCGAGACGACAGCGCCGGGTTCGCGGTTTCCCCTGGCCGAAGCTCACGACCCGGACTCGGGGTTGAACGGCCTGCAGAGCTACGAGCTGAGCGGCGACGAGCACTTCTCGCTGGCCGTGCAGGCGGGCCCCGGCGGCGCTCGTCGTCCCGAGCTGGTGCTGGCGAAGGCGCTGGACCGGGAGGAGGCGGCGTTTCACGAGCTGGTGCTGAGGGCGAGCGACGGCGGCGATCCGGCGCGGACGGGCACGGCGCGGCTGCGGGTGTCGGTGCTGGACGCGAACGACAACGCGCCCGTGTTCAGGCAGGCGGAGTACCCGGTGCGTGTGCCCGAGGACGTGCCCGTGGGCTCCACCCTCGTCACCGTCACGGCCACCGACGCCGACGAGGGCCTGAACGGGCACGTGAAATACTCGCTGAAGAAAATCACCGAGAAAGCCTCCCAGATATTCCTGTTGGATGCCGAGACGGGTTCGATCACGCTGTTGCGGAGCCTGGACTTCGAGGAAGGTGACTCGTACGAACTGGAGGTGCAGGCACGGGACGGCGGTGGCCTTTCTCACACGGCGAAAGTCGCGATCACGGTGACAGACGTCAACGACAACGCCCCTGAGATTTCGGTGCGGTCGGCGCTGAACGCGATCTCGGAGGACGCGCCGCCGGGGACGGTGGTGGCCCTGTTACACGTGCAGGACCGGGACTCGGGGGCGAACGGCGAGGTGCGGTGCTGGCTGGACGGGGGCGTCCCGTTCGTGCTGCAGAGCTCGCAGGGCAGCTACTACCGCGTGGTGACGGCGCGGGAGCTGGACCGGGAGGAGGTGTGGGAGTACAACGTGACGGTGCGGGCGGCGGACGGCGGTTCGCCGTCGCTGCGGAGCAGCGCGGTGCTGGCGCTGCGCGTGCTGGACGTGAACGACAACGCGCCGGTGTTCGCGGAGGCGCGGTACAGCGCGCGGCTGGCCGAGAACAACGCGGCGGGCGCGCTGGTGCTGACGGTGCGGGCGACGGACGCGGACTGGGGGGCGAACGCGCGCGTGCGGTACCGGCTGGGGGAGGGTCTTGTGCGGGGCGCGCCGCTGTCGTCGTACGTGTCGGTGCAGGCGGAGACGGGCGCGCTGTACGCGCTGCGCTCGTTCGACTACGAGGAGGTGCGCGAGGTGGGGCTGTGGGTGCGGGCGGAGGACGGCGGCGCGCCGGCGCTGAGCAGCAACGTGTCGGTGCGGCTGGTGATCGTGGACGAGAACGACAACGCGCCGCAGGTGCTGTACCCGCCGGCGGCGTCGTCGGCGGCGGCGGCGAGCGCGGGGTTGGGGTCGCGGTCGGGGTCGGTGTGGGGCTGGTCGGGCGTGGAGCTGGCGCCGCGCTCGGCGGAGCCCGGGTCGCTGGTGGCCAAGGTGGTGGCGGTGGACGCGGACGCGGGTCAGAACGCGTGGCTGTCGTACGAGCTGGCCAAGGCGACGGAGCCGGGGCTGTTCCGCGTGGGGCTGCACAGCGGCGAGGTGCGGACGGCGCGGTCGCCGCTGGCCCGCGACGCGTCGCGGCAGAGCCTGGTGGTGGTGGTGAAGGACCACGGGCGGCCGGCGCTGTCGGCCACGGCCACGCTGACGGTGGTGCTGGCCGAGAGCGTGGCCGAGCTGCTGTGGGAGCTGGGCAGCGCGGCGGCGGCGGCGGCGGCGCCGGGCGAGGCGGCCGGCGGGCTGACGCGGTGGCTGGTGGTGGCCGTGGCGGCCGTGTCCTGCCTGTTCGTCGCCTTCCTGCTGCTGCTGCTGGCGCTGCGCCTGCGGCGCTGGCGTCGCTCGCAGCTGCTGGCGGCGGGCAGCGGCGCCCTGCGCGGCGTGCCGGCCTCGACCTTCGTGGGCATCGACGGCGTCCGCGCCTTCCTGCACTCCTACTCGCACGAGGTGTCGCTCACCGCCGACTCGCGCAAGAGCCAGCTCCGCTTGTCGGGCGCCAGCTGCTGCGACACCCTGCCGGCCCGGCCGCCGCCCGACGAGCCCGCGCCGCTGCTCGGGGAGGACCCTGCCGGCGCCCGCCGCGCGGACCCGGCCGCTGCCCCGGTGAGTGCCTCTGACCAGGCTTTCCCCGCCACGCTTCCCTCTGCTGCTTCCCGGCGCTTTCCCGGCGGGTTCTGCGTCCTGCGGAGGGAGGTTGGGTGCCCAGGAAGGCGGAGCTTCGCTGCGCAACGCGCTGTGCGCTGGTGCCTCTCGCTGCGTGGCAGTGAACGCGGGCTTGTGGCTGAGCGTTACAGTTGTTGTGAGGGGCAGGAGAAGTGTGGGGCTGCTGCTGGCTTGAGTTTCGTTGGAGAGGGTCTTTGTGGTTTTATCAGGTCCTTTTTGTATTCCACGCCCTTCACTGACCCAGTTCTTGTGGACAACTGCTGCTGTTTTACTTTCAGAACATCGGTGTTTCTTCTCTGAAGTGTAGTGAGCGGGCAAATGTATCTTCTGTCTGCACAGTGATGTGAATTTTCCTCTGTGAAATCCGTGGTGTGATTGTCGTGCATTTTATAGAGAAACATTCTGAGGAAGTGGCTTTTTGATAAGTGCCTGCAAATGGTGAGGGTCAAAGAACACCATGTAGGAAGTGAAGGGTTGGAGACAAGGTCCATGGGAGCTGTGTGTGATGTGCTGTTGAAGGGTACAAGAGATATGGATTGCTTCTTTCCCTGTTCAGTGCCTAGCTCTGGTACTGTGCAATGTGAGTTTTGGCTTCGAAGTACTTCTGGCCGAACTGGGTTGTATTGGGGAGATTGCGAGCCCTAGGAGTTTTCTCCAGTGTATTTGCATGTCATCATCAATGCTTAACTCACAGCTTGCTTAGGAGAAATGCCTTAATGGGAGCTTTAGGAAGATGACACTATGTATTCACTACCTACTAACCACCTTATAATATGTATCTACTCTTAGGGCCATAATCTAGAGGAGTATGTACTGGTCCTTTCAATTCTGCCTTGGGCCATTGTCTTGCATAATGTGTGGAAGATGACATCTGTTATGTTTCTCTGACCTTCCCCTGTGTGCCTCATTGTGACCGGTAACCCTTAAAAATCTCTGATAATTGTTGGGCTGGGGGAACAGTCCATACCATGAAGGTGCACAGCTGCCAAGACAAAGACTTTGATCTCCTTCTGTTCCCATAAAATCTTACTGAATGAAATGCTCTTTTGTCTGTGGTCAAAATACCGATTATCACCTCTGGATATTACTGTGGAGTAACTAAAGGCTGTGAATGCAGATCAAGGAAGGTGAGAGGCTGGCTGTGAGCCAGGAAACTAGGTGGGTCAATGTTATTTTGGCTGAGCAATGTTTTGATGTCATGCCTGTTGCCAAGGCCTGTGCTATTCATGCTGTGACTCTGGTTTCCCTGTACGAAAGGCAATAATGGTCCTCCAGCAATAAAGTATTTGTGCATTAATTATGCCTGTAGATTGATGATGCCTGGGTAGAAAGGCTTATAATTCCTGTGTGAAACTTCCTTTACCCATTTGTATCTCGTTGTGATATTGCAATGCAGAGTTTCTTCGTAGTTGCAATCACAGTTTCTTTCAGGCCTTTGTTTCCTGGAAGCTCATGGTTCATTTTCCCCATTTCTGGACAGTGATTTTTGCATTAGAAAATGTGGGTGTTGTTTTGTGGCACATAGTTGCTTTGGCCACATTAAAGTGCATTTGCTGTGTTAGGAAATTGGAGTGAGAATCTGCTGTAATTTCTCAGAAGACTGAGCTTGAGAAAGAGACCCATGATAAGGTGTTTACACTGATGGCTTCATGTTTGTGGGAGATGAGCAGGCCACAGAGCGGGAAAAAATTGCTGAAAGCTGATGAGTATTTCTTAAAATGAAATCCCTACTATGTAGCGCAGGGGAAAACTTTGGGGCCACACTTACAGCTTGAGATGTGAATGACTTCCAGGTGCTCTCAGGGATGAATTTCAACACCTGCAGTGAAGAGCAGGAAGACTTCCCAGTGAGTCTCTCTGACAAAACTTCGTGTTCTAATGCTTCCTTGCTTTGGTTGTCTGCTTTATGTTTTTTCCTTTCTCAGTTTCCTGTGCATGTAGGTTTACTTGTGATTGTCAGCATAGCTTTGTTTAGCAACGGGTCGTGTATTACTGCATTTTATGCTTGCTATAGTGCATGTGAAAGGCAGGAGATATGAGGGTATCTTTGAGTTCTGTTTTTGTGAGGGGGAATAGAAGTAAACAGGACCTCACAGAAGTGGCATCTCTGCTGAACAGTGCATTGATGAAAGAGGGGAGGAGATTCCCCCTAAGCCGTTAGTTTTATGTCCCATTCTCTGTTGGATGACCACTCCTATTTTCTCAGAAAGGTGGTGAGGAGACAAATGTACCTCCTGTCTTGATGTGATCATGGTGTGTCATCACCTCATGATATGCTTTTGCCAATTATTAGAAGGTCAGAAGCAAACCTGCCAGTTGTGTATGGCAGGAGAGAAGACAAGGGAGCTGTGAGTGTGAGTCTGTAGAAGAGATGGTCATTTCCTTGCTTGTCATAATTAACATATCTAATGTGCCTAGTAGAGTACCATGCAATTTGAGTTGTTTCTGCTCAATATGTTTTGCCTCAGAGTTAGGATTCCACCTGATCTGTTCATTTCTATAGGTTTCTAACTCTTGTCTTGCTTGTTGTCATAAGCTGCAGCTCAGTCTCGGGGTGTCTGATCAGATGGGGAAGGTCCCATCTGTTCCAGGGGTCTGAGTGCAGGGGCCGTTCCCCCCCACACCTTTGATGTTTGCAGCTGTACAGAGGAAGGCTTTCACAGACACACGTGTGCTCATCTATGCACACTTGTCTGTAGAGTAAGAACGCAAAACCACCAATTTTGATTGCAGTTCTCCCAAATGGAGAGTGACAACCCAGCCCAGGCAAGGTTTCCATGAACAGACTGGGGGCCAGTGGGAGAATAAATGCAGGGTGTCCCCCACATAGCCCCCATAACTTGCTGTCTACTCAATTGGAGTGACATGGGTTTGCCAGGTGGCCTGTTAGATGGATAAGGAACTGTCTGGATGGCTGCATTGAAAGAGTTATAGTCAATGGTTCGATATCCAAATGGAATTCACTAAGATGTAGTGTCCCTCAAGGGTCCATTCTCAAGGTCTTTGAGAATCCTGATCTTTTGAGGAATGTCCCTGCCCATGGCAGAGGGGTGGACTTGATGATCTTTAAAGGTCCTTTCCAACCTCAAACATTCTTTGGTTCTATGAAAGGGTCAACTTGGCTTTGCATTTTCTAGTTGTCAACCCCTAAAACATGGAAACACAAATGAACGAACTTCTGTGAATCAGAAAAAAAATGGTGAAGGCTATTCTGCTGTCTTCGTATAGAGCAATTGCTCTTCTCCCTACAGTAAAAATCATCAGTGGGACAAACATCAGAGACTGGCATGAAAGGATTGCAAATTGGTTTATTCTGATTGTGATTACGTATTGATTAGTCCAACACGAATATTTCCTTCTTGATATTTCTGACAGGTAAGGAAAATAGAACTGAAAACAAAGTCCTCGACAACTATAAAACTGTGTATTGCAATTATACTTCTATTTAGATTTTATAACAGTAGCTGAGGTCCTCTCTTTATTACTCTGCCATGAGGATTCACTCCTGACTACTCACTGCAACTCAAGGAGATGACCTAAAAGCACTTGAGAGCGTGTCTGAGTTTTAAACGCCTTTGGAGTCGCATATAAGCAAGTGCCTCTGCGCTTCCCGATTCGAACAACAGAGAGACCCCAAAGGCGGGTGCGGGCAGCGAAGGCCGGGCAGAAGCGCGGCCCCTGTGAGCGCGGCCACGAGGCGGCTGCGGTGGCGTCGCGGCGCCTCCGGGTGCCGCTGTTGGCCGAGGCGGAGCGGCGCTGGAGCCGCAGCCGCCGCCGCCGCGGAGCCGCCGCAGCGTCCTGCCCCCGCGGGCTGCTCGCTCGCCCGGCGGCGGCCAGAGCGGCAGCGGCGCGGGCAGCAGAGGCGAGCGGCGGCGCGGCGCGGGGAGCGGCGGCGTCCGAGGCGGCGGCGGCGAGCTCGCAGCCCTGCGGCGGCCCCTGCGCGGGCTGCGGAGCGCGGCGGAAGGCCGGGCGGAGGGCGGGCAGCGGCGGAAGGAGGAGCGCGGCGCTCGCTGTGCAGAATGGCGGGGAGGCAGAGGCAGAGCCGGCGGCGAGCAGCCGGGCGAGTGCTGCTGTCCGCTCTGGTGCTGGGCTTGTGCTGCCGGGCGGCGCCGGAGCGGCTCCGCTACGCCATCCCCGAGGAGCTGGGCAGAGGCTCGCTGGTGGGGCCGCTGGCGCGGGACCTGGGGCTGAGCCCGGCCGACCTGCCGGCACGCAAGCTGCGGCTCAGCGCCGAGAAGCCATACTTCGGCGTGAGCGAGGAGACCGGGGAGCTGTACGTGAGCGAGAGGCTGGACCGGGAGGAGCTGTGCGGCGAGGCGGTGTCCTGCTCCGTCAGCTTCGAGGCGCTGGTGCAGAACCCGCTCAACGTTTTCCACGTCGAGGTGGCCATCCAGGACGTCAACGACAACGCGCCGACCTTCAGCAGGGCTGCTCTGGACCTCGAGATCGGTGAATGGACACTTCCCGGTGCTCGTTTTCCGCTGGAGATGGCCCGAGACGCGGACGTGGGCAGCAACTCGCAGCTGACTTACGAGCTCACTAGCGACCCATCCTTCACTCTGGCCATGACGGAGAGCCCGGTCGGAAAGAAGCAGCCGGCGTTAGTGCTGGAGAGAGCGTTGGACCGGGAGAAGCAGAGCTCGTTTCAGCTGGTGCTGACGGCGGTAGATGGGGGGGACCCGGTGAGGTCCGGGACTGTGCAGGTTCGCGTCAACGTGACGGACGCCAACGACAACGCGCCCGTGTTCAATAAAAGCGTGTATGAGGCTCGAGTGCGGGAGAATCTGCCGGCGGGGTCGCTGGTGCTGCGGGTGCGGGCCACGGACGCGGACGCGGGCTCCAACGGGCGGGTGTCCTACGGCTTCGGCAACGTCCCGGAGAGCGTCCGCGCGTTGTTCAGTGTGGACAGCGAGAGCGGCGAGGTGAGGACGGCGGCGCCCCTCGATTTCGAGGAGAAGAGCAAATACGGCTTCGGCCTGGAGGCGAGGGACGGCGGCGGGCTCACGGCTCACAGCGAAGTGCAGATAGACGTCACGGACGAGAACGACAACGCGCCCGAAATCACGATGCTGTCGATGTCGAGCCCGGTGTCCGAGGACGCGCCGGTCGGCTCGGTGGTGGCCCTGGTGAAAGTGCGGGACCGGGACTCCGGGGAGAACGGTCAGGTGTGGTGCGAGCTGTCGGGCGAGGCGCCGCTGTCGCTGTTGTCGTCGTCGGGCGGCTCGTACAAGGTGGTGACGGCGAGCTCGCTGGACCGTGAGCAGGCGTCCGAGCACCGCGTGACGGTGGTGGCGCGGGACCGGGGCGCGCCGGCGCTGTCCAGCGTGGCGGCGCTGGTGCTGGAGGTGTCGGACGTGAACGACAACGCGCCGGTGTTCGAGGAGGCGGCCTACAGCGCGTACGTGCCGGAGAACAACGCGGCGGGCGCGGAGGTGGTGCGCGTGCGGGCGCAGGACGCGGACGCGGGCGCCAACGGGCGCGTGAGCTACTGGCTGGCGGGCGGCAGCGCGGGCGCGGCGGCGTACGTGTCGGTGGAGGCGCGGAGCGGCGCGGTGTACGCGCAGCGCTCCTTGGACTACGAGCAGTGCCGCGAGTTCGCGGTGGCGGTGCGGGCGCAGGACGGCGGGGCGCCGGCGCGCAGCTCGACGGCGACGGTGCGCGTCTTCGTGCTGGACCGCAACGACAACGCGCCGCGGGTGCTGTGGCCGGCGGCGGGAGCGGCGCCTGGAGCTGGGGCGTCGTCGTTCGAGGTGGTGCCGCGTTCGGCCGAGGCCGGGTACCTGGTGGCCAAGGTGGTGGCGGTGGACGCGGACGCGGGGCGCAACGCGTGGCTGTCGTACGAGCTGGTGCAGGCGGCGGAGCCGGCGCTGTTCCGCGTGGGGCTGCACAGCGGCGAGGTGCGGACGGCGCGGGCCGTGTCGGAGAGGGACGCGGCGAAGCAGCGGCTGGTGGCCGTGGTGAAGGACCACGGGCAGCCGGCGCTGTCGGCCACGGCCACGCTGCACGTGGTGCTGGCCGAGAGCCTGCAGGAGGCGCTGCCGGCGCTGAGCGAGCGGGCGGCGGGCGCCGAGCCGCCGGCGGAGCTGCAGTTCTACCTGGTGCTGGCGCTGGCGCTGCTGTCGGCGCTGTTCGTGCTGAGCGTGGCGCTGGCCGTGCTGGCGCGGGTGCGGCGGGCCGGGCCGCCCGCCGTGCTGCGCTGCCTGGGCGCGCAGCGCTTCTCCGTGGCCGGCGCCGCCTTCCCGGCCGACTTCTGCGAGGGCACCTTGCCCTACTCCTACAACCTGTGCGTGGCGCCGGGCCGCGCCGCCGCCGCGGCCGCTTGGCTGCCGCCGCCGCTGCCCAGCCTGCCCGCGGAGGAGCTTCTCGGCGCGGAGGCCTGCGGGAAGCGGAGCCCGAGCGGCAGCGCCGACGCGGGAGAGCCGCCGGCGGACCCCGACGCCCCGCAGGTCTGTAAGCCCGCGCAGTCCGTGTCTCTGAGCCTTTCCTAAACCATCGCTGCCGGTAGTGGGGCTTTGTTTGTCTGCTTGAGCGATCTATATATCCATGAACGAAGGAAACAATCTGGTACAGTTTCTTTTCTTGCAAGTGCGAAATGGCGCTCTCTGCGTCGTCAGCTGTCACTCATTTAGAGTCGTGGGGAGGTTCTTGCCATTCCACTTGTGCTGGATAGATGTGTCGTGCACCTCTGAGTTTTAATGAACTCTGCTGACGCTGGACGTCGACAAGGCAAAAATTGTCTAGAAAACCTGTGCTGTCTAAAATGGTGTGTGGTAGTAGCGGTAACCGCGTAGCCTTCCTGTGCTGAACGAGGTACTTTACCGTTGTGAAACTGCGTCCTGTTTCTCCTGGGTTTCCCGGGTGTGTGTGGATGGGAATTGCGGACCCGTGTATTCATGAATGAATACAAGATGAGTGGTCAGTAGGCGTCCTTGTTTCATGGGAGGTCACAGGTACAGGTTCGTCTGAGAAGTTATGACTACGAAGCTTGTGTTGTTGGAATTGTTAGTAACGCTGAAGGCGGATCCTTACTCTGTGTACTGTGTACAGTGAGATCCTGTAATTCTATACGACGGGGTCGGGAAAATCGACGTGACGCTGAGTTCTGGAAATTTTTTCCTTCCTGATCCCTTTTTCCTAAAGTGATGTACCTGGACTTAGCTGACGGCTGAACAAAAATCTGTTGGTTAATGCTGTTTTGGTGTTGGACTGCCCAAGGAGGGTGGGCGTGTAACAGATTAGAAGTTACAATTGCTGCTCCGCCTTTGTCATGTGCACTCCCATCTTTCGAGGGACGGCGGGTGCAGAAATGATAGCACTAATGAGGCTGACTAATATTTCCAGGTAGTATTTCTCTGAGGTTTTTGTGCAGTTATTTTTATTTTTGTTTCCACCCCTCTATTTAGTGTTCCTGATTTGTGTTTTCTACAAAGGTTATGGCGTTGAATGGGATCGCAAAAAAAAAAAAAAAAAAAAAAAAAAGTCGAGACTTGTATTTCAGAGCCTGTTTTCTTCTTGCATCCCCCTTTTCCCAAAGAGATGTTCTTTGTTTATCGTGAAGTTTGCTTTGTGCTAATGTAGTTTTGTGCTTTGCTTTGTTGTTTTGTTTTGGTTTGGTTTTTTAATGACCCCCCCCCCCGGACAGACCATGCACATGCATCACGGCTTGCTGCTGGGTTACTCTAGAATGGAGCACTAAGTCCCAAGTGTAAGCACGGCCTGTAGTGTAAAGTTACAACAAAGAATTTTAAAATGGTGGTTGGAGAAAGGGGAGAAATGGAGGATGATTGAGAGGAGCCTCTGATGTGCCAGTGAAAAGTAACAAAGACAGGAGTGAAAGGCAGCCTTTTGGGAGGACGCTTTTTAATGGACCATCTTCATTGCTCCCTCGTTCTATTGGTCAGGATTTGGAAAATCAATATGGCCAATAACGTTCCAGTATGACGCAGTATTCATCTGCAGAAAGGGTGAGAAAGAAATCATTCAGACTCGAATGATACAAAATGCTCTGCAGTACCTGGTGGAGATTATACTTTCGACTACTAGGGTTAGAATCGCAATATTCTGTATGTCATATTAAGAGAACTTTATATCACCGTTACAAGAAAAAAATCGTGGTATGGAAATAACACAACCACGGGAGCCTTCTTATTTTTTTCTGGTCTTTCTGTGATCTGGAGGATCACAGAAGAGCTGGGCTGGAGAAAAGCCAAGGCAGGAGATCAGCGCTGGCCGGGGACCGGTGTGTCGCTGGCGGCGGTGCCGTCCCCGCGAGCTGCCCGTGGGCAAGGCAGGGCGGGCAGCGGTGGGCAGCGCTCGGTGCCTGCAGTGCCGGGAGGAGGCTGCGGGCGCCGCTGTTGACCGAGGAGGAGCGAGAGGAAGGCCGGAGCTCTGCAGGCAGCCCCGCCCGCTGCAGCCCGGCTCACTCACTCTCTCGCTCGCTATCTGTCTGTCTGTCCGTCTTCCTCGGCTTTCGGGCGGTCTGCGAGCGTCCCCGCGGTGCGGAGCCGTGCTGCAGCGAGGCGGAGGGTCCGGCAGCAGCGGCCGAGAGCGGAGAGCCGGAGCCGTATCGTGGGTGTTCGGCGGGGAGGTGCCGGCCGTGTTGCGGTGGCGGCGGCGCCGCGGCGGCGATGAGCGCGTCGGGGAGGCGCTGGGTCCGGCGGGAGCGAGCCCTGCTGTGGTGCGTCCTGGTGGCGTTGTGGGAGGCGGCGTGTGGGCAGCTGCGCTACTCGGTGCCCGAGGAGCTGCCGAAGGGCTCGTTCGTGGGCGACGTGGCCAAGGACCTAGGGCTGGAGCTGCCGGCGCTCCGCGACCGAGGCATCCGCGTTGTCTCCGAAGGTCGGAGGCAGTATTTGGCCCTGCACGGGAAGACGGGACATTTAGTGACGGCGGAGAGGATAGACAGAGAGCAGCTGTGCCGGCTGGTGGAGAAATGCGTGCTGCGGTGTGAGGTGATAGTGGAGGGGGAAATGCAGGTTTATGAAATCGAAGTGGAGATCACGGACATTAACGATAACGCCCCCATCTTCAAGGACGTTGAGCTCGAGGAGACAATAAGCGAGACAACAGCGCCGGGTTCGCGTTTTCCCCTGGCCGAGGCTCACGACCCGGATTCGGGGTCGAACGGCCTGCAGAGCTACGAGCTGAGCGGCGACGAGCACTTCTCGCTGGCCGTGCAGGCGGGCCCCGGCGGCGCTCGTCGTCCCGAGCTGGTGCTGGCGAAGGCGCTGGACCGGGAGGAGGCGGCGTTTCACGAGCTGGTGCTGAGGGCGAGCGACGGCGGCGATCCGGCGCGGACGGGCACGGCGCGGCTGCGGGTGTCGGTGCTGGACGCGAACGACAACGCGCCCGTGTTCAGGCAGGCGGAGTACCCGGTGCGTGTGCCCGAGGACGTGCCCGTGGGCTCCACCCTCGTCACCGTCACGGCCACCGACGCCGACGAGGGCCTGAACGGGCACGTGAAATACTCGCTGAAGAAAGCGACGGACCTGGCATCGGAGATATTCCTGTTGGATGCCGAGACGGGATCGATCACGCTGTTGCGGAGCCTGGACTTCGAGGAAGGCGACTCGTACGAACTGGAGGTGCAGTCACGGGACGGCGGCGGCCTTTCTGACACGGCAAAAGTCGCGATCACGGTGACAGACGTCAATGACAACGTTCCCGAGATTTCGGTGCGGTCGGCGCTGGACGCAATCTCGGAGGACGCGCCGCCGGGGACGGTGGTGGCCCTGTTACACGTGCAGGACCGGGACTCGGGGGCGAACGGCGAGGTGCGGTGCTGGCTGGACGGGGGCGTCCCGTTCGTGCTGCAGAGCTCGCAGGGCAGCTACTACCGCGTGGTGACGGCGCGGGAGCTGGACCGGGAGGAGGTGTGGGAGTACAACGTGACGGTGCGGGCGGCGGACGGCGGTTCGCCGTCGCTGCGGAGCAGCGCGGTGCTGGCGCTGCGCGTGCTGGACGTGAACGACAACGCGCCGGTGTTCGCGGAGGCGCGGTACAGCGCGCGGCTGGCCGAGAACAACGCGGCGGGCGCGCTGGTGCTGACGGTGCGGGCGACGGACGCGGACTGGGGGGCGAACGCGCGCGTGCGGTACCGGCTGGGGGAGGGTCTTGTGCGGGGCGCGCCGCTGTCGTCGTACGTGTCGGTGCAGGCGGAGACGGGCGCGCTGTACGCGCTGCGCTCGTTCGACTACGAGGAGGTGCGCGAGGTGGGGCTGTGGGTGCGGGCGGAGGACGGCGGCGCGCCGGCGCTGAGCAGCAACGTGTCGGTGCGGCTGGTGATCGTGGACGAGAACGACAACGCGCCGCAGGTGCTGTACCCGCCGGCGTCGTCGTCGTCGGCGAGCGCGGGGTTGGGGTCGCGATCGGGGTCGGTGTGGGGCTGGTCGGGCGTGGAGCTGGCGCCGCGGTCGGCGGAGCCCGGGTCGCTGGTGGCCAAGGTGGTGGCGGTGGACGCGGACGCGGGTCAGAACGCGTGGCTGTCGTACGAGCTGGCCAAGGCGACGGAGCCGGGGCTGTTCCGCGTGGGGCTGCACAGCGGCGAGGTGCGGACGGCGCGGTCGCCGCTGGCCCGCGACGCTTCGCGGCAGAGCCTGGTGGTGGTGGTGAAGGACCACGGGCGGCCGGCGCTGTCGGCCACGGCCACGCTGACGGTGGTGCTGGCCGAGAGCGTGGCCGAGCTGCTGTGGGAGCTGGGCAGCGCGGCGGCGGCGGCGGCGGCGCCGGGCGAGGCGGCCGGCGGGCTGACGCGGTGGCTGGTGGTGGCCGTGGCGGCCGTGTCCTGCCTGTTCGTCGCCTTCCTGCTGCTGCTGCTGGCGCTGCGCCTGCGGCGCTGGCGCCGCTCGCAGCTGCTGGCGGCGGGCAGCGGCGCCCTGCGCGGCGTGCCGGCCTCGACCTTCGTGGGCATCGACGGCGTCCGCGCCTTCCTGCACTCCTACTCGCACGAGGTGTCGCTCACCGCCGACTCGCGCAAGAGCCAGCTCCGCTTGTCGGGCGCCAGCTGCTGCGACACCCTGCCGGCCCGGCCACCGCCCGACGAGCCCGCGCCGCTGCTCGGGGAGGACCCTGCCGGCGCCCGCCGCGCGGACCCGGCCGCTGCCCCGGTGAGTGCCTCTGACCAGGCTTTCCCCGCCACGCTTCCCTCTGCTGCTTCCCGGCCCTTTCCCGGCAGGTTCTGCGTCCTGCGGAGTGAGGTCCCGGTGGTGCCCCTTGCTGCCGGGCAGTGAACGTGGGCTTGTGGTTGAGCGTTGCAGTTGTGGGGGCAGGAGAAATGTGGGGCTGGAGTTTCGTTGGAGCGGGGCTTTGTGGCTTTATCACGTCGTTTCTGTGTTACACGCTTTTCACTGTTCCGGTAACTCCTGGAGGACTGCTGCTGTTTTATTTTCAGAACTTGCAGTTTTCTTCTCTGAAGTGTAGTGAGTGAACAGAAGTATCTTCCATCTGAGTACAGAGATGTAAAGATTTATATGTGAAGTCCGTGATTTGATGGTGCTGCATTTTCTAGAGAAATGGCCTGGTCAGCTGCCCCTTTAAAGAGAAGTGCTTGCAAATGACGAGGGTCAAAGAACACCACGCAAGCTGTGAGTAGCTGGATATGAGACGTGCGTGTACCGTGTTTGATGGGCTGTTGAAGGATAGAAGAGATATAATTAGTTTTCTTCCTGTGTAATGCCTTTCTGTAATATCATGCAGTGTGACTTTTGGCTTCTCGAGTATGTTTGCCAAGTAGACATCTCAGTCCAATTGTATTGGGAGCCCTGGGAGGTTCCTCCTGTGTTTTTGTATGTCACTATCAATGCTTAACTCACAGCTTGCTTAGGAGAAATGCCATAATGGGAGCTTTAGTAAGAAGAAACCATTTATTCAATACCTACTAACCAACTTCACTATCTATCTAGTCTAAGTGCCATAATCTAGAAGGCTTTGCACTGGTCCCTTCATTTTTGCGTGGGATTAACTTCTTGCCTTGCTCGTTGTAATGATCTGTAGTGCGATAAGCAAAGTAGCATTGCGCGGGTCTGTGTTGTGATCTTTGTTCTCAGTAGGGAGTTGTGCGTGCAGCCTTTCTTTCAATGGTGTCTGTCTGCAAATGTAGCTGTCACGTTGCGAAATGTTTGGGCAGGGTGAAGAATTCTGTCTATCCAGAGACAGGGCAGGTGAGAAAATTTGCTCTGGTATAATTGGAAATGTCTAAAAGATGTGAAGATGAAATAAAAGTTCATTCTGTGCTAGTTGTTGGATGAGGCCCACAGTTGTTCCACATATTTTCCCTTTGTTATTTTCCAAAGAAATTACAGTGAGGAACTGTGGCTACGGTCTTTGGTGTGAGTGCCTGTGTGAACCTCCTGTGGAGCTTTACAAACTAGCTATCTTTCTTGTGTGCCTACTACAGTTGACATAATCTGAAACCTTAAGCTACAATTGCTTCACTTCTCTAGGTTTCCCTTTCTAACCTTGTTTGTTAACCAGGTCTGTAGCTTGGCCTCCTTGTGACTGGTAGCCCTTAAAGTACTAAGAATTCTCTTAGAATTGTTGGTCTGGGGGAAGAGTTTCCATCCATACCTTGAAAGTGTTCAGCTACTGTGATAAAGACCTTGCTATTCTTCCTTTTTCTTAAAATGTCACTAAATCACATGCTCTTTTGCCTCTGGTCAACATAAGGCCAAAATACTGGATATTTTCTGTGGTGCCAGTAAAGGCTGTGAATGCAGAATGAGGAATGTGAGCGGCTGCCTGTGAAGCAGGAAAATAATTCGGTCAAATTTGTTTTGGTTGGACAATGGTTTGATGTCATGCCTGGTGCCAAGGCCTGTGCCATTCATGCCCTGATCCTGCTTTCCCTGTCCTGAAATGCAATGACAGTCCTCCAGCAATAAAGTATTTGCACAATAAACGTGCCTGTGAAGCGATGATGCATGGGTAGAATGACTTGTAATTCCTATGTGAAACCTCTTTTACCCATCTGTATCTCCCTGTAACATCGTGATGTAGAGTTTCTTCATAGTTGTAATTACAGTTTCTTTCAGGCCTTTGTTTCCTGGAAGGTTGCAGTTCATTTTCCCTATTTCTGGCCAGTGATTTTTGCATTTGAAACTGTGTGTGCTGTTTTGCACCAAATAGTTATTTCAGCCACGTAAGGCAGAATTTGATGTGTGAGGAAAATGGAGTGAAGGTAAAAGAGAATCTGCTGTAATTTCTCAGAAGACTGAGCTTGAGAAAGAGGCTCATGATAAGCTCTTTACACTGATGGCTTCATGTTTGTGGGAGATGAGCAGGCCACAGAGTAGAAAAAAATTGCTGAGAGTTGGTGACCATGGCTTAAAATGAAACCTCTGTTACATAGTCCAGAGTAAGAGTTGAGGGCCATTCTTGCAGCTTGAGATATGAATGATTCCACATGCCCTCAGGGATGATTTTCAACACCTGCAGTGAAGACCAAGAAGACTTCCTGGTGAGTGTCTCTGACAACACTTTTTTTTCCTAAAGTTTCCTTGCCTTGCTTGTCTGGTTTAAGGTTTTTTTCTGTTTTCTTGGTTTCCTATGTATGTAGCTTTACTTGTAATTACCAGCATCGCTTCGTTTAGCAGTGCATAGGATGTGTCCTGTGCATGCTACAGCGGGTACAGCTGCGAGTGTATCTTTGTGTTCTGTTACTGTTGGGGGGGAATAGATTGAAACATGACCTTAGCAGAAGTGACATCTCTGTGGAACAGTTTGTGTGACAGAAGAGGGGAGGAGGTTCCACCTAAGTGGATAGTTAGGTGGCCCTTTCTCTGCTGGATGACCAGTTGTCTTTTAGTTTGTCTGATTATGATTGGTGTGCTTTAGAATCCTTCTGTTTCTTCTCGGAAGGGTGGTGAGCAGAGAAATGTACCTCCCTTCTTGCTGTGATTGTGGTGCACCATCAAATCATGATATACTTTTGCCTATTATAAGAAGGTTAGAAGCGAATGTGCCGGTTGTGTATAGCTCGAGAGAAGACAGAGGAGCTGTGAGTGTGAGGCTGTAGGTGACAAGGTGGTCATTTCCTTGCTTGTCACAGTAAACACAATCATGTGTCTAATGGAGTATCGTGCAAGTTGAGTTTCTTCTGCTTAATATATTTGGCCTAGGAAATATTATTCCACCTGTTCCTTTCAATATTTTTCTAACTCTGGCCTTGCTTGTTGTCATGAGCTACAGCTCGACCTCAGAGTGTCTGATCATGTGTAGAGGGTCCCATCAGTTCCAATGGTCTGAGTGCAGGGGCAGATCCCGTACACACCTGTGATGTTTACAGCTGTACAGAGGAAGGCTTTCACAGGCACACGTGTGCTCCCAGAGGCACACTTGTCAGTAGTGAAAGAATATAAAACGGTTTGCTGTGTACATAGGTTTACTTGTAATTATCAGCATAGCTTTTTTTAGCAATGTGTTGTGTGCTATTGCCTCTTGCTCTTCCTACAACAGGTGTGAAAGGCCATGGATGTGAGAGTATCTCTGTGTTCTGTTAGGGTTGGGGGAATAGATGTAAACACGACCTTAGCAGAAGTGGCATCTCTGTGGAACAGTGCCTGTGGTACAAGAAGGGAGGACATTCCCCCTAAACGGATAATTTGAGGACCCATTCTCTCTTGGATGACCCCTCCTCTTTTATTTTGGACGTTTATCATTCACGTTCCATAGAATCCTTCTGTTTCTTCTGTAAGAATGCAAAATCTTCTCTACTGAAGTGCCCGAAATGCAGAGTGGCAACCCAGCACAGGCAGGGTTTCCATGAGCAGACTAGGGGGCCAGTGGGACAATGCGTGCAGCCTGTCCTCCACATGGCCCCCACAAGATGTTGCCTGCTGTATTGGAGCAACACGGGGTTTACATATGGACTGCCAGATGGATAAGGAACTGACTGGGTGGCCATGTCCAAAGAATTCTACTCAAAGGCTAAATATCCAAGTAGAAACCAGTAATGTGTGGTGGCCCTCAAGGGTTTGTACTTGGACCAGTTGTGTTTGGTACCTTCACAGGCAGTGGGAAGTGGTCCTACATGAGAACGCCATGAAGTTCAATAAGACCAAGTGCGAAGTCCTGCACCTTTGTTGGGGCAATCCCCAGTTTCCATAGAGAACATGGGATGAATGAATTGAGAGCAGCCTTGTAGAGAAGGACTTGGGGATACTGGCGGGTGACAAATGGGACATGAGCTTACAATGTGCACTTGCTACTCAGAAAGCCAAGCATACTCTGGTCTGCTTAACAACTAGTGTGGGCAACAGCTTGAGGGAGGTGGTTCTCCCCTTTTACTCCGTGTTGTGAGACCACATATGTAGTATTGAGTGCATCTTTGGGGTTCACACTACAAGAAAGACACAAACCTGTTAGAACTTATCCAGAGGAGAGCCTCAAAAGTTGTCAAAGGGCTGGAACATCTCTCCTATGAAGGAATTGAGGTCCTTCAGCTTGGAGAAGAGAAGGATTTGCGGAGACATTATTGTGGCTTTTCAATATATAAAAGAGTTTTAAAAGAAAGGGAGAAGAGGATGGTTTTAAACTGAAAGAGGGTAGGTTTCCATTGGACATGAGGAAGAAATGTTTTAGAATGAGCATGGTGAGACCCTGGAACAGGTTGCCCAGAGAAGTTGTAGATGCATCACCATTCGAAGCGTTGAAGGTCAGGCAGGATGAGGCATTGGGCAACCTGAGGCAGTGAAAAATGTCCCTGCCCATGGCAGAGAACTGGACTCAATGATCCTTACAGGCCCTTCCCAACCCAAACCTTTCTTTGGTGCTATGAAAGAGCTGACGTAGCTTTACACTTTCACATTGCCAGCCCGCCAAGCACACAGTTAAAACAGAAAGAATTTTGTGAAGCAGAAACAAAATGCTGAAGTTTATTCTGCTGTCTTCACATAAAGTAATTGCTCTTCTCCCAAGAAGAAAAATCAACAGTGGGACAAATCAGAGACTAAAATGCGCATTTGGAAGAAAAGCAGGGAGGATGGTAACCCTTTGCAGGCCCACTGTGAAAGGACTGCAATGACTTTTTCTTCATTGTATTTATGGCTTCTTATTGATTACACCACCACAAATATTTCCTTCTTAGTATTTCTCACAGGTAAGGAAAGCAGAATTTAAAATAATGTCTTCCACAACTGTAAAACTGTCTATTCCTCTTATACTAACATTTAGATTATTTAAGAGCAGCAGAAGTCGATTCTTTTTGCTCTGCAATGAAGATTCACTCCAGAGTAGTCATTGTGAACCAAAAGTACCCGACAGCGTATGTCAGTTTTAAACGCCTTTGGAGTCGCATTAAGCAAGTGCCTCTGCGCTTCCCGATTCCAATAACAGAGAGACCCCAAAGGCGGGTGCGGGCAGCGAAGGCCGGGCAGAAGCGCGGCCCCTGTGAGCGCGGCCACGAGGCGGCTGCGGTGGCGTCGCGGCGCCTCCGGGTGCCGCTGTTGGCCGAGGCGGAGCGGCGCTGGAGCCGCAGCCGCAGCCGCAGCCGCCGCCGCCGCGGAGCCGCCGCAGCGTCCTGCCCCCGCGGGCTGCTCGCTCGCCCGGCGGCGGCCAGAGCGGCAGCGGCGCGGGCAGCAGAGGCGAGCGGCGGCGCGGCGCGGGGAGCGGCGGCGTCCGAGGCGGCGGCGGCGAGCTCGCAGCCCTGCGGCGGCCCCTGCGCGGGCTGCGGAGCGCGGCGGAAGGCCGGGCGGAGGGCGGGCAGCGGCGGAAGGAGGAGCGCGGCGCTCGCTGTGGCAGAATGGCGGGGAGGCAGAGGCAGAGCCGGCGGCGAGCAGCCGGGCGAGTGCTGCTGTCCGCTCTGGTGCTGGGCTTGTGCTGCCGGGCGGCGCCGGAGCGGCTCCGCTACGCCATCCCCGAGGAGCTGGGCAGAGGCTCGCTGGTGGGGCCGCTGGCGCGGGACCTGGGGCTGAGCCCGGCCGACCTGCCGGCACGCAAGCTGCGGCTCAGCGCCGAGAAGCCATACTTCGGCGTGAGCGAGGAGACCGGGGAGCTGTACGTGAGCGAGAGGCTGGACCGGGAGGAGCTGTGCGGCGAGGCGGCGACCTGCTCCGTCAGCTTCGAGGCGCTGGTGCAGAACCCGCTCAACGTTTTCCACGTCGAGGTGGCCATCCAGGACGTCAACGACAACGCGCCGCGCTTCCTGCGAGACAATTTCCAGCTGGAGATCAACGAGTTGACTTCTCCCGGCGCCCGGTTTCCTTTGGGCATGGCTGAGGACGCGGACGTGGGCAGCAACTCGCTGCAGGGCTACGAGCTGGAGGCCAACGGGTACTTCGCGGTTGAAGTGAAGGAGAGCCCGGACGGCAGCAAGTTCGCGGAGCTGGTGCTGCGCCGAGCGCTGGACCGGGAGAGCGAGCAGAGCCTGCGGCTGGTGCTGACGGCGGTGGACGGCGGCGACCCTCCGCGGAGCGGCACCGCCCAGCTCTGCATCAACGTCACCGACGCCAACGACAACGCACCCGTGTTCACGCAGGACCGGTACCGCGCGAGCCTGCGGGAGGACGCGCCGCCGGGCTCGCCGGTGCTGAACGTCTCCGCCACTGACGCCGACGGC
Organism: Leptosomus discolor; assembly: GCF_034619465.1. Classification (NCBI taxonomy): domain Eukaryota; kingdom Metazoa; phylum Chordata; class Aves; order Leptosomiformes; family Leptosomidae; genus Leptosomus; species Leptosomus discolor. Next base: position 1,471,293 of record NC_141400.1, read on the forward strand.
GGCACCAACGCCCGCATCTCCTATGGCTTCGGGGAAATGCCGTCCAAGGTGCTTCAGAAGTTCGTGGTGAATGCGGAGAGCGGGATGATCACACTGCAGGAGGCGTTGGACTTCGAGGACACGCGTGGGTACACGGTGCTGGTGGAGGCGAGGGACGGTGGCGGTCTGCTGGCGCATTGCGAAGTGGAGGTGGAGGTGCTGGACGTGAACGACAACGCGCCCGAGGTGACGCTGACGTCGGTGTCGAGCCCGGTGCCCGAGGACGCGCCGGTCGGCACGGTGGTGGCCCTGGTGAAAGTGCGGGACCGGGACTCCGGGGAGAACGGTCAGGTGTGGTGCGAGCTGTCGGGCGAGGCGCCGCTGTCGCTGGTGTCGTCGTCGTCGTCGGGCGGCTCGTACAAGGTGGTGACGGCGAGCTCGCTGGACCGTGAGCAGGCGTCCGAGCACCGCGTGACGGTGGTGGCGCGGGACCGGGGCGCGCCGGCGCTGTCCAGCGTGGCGGCGCTGGTGCTGGAGGTGTCGGACGTGAACGACAACGCGCCGGTGTTCGAGGAGGCGGCCTACAGCGCGTACGTGCCGGAGAACAACGCGGCGGGCGCGGAGGTGGTGCGCGTGCGGGCGCGGGACGCGGACGCGGGCGCCAACGGGCGCGTGAGCTACTGGCTGGCGGGCGGCAGCGCGGGCGCGGCGGCGTACGTGTCGGTGGAGGCGCGGAGCGGCGCGGTGTACGCGCAGCGCTCCTTGGACTACGAGCAGTGCCGCGAGTTCGCGGTGGCGGTGCGGGCGCAGGACGGCGGGGCGCCGGCGCGCAGCTCGACGGCGACGGTGCGCGTCTTCGTGCTGGACCGCAACGACAACGCGCCGCGGGTGCTGTGGCCGGCGGCGGGCGCGGGGGCGTCGGCGGGAGCGGCGCCTGGAGCTGGGGCGTCGTCGTTCGAGGTGGTGCCGCGCTCGGCCGAGGCCGGGTACCTGGTGGCCAAGGTGGTGGCGGTGGACGCGGACGCGGGGCGCAACGCGTGGCTGTCGTACGAGCTGGTGCAGGCGGCGGAGCCGGCGCTGTTCCGCGTGGGGCTGCACAGCGGCGAGGTGCGGACGGCGCGGGCCGTGTCGGAGAGGGACGCGGCGAAGCAGCGGCTGGTGGCCGTGGTGAAGGACCACGGGCAGCCGGCGCTGTCGGCCACGGCCACGCTGCACGTGGTGCTGGCCGAGAGCCTGCAGGAGGCGCTGCCGGCGCTGAGCGAGCGGGCGGCGGGCGCCGAGCCGCCGGCGGAGCTGCAGTTCTACCTGGTGCTGGCGCTGGCGCTGCTGTCGGCGCTGTTCGTGCTGAGCGTGGCGCTGGCCGTGCTGGCGCGGGTGCGGCGGGCCGGGCCGCCCGCCGTGCTGCGCTGCCTGGGCGCGCAGCGCTTCTCCGTGGCCGGCGCCGCCTTCCCGGCCGACTTCTGCGAGGGCACCTTGCCCTACTCCTACAACCTGTGCGTGGCGCCGGGCCGCGCCGCCGCCGAGGCCGCTTGGCTGCCGCCGCCGCTGCCCAGCCTGCCCGCGGAGGAGCTTCTCGGCGCGGAGGCCTGCGGGAAGCGGAGCCCGAGCGGCAGCGCCGACGCGGGAGAGCCGCCGGCGGACCCCGACGCCCCGCAGGTCTGTAAGCCCGCGCAGTCCGTGTCTCTGAGCCTTTCCTAAACCATCGCTGCTGGTAGTGGGCTGTTAGCCTTCGTTTCTCTGCTCTTTTGGTAGCACTTAGTGCGAGCTGGACCTTCCCGCATCATCAGCTGTCACAACGTGTAGGGTCAGAGGGGAGGTATTTGCCATTCCACTTGTGCTGGATAAAGTGGTTCAGGTGTGGTGAACCTCTGAGATGTAATGAACTGTGCTGACGCTCGACGTCGTCAAGGCAAAAAAAATGAGTGCAAAACATGTGCTGTCGAAAATGGCGTGCGTTTGTAGCGCTGACCCCGTATCCTTGCTGTGCCGAATGAGATCCTCTACCTTTGTGAACCTCTGTCCTCTTTCTCTTCTTTTTTCCCGGCTTTGTGTGGAGGGGGAGTACTCATCCGTGTGTCCACGAAGGAATGAAGGAAGGTACCCCGGTAACCGCCTTCCACTCAGAGCAGGCAGCGAGCGTCAGGCCTTCTTGTTTCATCGGCGATCACAGGTTCTGATGAGAAGTTTTGCCTTCAAAACTAGTCTAAAACAGTATGCGTTATTTATGGTGAAGACTGGTTCTTACTGTGTAGGAGATCCGCTGATTCTGCATGACAGAGTCAGGAAAACGGGACTGACGCTTGGTGTTGAGACTTTTCTTTCCTGAAATTTTGTTTCCTTGAAAGGAGAAGTTACGCGTTGTTCCTCCCTGATCAAGGAGGATATTGTCGTCTGTGGTTTGGGTAAGGCTTCTGCAGAAATGGTAGCCCAGGTGAGACGGGTTAATTATTCCACGTATAGTTGCTCTGTTCAGTTCCCCCCCGGCCCTCCTTTTTTTTTTTTTTTTTCCTTCTATCGTGAGTGGTAGGTCCTTCTGTCTTATCGTTTCCTACCTGTCGTTCATACACAGGTGAAGGTGTTGAATGAGATCTCAAGGGGGAAAAAATCGTGTTTTGTATTTCACAACCTGTCTTTTTTTCGATCTGTCTATCCTCGATTGAGGGATCGAGCACTCTTTTCCCAAAGAGTGCTTGGACCTGGTAGATGACGTCGGCAGGGGAATAGTAAATCGAGGAATTCGGTTTCTCAGCCTCTTTTTGTGTCTGTCTCTTTACAAAGGGAGGGTTCTACTCATTCGGAGAACATATCTCAAACGAGAAAGGAATACTGCAAATGACAGCAATCAGGCACTTGAAGAAAGCCCATTTGGACATTTACAAATGGTCCCTATAGTTTTGGGTGTGCAGCTGTACATGTCTTCTGCCGTCCTACAGTATTTTGTGGACAAGGTTTCCTACCAACATGAAGATTCAAGGATTAGATGAATACTTTATTAACAAGTCGCAATCCTTTATACTTTGATGTCTGAGAAAATGAAAGCCCCTTCCCAGTCGTCCAAAATGTCAGAATAATCGTTTAAGTGTAAATGTGTATAAGCGATACAAACCAAATTTGTGTGGCCTATTAAGAAGTGAAATCACCTGTTAAAATCCGTTAAATTTCCTTTCTCAGTATGAGCTGCATCTGTAGGTGTTCTGACAGTTTAACGATGTTACCATTATCTTGGTGTCTTCACACAGTTTTCCATTACTCGCGTCCAGTTCGATAGTACTGTGAGAATAGACGTCTATCGGGAATATAGGCGTGTAAGGAAAATTTGGAGCAAACCAAAGCTGTCGTATGGTTGCAATCACTCCCCCCCACACACACTCCCCCCCCCCCCCCCCCCCCCCCCCATTTTTCTAGTATGGGCTACAGAATGGGCACAGGAGACAAGGCAGATGACCCTGATTTTCTTCTTGCTGTACTCGCAAAGCCATTTTCTCTGCAGTTTGTGGGCAGCCGAGGAGCTGATCCTGCCAGGTTCACTGCAGGTCCTCCCTGCCTCCTGTGTACAGTTGTACAGTCAGCACGAAGTGATGAAGTGACCTCCAGCCTGCAGCCGGGGTGGGTGGGAGACAATAATTTTCGAGCAGTAGGGGAACCTCTTGCCGCACTGTGTTCCCAGGAAGGTGTTCTAGGGAGATGTCGCAGAGCCCATGGCAGGTGACTGAGCAACCCCACCTCCTCAGGAGCTGTATGCAGTTGGGGTCGTTATGATCTCAGTTTCAGTGGATTAATCCCATCATCTTCAGCCTTTAAATGTCTGAACGCAGTCAGTGGTCGTGGTGTAGTTAAATTGAAGAGTGTTCTATAGGAAATGAAGTATTTGCCGATTGGGTTAGTGACCATGAAATCTTTACGTCTCCGAGGGGTGGAGGGTGTGTCTGATTATCACGTTTAATATCTCAGAGCCTGTTTTCTTTTACTATCCGTGAAACAGTCATTCGAGCATGACTGCTACAAAAAACTCGTGTTGCAGATTGTGTTTTTGAATTAATGGGATAAGACTAATATTATGCGCGACATATTGCGAAAACGTATTTCAGTTTACATATGTAGCCGTTAGCAAGTCATTTTTGCAATGAGGTAGAGGAACATGGCGTTCATCGGAGACCAATGACATCCTCCGGGTTGTGATCACCTTTGAAAAGGAAGTAGGATATGTCACGGTCAAAGAAGAGATGGGCTGGAGAAAAGCCAAGGCAGGAGATCAGCGCTGGCCGGGGACCGGTGTGTCGGTGGCGGCGGTGCCGTCCCCGCGAGCTGCCCGTGGGCAAGGCAGGGCGGGCAGCGGTGGGCAGCGCTCGGTGCCTGCAGTGCCGGGAGGAGGCTGCGGGCGCCGCTGTTGACCGAGGAGGAGCGAGAGGAAGGCCGGAGCTCTGCAGGCAGCCCCGCCCGCTGCAGCCCGGCTCACTCGCTCGCTCGCTCGCTGTCTGTCTGTCTTTCTCGGCTTTCGGGCGGTCTGCGAGCGTCCCCGCGGTGCGGAGCCGTGCTGCAGCGAGGCGGAGGGTCCGGCGGCAGCGGCCGAGAGCGGAGAGCCGGAGCCGTATCGTGGGTGTTCGGCGGGGAGGTGCCGGCCGTGTTGCGGTGGCGGCGGCGCCGCGGCGGCGATGAGCGCGTCGGGGAGGCGCTGGGTCCGGCGGGATCGAGCCCTGCTGTGGTGCGTCCTGGTGGCGTTGTGGGAGGCGGCGTGTGGGCAGCTGCGCTACTCGGTGCCCGAGGAGCTGCCGAAGGGCTCGTTCGTGGGCGACGTGGCCAAGGACCTGGGGCTGGAGCTGCCGGCGCTCCGCAACCGAGGCATCCGCATCATAGACAGAGGTCGGACGACGCAGTATTTCACCCTGCACGGGCAGACGGGACATTTGGTGACGGCGGAGAGGATAGACAGAGAGCAGCTGTGCCGGCTGGTGGAGAAATGCGTGCTGCGGTGTGAGGTGATAGTGGAGGGAGAAATGCGGGTTTATGAAATCGAGGTGGAGATCACGGACATTAACGATAACGCCCCCAGCTTCCGAGAGGCAGAAAAAGAACTGAGAGTGAGCGAGACGACAGCGCCGGGTTCGCGGTTTCCCCTGGCCGAGGCTCACGACCCGGACTCGGGGACGAACGGCCTGCAGAGCTACGAGCTGAGCGGCGACGAGCACTTCTCGCTGGCCGTGCAGGCGGGCCCCGGCGGCGCTCGTCGTCCCGAGCTGGTGCTGGCGAAGGCGCTGGACCGGGAGGAGGCGGCGTTTCACGAGCTGGTGCTGAGGGCGAGCGACGGCGGCGATCCGGCGCGGACGAGCACGGCGCGGCTGCGGGTGTCGGTGCTGGACGCGAACGACAACGCGCCCGTGTTCAGGCAGGCGGAGTACCCGGTGCGTGTGCCCGAGGACGTGCCCGTGGGCTCCACCCTCGTCACCGTCACGGCCACCGACGCCGACGAGGGGCTGAACGGGCACGTGAAATACTCTCTAAAGAAAGCGACGAACCTGGCATCGGAGATATTCCTGTTGGATGCCGAGACGGGATCGATCACGCTGTTGCGGAGCCTGGACTTCGAGGAAGGCGACTCGTACGAACTGGAGGTGCAGGCACGGGATGGAGGAGAGCTGTCTGATACGGCAAAAGTCGCGATCACCGTAACAGACGTCAACGACAACTCGCCCGAACTGACCGTGATTTCTCAGCTGAATACCATCTCTGAGGACGCGCCGCCGGGGACGGTGGTGGCCCTGCTGCACGTGCAGGACCGGGACTCGGGAGCGAACGGCGAGGTGCGGTGCTGGCTGGACGGGGCCGTCCCGTTCGTGCTGCAGAGCTCGCAGGGCAGCTACTACCGCGTGGTGACGGCGCGGGAGCTGGACCGGGAGGAGGTGTGGGAGTACAACGTGACGGTGCGGGCGGCGGACGGCGGTTCGCCGTCGCTGCGGAGCAGCGCGGTGCTGGCGCTGCGCGTGCTGGACGTGAACGACAACGCGCCGGTGTTCGCGGAGGCGCGGTACAGCGCGCGGCTGGCCGAGAACAACGCGGCGGGCGCGCTGGTGCTGACGGTGCGGGCGACGGACGCGGACTGGGGGGCGAACGCGCGCGTGCGGTACCGGCTGGGGGAGGGTCTTGTGCGGGGCGCGCCGCTGTCGTCGTACGTGTCGGTGCAGGCGGAGACGGGCGCGCTGTACGCGCTGCGCTCGTTCGACTACGAGGAGGTGCGCGAGGTGGGGCTGTGGGTGCGGGCGGAGGACGGCGGCGCGCCGGCGCTGAGCAGCAACGTGTCGGTGCGGCTGGTGATCGTGGACGAGAACGACAACGCGCCGCAGGTGCTGTACCCGCCGGCGTCGGCGTCGTCGGCGAGCGCGGGATTGGGGTCGCGGTCGGGGTCGGTGTGGGGCTGGTCGGGCGTGGAGCTGGCGCCGCGCTCGGCGGAGCCCGGGTCGCTGGTGGCCAAGGTGGTGGCGGTGGACGCGGACGCGGGTCAGAACGCGTGGCTGTCGTACGAGCTGGCCAAGGCGACGGAGCCGGGGCTGTTCCGCGTGGGGCTGCACAGCGGCGAGGTGCGGACGGCGCGGTCGCCGCTGGCCCGCGACGCGTCGCGGCAGAGCCTGGTGGTGGTGGTGAAGGACCACGGGCGGCCGGCGCTGTCGGCCACGGCCACGCTGACGGTGGTGCTGGCCGAGAGCGTGGCCGAGCTGCTGTGGGAGCTGGGCAGCGCGGCGGCGGCGGCGGCGGCGCCGGGCGAGGCGGCCGGCGGGCTGACGCGGTGGCTGGTGGTGGCCGTGGCGGCCGTGTCCTGCTTGTTCGTCGCCTTCCTGCTGCTGCTGCTGGCGCTGCGCCTGCGGCGCTGGCGCCGCTCGCAGCTGCTGGCGGCGGGCAGCGGCGCCCTGCGCGGCGTGCCGGCCTCGACCTTCGTGGGCATCGACGGCGTCCGCGCCTTCCTGCACTCCTACTCGCACGAGGTGTCGCTCACCGCCGACTCGAGCAAGAGCCAGCTCCGCTTGTCGGGCGCCAGCTGCTGCGACACCCTGCCGGCCCGGCCGCCGCCCGACGAGCCCGCGCCGCTGCTCGGGGAGGACCCTGCCGGCGCCCGCCGCGCGGACCCGGCCGCTGCCCCGGTGAGTGCCTCTGACCAGGCTTTCCCCGCCACGCTTCCCTCTGCTGCTTCCCGGCGCTTTCCAAGCGTAGTTCTGCGTCCTGCGGAGGGAGGTTGGGTGCCCAGGAAGGCGGAGCTTCGCTGCGCAACGCGCTGTGCGCTGGTGCCTCTCGCTGCGTGGCAGTGAACGCGGGCTTGTGGCTGATCGTTACGGTTGTTGTGAGGGGCAGGAGAAGTGTGGGGCTGCTGCTGGCTTGAGTTTCGTTGGAGAGGGCCTTTGTGGTTTTATCAGGTCCTTTTTGTATTCCACGCCCTTCACTGACCCAGTTCTTGTGGACAACTGCTGCTGTTTTACTGTCAGAACATCGGTGTTTCTTCTCTGAAGTGTAGTGAGCGGGCAAATGTATCTTCTGTCTGCACAGTGATGTGAATTTTCCTCTGTGAAATCCGTGGTGTGATTGTCGTGCATTTTATAGAGAAACATTCTGGGGAAGTGGCTTTTTGATAAGTGCCTGTAAATGGTGAGGGTCAAAGAACACCGTGCGGGCAGTGAAGGGTTGGAGACAAGGTCCATGGGAGCTGTGTGTGATGTGCTGTTGAAGGGTACAAGAGATATGGATTGCTTCTTTCCCTGTTCAGTGCCTAGCTGTGGTATTGTGCAATGTGAGTTTTTCTTTGAAGTACTTCTGGTGGAACTGGTGTGTATTGGGAGATTGCGAGCCCTAGGAGTTTTCTCCAGTGTATTTGCATGTCATCATCAATGCTTAACTCACAGCTTGCTTAGGAGAAATGCCTTAATGGGAGCTTTAGGAAGATGACACTATGTATTCACTACCTACTAACCACCTTATAATATGTATCTACTCTTAGGGCCATAATCTAGAGGAGTATGTACTGGTCCTTTCAATTCTGCCTTGGGCCATTGTCTTGCATAATGTGTGGAAGATGACATCTGTTATGTTTCTCTGACCTTCCCCTGTGTGCCTCATTGTGACCGGTAACCCTTAAAAATCTCTGATAATTGTTGGGCTGGGGGAACAGTCCATACCGTGAAGGTGCACAGCTGCCAAGACAAAGACTTTGATCTCCTTCTGTTCCCATAAAATCTTACTGAATGAAATGCTCTTTTGCCTGTGGTCAAAATACCGGTTATCACCTCTGGATATTACTGTGGAGTAACTAAAGGCTGTGAATGCAGATCAAGGAAGGTGAGAGGCTGGCTGTGAGCCAGGAAACTAGGTGGGTCAATGTTATTTTGGCTGAGCAATGTTTTGATGTCATGCCTGTTGCCAAGGCCTGTGCTATTCATGCTGTGACTCTGGTTTCCCTGTGCGAAAGGCAGTAATGGTCCTCCAGCAATAAAGTATTTGTGCATTAATTATGCCTGTAGATTGATGATGCCTGGGTAGAAAGGCTTATAATTCCTGTGTGAAACTTCCTTTACCCATTTGTATCTCGTTGTGATATTGCAATGCAGAGTTTCTTCGTAGTTGCAATCACAGTTTCTTTCAGGCCTTTGTTTCCTGGAAGCTCATGGTTCATTTTCCCCATTTCTGGACAGTGATTTTTGCATTAGAAAATGTGGGTGTTGTTTTGTGGCACATAGTTGCTTTGGCCACATTAAAGTGCATTTGCTGTGTTAGGAAATTGGAGTGAGAATCTGCTGTAATTTCTCAGAAGACTGAGCTTGAGAAAGAGACCCATGATAAGGTGTTTACACTGATGGCTTCATGTTTGTGGGAGATGAGCAGGCCACAGAGCGGGAAAAAATTGCTGAAAGCTGATGAGTATTTCTTAAAATGAAATCCCTACTATGTAGCGCAGGGGAAAACTTTGGGGCCACACTTACAGCTTGAGATGTGAATGACTTCCAGGTGCTCTCAGGGATGAATTTCAACACCTGCAGTGAAGAGCAGGAAGACTTCCCAGTGAGTCTCTCTGACAAAACTTCGTGTTCTAATGCTTCCTTGCTTTGGTTGTCTGCTTTATGTTTTTTCCTTTCTCAGTTTCCTGTGCATGTAGGTTTACTTGTGATTGTCAGCATAGCTTTGTTTAGCAACGGGTCGTGTATTACTGCATTTTATGCTTGCTATAGTGCATGTGAAAGGCAGGAGATATGAGGGTATCTTTGAGTTCTGTTTTTGTGAGGGGGAATAGAAGTAAACAGGACCTCACAGAAGTGGCATCTCTGCTGAACAGTGCATTGATGAAAGAGGGGAGGAGATTCCCCCTAAGCCGTTAGTTTTATGTCCCATTCTCTGTTGGATGACCACTCCTATTTTCTCAGAAAGGTGGTGAGGAGACAAATGTACCTCCTGTCTTGATGTGATCATGGTGTGTCATCACCTCATGATATGCTTTTGCCAATTATTAGAAGGTCAGAAGCAAACCTGCCAGTTGTGTATGGCAGGAGAGAAGACAAGGGAGCTGTGAGTGTGAGTCTGTAGAAGAGATGGTCATTTCCTTGCTTGTCATAATTAACATATCTAATGTGCCTAGTAGAGTACCATGCAATTTGAGTTGTTTCTGCTCAATATGTTTTGCCTCAGAGTTAAGATTCCACCTGATCTGTTCATTTCTATAGGTTTCTAACTCTCGTCTTGCTTGTTGTCATAAGCTGCAGCTCAGTCTCGGGGTGTCTGATCAGATGGGGAAGGTCCCATCTGTTCCAGGGGTCTGAGTGCAGGGGCCGTTCCCCCACACACCTTTGATGTTTGCAGCTGTACAGAGGAAGGCTTTCACAGACACACGTGTGCTCATCTATGCACACTTGTCTGTAGAGTAAGAACGCAAAACCACCAATTTTGACTGCAGTTCTCCCAAATGGAGAGTGACAACCCAGCCCAGGCAAGGTTTCCATGAACAGACTGGGGGCCAGTGGGAGAATAAATGCAGGGTGTCCCCCACATAGCCCGCATAACTTGCTGTCTACTCAATTGGAGTGACATGGGTTTGCCAGGTGGCCTGTTAGATGGATAAGGAACTGTCTGGATGGCTGCATTGAAAGAGCTATAGTCAATGGTTCGATATCCAAATGGAATTCACTAACATGTAGTGTCCCTCAAGGGTCCATTCTCAAGGTCTTTGAGAATCCTGATCTTTTGAGGAATGTCCCTGCCCATGGCAGAGGGGTGGACTTGATGATCTTTAAAGGTCCTTTCCAACCTCAAACATTCTTTGGTTCTATGAAAGGGTCAACTTGGCTTTGCATTTTCTAGTTGTCAACCCCTAAAACATGGAAACACAAAAGAACGAACTTCTGTGAATCAGAAAAAAAAATGGTGAAGGCTATTCTGCTGTCTTCGTATAGAGCAATTGCTCTTCTCCCTACAGTAAAAATCATCAGTGGGACAAACATCAGAGACTGGCATGAAAGGATTGCAAATTGGTTTATTCTGATTGTGATTACGTATTGATTAGTCCAACACGAATATTTCCTTCTTGATATTTCTGACAGGTAAGGAAAATAGAACTGAAAACAAAGTCTTCGACAACTATAAAACTGTGTATTGCAATTATACTTCTATTTAGATTTTATAACAGTAGCTGAGGTCCTCTCTTTATTACTCTGCCATGAGGATTCACTCCTGACTACTCACTGCAACTCAAGGAGATGACCTAAAAGCACTTGAGAGCGTGTCTGAGTTTTAAACGCCTTTGGAGTCGCATTAAGCAAGTGCCTCTGCGCTTCCCGATTCCAATTCAGAGAGACCCCAAAGGCGGGTGCAGGCAGCGAAGGCCGGGCAGAAGCGCGGCCCCTGTGAGCGCGGCCACGAGGCGGCTGCGGTGGCGTCGCGGCGCCTCCGGGTGCCGCTGTTGGCCGAGGCGGAGCGGCGCTGGAGCCGCAGCCGCCGCCGCCGCGGAGCCGCCGCAGCGTCCTGCCCCCGCGGGCTGCTCGCTCGCCCGGCGGCGGCCAGAGCGGCAGCGGCGCGGGCAGCAGAGGCGAGCGGCGGCGCGGCGCGGGGAGCGGCGGCGTCCGAGGCGGCGGCGGCGAGCTCGCAGCCCTGCGGCGGCCCCTGCGCGGGCTGCGGAGCGCGGCGGAAGGCCGGGCGGAGGGCGGGCAGCGGCGGAAGGAGGAGCGCGGCGCTCGCTGTGCAGAATGGCGGGGAGGCAGAGGCAGAGCCGGCGGCGAGCAGCCGGGCGAGTGCTGCTGTCCGCTCTGGTGCTGGGCTTGTGCTGCCGGGCGGCGCCGGAGCGGCTCCGCTACGCCATCCCCGAGGAGCTGGGCAGAGGCTCGCTGGTGGGGCCGCTGGCGCGGGACCTGGGGCTGAGCCCGGCCGACCTGCCGGCACGCAAGCTGCGGCTCAGCGCCGAGAAGCCATACTTCGGCGTGAGCGAGGAGACCGGGGAGCTGTACGTGAGCGAGAGGCTGGACCGGGAGGAGCTGTGCGGCGAGGCGGTGTCCTGCTCCGTCAGCTTCGAGGCGCTGGTGCAGAACCCGCTCAACGTTTTCCACGTCGAGGTGGCCATCCAGGACGTCAACGACAACGCGCCGACCTTCAGCAGGGCTGCTCTGGACCTCGAGATCGGAGAATGGACACTTCCCGGTGCTCGTTTTCCGCTGGAGATGGCCCGAGACGCGGACGTGGGCAGCAACTCGCTGCTGACTTACGAGCTCACTAGCGACCCGTCCTTCACTCTGGCCATGACGGAAAGCCCGGTCGGAAAGAAGCAGCCGGCGTTAGTGCTGGAGAGAGCGTTGGACCGGGAGAAGCAGAGCTCGTTTCTGCTGGTGCTAACGGCAGTGGATGGGGGGGACCCGGTGAGGTCCGGGACTGTGCAGGTTCGCGTCAACGTGACGGACGCCAACGACAACGCGCCTGTGTTCAATAAAAGCGTGTACGAGGCTCGAGTGCGGGAAAATCTGCCGGCGGGGTCGCTGGTGCTGCGGGTGCGGGCCACGGACGCGGACGCGGGCTCCAACGGGCGGGTGTCCTACGGCTTCGGCAACGTGCCCGAGAGCGTCCGCGCGTTGTTCAGTGTGGACAGCGAGAGCGGCGAGGTGAGGACGGCGGCGCCCCTCGATTTCGAGGAGAAGAGCAAATACGGCTTCGTCCTGGAGGCGAGGGACGGCGGCGGGCTCACGGCTCAGAGCGAAGTGCAGATAGACGTCACGGACGAGAACGACAACGCGCCCGAAATCACGATGCTGTCGGTGTCGAGCCCGGTGCCCGAGGACGCGCCGGTCGGCACGGTGGTGGCCCTAGTGAAAGTGCGGGACCGGGACTCCGGGGAGAACGGTCAGGTGTGGTGCGAGCTGTCGGGCGAGGCGCCGCTGTCGCTGGTGTCGTCGTCGTCGTCGGGCGGCTCGTACAAGGTGGTGACGGCGAGCTCGCTGGACCGTGAGCAGGCGTCCGAGCACCGCGTGACGGTGGTGGCGCGGGACCGGGGCGCGCCGGCGCTGTCCAGCGTGGCGGCGCTGGTGCTGGAGGTGTCGGACGTGAACGACAACGCGCCGGTGTTCGAGGAGGCGGCCTACAGCGCGTACGTGCCGGAGAACAACGCGGCGGGCGCGGAGGTGGTGCGCGTGCGGGCGCGGGACGCGGACGCGGGCGCCAACGGGCGCGTGAGCTACTGGCTGGCGGGCGGCAGCGCGGGCGCGGCGGCGTACGTGTCGGTGGAGGCGCGGAGCGGCGCGGTGTACGCGCAGCGCTCCTTGGACTACGAGCAGTGCCGCGAGTTCGCGGTGGCGGTGCGGGCGCAGGACGGCGGGGCGCCGGCGCGCAGCTCGACGGCGACGGTGCGCGTCTTCGTGCTGGACCGCAACGACAACGCGCCGCGGGTGCTGTGGCCGGCGGCGGGCGCGGGGGCGTCGGCGGGAGCGGCGCCTGGAGCTGGGGCGTCGTCGTCGTCGTTCGAGGTGGTGCCGCGTTCGGCCGAGGCCGGGTACCTGGTGGCCAAGGTGGTGGCGGTGGACGCGGACGCGGGGCGCAACGCGTGGCTGTCGTACGAGCTGGTGCAGGCGGCGGAGCCGGCGCTGTTCCGCGTGGGGCTGCACAGCGGCGAGGTGCGGACGGCGCGGGCCGTGTCGGAGAGGGACGCGGCGAAGCAGCGGCTGGTGGCCGTGGTGAAGGACCACGGGCAGCCGGCGCTGTCGGCCACGGCCACGCTGCACGTGGTGCTGGCCGAGAGCCTGCAGGAGGCGCTGCCGGCGCTGAGCGAGCGGGCGGCGGGCGCCGAGCCGCCGGCGGAGCTGCAGTTCTACCTGGTGCTGGCGCTGGCGCTGCTGTCGGCGCTGTTCGTGCTGAGCGTGGCGCTGGCCGTGCTGGCGCGGGTGCGGCGGGCCGGGCCGCCCGCCGTGCTGCGCTGCCTGGGCGCGCAGCGCTTCTCCGTGGCCGGCGCCGCCTTCCCGGCCGACTTCTGCGAGGGCACCTTGCCCTACTCCTACAACCTGTGCGTGGCGCCGGGCCGCGCCGCCGCCGAGGCCGCTTGGCTGCCGCCGCCGCTGCCCAGCCTGCCCGCGGAGGAGCTTCTCGGCGCGGAGGCCTGCGGAAAGCGGAGCCCGAGCGGCAGCGCCGACGCGGGAGAGCCGCCGGCGGACCCCGACGCCCCGCAGGTCTGTAAGCCCGCGCAGTCCGTGTCTCTGAGCCTTTCCTAAACCATCGCTGCCGGTAGTGGGGCTTTGTTTGTCTGCTTGAGCGATCTATATATCCATGAACGAAGGAAACAATCTGGTACAGTTTCTTTTCTTGCAAGTGCGAAATGGCGCTCTCTGCGTCGTCAGCTGTCACTCATTTAGAGTCGTGGGGAGGTTCTTGCCATTCCACTTGTGCTGGATAAATGTGTCGTGCACCTCTGAGTTTTAATGAACTCTGCTGACGCTGGACGTCGACAAGGCAAAAATTGTCTAGAAAACCTGTGCTGTCTAAAATGGTGTATGGTAGTAGCGGTAACCGCGTAGCCTTCCTGTGCTGAACGAGGTACTTTACCGTTGTGAAACTGCGTCCTGTTTCTCCTGGGTTTCCCGGGTGTGTGTGGATGGGAATTGCGGATCCGTGGATTCATGAATGAATACAAGATGAGTGGTCAGTAGGCGTCCTTGTTTCATGGGAGGTCACAGGTACAGGTTCGTCTGAGAAGTTATGACTACGAAGCTTGTGTTGTTGGAATTGTTAGTAACGCTGAAGGCGGATCCTTACTCTGTGTACTGTGTACAGTGAGATCCTGTAATTCTATACGACGGGGTCGGGAAAATCGACGTGACGCTGAGTTCTGGAAATTTTTTCCTTCCTGATCCCTTTTTCCTAAAGTGATGTACCTGGACTTAGCTGACGGCTGAACAAAAATCTGTTGGTTAATGCTGTTTTGGTGTTGGACTGCCCAAGGAGGGTGGGCGTGTAACAGATTAGAAGTTACAATTGCTGCTCCGCCTTTGTCATGTGCACTCCCATCTTTCGAGGGACGGCGGGTGCAGAAATGATAGCACTAATGAGGCTGACTAATATTTCCAGGTAGTATTTCTCTGAGGTTTTTGTGCAGTTATTTTTATTTTTGTTTCCACCCCTCTATTTAGTGTTCCTGATTTGTGTTTTCTACAAAGGTTATGGCGTTGAATGGGATCAAAAAAAAAAAAAAAAAAAAAAAAAGAAAGAAAAAAAGTCGAGACTTGTATTTCAGAGCCTGTTTTCTTCTTGCATCCCCCTTTTCCCAAAGAGATGTTCTTTGTTTATCGTGAAGTTTGCTTTGTGCTAATGTAGTTTTGTGCTTTGCTTTGTTGTTTTGTTTTGTTTTGGTTTTTTAATGACCCCCCCCCCCCGGACAGACCATGCACATGCATCACGGCTTGCTGCTGGGTTACTCTAGAATGGAGCACTAAGTCCCAAGTGTAAGCACGGCCTGTAGTGTAAAGTTACAACAAAGAATTTTAAAATGGTGGTTGGAGAAAGGGGAGAAATGGAGGATGATTGAGAGGAGCCTCTGATGTGCCAGTGAAAAGTAACAAAGACAGGAGTGAAGGGCAGCCTTTTGGGAGGACGCTTTTTAATGGACCATCTTCATTGCTCCCTCGTTCTATTGGTCAGGATTTGGAAAATCAATATGGCCAATAACGTTCCAGTATGACGCAGTATTCATCTGCAGAAAGGGTGAGAAAGAAATCATTCAGACTCGAATGATACAAAATGCTCTGCAGTACCTGGTGGAGATTATACTTTCGACTACTAGGGTTAGAATCGCAATATTCTGTATGTCATATTAAGAGAACTTTATATCACCGTTACAAGAAAAAAATCGTGGTATGGAAATAACACAACCACGGGAGCCTTCTTATTTTTTTCTGGTCTTTCTGTGATCTGGAGGATCACAGAAGAGCTGGGCTGGAGAAAAGCCAAGGCAGGAGATCAGCGCTGGCCGGGGACCGGTGTGTCGCTGGCGGCGGTGCCGTCCCCGCGAGCTGCCCGTGGGCAAGGCAGGGCGGGCAGCGGTGGGCAGCGCTCGGTGCCTGCAGTGCCGGGAGGAGGCTGCGGGCGCCGCTGTTGACCGAGGAGGAGCGAGAGGAAGGCCGGAGCTCTGCAGGCAGCCCCGCCCGCTGCAGCCCGGCTCACTCACTCTCTCGCTCGCTATCTGTCTGTCTGTCTATCTTTCTCGGCTTTCGGGCGGTCTGCGAGCGTCCCCGCGGTGCGGAGCCGTGCTGCAGCGAGGCGGAGGGTCCGACAGCAGCGGCCGAGAGCGGAGAGCCGGAGCCGTATCGTGGGTGTTCGGCGGGGAGGTGCCGGCCGTGTTGCGGTGGCGGCGGCGCCGCGGCGGCGATGAGCGCGTCGGGGAGGCGCTGGGTCCAGCGGGAGCGAGCCCTGCTGTGGTGCGTCCTGGTGGCGTTGTGGGAGGCGGCGTGTGGGCAGCTGCGCTACTCGGTGCCCGAGGAGCTGCCGAAGGGCTCGTTCGTGGGCGACGTGGCCAAGGACCTGGGGCTGGAGCTGCCGGCGCTCCGCGATCGCGGCGTCCGCGTTGTCTCCGAAGGTCGGAGGCAGTATTTGGCCCTGCAGGGGAAGACGGGACATTTAGTGACGGCGGAGAGGATAGACAGAGAGCAGCTGTGCCGGCTGGTGGAGAAATGCGTGCTGCGGTGTGAGGTGATAGTGGAGGGGGAAATGCAGGTTTATGAAATCGAAGTGGAGATCACGGACATTAACGATAACGCCCCCATCTTCAAGGACGTTGAGCTCGAGGAGACAATAAGCGAGACAACAGCGCCGGGTTCGCGTTTTCCCCTGGCCGAGGCTCACGACCCGGATTCGGGGTCGAACGGCCTGCAGAGCTACGAGCTGAGCGGCGACGAGCACTTCTCGCTGGCCGTGCAGGCGGGCCCCGGCGGCGCTCGTCGTCCCGAGCTGGTGCTGGCGAAGGCGCTGGACCGGGAGGAGGCGGCGTTTCACGAGCTGGTGCTGAGGGCGAGCGACGGCGGCGATCCGGCGCGGACGGGCACGGCGCGGCTGCGGGTGTCGGTGCTGGACGCGAACGACAACGCGCCCGTGTTCAGGCAGGCGGAGTACCCGGTGCGTGTGCCCGAGGACGTGCCCGTGGGCTCCACCCTCGTCACCGTCACGGCCACCGACGCCGACGAGGGGCTGAACGGGCACGTGAAATACTCGCTGAAGAAAGCGACAGACCTGGCATCGGAGATATTCCTGTTGGATGCCGAGACGGGATCGATCACGCTGTTGCGGAGCCTGGACTTCGAGGAAGGCGACTCGTACGAACTGGAGGTGCAGTCACGGGACGGCGGCGGCCTTTCTGACACGGCAAAAGTCGCGATCACGGTGACAGACGTCAATGACAACGTTCCCGAGATTTCGGTGCGGTCGGCGCTCGACGCAATCTCGGAGGACGCGCCGCCGGGGACGGTGGTGGCCCTGTTACACGTGCAGGACCGGGACTCGGGGGCGAACGGCGAGGTGCGGTGCTGGCTGGACGGGGGCGTCCCATTCGTGCTGCAGAGCTCGCAGGGCAGCTACTACCGCGTGGTGACGGCGCGGGAGCTGGACCGGGAGGAGGTGTGGGAGTACAACGTGACGGTGCGGGCGGCGGACGGCGGTTCGCCGTCGCTGCGGAGCAGCGCGGTGCTGGCGCTGCGCGTGCTGGACGTGAACGACAACGCGCCGGTGTTCGCGGAGGCGCGGTACAGCGCGCGGCTGGCCGAGAACAACGCGGCGGGCGCGCTGGTGCTGACGGTGCGGGCGACGGACGCGGACTGGGGGGCGAACGCGCGCGTGCGGTACCGGCTGGGGGAGGGTCTTGTGCGGGGCGCGCCGCTGTCGTCGTACGTGTCGGTGCAGGCGGAGACGGGCGCGCTGTACGCGCTGCGCTCGTTCGACTACGAGGAGGTGCGCGAGGTGGGGCTGTGGGTGCGGGCGGAGGACGGCGGCGCGCCGGCGCTGAGCAGCAACGTGTCGGTGCGGCTGGTGATCGTGGACGAGAACGACAACGCGCCGCAGGTGCTGTACCCGCCGGCGTCGTCGTCGTCGTCGTCGGCGAGCGCGGGGTCGGGGTCGCGGTCGGGGTCGGTGTGGGGCTGGTCGGGCGTGGAGCTGGCGCCGCGCTCGGCGGAGCCCGGGTCGCTGGTGGCCAAGGTGGTGGCGGTGGACGCGGACGCGGGTCAGAACGCGTGGCTGTCGTACGAGCTGGCCAAGGCGACGGAGCCGGGGCTGTTCCGCGTGGGGCTGCACAGCGGCGAGGTGCGGACGGCGCGGTCGCCGCTGGCCCGCGACGCGTCGCGGCAGAGCCTGGTGGTGGTGGTGAAGGACCACGGGCGGCCGGCGCTGTCGGCCACGGCCACGCTGACGGTGGTGCTGGCCGAGAGCGTGGCCGAGCTGCTGTGGGAGCTGGGCAGCGCGGCGGCGGCGGCGGCGGCGCCGGGCGAGGCGGCCGGCGGGCTGACGCGGTGGCTGGTGGTGGCCGTGGCGGCCGTGTCCTGCCTGTTCGTCGCCTTCCTGCTGCTGCTGCTGGCGCTGCGCCTGCGGCGCTGGCGCCGCTCGCAGCTGCTGGCGGCGGGCAGCGGCGCCCTGCGCGGCGTGCCGGCCTCGACCTTCGTGGGCATCGACGGCGTCCGCGCCTTCCTGCACTCCTACTCGCACGAGGTGTCGCTCACCGCCGACTCGCGCAAGAGCCAGCTCCGCTTGTCGGGCGCCAGCTGCTGCGACACCCTGCCGGCCCGGCCGCCGCCCGACGAGCCCGCGCCGCTGCTCGGGGAGGACCCTGCCGGCGCCCGCCGCGCGGATCCGGCCGCTGCCCCGGTGAGTGCCTCTGACCAGGCTTTCCCCGCCACGCTTCCCTCTGCTGCTTCCCGGCGCTTTCCCGGCGGGTTCTGCGTCCTGCGGAGGGAGGTTCCGCTGGTGCCCCTTGCTGCCGGGCAGTGAACGTGGGCTTGTGGTTGAGCGTTGCAGTTGTGGTGTCAGGAGAAGTGTGGGGCTGGAGTTTCGTTGGAGCGGGGCTTTGTGGCTTTATCACGTCATTTCTGTGTTACACGCTTTTCACTGTTCCGGTAACTCCTGGAGGACTGCTGCTGTTTTATTTTCAGAACTTGCAGTTTTCTTCTCTGAAGTGTAGTGAGTGAACAGAAGTATCTTCCATCTGAGTACAGAGATGTAAAGATTTATATGTGAAGTCCATGATTTGATGGTGCTGCATTTTCTAGAGAAATGGCCTGGTCAGCTGCCCCTTTATAGAGAAGTGCTTGCAAATAATGTGGGTCAAAGAACACCATGCAAGCTGTGAGTAGCTGGATATGAGACGTGCGTGTACCGTGTTTGATGGGCTGTTGAAGGATAGAAGAGATATAATTAGTTTTCTTCCTGTGTAATGCCTTTCTGTAATATCATGCAGTGTGACTTTTGGCTTCTCGAGAATGTTTGCCGAGTAGACATCTCAGTCCAATTGTATTGGGAGCCCTGGGAGGTTCCTCCGGTGGTTTTGTATGTCACTATCAATGCTTAACTCACAGCTTGCTTAGGAGAAATGCCATAATGGGAGCTTTAGTAAGAAGAAACCATTTATTCAATACCTACTAACCAACTTCACTATCTATCTAGTCTAAGTGCTATAATCCAGAAGGCTTTGTACTGGTCCCTTCATTTTTGCATGGGGTTAACTTCTTGCCTTGCTCATTGTAACGATCTGTAGTGCGATAAGCAAAGTACCATTGCACGGGTCTGTGTTGTGATCTTTGTTCTCAGTAGGGAGTTGTGCGTGCAGCCTTTCTTTCAATGGTGTCTGTCTGCAAATGTAGCTGTCACGTTGCGAAATGTTTGGGCAGGGTGAAGAATTCTGTCTATCCAGAGACAGGGCAGGTGAGAAAATTTGCTCTGGTATAATTGGAAATGTCTAAAAGATGTGAAGATGAAATAAAAGTTCATTCTGTGCTAGTTGTTGGATGAGGCCCAGAGTTGTTCCACGTATTTTCCCTTTGTTGTTTTCCAAAGAAATTACAGTGAGGAACTGTGGCTACGGTCTTTGGTGTGAGTGCCTGTGTGAACCTCCTGTGGACTTTTTACAAACTAGCTATCTTTCTTGTGTGCCTACTACAGTTGACATAATCTGAAACCTTAAGCTACGATTGCTTCACTTCTCTAGGTTTCCCTTTCTAACCTTGTTTGTTAACCAGGTCTGTAGCTTGGCCTCCTTGTGACTGGTAGCCCTTGAAGTACTAAGAATTCTCTTAGAATTGTTGGTCTGGGGGAAGAGTTTCCATCCATACCTTGAAAGTGTTCAGCTACTGTGATAAAGACCTTGCTATTCTTCCTTTTTCTTAAAATGTCACTAAATCACATGCTCTTTTGCCTCTGGTCAACATAAGGCCAAAATACTGGATATTTTCTGTGGTGCCAGTAAAGGCTGTGAATGCAGAATGAGGAATGTGAGCGGCTGCCTGTGAAGCAGGAAAATAATTCGGTCAAATTTGTTTTGGTTGGACAATGGCTTGATGTCATGCCTGGTGCCAAGGCCTGTGCCATTCATGCCCTGATCCTGCTTTCCCTGTCCTGAAATGCAATGACAGTCCTCCAGCAACAAAGTATTTGCACAATAAATATGCCTGTGGAATGACGTTGCATGGGTAGAATGACTTGTAATTCCTATGTGAAACCTCTTTTACCCATCTGTATCTCCCTGTAACATCATGATATAGAGTTTCTTCATAGTTGTAATTACAGTTTCTTTCAGGCCTTTGTTTCCTGGAAGGTCGTGGTTCATTTTCCCCATTTCTGGACAGTGATTTTTGCGTTTCAAAAGTCTGAGAGTTGTTTTCAGCCACCTAATGCAGAATTTGCTGTGTGAGGAAAATTGAGCAAAAGCTAACAGAGAATCTGCTGGAACTTCACAGAAGACAGAGCTTGATAATGAGGACAGTGATAAGGCTTTTCCAGTGATGGCTTCATGTTTGTGGGAGATGAGCAGGTCACAGAGTAGGAAAAAATTGCTGAGAGCTGATGAGTATTTCATAAAATGAAACCCCTACTCTGTAGCGCAGAGGAGAACTTTAGGTCCACACTTTCAGCTTGAGATGTGAATGACTTCCAGGTGCTCTTAGGGATGAATTTTAACAGGCGCAGTGAAGACCAAGAAGACTTCCTGGTGAGTGTCTCTGACAACACTTTCTCTTCTAATTCTTCCTTGCCTTGCTTATCTGATAATGGTGTGGCGCTTTTTTTTTCTCATTTTCCTGTGTATGTAGGTTTACTTGTAAATATCAGCATCGCTTTGTTTAACCATGTGTTGTGTGTTTATATAGAGATGCATAGTGTGTTAATGTCTCTTGCTCATGCTACGGTGGGTGTGAAAGGCAGGAGATGTGAAGGTATCTCTGTGTTCTGTTATTGCTGGGGATAATAGATATAAACATGACCTTAGCAGAAGTGGCATCTCCATGGAACAGTGCCTGTGGTAAAAGAGGGGAGGAGATTGCACCGAAGTGGATAGTTTGATGGCCCATTCTCTGTTGGATGACCAGTTGTGTTTTAGTTGGGCTGTTTATCATTGGTGTGCTTTGGAATCCTTCTGTTTCTTCTCAGAACGGTGGTGAGCAGAGAAATGTACCTCCCTTCTTGGTGTGATCGTAGTGCATCATCATCTTGTGATATGCTTTTGCCAATTATGAGAAGGTCAGAAGCAAACCTGCCAGTTGGGAAGGGTTGGGGAAAAGACAAGGGAGCTGTGAGTGTGAGGCTGTAGAAGAGACGGTCGTTTCCTTGCTTGTCATAGTCAACAGCTTTGTGTGTCTAATGGAGTACCATGCAATTGGAGTCGCTTGTGCTCAGTAAGTCTGGCCTAAGAAATAGGATTCCACCTGATTCATTCATTTCTGTATATTTCTAACTCTTCCCTTGCTTGTTGACATGAGGTACAACTCGACCTCAGGATATCAGATCACATGGGAAATGTCCCATCAGTTCCAGTGGTCTGAGTGCAGGGGCAGTTCCCACACACCTTTGATGTTTACAGCTGTACAGAGGAAGGCTTTCACAGACACACGTGTGCTCCCAGAGTCACACTCATCTGTAGGGTAAGAATGGAAACCCATACAGTTTGACTGCAATGCACAAAGTGCAGAGTGACAACCCAGCCCAGGCAAGGTTTCTATGAACAGACTGTGGGCCAGTGAGAAAAAGTGTGCAGGGTGACCCCCAAGGTCCTCAATAACATGCTGGCCTCTAAGTTGGAGAGACATGGGTTTGGGAGCTGGCCTTTTAGATGGATAACAAACTGGCTGGATGGCTGCGTCCAAAGAGCTATAGTCTATGGCTCAATGTCCAAGTGGAAACCAGTAACGCGGTGTCCCTTAAGGGTCTGTACTTGGACCAAAACTATTTTCCGTCTTCATAGAAAGTGGGATTAAATGCACTCTCAGGAAGTGTGCAGACTTGTTGCTCAAGGTGAGTGGTGCAGTTGATTCACTCGAGGGAAGGGATGCCATGAAGAAGGGAGGCCATTCTGCTGTCAAGAAGGGCTGAAGGAGTTAAGGTTCTTCAGCCTGGAGAAGGCTCTGGGGAGACCTTATTGCAGCTTTCCAATACATAAACAGGCTTGAAAGAAAGAATGAGAGAGACTTTTTTACCAGGGCCTGTTCTGACAGGACAAAAGGATGTTTTTAAACTGGAAGAGGGTATGTCCACTTCGATTGAGCATAAGGAAGAAATGTTTTACAAGGTGGGTGGTGAGACCCTGGAACAGGTTGCCCAGAGATGTTGTGGATGCACCAGCGTTAAGAGCGTTCAAGGTCAAGTTGGATGGGTCTTTGAGCAGCCTGGTCTTTTGAGGAATGTCCCTGACATGGTAGAGGGGTGGACTTGATGATGTTTAAATGGCCCTTCCAAACCAAACAGTCCTTTTGTTCTATGAAAGGCTTGTCATGGAGTTGCCCTTTCCAATTTTAAGCCTCTCTAGTATGGCGATGCAAAGAAGGAAGTCTTGTGAATCAGAAAAAAATAGTAAAGCTTATTTTGCCATCGTAGCACAGAGCTGTACACATTGCCTTTGGTGTCATCAATTTCTCAGTGTAATTACTCTTCTCCCTACAAGAAAAAGGAAGCAAAAGGAAGAAATGCAGGGATGACAGAAAATCTTTCTGGGCCTGGCATGACAAAACTACAATGTGTTTCCCTTCATTCTATCTGTCATTACTTCTTGATTACTCCAACACAACTATTTCCTTCTTGGTATTCCCGTGTACGAAAAGCAGACTTGAAAATACCCACCAGAGAGCTAATAAGCTCGGAAAATCTTCCCTAGGTATCATATTGTTTCTTGATCATACAGTTCTGCCTTGATTTCATTAAGAGCAGTTGAGGTCCTTTCTTTATTGCAATGCCATGAGGATTCACTCCTGACTACTCACTGCAACTCAAGGACATGACGTAAAAGCACTTGAGAGCGTGTCTGAGTTTTAAACGCCTTTGGAGTCGCATTAAGCAAGTGCCTCTGCGCTTCCCGATTCCAATAACAGAGAGACCCCCAAGGGGGGTGCGGGCAGCGAAGGCCGGGCAGAAGCGCGGCCCCTGTGAGCGCGGCCACGAGGCGGCTGCGGTGGCGTCGCGGCGCCTCCGGGTGCCGCTGTTGGCCGAGGCGGAGCGGCGCTGGAGCCGCAGCCGCAGCCGCAGCCGCCGCGGAGCCGCCGCAGCGTCCTGCCCCCGCGGGCTGCTCGCTCGCCGGGCGGCGGCCAGAGCGGCAGCGGCGCGGGCAGCAGAGGCGAGCGGCGGCGCGGCGCGGGGAGCGGCGGCGTCCGAGGCGGCGGCGGCGAGCTCGCAGCCCTGCGGCGGCCCCTGCGCGGGCTGCGGAGCGCGGCGGAAGGCCGGGCGGAGGGCGGGCAGCGGCGGAAGGAGGAGCGCGGCGCTCGCTGTTGCAGAATGGCGGGGAGGCAGAGGCAGAGCCGGCGGCGAGCAGCCGGGCGAGTGCTGCTGTCCGCTCTGGTGCTGGGCTTGTGCTGCCGGGCGGCGCCGGAGCGGCTCCGCTACGCCATCCCCGAGGAGCTGGGCAGAGGCTCGCTGGTGGGGCCGCTGGCGCGGGACCTGGGGCTGAGCTCGGCCGACCTGCCGGCACGCAAGCTGCGGCTCAGCGCCGAGAAGCCATACTTCGGCGTGAGCGAGGAGACCGGGGAGCTGTACGTGAGCGAGAGGCTGGACCGGGAGGAGCTGTGCGGCGAGGCGGCGACCTGCTCCGTCAGCTTCGAGGCGCTGGTGCAGAACCCGCTCAACGTTTTCCACGTCGAGGTGGCCATCCAGGACGTCAACGACAACGCGCCGCGCTTCCTGCGAGACAATTTCCAGCTGGAGATCAACGAGTTCACTTCTCCTGGAGCCCGGTTTGCCTTGGGCATGGCCGAGGACGCGGACGTGGGCAGCAACTCGCTGCAGGGCTACGAGCTGGAGGCCAACGGGTACTTCGCGGTGGAAGTGAAGGAGGGGCAGGACGGCAGCAAGTTCGCGGAGCTGGTGCTGCGCCGAGCGATGGACCGGGAGAGCGAGCAGAGCCTGCGGCTGGTGCTGACGGCGGTGGACGGCGGCGACCCTCCGCGGAGCGGCACCGCCCAGCTCTTCATCAACGTCACCGACGCCAACGACAACGCACCCGTGTTCACGCAGGACCGGTACCGCGCGAGCCTGCGGGAGGACGCGCCGCCGGGCTCGCCGGTGCTGAACGTCTCCGCCACCGACGCCGACGCGGGCACCAACGCCCGCATCTCCTACGGCTTCGGGGAAATGCCGTCCAAGGTGCTTCAGAAGTTCGTGGTGGATGCGGAGAGCGGGGCGATCACACTGCAGGAGGCCTTGGACTTCGAGGACACGCGTGGGTACACAGTGCTGGTGGAGGCAAGGGACGGTGGCGGTTTGGTGGCTCATTGCGAAGTGGACGTGGAGGTGTTGGACGTGAACGACAACGCGCCCGAGGTGACGCTGACGTCGGTGTCGAGCCCGGTGCCCGAGGACGCGCCAGTCGGCACGGTGGTGGCCCTGGTGAAAGTGCGGGATCGAGACTCCGGGGAGAACGGTCAGGTGTGGTGCGAGCTGTCGGGCGAGGCGCCGCTGTCGCTGGTGTCGTCGTCGTCGTCGGGCGGCTCGTACAAGGTGGTGACGGCGAGCTCGCTGGACCGTGAGCAGGCGTCCGAGCACCGCGTGACAGTGGTGGCGCGGGACCGGGGCGCGCCGGCGCTGTCCAGCGTGGCGGCGCTGGTGCTGGAGGTGTCGGACGTGAACGACAACGCGCCGGTGTTCGAGGAGGCGGCCTACAGCGCGTACGTGCCGGAGAACAACGCGGCGGGCGCGGAGGTGGTGCGCGTGCGGGCGCGGGACGCGGACGCGGGCGCCAACGGGCGCGTGAGCTACTGGCTGGCGGGCGGCAGCGCGGGCGCGGCGGCGTACGTGTCGGTGGAGGCGCGGAGCGGCGCGGTGTACGCGCAGCGCTCCTTGGACTACGAGCAGTGCCGCGAGTTCGCGGTGGCGGTGCGGGCGCAGGACGGCGGGGCGCCGGCGCGCAGCTCGACGGCGACGGTGCGCGTCTTCGTGCTGGACCGCAACGACAACGCGCCGCGGGTGCTGTGGCCGGCGGCGGGCGCGGGGGCGTCGGCGGGAGCGGCGCCTGGAGCTGGGGCGTCGTCGTCGTCGTTCGAGGTGGTGCCGCGTTCGGCCGAGGCCGGGTACCTGGTGGCCAAGGTGGTGGCGGTGGACGCGGACGCGGGGCGCAACGCGTGGCTGTCGTACGAGCTGGTGCAGGCGGCGGAGCCGGCGCTGTTCCGCGTGGGGCTGCACAGCGGCGAGGTGCGGACGGCGCGGGCCGTGTCGGAGAGGGACGCGGCGAAGCAGCGGCTGGTGGCCGTGGTGAAGGACCACGGGCAGCCGGCGCTGTCGGCCACGGCCACGCTGCACGTGGTGCTGGCCGAGAGCCTGCAGGAGGCGCTGCCGGCGCTGAGCGAGCGGGCGGCGGGCGCCGAGCCGCCGGCGGAGCTGCAGTTCTACCTGGTGCTGGCGCTGGCGCTGCTGTCGGCGCTGTTCGTGCTGAGCGTGGCGCTGGCCGTGCTGGCGCGGGTGCGGCGGGCCGGGCCGCCCGCCGTGCTGCGCTGCCTGGGCGCGCAGCGCTTCTCCGTGGCCGGCGCCGCCTTCCCGGCCGACTTCTGCGAGGGCACCTTGCCCTACTCCTACAACCTGTGCGTGGCGCCGGGCCGCGCCGCCGCCGAGGCCGCTTGGCTGCCGCCGCCGCTGCCCAGCCTGCCCGCGGAGGAGCTTCTCGGCGCGGAGGCCTGCGGGAAGCGGAGCCCGAGCGGCAGCGCCGACGCGGGAGAGCCGCCGGCGGACCCCAACGCACAGCAGGTCTGTAGTCCCCCGCGCTCTTTTTTGTGAACCTTTCTCAACCGTCTTCTCTATTCCCTTGGATTTTCGGCGGCTGGTGTGGATAGGGAGATCTAATCCGTGTCTTCATGAAGGAACGAATGAAGTATTAAGGGTATATCCCCCTTCCACTGAGAGCAAGCAGCTGGCGGCGGCACTTCTTTGTTCTTTCGCGGTCACAGGTTAAGGATCTGCTGAGAGGTTTTGACTACATCTCTCGTTTGAGTTTGTAGCGGTGAACGCGTTAAATTAATGATTGTGCATGACGGAGTTGGGAAAAATTGGCGTACGCTTGTTGTTGGAGATTTTTCCTTCCTGGTCGGTTTTTTCCGTAACTGATGTACTTGGATCTAGGTGATAGCTAAATTGAGATCCGTTGATTACTGCTTTTTGCCAAAGGAAAATGCGTGTGGTTCTGTGAATGGAAAAGTTACAGTTCGTTCCTCCCTAGTGAATGTTGCCCTCTTCCGCCCAGTGCCCTCCAATCTTTTGGAGAAAAGCTGCTGCAGAAATGGTGGCATTAATGAGGTGGATAAATTTTATCTAGGCATGAGTTTTGTGAGTTGTTTGTGCAGTTATTTCTCATTTCTTTGTCCTGGGTGTTAGTTCCCTTTTTTTGCCGTCTCTAATCTGTCTTTCACGCAGAGGTGAAGATGTAGAATGGGATCTGGAAAAAACAAACAAACAAACAAACAAACAAAAACAAACACGAAATTGCCTGTTTTTTTTTCAGAGCCTCCTATCCTCTTTTCCTATCGAGTTTTCCAAAAGAGAGGCGCTTGGACCTTGTATATCGTCTTGATAGTGCAATAGTAATCCTAGGACTTCGATGTCAGCCACTTTTTGCAATAGTTGTTGTATCTTTACAAGGAAGGACCTCTACTTGTTCTCTGAACACATCTGAAAGGAGAAGGCAATACTCGGAATGACAGCAATTAGGCACTTGAATTTGCACATTTACAAATGTTCCGCGTAGTTTAGGGTGTGCGTCTGTACTTGTCTTCTCCTTCTGTCCTACGGTATTTTGTTGAAACGCTGTACTACCAACAAGCATATTCAAGAAATAGATGAATACTTTACTAACGAGCATCTGTCTTTTACACGGTGATTTTTGGCAAGAGGAAAACCCCTTCCTGGTCGTTCAAGCTTTCGAATTACTTGATTAAATGGAAATGTGTATAAAGTACACAAACCGTAAATTTATGTGGCCTATTAATAAACGAAATCAGACGTGGGATTCTTTCAACTCAGCTTTTCCAGTGTTAACTGTATCTTTAGGTGTACTAACATTTTAATGCAAGTCATTTGCTCTTATCCAATTGAAAAATACAGCTGAGAATAGAAGAATATCGGGAAAATAGTTGTATAAGAAAAGTTTGGAGGAAACCAAAGCTGTTGTAGGGCTTCAAACACCCCACATTTTGATAGTGTGGGCCACAAGATGGGTACAGAAGACAAGGCAGTTCCCCCTGCTTTCCTTCCTGCTGTACTCACAAAGTCGTTTTTTATGCAGTGTGGGGCGGAACGGAGCAGGTGATTCTGGCCGGGTTCACTGCAGGTTCCTCCTGGGTTGTTGTAGCTCAATCAGTGTGAAGTGATCTCCATTGGGCAGCCAGGATGGACAGGAGAGGATGATTTTGGAGCAGCAGGTGAGCCTCCTGCTGTACTGGTCTTCTAGGGAGATATCACAGAGCCCATGGTAGGTGGCTGAGCAGCTCCACTTCCTCATGAGTTGTATAGTGTTGGTGTTGTCGGGTCTCGATTTCAGTGGACTGACTCCACCCTCTTCAGCCTTTAAACGTCTGATCTCAGTCAGTGATCAGGGAGTAGTTAAATTGCAGCATATTCTACATGAACAGAAGTATTTAAAGCAAAGTTTCTGCCTGTTGGGTTATTGACCCTGAAATCTCTGTAATTTTGGAGGGCGGGATTCTGTATCTGATTATCCTGTTTTCAATCTCGGAGCCTGTTTTCTATCTGTGAATCAGTGATTCAAGCATGACTACTACGTAAAATAGTGTTGCAGATTGTGCTTTTGGACTACTGGGATAAAGACTAATAATATTCTGCGCGACATATTTGCACGACTTTACACATATAGCTGTTAGTAAGTAATTTTTGCAGTGAGGTAGAAAAAAACGTCCACGAGAAGGCCTCTGACATCGTTCTGGTTGTGGAAGGGTGACATTTCACCGTCAAAGAAGAGTTCGGCTGGAGAAAAGCCAAGGCAGGCGATCAGCGCTGGCCGGGGATCGGTGTCTCGGTGGCGGCGGTGCCGTCCCCGCGAGCTGCCCGTGGGCAAGGCAGGGCGGGCAGCGGTGGGCAGCGCTCGGTGCCTGCAGTGCCGGGAGGAGGCTGCGGGCGCCGCTGTTGACCGAGGAGGAGCGAGAGGAAGGCCGGAGCTCTGCAGGCAGCCCCGCCCGCTGCAGCCCGGCTCACTCGCTCTCTCGCTCGCTGTCTGTCTGTCTGTCTTTCTCGGCATTCGGGCGGTCTGTGAGCGTCCCCGCGGTGCAGAGCCGTGCTGCAGCGAGGCGGAGGGTCCGGCGGCAGCGGCCGAGAGCGGAGAGCCGGAGCCGTATCGTGGGTGTTCGGCGGGAAGGTGCCGGCCGTGTTGCGGTGGCGGCGGCGCCGCGGCGGCGATGAGCGCGTCGGGGAGGCGCTGGGTCCGGCGGGAGCGAGCCCTGCTGTGGTGCGTCCTGGTGGCGTTGTGGGAGGGGGCGTGTGGGCAGCTGCGCTACTCGGTGCCCGAGGAGCTGCCGAAGGGCTCGTTCGTGGGCGACGTGGCCAAGGACCTGGGGCTGGAGCTGCCGGCGCTCCGCGATCGCGGCGTCCGCCTTGTCTCCGATACAGTGATGCAGTATTTGGCCCTGCACGGGAAGACGGGACATTTAGTGACGGCGGAGAAGATAGACAGAGAGCAGCTGTGCGAGAGCGTGCAGCAATGCGTACTTCGGTGTGAGGTGATAGTGGAGGGGGAAATGCAGGTTTACGAAATCGAAGTGGAGATCACGGACATTAATGACAACGCGCCCAGCTTCAAGGATGTTGAGCTGGAGGAGACAATAAGCGAGACGACAGCGCCGGGTTCACGGTTTCCCCTGGCCGAGGCTCACGACCCGGACTCGGGGTCGAACGGCCTGCAGAGCTACGAGCTGAGCGGCGACGAGCACTTCTCGCTGGCCGTGCAGGCGGGCCCCGGCGGCGCTCGTCGTCCCGAGCTGGTGCTGGCGAAGGCGCTGGACCGGGAGGAGGCGGCGTTTCACGAGCTGGTGCTGAGGGCGAGCGACGGCGGCGATCCGGCGCGGACGGGCACGGCGCGGCTGCGGGTGTCGGTGCTGGACGCGAACGACAACGCGCCCGTGTTCAGGCAGGCGGAGTACCCGGTGCGTGTGCCCGAGGACGTGCCCGTGGGCTCCACCCTCGTCACCGTCACGGCCACCGACGCCGACGAGGGGCTGAACGGGCACGTGAAATACTCGCTGAAGAAAATCACCGAGAAAGCCTCCCAGATATTCCTGTTGGATGCCGAGACGGGTTCAATCACGCTGTTGCGGAGCCTGGACTTCGAGGAAGGCGACTCGTACGAACTGGAGGTGCAGGCACGGGACGGCGGTGGCCTTTCTCACACGGCGAAAATCGCGATCACGGTGACAGACGTCAACGACAACGCCCCTGAGATTTCGGTGCGGTCGGCGCTGAACGCGATCTCTGAGGACGCGCCGCCGGGGACGGTGGTGGCCCTGTTACACGTGCAGGACCGGGACTCGGGGGCGAACGGCGAGGTGCGGTGCTGGCTGGACGGGGCCGTCCCGTTCGTGCTGCAGAGCTCGCAGGGCAGCTACTACCGCGTGGTGACGGCGCGGGAGCTGGACCGGGAGGAGGTGTGGGAGTACAACGTGACGGTGCGGGCGGCGGACGGCGGTTCGCCGTCGCTGCGGAGCAGCGCGGTGCTGGCGCTGCGCGTGCTGGACGTGAACGACAACGCGCCGGTGTTCGCGGAGGCGCGGTACAGCGCGCGGCTGGCCGAGAACAACGCGGCGGGCGCGCTGGTGCTGACGGTGCGGGCGACGGACGCGGACTGGGGGGCGAACGCGCGCGTGCGGTACCGGCTGGGGGAGGGTCTTGTGCGGGGCGCGCCGCTGTCGTCGTACGTGTCGGTGCAGGCGGAGACGGGCGCGCTGTACGCGCTGCGCTCGTTCGACTACGAGGAGGTGCGCGAGGTGGGGCTGTGGGTGCGGGCGGAGGACGGCGGCGCGCCGGCGCTGAGCAGCAACGTGTCGGTGCGGCTGGTGATCGTGGACGAGAACGACAACGCGCCGCAGGTGCTGTACCCGCCGCCGGCGGCGTCGGCGAGCGCGGGGTCGGGGTCGCGGTCGGGGTCGGTGTGGGGCTGGTCGGGCGTGGAGCTGGCGCCGCGCTCGGCGGAGCCCGGGTCGCTGGTGGCCAAGGTGGTGGCGGTGGACGCGGACGCGGGTCAGAACGCGTGGCTGTCGTACGAGCTGGCCAAGGCGACGGAGCCGGGGCTGTTCCGCGTGGGGCTGCACAGCGGCGAGGTGCGGACGGCGCGGTCGCCGCTGGCCCGCGACGCGTCGCGGCAGAGCCTGGTGGTGGTGGTGAAGGACCACGGGCGGCCGGCGCTGTCGGCCACGGCCACGCTGACGGTGGTGCTGGCCGAGAGCGTGGCCGAGCTGCTGTGGGAGCTGGGCAGCGCGGCGGCGGCGGCGGCGGCGCCGGGCGAGGCGGCCGGCGGGCTGACGCGGTGGCTGGTGGTGGCCGTGGCGGCCGTGTCCTGCCTGTTCGTCGCCTTCCTGCTGCTGCTGCTGGCGCTGCGCCTGCGGCGCTGGCGCCGCTCGCAGCTGCTGGCGGCGGGCAGCGGCGCCCTGCGCGGCGTGCCGGCCTCGACCTTCGTGGGCATCGACGGCGTCCGCGCCTTCCTGCACTCCTACTCGCACGAGGTGTCGCTCACCGCCGACTCGCGCAAGAGCCAGCTCCGCTTGTCGGGCGCCAGCTGCTGCGACACCCTGCCGGCCCGGCCGCCGCCCGACGAGCCCGCGCCGCTGCTCGGGGAGGACCCTGCCGGCGCCCGCTGCGCGGACCCGGCCGCTGCCCCGGTGAGTGCCTCTGACCAGGCTTTCCCCGCCACGCTTCCCTCTGCTGCTTCCCGGCGCTTTCCCGGCGGGTTCTGCGTCCTGCGGAGGGAGGTTGGGTGCCCAGGAAGGCGGATCTTCGCTGCGCAACGCGCTGTGCCCTGGTGCCTCTCGCTGCGTGGCAGTGAACGCGGGCTTGTGGCTGAGCGTTACAGTTGTTGTGAGGGGCAGGAGAAGTGTGGGGCTGCTGCTGGCTTGAGTTTCGTTGGAGAGGGTCTTTGTGGTTTTATCAGGTCCTTTTTGTATTCCACGCCCTTCACTGACCCAGTTCTTGTGGACAACTGCTGCTGTTTTACTGTCAGAACATCGGTGTTTCTTCTCTGAAGTGTAGTGAGCGGGCAAATGTATCTTCTGTCTGCACAGTGATGTGAATTTTCCTCTGTGAAATCCGTGGTGTGATTGTCGTGCATTTTATAGAGAAACATTCTGGGGAAGTGGCTTTTTGATAAGTGCCTGTAAATGGTGAGGGTCAAAGAACACCGTGCGGGCAGTGAAGGGTTGGAGACAAGGTCCATGGGAGCTGTGTGTGATGGGCTGTTGAAGGGTACAAGAGATATGGATTGCTTCTTTCCCTGTTCAGTGCCTAGCTGTGGTATTGTGCAATGTGAGTTTTTCTTTGAAGTACTTCTGGCGGAACTGGTGTGTATTGGGAGATTGCGAGCCCTAGGAGTTTTCTCCAGTGTATTTGCATGTCATCATCAATGCTTAACTCACAGCTTGCTTAGGAGAAATGCCTTAATGGGAGCTTTAGGAAGATGACACTATGTATTCACTACCTACTAACCACCTTATAATATGTATCTACTCTTAGGGCCATAATCTAGAGGAGTATGTACTGGTCCTTTCAATTCTGCCTTGGGCCATTGTCTTGCATAATGTGTGGAAGATGACATCTGTTATGTTTCTCTGACTTTCCCCTGTGTGCCTCATTGTGACCGGTAACCCTTAAAAATCTCTGATAATTGGTGGGCTGGGGGAACAGTCCATACCGTGAAGGTGCACAGCTGCCAAGACAAAGACTTTGATCTCCTTCTGTTCCCATAAAATCTTACTGAATGAAATGCTCTTTTGCCTGTGGTCAAAATACCGGTTATCACCTCTGGATATTACTGTGGAGTAACTAAAGGCCGTGAATGCAGATCAAGGAAGGTGAGAGGCTGGCTGTGAGCCAGGAAACTAGGTGGGTCAATGTTATTTTGGCTGAGCAATGGTTTGATGTCATGCCTGTTGCCAAGGCCTGTGCTATTCATGCTGTGACTCTGGTTTCCCTGTGCGAAAGGCAATAATGGTCCTCCAGCAATAAAGTATTTGTGCATTAATTGTGCCTGTAGATTGATGATGCCTGGGTAGAAAGGCTTATAATTCCTGTCCGAAACTTCCTTTACCCATTTGTATCTCGTTGTGATATTGCAATGCAGAGTTTCTTTGTAGTTGCAATCACAGTTTCTTTCAGGCCTTTGTTTCCTGGAAGCTCATGGTTCATTTTCCCCATTTCTGGACAGTGATTTTTGCATTAGAAAATGTGGGTGTTGTTTTGTGGCACATAGTTGCTTTGGCCACATTAAAGTGCATTTGCTGTGTTAGGAAATTGGAGTGAGAATCTGCTGTAATTTCTCAGAAGACTGAGCTTGAGAAAGAGACCCATGATAAGGTGTTTACACTGATGGCTTCATGTTTGTGGGAGATGAGCAGGCCACAGAGCGGGAAAAAATTGCTGAAAGCTGATGAGTATTTCTTAAAATGAAATCCCTACTATGTAGCGCAGGGGAAAACTTTGGGGCCACACTTACAGCTTGAGATGTGAATGACTTCCAGGTGCTCTCAGGGATGAATTTCAACACCTGCAGTGAAGAGCAGGAAGACTTCCCAGTGAGTCTCTCTGACAAAACTTCGTGTTCTAATGCTTCCTTGCTTTGGTTGTCTGCTTTATGTTTTTTCCTTTCTCAGTTTCCTGTGCATGTAGGTTTACTTGTGATTGTCAGCATAGCTTTGTTTAGCAATGGGTCGTGTATTACTGCATTTTATGCTTGCTATAGTGCATGTGAAAAGCAGGAGATATGAGGGTATCTTTGAGTTCTGTTTTTGTGAGGGGGAATAGAAGTAAACAGGACCTCACAGAAGTGGCATCTCTGCTGAACAGTGCATTGATGAAAGAGGGGAGGAGATTCCCCCTAAGCCATTAGTTTTATGTCCCATTCTCTGTTGGATGACCACTCCTATTTTCTCAGAAAGGTGGTGAGGAGACAAATGTACCTCCTGTCTTGATGTGATCATGGTGTGTCATCATCTCATGATATGCTTTTGCCAATTATTAGAAGGTCAGAAGCAAACCTGCCAGTTGTGTATGGCAGGAGAGAAGACAAGGGAGCTGTGAGTGTGAGTCTGTAGAAGAGATGGTCATTTCCTTGCTTGTCATAATTAACATATCTAATGTGCCTAGTAGAGTACCATGCAATTTGAGTTGTTTCTGCTCAATATGTTTTGCCTCAGAGTTAAGATTCCACCTGATCTGTTCATTTCTATAGGTTTCTAACTCTCGTCTTGCTTGTTGTCATAAGCTGCAGCTCAGTCTCGGGGTGTCTGATCAGATGGGGAAGGTCCCATCTGTTCCAGGGGTCTGAGTGCAGGGGCCGTTCCCCCACACACCTTTGATGTTTGCAGCTGTACAGAGGAAGGCTTTCACAGACACACGTGTGCTCATCTATGCACACTTGTCTGTAGAGTAAGAACGCAAAACCACCAATTTTGATTGCAGTTCTCCCAAATGGAGAGTGACAACCCAGCCCAGGCAAGGTTTCCATGAACAGACTGGGGGCCAGTGGGAGAATAAATGCAGGGTGTCCCCCACATAGCCCGCATAACTTGCTGTCTACTCAATTGGAGTGACATGGGTTTGCCAGGTGGCCTGTTAGATGGATAAGGAACTGTCTGGATGGCTGCATTGAAAGAGCTATAGTCAATGGTTCGATATCCAAATGGAATTCACTAACATGTAGTGTCCCTCAAGGGTCCATTCTCAAGGTCTTTGAGAATCCTGATCTTTTGAGGAATGTCCCTGCCCATGGCAGAGGGGTGGACTTGATGATCTTTAAAGGTCCTTTCCAACCTCAAACATTCTTTGGTTCTATGAAAGGGTCAACTTGGCTTTGCATTTTCTAGTTGTCAACCCCTAAAACATGGAAACAAAAATGAACGAACTTCTGTGAATCAGAAAAAAAATGGTGAAGGCTATTCTGCTGTCTTCGTATAGAGCAATTGCTCTTCTCCCTACAGTAAAAATCATCAGTGGGACAAACATCAGAGACTGGCATGAAAGGATTGCAAATTGGTTTATTCTGATTGTGATTACGTATTGATTAGTCCAACACGAATATTTCCTTCTTGATATTTCTGACAGGTAAGGAAAATAGAACTGAAAACAAAGTCCTCGACAACTATAAAACTGTGTATTGCAATTATACTTCTATTTAGATTTTATAACAGTAGCTGAGGTCCTCTCTTTATTACTCTGCCATGAGGATTCACTCCTGACTACTCACTGCAACTCAAGGAGATGACCTAAAAGCACTTGAGAGCGTGTCTGAGTTTTAAACGCCTTTGGAGTCGCATTAAGCAAGTGCCTCTGCGCTTCCCGATTCGAACAACAGAGAGACCCCAAAGGCGGGTGCGGGCAGCGAAGGCCGGGCAGAAGCGCGGCCCCTGTGAGCGCGGCCACGAGGCGGCTGCGGTGGCGTCGCGGCGCCTCCGGGTGCCGCTGTTGGCCGAGGCGGAGCGGCGCTGGAGCCGCAGCCGCAGCCGCCGCGGAGCCGCCGCAGCGTCCTGCCCCCGCGGGCTGCTCGCTCGCCGGGCGGCGGCCAGAGCGGCAGCGGCGCGGGCAGCAGAGGCGAGCGGCGGCGCGGCGCGGGGAGCGGCGGCGTCCGAGGCGGCGGCGGCGAGCTCGCAGCCCTGCGGCGGCCCCTGCGCGGGCTGCGGAGCGCGGCGGAAGGCCGGGCGGAGGGCGGTCAGCGGCGGAAGGAATAGCGCGGCGCTCGCTTTGCAGAATGGCGGGGAGGCAGAGGCAGAGCCGGCGGCGAGCAGCCGGGCGAGTGCTGCTGTCCGCTCTGGTGCTGGGCTTGTGCTGCCGGGCGGCGCCGGAGCGGCTCCGCTACGCCATCCCCGAGGAGCTGGGCAGAGGCTCGCTGGTGGGGCCGCTGGCGCGGGACCTGGGGCTGAGCCCGGCCGACCTGCCGGCACGCAAGCTGCGGCTCAGCGCCGAGAAGCCATACTTCGGCGTGAGCGAGGAGACCGGGGAGCTGTACGTGAGCGAGAGGCTGGACCGGGAGGAGCTGTGCGGCGAGGCGGTGTCCTGCTCCGTCAGCTTCGAGGCGCTGGTGCAGAACCCGCTCAACGTTTTCCACGTCGAGGTGGCCATCCAGGACGTCAACGACAACGCGCCGACCTTCAGCAGGGCTGCTCTGGACCTCGAGATCGCAGAGTTGACACTTCCCGGTGCTCTTTTTCCGCTGGAGATGGCCCGAGACGCGGACGTGGGCAGCAACTCGCAGCTGACTTACGAGCTCACTAGCGACCCGTCCTTCACTCTGGCCATGACGAAGAGTCCGGATGGAAGCAAGCAGCCGGCGTTAGTGCTGGAGAGAGCGTTGGACCGGGAGAAGCAGAGCTCGTTTCTGCTGGTGCTGACGGCAGTAGATGGGGGGGACCCGGTGAGGTCCGGGACTGTGCAGGTTCGCGTTAACGTGACGGACGCCAACGACAACGCGCCCGTGTTCAATAAAAGCGTGTACGAGGCTCGAGTGCGGGAGAATCTGCCGGCGGGGTCGCTGGTGCTGCGGGTGCGG
Source organism: Leptosomus discolor (assembly GCF_034619465.1). Lineage (NCBI taxonomy): Eukaryota > Metazoa > Chordata > Aves > Leptosomiformes > Leptosomidae > Leptosomus > Leptosomus discolor. The sequence continues at coordinate 1,507,171 of NC_141400.1, forward strand.
GCCACGGACGCGGACGCGGGCTCCAACGGGCGGGTGTCCTACGGCTTCGGCAACGTCCCCGAGAGCGTCCGCGCGTTGTTCAGTGTGGACAGCGAGAGCGGCGAGGTGAGGACGGCGGCGCCCCTCGATTTCGAGGAGAAGAGCAAATACGGCTTCGGCCTGGAGGCGAGGGACGGGGGCGGTCTGGTGGCGCACTGCAAGTTGCAGATAGACGTCACGGACGAGAACGACAACGCGCCCGAAATCACGATGCTGTCGGTGTCGAGCCCGGTGTCCGAGGACGCGCCGGTCGGCACAGTGGTGGCCCTGATGAAAGTGCGGGACCGGGACTCCGGGGAGAACGGTCAGGTGTGGTGCGAGCTGTCGGGCGAGGCGCCGCTGTCGCTGGTGTCGTCGTCGTCGTCGGGCGGCTCGTACAAGGTGGTGACGGCGAGCTCGCTGGACCGTGAGCAGGCGTCCGAGCACCGCGTGACGGTGGTGGCGCGGGACCGGGGCGCGCCGGCGCTGTCCAGCGTGGCGGCGCTGGTGCTGGAGGTGTCGGACGTGAACGACAACGCGCCGGTGTTCGAGGAGGCGGCCTACAGCGCGTACGTGCCGGAGAACAACGCGGCGGGCGCGGAGGTGGTGCGCGTGCGGGCGCGGGACGCGGACGCGGGCGCCAACGGGCGCGTGAGCTACTGGCTGGCGGGCGGCAGCGCGGGCGCGGCGGCGTACGTGTCGGTGGAGGCGCGGAGCGGCGCGGTGTACGCGCAGCGCTCCTTGGACTACGAGCAGTGCCGCGAGTTCGCGGTGGCGGTGCGGGCGCAGGACGGCGGGGCGCCGGCGCGCAGCTCGACGGCGACGGTGCGCGTCTTCGTGCTGGACCGCAACGACAACGCGCCGCGGGTGCTGTGGCCGGCGGCGGGAGCGGCGCCTGGAGCTGGGGCGTCGTCGTCGTCGTTCGAGGTGGTGCCGCGTTCGGCCGAGGCCGGGTACCTGGTGGCCAAGGTGGTGGCGGTGGACGCGGACGCGGGGCGCAACGCGTGGCTGTCGTACGAGCTGGTGCAGGCGGCGGAGCCGGCGCTGTTCCGCGTGGGGCTGCACAGCGGCGAGGTGCGGACGGCGCGGGCCGTGTCGGAGAGGGACGCGGCGAAGCAGCGGCTGGTGGCCGTGGTGAAGGACCACGGGCAGCCGGCGCTGTCGGCCACGGCCACGCTGCACGTGGTGCTGGCCGAGAGCCTGCAGGAGGCGCTGCCGGCGCTGAGCGAGCGGGCGGCGGGCGCCGAGCCGCCGGCGGAGCTGCAGTTCTACCTGGTGCTGGCGCTGGCGCTGCTGTCGGCGCTGTTCGTGCTGAGCGTGGCGCTGGCCGTGCTGGCGCGGGTGCGGCGGGCCGGGCCGCCCGCCGTGCTGCGCTGCCTGGGCGCGCAGCGCTTCTCCGTGGCCGGCGCCGCCTTCCCGGCCGACTTCTGCGAGGGCACCTTGCCCTACTCCTACAACCTGTGCGTGGCGCCGGGCCGCGCCGCCGCCGAGGCCGCTTGGCTGCCGCCGCCGCTGCCCAGCCTGCCCGCGGAGGAGCTTCTCGGCGCGGAGGCCTGCGGGAAGCGGAGCCCGAGCGGCAGCGCCGACGCGGGAGAGCCGCCGGCGGACCCCGACGAACCGCAGGTCTGTAGTCTCCCGCGCTCTTTTTTGTGAACCTTTCTCAACCGTCTTCTCTATTCCCTTGGATTTTCGGCGGCTGGTGTGGATAGGGAGATCTAATCCGTGTCTTCATGAAGGAACGAATGAAGTATTAAGGGTATATCCCCCTTCCACTGAGAGCAAGCAGCTGGCGGCGGCACTTCTTTGTTCTTTCGCGGTCACAGGTTAAGGGTCTGCTGAGAGGTTTTGACTACATCTCTCGTTTGAGTTTGTAGCGGTGAACGCGGTAAATTAATGATTGTGCATGACGGAGTTGGGAAAAATTGGCGTACGCTTGTTGTTGGAGTTTTTTCCTTCCTGGTCGTTTTTTTCCGTAACTGATTGAGTTCCGTTGATTACTGCTTTTTGCCAAAGGAAAATGCGTGTGGTTCCGTGAATGGAAAAGTTACAGTTCGTTCCTCCCTAGTGAATGTTGCCCTCTTCCGCCCAGTGCCCTCCAATCTTTTGGAGAAAAGCTGCTGCAGAAATGGTGGCATTAATGAGGTGGATAAATTTTATCTAGGCATGAGTTTTGTGAGTTGTTTGTGCAGTTATTTCTCATTTCTTTGTCCTGGGTGTTAGTTCCCCTTTTTTTGCCGTCTCTAATCTGTCTTTCACGCAGAGGTGAAGATGTAGAATGGGATCTGGAAAAAACAAACAAACAAACAAACAAACAAAAACAAACACGAAATTGCCTATTTTTTTTTCAGAGCCTCCTATCCTCTTTTCCTATCGAGTTTTCCAAAAGAGAGGCGCTTGGACCTTGTATATTGTCTTGATAGTGGAATAGTAATCCTGGGACTTCGGTGTCAGCCACTTTTTGCAATAGTTGTTGTATCTTTACAAGGAAGGACCTCTACTTGTTCTCTGAACACATCTGAAAGGAGAAGGCAATACTCGGAATGACAGCAATTAGGCACTTGAATTTGCACATTTACAAATGTTCCGCGTAGTTTAGGGTGTGCGTCTGTACTTGTCTTCTCCTTCTGTCCTACGGTATTTTGTTGAAACGCTGTACTACCAACAAGCATATTCAAGAAATAGATGAATACTTTACTAACGAGCATCTGTCTTTTACACGGTGATTTTTGGCAAGAGGAAAACCCCTTCCTGGTCGTTCAAGCTTTCGAATTACTTGATTAAATGGAAATGTGTATAAAGTACACAAACCGTAAATTTATGTGGCCTATTAATAAACGAAATCAGACGTGGGATTCTTTCAACTCAGCTTTTCCAGTGTTAACTGTATCTTTAGGTGTACTAACATTTTAATGCAAGTCATTTGCTCTTATCCAATTGAAAAATACAGCTGAGAATAGAAGAATATCGAGGAAATAGGTGTATAAAAAAAGTTTGGAGAAAACCAAAGCTGTCGTAGGGCTCCAAACTCCTCACATTTTGATAGTGTGGGCCACAAGATGGGTACAGAAGACAAGGCAGTTCCCCCTGCTTTCCTTCCTGCTGTACTCATAAAGTCGTTTTCTCTGCAGTGTGGGGCGGAACGGAGCAGGTGATTCTGGCCGGGTTCACTGCAGGTTCCTCCTGGGTTGTTGTAGCTCAATCAGTGCGAAGTGATGAAGTGATCTCCATCGTGCAGCCGGGATGGACAGGAGAGGATGATTTTGGAGCAGCAGGTGAGCCTCCTGCTGTACTGGTCTTCTAGGGAGATATCACAGAGCCCATGGTAGGTGGCTGAGCAGCTCCACCTCCTCAGGAGTTGTATAGTGTTGGTGTTGTCAGGTCTCGATTTCAGTGGACTGACTCCACCCTCTTCAGCCTTTAAACGTCTGATCTCAGTCAGTGATCGGGGAGTAGTTAAATTGAAGCGTGATCTGCATGAACTGAAGTATTTAAAGCAAAGTTTCTGCCTGTTGGGTTATTGACCCTGAAATCTCTGTAATTTTGGAGGGCGGGATTCTGTATCTGATTAACCTGCTTTCTATCTCGGAGCCTGTTTTCTTATGATATCTGTGAATCAGTGATTCAAGCATGACTACTACATAAAAATAGTGTTGCAGATTGTGCTTTTGGACTACTGGGATAAAGACTAATAATAATCTGCTCGACATATTTGCACGACTTTACACATATAGCTGTTAGTAAGTAATTTTTGCAATGAGGTAGAAAAACACGTCCACGAGAAGGCCTCTGACATCGTTCAGGTTGTGGAAGGGTGACATTTCACCGTCAAAGAAGAGTTCGGCTGGAGAAGAGCGAAGGCAGGAGATCAGCGCTGGCCGGGGACCGGTGTCTCGGTGGCGGCGGTGCCGTCCCCGCGAGCTGCCCGTGGGCAAGGCAGGGCGGGCAGCGGTGGGCAGCGCTCGGTGCCTGCAGTGCCGGGAGGAGGCTGCGGGCGCCGCTGTTGACCGAGGAGGAGCGAGAGGAAGGCCGGAGCTCTGCAGGCAGCCCCGCCCGCTGCAGCCCGGCTCGCTCGCTCGCTCGCTGTCTGTCTGTCCGTCTTTCTCGGCTTTCGGGCGGTCTGCGAGCGTCCCCGTGGTGCGGAGCCGTACTGCAGCGAGGCGGAGGATCCGGCAGCAGCGGCCGAGAGCGGAGAGCCGGAGCCGTATCGTGGGTGTTCGGCGGGGAGGTGCCGGCCGTGTTGCGGTGGCGGCGGCGCCGCGGCGGCGATGAGCGCGTCGGGGAGGCGCTGGGTCCGGCGGGAGCGAGCCTTGCTGTGGTGCGTCCTGGTGGCGTTGAGGGAGGCGGCGTGTGGGCAGCTGCGCTACTCGGTGCCCGAGGAGCTGCCAAAAGGCTCGTTCGTGGGCGACGTGGCCAAGGACTTGGGGCTGGAGCTGCCGGCGCTCCGCGACCACGGCGCGCGCATCACAGAGAGAGGTCGGACGACGCAGTATTTGGCCCTGCACGGGAAGACGGGACATTTAGTGACGGCGGAGAGGATAGACAGAGAGCAGCTTTGCGAGAGTGCGCAGCAATGCGTGCTTCGGTATGAAGTGATAGTGGAGGGGCAAATGCAGGTTTACGAAATCGAAGTGGAGATCACGGACATTAACGACAACGCGCCCAGCTTCCGACAGGAGGAAACGGAGCTGAGAGTGAGCGAGACGACAGCGCCGGGTTCGCGTTTTCCCCTGGCCGAGGCTCACGACCCGGACTCGGGGACGAACGGCCTGCAGAGCTACGAGCTGAGCGGCGACGAGCACTTCTCGCTGGCCGTGCAGGCGGGCCCCGGCGGCGCTCGTCGTCCCGAGCTGGTGCTGGCGAAGGCGCTGGACCGGGAGGAGGCGGCGTTTCACGAGCTGGTGCTGAGGGCGAGCGACGGCGGCGATCCGGCGCGGACGGGCACGGCGCGGCTGCGGGTGTCGGTGCTGGACGCGAACGACAACGCGCCCGTGTTCAGGCAGGCGGAGTACCCGGTGCGTGTGCCCGAGGACGTGCCCGTGGGCTCCACCCTCGTCACCGTCACGGCCACCGACGCCGACGAGGGGCTGAACGGGCACGTGAAATACTCGCTGAAGAAAATCACCGAGAAAGCCTCCCAGATATTCCTGTTGGATGCCGAGACGGGATCGATCACGCTGTTGCGGAGCCTGGACTTCGAGGAAGGCGACTCGTACGAACTGGAGGTGCAGGCTCATGACGGCGGGGGACTTTTCGACACGACGAAAGTCGCGATCACGGTGACAGACGTCAACGACAACTCGCCCGAACTGATAGTGTCGTCGGCGCTGAGCGCGATCTCTGAGGACGCGCCGCCGGGGACGGTGGTGGCCCTGCTGCATGTGCAGGACCGGGACTCGGGGGCGAACGGCGAGGTGCGGTGCTGGCTGGACGGGGCCGTCCCGTTCGTGCTGCAGAGCTCGCAGGGCAGCTACTACCGCGTGGTGACGGCGCGGGAGCTGGACCGGGAGGAGGTGTGGGAGTACAACGTGACGGTGCGGGCGGCGGACGGCGGTTCGCCGTCGCTGCGGAGCAGCGCGGTGCTGGCGCTGCGCGTGCTGGACGTGAACGACAACGCGCCGGTGTTCGCGGAGGCGCGGTACAGCGCGCGGCTGGCCGAGAACAACGCGGCGGGCGCGCTGGTGCTGACGGTGCGGGCGACGGACGCGGACTGGGGGGCGAACGCGCGCGTGCGGTACCGGCTGGGGGAGGGTCTTGTGCGGGGCGCGCCGCTGTCGTCGTACGTGTCGGTGCAGGCGGAGACGGGCGCGCTGTACGCGCTGCGCTCGTTCGACTACGAGGAGGTGCGCGAGGTGGGGCTGTGGGTGCGGGCGGAGGACGGCGGCGCGCCGGCGCTGAGCAGCAACGTGTCGGTGCGGCTGGTGATCGTGGACGAGAACGACAACGCGCCGCAGGTGCTGTACCCGCCGCCGGCGGCGTCGGCGAGCGCGGGGTCGGGGTCGCGGTCGGTGTGGGGCTGGTCGGGCGTGGAGCTGGCGCCGCGCTCGGCGGAGCCCGGGTCGCTGGTGGCCAAGGTGGTGGCGGTGGACGCGGACGCGGGTCAGAACGCGTGGCTGTCGTACGAGCTGGCCAAGGCGACGGAGCCGGGGCTGTTCCGCGTGGGGCTGCACAGCGGCGAGGTGCGGACGGCGCGGTCGCCGCTGGCCCGCGACGCGTCGCGGCAGAGCCTGGTGGTGGTGGTGAAGGACCACGGGCGGCCGGCGCTGTCGGCCACGGCCACGCTGACGGTGGTGCTGGCCGAGAGCGTGGCCGAGCTGCTGTGGGAGCTGGGCAGCGCGGCGGCGGCGGCGGCGGCGCCGGGCGAGGCGGCCGGCGGGCTGACGCGGTGGCTGGTGGTGGCCGTGGCGGCCGTGTCCTGCCTGTTCGTCGCCTTCCTGCTGCTGCTGCTGGCGCTGCGCCTGCGGCGCTGGCGCCGCTCGCAGCTGCTGGCGGCGGGCAGCGGCGCCCTGCGCGGCGTGCCGGCCTCGACCTTCGTGGGCATCGACGGCGTCCGCGCCTTCCTGCACTCCTACTCGCACGAGGTGTCGCTCACCGCCGACTCGCGCAAGAGCCAGCTCCGCTTGTCGGGCGCCAGCTGCTGCGACACCCTGCCGGCCCGGCCGCCGCCCGACGAGCCCGCGCCGCTGCTCGGGGAGGACCCTGCCGGCGCCCGCCGCGCGGACCCGGCCGCTGCCCCGGTGAGTGCCTCTGACCAGGCTTTCCCCGCCACGCTTCCCTCTGCTGCTTCCCGGCGCTTTCCCGGCGGGTTCTGCGTCCTGCGGAGGGAGGTTGGGTGCCCAGGAAGGCGGAGCTTCGCTGCGCAACGCGCTGTGCCCTGGTGCCTCTCGCTGCGTGGCGGTGAACGCGGGCTTGTGGCTGAGCGTTACGGTTGTTGTGAGGGGCAGGAGAAGTGTGGGGCTGCTGCTGGCTTGAGTTTCGTTGGAGAGGGGCTTTGTGGTTTTATCAGGTCCTTTTTGTATTCCACACCCTTCACTGACCCGGTTCTCGTTGCGGACGACTGCTCTTTTACTTTCAGAACCTCGTTCTTTCTTCTCTGAAATGTAGAGATTGGAGAAATGTATCTTCTGTCTCTACAGTAATGTGAATTTTTCTCTTTGAAATCTGTGGTGTGATGGTGGTGCATTTTCTAGAGAAATTGCCTGGGCAAGCAGCCTTGTGAAGAGAAGTGCTTGCAAATGGTGGGGGTCAAAGAACACCATGCAGGGTGTGAAGGGTTGGAGACAGGATACGTCGTTACTGTGCATGATGGGCTGTTGAAGGGTAAAAGAGATATGGTTTGAATCTTTCCCTCTTCAGTGCCTAGCTCTGGTATCGTGCAATGTGAGTTTTGGCTTCCCAAGTACTTCTGGCTGAACTGGTGTGTATTGGGAGAGTGTGAGCCCTAGGAGTTTTCTCCTGTGTATTTGCATGTCATCATCAATGCTTAACTCACAGCTTGCTTAGGAGAAATGCCTTAATGGGAGCTTTGGGAAGAGAGGACACTATGTATTCACTACCTACTAATCACCTTCATTATGTATCTTCTCTAAGTGCCATAATGTAGAGGAGTATGTAGTGGTCCTTTCAATTCTGCCTTGGGCCATTGTCTTGCATAATGTGTGGAAGATGACATCTGTTACGTTTCTCTGACTTTCGCCTGTGTGCCTTTCATGTTTACAGCTGTAAAGGGAAAGGCTTTCATAGGTGTGTTTCTTTAAAACGTGACTAGAAGACTAGAGGAAATGTGCTCTTTTTTGTCACATCCACTTGGTGAGAAGTCAAACGCTATCCATGATAAGGAGAAGTTGTGTGTGTAGCTCTTCTTTGGGTGGAGTCTTTCTGCATATGATGAACACCAGTGACAACAATAGGGACAGTGAAGGGTTGGAGAAGAGTCTTGGGGGTGCTGTGTGTGAGGAGGTACTGGTGGAGACAAAGCGTGTGCTTTGTTAATTCCCAGGCTTCCTTGCTGGCCTAGAAAAATGAAGGTGTCATGTTTTCGGATATTCCACTGTTCAGAATGCCCCCTGGCCAAGCGGTGAGTTCATCCGTTTGCTTTCCCTTTGCACGATGTTCCCTGTGAATGGCAGTTACTGAGCATAGACATACACTTTAAGTTAACATTTGAGCATCGTGAATCTTCCCAGTTGTCCATGTGCTGAAGTAGGATGCTGGTGTGTTTGAGCTAATCCTTTGACACCTGGGTTTTTATGGGAGCTGCATATCACTTGAGAACATTTTACATTTCTTCGAAGCAGTATGATGAGCAGAGGAATCTCCTTGCATGTGTCCTTGTTTTCAGTAGGGAGGAGTTGTGTGTGCAACTTCTCTTTCAATGGTGTCTGTCTGCAAAGTTCCAAAAGATGTAAAGATGGTGTAAAAGTTCAGTTTCTCCTAGAGGTTAGATGAGGCCCACAGTTGTGGTTTCCATGCATTTTCCCCTTGTTATTATCCAAAGAAATTATACTGAGGAACTGTGGCTGTGGTCTGTCATGTGAGTGTCTGTGTGAATCTGCTGTGGACTTTCCACAAACTAGCTATCTTTCCTGTGTAGCTACTACAGTGGACACAATCTGAAACGTTAAGTTATGATTTCTTCATTTCTGCAGGTTTCCCTTTCTAGCTTGGTTTGTTAACAGTTCTAAAGCTGGGCCTCATTGTGACCGGTAACCCTTAAAACATTAAAAGGTCTCTGATAATTGTTGGGCTGGGGGAACAGTCCATACCGTGAAGGTGCACAGCTGCCAAGACAAAGACTTTGATCTCCTTCTGTTCCCATAAAATCTTACTGAATGAAATGCTCTTTTGTCTGTGGTCAAAATACTGGTTATCACCTGTGGATATTACTGTGGAGTAACTAAAGGCTGTGAATGCAGATCAAGGAAGGTGAGAGGCTGGCTGTGAGCCAGGAAACTAGGTGGGTCAATGTTATTTTGGCTGAGCAATGGTTTGATGTCATGCCTGGTGCCCAGGCCTGTGCTATTCATGCTGTGACTCTGGTTTCCCTGTGCGAAAGGCAATGATGGTCCTCCAGCAATAAAGTATTTGTACAATAGCTGTGCCTGTAGAATGATGACGCCTGGGTAGAAAAGCTTATAATTCCTGTGTGAACCCTCCTTTACCCATCTGTATCTCCCCTGTGAGATTGCGATGTAGAGTTTCTTCATAGTTGTAATTACAGCTTCTTTCAGGCCTTTGTTTCCTGGAAGGTCGTGGTTCATTTTCCCCATTTCTGGACAGTGATTTTTGCGTTTGAAAAGTGTGAGAGTTGTTTTCAGCCACCTAACGCAGAATTTGCTGCGTGAGGAAAATTGAGCAAAAGCTAACAGAGAATCTGCTGGAACTTCACAGAAGACAGAGCTTGATAATGAGGACAGTGATAAGGCTTTTCCAGTGATGGCTTCATGTTTGTGGGAGATGAGCAGGCCACAGTGTAGGAAAAAATTGCTGAGAGCTGATGAGTATTTCATAAAATGAAACCCCTACTCTGTAGAGCAGAGGAGAACTTTAGGTCCACACTTTCAGCTTGAGATGTGAATGACTTCCAGGTGCTCTCAGGGATGAATTTATACAGCCGCAGTGAAGACCAAGAAGACTTCCCGGTGAGTGTCTCTGACAACGCTTTCTCTTCTAATTCTTCCTTGCCTTGCTTATCTGATAATGGTGTGGCGCTTTTTTTTTCTCATTTTCCTGTGTATGTAGGTTTACTTGTAAATATCAGCATCGCTTTGTTTAACCATGTGTTGTGTGTTTATATAGAGATGCATAGTGTGTTAATGTCTCTTGCTCATGCTACGGTGGGTGTGAAAGGCAGGAGATGTGAAGGTATCTCTGTGTTCTGTTATTGCTGGGGATAATAGATATAAACATGACTTTAGCAGAAGTGGCATCTCCATGGAACAGTGCCTGTGGTAAAAGAGGGGAGGAGATTGCACCGAAGTGGATAGTTTGATGGCCCATTCTCTGTTGGATGACCAGTTGTGTTTTAGTTGGGCTGTTTATCATTGGTGTGCTTTGGAATCCTTCTGTTTCTTCTCAGAACGGTGGTGAGCAGAGAAATGTACCTCCCTTCTTGGTGTGATCGTAGTGCATCATCATCTTGTGATATGCTTTTGCCAATTATGAGAAGGTCAGAAGCAAACCTGCCAGTTGGGAAGGGTTGGGGAAAAGACAAGGGAGCTGTGAGTGTGAGGCTGTAGAAGAGACGGTCGTTTCCTTGCTTGTCATAGTCAACAGCTTTGTGTGTCTAATGGAGTACCATGCAATTGGAGTCGCTTGTGCTCAGTAAGTCTGGCCTAAGAAATAGGATTCCACCTGATTCATTCATTTCTGTATATTTCTAACTCTTCCCTTGCTTGTTGACATGAGGTATAACTCGACCTCAGGATATCAGATCACATGGGAAATGTCCCATCAGTTTCAGTGGTCTGAGTGCAGGGGCAGTTCCCACACACCTGTGATGTTTACAGCTGTACAGAGGAAGGCTTTCACAGACACACGTGTGCTCCCAGGGGCACACTCGTCTGTGGGGTAAGAATGCAAACCCATACAGTTTGACTGCAATGCACAAAGTGCAGAGTGACAACACAGCCCAGGCAAGGTTTCCATGAACAGACTGGGGGCCAGTGGGAGAATGCGTGCAGGGTGACCCCCAAGGTCCCACTGAATTGGAGAGACACAGGTTTGGTAGTTGGACTGTTAGATGGATAACGAACTGGCTGGATGGCCACGTCTGAAGAGTTATAGTCAATGGCTCAATGTCCAGGTGGAAACCAGTAACGTGATGTCTCTCAAGGGTCCATACTTGGACCAAAACTATTTATCATCTTCATAGACAGTGCGATTAAATGCACTCTCAGGAAGTGTGCAGACTTATTGCTCAAGGTGAGTGGTGCAGTTGATTCACTCGAGGGAAGGGATGCCATGAAGAAGGGAGGAGATTCCGCTATGAAGAAGGGCTGAAGGAGTTGAGGTTCTTCAGCCTGGAGAAGAGAAGGCTCTGGGGAGACCTTATTGCAGCTTTCCCATTCATAAACAGGACTTAAAAGAAAGATGGAGAGAGACTTTTTACCAGATTTTGTTGTGACAGGACAAAGGGATGTTTTTAAACTGGAAGAGGGTATGTCCACTTCTATTGGACATAAGGAAGAAATGTTTTACAGTGAGGGTGATGAGACCCTGGGACAGGTTGCCCAGAGATGTTGTGGATGCACCGCTGCTATAAGAGTTTAAGGTCAAGTTGGATGGGTCTTTGAGCAGCCTGATCATTTGAGGAATGTCCCTGACATGGTAGAGGAGTGGACTCAATGATCTTTAAATGACCCTTCCAATCCAAACTATTCTTCGGTTCTAAGAAAGGCTTGACATGAAGTTATGCTTTCCAGTTGTCAGCCTCTCTAGTACAATGATGCAAAAGAAGAAAGTCTTGTGAATCAGAAAGAAAATAGTTAATGTTATTTTGCCATTGTAGCAAAGAGCTGTACACATTGCCCTTGGTGTCATCAGTTTCTCAGTGTAATTATACTTCTCCCTGCAAGAAAAAGGAAGCAAAAGGAAGAAATGCAGAGAAGATGGAAAATCTTTGCAGGCCTGGCATGACAGGATTACAAGGACTTTTGCTTCATTCTGTCTGTGTTTACTTCTTGATTACTCCAACATGACTATTTCCTTCTTGGTATTCCCGTGTACGAAAAGCAGACTTGAAAATACCCACCAGAGAGCTAATAAGCTCGGGAAATCTTCCCTAGGTATCATATTGTTTCTTGATCTTACAGTTCTGCCTTGATTTCATTAAGAGCAGTTGAGGTCCTTTCTTTATTGCTCTGCCATGAGGATTCACTCCTGACTACTCACTGCAACTCAAGGTGACGACCTAAGAGCACCTGACAGCGTGTCTCACTTTTAAACGCCTTTGGAGTCGCATTAAGCAAGTGCCTCTGCGCTTCCCGATTCCAATAACAGAGAGACCCCAAAGGCGGCTGCGGGCAGCGAAGGCCGGGCAGAAGCGCGGCCCCTGTGAGCGCGGCCACGAGGCGGCTGCGGTGGCGTCGCGGCGCCTCCGGGTGCCGCTGTTGGCCGAGGCGGAGCGGCGCTGGAGCCGCAGCCGCAGCCGCAGCCGCCGCGGAGCCGCCGCAGCGTCCTGCCCCCGCGGGCTGCTCGCTCGCCCGGCGGCGGCCAGAGCGGCAGCGGCGCGGGCAGCAGAGGCGAGCGGCGGCGCGGCGCGGGGAGCGGCGGCGTCCGAGGCGGCGGCGGCGAGCTCGCAGCCCTGCGGCGGCCCCTGCGCGGGCTGCGGAGCGCGGCGGAAGGCCGGGCGGAGGGCGGGCAGCGGCGGAAGGAGGAGCGCGGCGCTCGCTGTGGCAGAATGGCGGGGAGGCAGAGGCAGAGCCGGCGGCGAGCAGCCGGGCGAGTGCTGCTGTCCGCTCTGGTGCTGGGCTTGTGCTGCCGGGCGGCGCCGGAGCGGCTCCGCTACGCCATCCCCGAGGAGCTGGGCAGAGGCTCGCTGGTGGGGCCGCTGGCGCGGGACCTGGGGCTGAGCCCGGCCGACCTGCCGGCACGCAAGCTGCGGGTGGCGTCTGCCGCTACAAGGCAAGTGAAGTACTTCGGCGTGAGCGAGGAGACCGGGGAGCTGTACGTGAGCGAGAGGCTGGACCGGGAGGAGCTGTGTGGCGAGGCGGCGTCCTGCTCCGTCAGCTTCGAGGCGCTGGTGCAGAACCCGCTCAACGTTTTCCACGTCGAGGTGGCCATCCAGGACGTCAACGACAACACGCCGACCTTCAGCAGGGCTGCTCTGGACCTCGAGATCGGAGAATGGACACTTCCCGGTGCTCGTTTTCCGCTGGAGATGGCCCGAGACGCGGACGTGGGCAGCAATTCGCAGCTGACTTACGAGCTCACTAGCGACCCGTCCTTCACTCTGGCCATGACGGAGAGTCCGGATGGAAGCAAGCAGCCGGCGTTAGTGCTGGAGAGAACGTTGGACCGGGAGAAGCAGAGCTCGTTTCAGCTGGTGCTGACGGCAGTAGATGGGGGGGACCCGGTGCGGTCTGGGACTGTGCAGGTTCGCGTCAACGTGACGGACGCCAACGACAACGCGCCCGTGTTCAATAAAAGCGTGTACGAGGCTCGAGTGCGGGAGAATCTGCCGGCGGGGTCGCTGGTGCTGCGGGTGCGGGCCACGGATGCGGACGCGGGCTCCAACGGGCGGGTGTCCTACGGCTTCGGCAACGTCCCCGAGAGCGTCCGCGCGTTGTTCAGTGTGGACAGCGAGAGCGGCGAGGTGAGGACGGCGGCGCCCCTCGATTTCGAGGAGAAGAGCAAATACGGCTTTGGCCTGGAGGCGAGGGACGGGGGCGGTCTGGTGGCGCACTGCAAGTTACAGATAGACGTCACGGACGAGAACGACAACGCGCCCGAAATCACGATGCTGTCGGTGTCGAGCCCGGTGCCCGAGGACGCGCCGGTCGGCACGGTGGTGGCGCTCCTGAACGTGAACGACCCGGACTCCGGGGAGAACGGTCAGGTGTGGTGCGAGCTGTCGGGCGAGGCGCCGCTGTCGCTGGTGTCGTCGTCGTCGTCGGGCAGCTCGTACAAGGTGGTGACGGCGAGCTCGCTGGACCGTGAGCAGGCGTCCGAGCACCGCGTGACGGTGGTGGCGCGGGACCGGGGCGCGCCGGCGCTGTCCAGCGTGGCGGCGCTGGTGCTGGAGGTGTCGGACGTGAACGACAACGCGCCGGTGTTCGAGGAGGCGGCCTACAGCGCGTACGTGCCGGAGAACAACGCGGCGGGCGCGGAGGTGGTGCGCGTGCGGGCGCGGGACGCGGACGCGGGCGCCAACGGGCGCGTGAGCTACTGGCTGGCGGGCGGCAGCGCGGGCGCGGCGGCGTACGTGTCGGTGGAGGCGCGGAGCGGCGCGGTGTACGCGCAGCGCTCCTTGGACTACGAGCAGTGCCGCGAGTTCGCGGTGGCGGTGCGGGCGCAGGACGGCGGGGCGCCGGCGCGCAGCTCGACGGCGACGGTGCGCGTCTTCGTGCTGGACCGCAACGACAACGCGCCGCGGGTGCTGTGGCCGGCGGCGGGAGCGGCGGGGGGATCGCCGTCGTCTTCGTCATTCGAGGTGGTGCCGCGCTCGGCCGAGGCCGGGTACCTGGTGGCCAAGGTGGTGGCGGTGGACGCGGACGCGGGGCGCAACGCGTGGCTGTCGTACGAGCTGGTGCAGGCGGCGGAGCCGGCGCTGTTCCGCGTGGGGCTGCACAGCGGCGAGGTGCGGACGGCGCGGGCCGTGTCGGAGAGGGACGCGGCGAAGCAGCGGCTGGTGACCGTGGTGAAGGACCACGGGCAGCCGGCTCTGTCGGCCACGGCCACGCTGCACGTGGTGCTGGCCGAGAGCCTGCAGGAGGCGCTGCCGGCGCTGAGCGAGCGGGCGGCGGGCGCCGAGCCGCCGGCGGAGCTGCAGTTCTACCTGGTGCTGGCGCTGGCGCTGCTGTCGGCGCTGTTCGTGCTGAGCGTGGCGCTGGCCGTGCTGGCGCGGGTGCGGCGGGCCGGGCCGCCCGCCGTGCTGCGCTGCCTGGGCGCGCAGCGCTTCTCCGTGGCCGGCGCCGCCTTCCCGGCCGACTTCTGCGAGGGCACCTTGCCCTACTCCTACAACCTGTGCGTGGCGCCGGGCCGCGCCGCCGCCGAGGCCGCTTGGCTGCCGCCGCCGCTGCCCAGCCTGCCCGCGGAGGAGCTTCTCGGCGCGGAGGCCTGCGGGAAGCGGAGCCCGAGCGACAGCGCCGACGCGGGAGAGCCGCCGGCGGACCGCGGCGCCCCGCAGGTCTGTAAGCCCGTTCAGTCCGTGTCTCTGAGCCTTTCCTAACCCATCGCTGCCATTAGTGGGCTGTTGGCTTTCGTTCTTATGCTTGGGCGATCTATGTGCTGATCAATGTTTCCATGACCAAGTGTAGCGTTGCTCTTCCTGTAGAGGCAGTTCGAATTGGCCCTTCCTGCGTCACCAGCTGTCACAACGTGTAGGGTCAGAGGGGAAGAATTTGCCATTCCACTTGTGCTGGATAAAATGGTACAGGTTTAGTGATCCTCTGAGATGTAATGAGCTCTGCCAATGTTGGACGTCGACAAGGCAAATATATGTGTACAAAACCTGTGTGTTAGTAACAGCGTCCGCGTATCCATCCTGTGCCGAATGAGATCCTTTACCTTTGTGAATCTCCGTCCTCTTTCCCTTCAGTTTTCCCCGGGTGGTGTGGATGGCAATTGCTGATCTGTGTGTCCATGAAGGAGTATAAGTAGAGCAGGTGGTAGGCGTTCTTGTTTCATCGGTGGTCCCAGGTTCAGGTTCAGCTGAGATTTTTGAACTACGAGGCTTGTGTTGTCGGAGCTGTTAGTAACGCTGAAGGCGGATCCTTATTCAGTAAAATGAGATTCGCTAATTCTGCACGACCGGGTCGGGAAAATGAGGATGACGCTTGGTGTTAATGTTTCCTTCCTGATCGCTTTTTCCCAAAGCGATGTACTTGGACCTGGTTGGCGGCTAAACAAAAAGCCGTAGATTAAAGCTGTTTCGATGTTGGACTGCCAAATGAAAGTGGGTGTGGCTCCGTGAATGGCGAAGTTACAGATTGTTCCTCCGCCTCTGCCGTGTGCCCTTTCGTCTTTTGAGGGAAGGCGGCTGCAGAAATGGTAGCAGTATTGAGGCTGAGTAGGCATTATTTCTCTGATTTCTTTGTGCAGTTATTTATCATTTTTGTTCCCCCTCTTTTCAATCTTCCTGATCTATTTTTTTTCTACAGTAGTTGAGGTGTTGAATGGGATTTACCAAAAAAAAAAAAAAAAGTTGAGATTTTTGTTTCAGATCCTGCTTCCTTTTTATATCCCCTTTTCCCAAACAGTTGCAAACAGTTGTACCTTGTTTAGCAGGAAGAGTTTGCTTTATTCTGGTGGGTTTTGGTTTTGCTGCTTTTTAAAATTTTTTATTTTTTAAATGATCCTCCCCCCTCCGACAGAGAGTACATGCGCATCGCTGCGTGCTGCTGATTTACTGTAGAATGGAGCTTTAAATCCTAAATCTAAGAATGGCTTATAGCGCTTAAGGGTATAATGAATAATTCGAAATAGTGGTTGGAGAAAGAGGAGAAAAGGAGGTGGGGTTTGATTCAGATCAGCCTTCGATATGCAGATGAAAAGTAAAAAAGTCAAGAGGGAAGGGCCGTCCCTGTACTGCGGGAGAGCAGGACTGACCATTCCGCGTGTTCGTGAGTACTTCCCCTACTCCATGATGCTCTTTTGATCTGCAGAAAGGCTGAGAAAAAGTCATTCAAGGACCACTGCTACGAAAAGCTGTGCAATTCGTGATGGAGGTTGTACTCTTGGACTAGTGGGATTAGACTCGTAATATTCTGCACATCATATAACAATAAATGTGCATCTGTATTATTTCACAATTACAAATTGTTTTGCCTCGTGCTGTAGAAATAACACAAAGTCGGGAGCCGTGTTATTTCTTTCTCATCGGCATGACCTGGAGGATCACAGAAGAGCTGGGCTGGAGAAAAGCCAAGGCAGGAGATCAGCGCTGGCTGGGGACCGGTGTGTCGGTGGCGGCGGTGCCGTCCCCGCGAGCTGCCCGTGGGCAAGGCAGGGCGGGCAGCGGTGGGCAGCGCTCGGTGCCTGCAGTGCCGGGAGGAGGCTGCGGGCGCCGCTGTTGACCGAGGAGGAGCGAGAGGAAGGCCGGAGCTCTGCAGGCAGCCCCGCCCGCTGCAGCCCGGCTCACTCACTCTCTCGCTCGCTATCTGTCTGTCTGTCTGTCTTCCTCGGCTTTCGGGCGGTCTGCGAGCGTCCCCGCGGTGCGGAGCCGTGCTGCAGCGAGGCGGAGGGTCCGGCAGCAGCGGCCGAGAGCGGAGAGCCGGAGCCGTATCGTGGGTGTTCGGCGGGGAGGTGCCGGCCGTGTTGCGGTGCCGGCGGCGCCGCGGCGGCGATGAGCGCGTCGGGGAGGCGCTGGGTCCGGCGGGAGCGAGCCCTGCTGTGGTGCGTCCTGGTGGCGTTGTGGGAGGCGGCGTGTGGGCAGCTGCGCTACTCGGTGCCCGAGGAGCTGCCGAAGGGCTCGTTCGTGGGCGACGTGGCCAAGGACCTGGGGCTGGAGCTGCCGGCGCTCGGCGATCGCGGCGCTCGCATCACAGAGAGAGGTCGGACGACGCAGTATTTCGCCCTGGACGGGAAGACGGGACATTTAGTGACGGTGCAGAGGATAGACAGAGAGCAGCTGTGCCGGCTGGTGGAGAAATGCGTGCTTCGGTGTGAGGTGATAGTGGAGGGGGAAATGCAGGTTTACGAAATCGAAGTGGAAATCACAGACGTTAACGACAACGCCCCCAGCTTCAAAGATGTTGTGCTGGAGGAGAAAATAAGCGAGACGACAGCGCCGGGTTCGCGGTTTCCCCTGGCCGAAGCTTACGACCCGGACTCGGGGTCGAACGCCCTGCAGAGCTACGAGCTGAGCGGCGACGAGCACTTCTCGCTGGCCGTGCAGGCGGGCCCCGGCGGCGCTCGTCGTCCCGAGCTGGTGCTGGCGAAGGCGCTGGACCGGGAGGAGGCGGCGTTTCACGAGCTGGTGCTGAGGGCGAGCGACGGCGGCGATCCGGCGCGGACGGGCACGGCGCGGCTGCGGGTGTCGGTGCTGGACGCGAACGACAACGCGCCCGTGTTCAGGCAGGCGGAGTACCCGGTGCGTGTGCCCGAGGACGTGCCCGTGGGCTCCACCCTCGTCACCGTCACGGCCACCGACGCCGACGAGGGGCTGAACGGGCACGTGAAATACTCGCTGAAGAAAGCGACGGACCTGGCATCGGAGATATTCCACCTGGATGCAGAGACGGGATCGATCACGCTGTTGCGGAGCCTGGACTTCGAGGAAGGCGACTCGTACGAACTGGAGGTGCAGGCACGGGACGGCGGCGGCCTTTCCGATACGACGAAAATCGCAATCACGGTGACAGACGTCAACGACAACTCGCCCGAACTGACAGTGTCGTCGGCGCTGAGCGCGATCTCTGAGGACGCGCCGCCGGGGACGGTGGTGGCCCTGCTGCATGTGCAGGACCGGGACTCGGGGGCGAACGGTGAGGTGCGGTGCTGGCTGGACGGGGCCGTCCCGTTCGTGCTGCAGAGCTCGCAGGGCAGCTACTACCGCGTGGTGACGGCGCGGGAGCTGGACCGGGAGGAGGTGTGGGAGTACAACGTGACGGTGCGGGCGGCGGACGGCGGTTCGCCGTCGCTGCGGAGCAGCGCGGTGCTGGCGCTGCGCGTGCTGGACGTGAACGACAACGCGCCGGTGTTCGCGGAGGCGCGGTACAGCGCGCGGCTGGCCGAGAACAACGCGGCGGGCGCGCTGGTGCTGACGGTGCGGGCGACGGACGCGGACTGGGGGGCGAACGCGCGCGTGCGGTACCGGCTGGGGGAGGGTCTTGTGCGGGGCGCGCCGCTGTCGTCGTACGTGTCGGTGCAGGCGGAGACGGGCGCGCTGTACGCGCTGCGCTCGTTCGACTACGAGGAGGTGCGCGAGGTGGGGCTGTGGGTGCGGGCGGAGGACGGCGGCGCGCCGGCGCTGAGCAGCAACGTGTCGGTGCGGCTGGTGATCGTGGACGAGAACGACAACGCGCCGCAGGTGCTGTACCCGCCGGCGTCGTCGTCGTCGTCGTCGTCGAGCGCGGGGTTGGGGTCGCGGTCGGGGTCGGTGTGGGGCTGGTCGGGCGTGGAGCTGGCGCCGCGGTCGGCGGAGCCCGGGTCGCTGGTGGCCAAGGTGGTGGCGGTGGACGCGGACGCGGGTCAGAACGCGTGGCTGTCGTACGAGCTGGCCAAGGCGACGGAGCCGGGGCTGTTCCGCGTGGGGCTGCACAGCGGCGAGGTGCGGACGGCGCGGTCGCCGCTGGCCCGCGACGCGTCGCGGCAGAGCCTGGTGGTGGTGGTGAAGGACCACGGGCGGCCGGCGCTGTCGGCCACGGCCACGCTGACGGTGGTGCTGGCCGAGAGCGTGGCCGAGCTGCTGTGGGAGCTGGGCAGCGCGGCGGCGGCGGCGGCGGCGGCGCCGGGCGAGGCGGCCGGCGGGCTGACGCGGTGGCTGGTGGTGGCCGTGGCGGCCGTGTCCTGCCTCTTCGTCGCCTTCCTGCTGCTGCTGCTGGCGCTGCGCCTGCGGCGCTGGCGCCGCTCGCAGCTGCTGGCGGCGGGCAGCGGCGCCCTGCGCGGCGTGCCGGCCTCGACCTTCGTGGGCATCGACGGCGTCCGCGCCTTCCTGCACTCCTACTCGCACGAGGTGTCGCTCACCGCCGACTCGCGCAAGAGCCAGCTCCGCTTGTCGGGCGCCAGCTGCTGCGACACCCTGCCGGCCCGGCCGCCGCCCGACGAGCCCGCGCCGCTGCTCGGGGAGGACCCTGCCGGCGCCCGCCGCGCGGACCCGGCCGCTGCCCCGGTGAGTGCCTCTGACCAGGCTTTCCCCGCCACGCTTCCCTCTGCTGCTTCCCGGCGCTTTGCCGGCGGGTTCTGCGTCCTGCGGAGGGAGGTTGGGTGCCCAGGAAGGCGGAGCTTCGCTGCGCAACGCGCTGTGCCCTGGTGCCTCTCGCTGCGTGGCGGTGAACGTGGGCTTGTGGCTGAGCGTTACGGTTGTTGTGAGGGGCAGGAGAAGTGTGGGGCTGCTGCTGGCTGGAGTTTCGTTGGAGAGGGGCTTTGTGGTTTTATCACGAGCCAGGTCGTTTCGCTTTTTGTCCCCTGACCCGTGTAATACCGGTTTTCCTTCCATTGTTAGCTCTTCTAAACGGATATGTTGCAGTCTTAGGAAATGGCAGTTTCTGGTTTTAGCAGGGTGTTCCCAACAGCACATGCAGTTGAATAGTGTGAAATTGTCTTGAATCGGAACCTTAATGGCTCCTTCTGTAACTTGTAATGACAGGTTAATAATTTGTATTTTTTGTGTGGTGTTATTGATTGTTTCATATAATTACCTCCTCGCGTGTGTAGTAGCATTTGATCTTGTACTCTTCATTATTTTTGTCGTTGAAAGCAGTGTCTGAGAAACAGAGTAGTATGTATTCTTGACATTGGTACTAGTCAGAATGGTTCTCTGCTTTTTCTGTGCTGCTTACCAGCCAGTGATCTATTTTACTTATATGATGGGACTTTTAATCTTGACCGGTGTGTTAGCTGAGGTGTTTTTCTCAAGGCTGTCTTTGGTTCCTTCCGAAATTATTATCCTTCCCTTTTTACACGTCTTTTTCATTTAACGGTCAGTATTTAGGATGAATGTAAGCAATTGCTGGAAATGAAACCTGTGCCTGCTTTGGGGCGGGTTTTGTACTTGTCTCGTACGACAGTTCCTCACACAGCATGTTCCTCAGCCGGTAGTGACAGGAGTGTCAATTTCGTATACCACAATGTAGTATGTGTTTTCCCCATTGATGGTACTTCTTCCTCATCCAGGAAACCGTTCCCAGGTCTTCCTGCAAATAGAAAGTAGAATTATTGTCACGGTTTCTGCTGGGCTGTTTTACGAACGGCATGGCACCCCAAGAAATATCAAGGTACTCTTGCTGTGAAGGGTTATTCATTTGTGCTTTTTATGTTGCCTTACAGCTTGTTTTATGTCGTTATCTCTTGTGTAGCAGCACTTGAACTTTTGATGCAGTGTTTAAATTTGATGCAAACGGTATGTGAGGAGCAGAGTGCATGCATTCTTAATAGGGTTACTGGTTAGAAAGGTTGTTTTCTCCTTCTGTGCTCCTTACCTGCCGATGACCACATCCAGATTCTCACTGCACCTGGAATGACTCTGTGAGAATGACCTTGTTGTCCACGAGAAGCCTGCTCCCGCAGTGGCCTTGTGGCCTCTTCTGCCAAATGAAGGTTAATCGCTGAGGGAACATTACTGTCCTATGGGCACTTTTCCTCTGCCTTACTGTCGTCATCGTGTTTTTCAGAGAGGTGTAGTTAGCGGTAGCGTTGTAGCTGAGGGTGTAGCATCAGTATGTCCTAATGCCAATATAAAGTTAATTTCTTGCTCAGCAGCCTTACTCATAGGATTGGACTGTTAGATATACGCAGGTATTTTCATCATGACCAGCTTATTAGTTGATGTTTTTTCTAAAAGTATTGTTTGTTGCTGTATTTATCACTATTGTCTTACAACACAGAGTTTTAGTTTAACATTATTTGAAATGCATGTAAACAGTACCTCTAGTAATGAAACGCAATAAACTTTGAGGAAGGGCGAGATTCTGCATAAATACCTGCTCAGTATGGGTCGATGACCCTCTTGTATATGTCTCTCCATCTGAAATAGAGTGTGGCTACTCCTTTGTGAGAATGGTCTTGTTGGTGAGGAAGAGCCTATTCTGACAGCAAATGTTGTGGCTGAGCGATTGTTTTCTAATAACTGCTGCAGTGGAAGAAGCTTGTGAAGGAGAAACTGAGTCCCGTAGTCCGTATCTTTGTATCTTTTGAGGCAAGAGTGGCATAACCGTAAACTGAGTTATCACCAGGACCCCGTGAATGAGCACAGTAGTCATCCATGGAGTCATCTCTTGTTTGGAGCAATATGAATGACAGGAACATCTACTGTACCTATAGTTTCCAAATGCATGGGCTGCGTAGCGCTTGAAAAGATTCAGCTGGCCATAATGTGCCTTAATCTCTCTATGGTCATGAACCAAGATGTGTTGGCTCGCAGAGAGTCTTGCATTCCATGATTTCCTTTGATTGTTGCTGAGAGGTTGTGTTACCATACAAACAGGCACGGAGGAGAATCAAGTACTTTTTCATAGACGTTGCACTCGAGAGGGTTTTATCCTTTCTATTTGCAGATCGCCGCACACCTGGAGTGTTCTGTGTATTGTCGATGCAAGTTACACTTTGCCGTGTTTGCGTCATGGTTAAACTGCCTTCTGTAGTGTTGCCCTTCTGACTTTCTTTCTCGCGACTTTTTCTACAAGTCTCCAACTGTCCTGGGAAAGGTAGCTGACACGTATCATACACTCCAGTCGTCACCACGGAAGGGTATAGTACTCTTGTTACAATTCTCGGAATAGCACACTGGCAATTGAAGTATCCTCGGTGCATGGGTACCTTTTTGCTGGCCATCCACATACGTAGATCTACTTACTTACCCCATTCACTGAAAGAAGAAATTTTGAAGGAATGCTTTAACAGCTCTGTCTTCCCAGTTCTAGAGCAAGAAGATGTGGTGATCTCTGTGATTTGTAAAACTGGGAGCGTTTACTGATACTGCTGTTGTAACGAATCATGCTTGCCATTTTCTCCTAGTCTCAGTCACTCTGAGAGATATATCAAATAAAATAAATATAAACAAGAATATACTCAAAGAAAATGGCCAGTGCTTACCTTCTATAACAGCTTCTCCTCTGAAGCATTTTGTATCTGTTTCTTCTCAGAGGTCGTAGAAATGAAATAAAAGAGTTGGGGAAAGAAAACCCGCAGCAATAGCGGAAGCGGCTGGAATATGTCAGACATTTGCTGGACAGGGTACAGGCTTGTACTTACCTGTACTCACCTATGCTCTGCTGTACGAAGTCTACGTGCTCCTCCACCAATCGGTAAAACGTTTCCCAGATAGACTCTTAATTTTCACTACTGAACAGAGGTGCTCGGTTATCATTTCCACGGGCATAAGAAAATTTGCCAAACTGAAAGTTGAATCGCGCTTTTCGGTAGCGGATGGCGCCGACTCCCGGCAGCTACTGACAGTGCGGCTCGGAGCGCAGGGACCGAAGCGAAGCATGCCATGAGACGGCTGCGGTGGCGTCGCGGCGCCTCCGGGTGCCGCTGTTGGCCGAGGCGGAGCGGCGCTGGAGCCGCAGCCGCAGCCGCCGCGGAGCCGCCGCAGCGTCCTGCCCCCGCGGGCTGCTCGCTCGCCCGGCGGCGGCCAGAGCGGCAGCGGCGCGGGCAGCAGAGGCGAGCGGCGGCGCGGCGCGGGGAGCGGCGGCGTCCGAGGCGGCGGCGGCGAGCTCGCAGCCCTGCGGCGGCCCCTGCGCGGGCTGCGGAGCGCGGCGGAAGGCCGGGCGGAGGGCGGGCAGCGGCGGAAGGAGGAGCGCGGCGCTCGCTGTTGCAGAATGGACGGGAGGCAGAGGCAGAGCCGGCGGCGAGCAGCCGGGCGAGTGCTGCTGTCCGCTCTGGTGCTGGGCTTGTGCTGCCGGGCGGCGCCGGAGCGGCTCCGCTACGCCATCCCCGAGGAGCTGGGCAGAGGCTCGCTGGTGGGGCCGCTGGCGCGGGACCTGGGGCTGAGCCCGGCCGACCTGCCGGCACGCAAGCTGCGGGTGGCGTCTGCCGCTACAAGGCAAGTGAAGTACTTCGGCGTGAGCGAGGAGACCGGGGAGCTGTACGTGAGCGAGAGGCTGGACCGGGAGGAGCTGTGCGGCGAGGCGGCGTCCTGCTCCGTCAGCTTCGAGGCGCTGGTGCAGAACCCGCTCAACGTTTTCCACGTCGAGGTGGCCATCCAGGACGTCAACGACAACGCGCCGCGCTTCCTGCAAGACAATTTCCAGATGGAGATCAACGAGTTCACTTCTCCTGGCGCCCGGTTTGCTTTGGGCATGGCCGAGGACGCGGACGTGGGCAGCAACTCGCTGCAGGGCTACGAGCTGGAGGCCAACGGGTACTTCGCGGTGGAAGTGAAGGAGAGGCAAGACGGCAGCAAGTTCGCGGAGCTGGTGCTGCGCCGAGCGCTGGACCGGGAGAGCGAGCAGAGCCTGCGGCTGGTGCTGACGGCGGTGGACGGCGGCGACCCTCCGCGGAGCGGCACCGCCCAGCTCTGCATCAACGTCACCGACGCCAACGACAACGCACCCGTGTTCACGCAGAACCGGTACCGCGCGAGCCTGCGGGAGGACGCGCCGCCGGGCTCGCCGGTGCTGAACGTCTCCGCCTCCGACGCCGACGCGGGCACCAACGCCCGCATCTCCTATGGCTTCGGGGAAATGCCGTCCAAGGTGCTTCAGAAGTTCGTGGTGGACGCGGAGAGCGGAGCGATCACGCTGCATGAGGCGCTGGACTTCGAGGACACGCGTGGGTACACGGTGCTGGTGGAGGCGAGGGACGGGGGTGGTCTGGTGGCGCATTGCGAAGTGGAGGTGGAGGTGCTGGACGTGAATGACAACGCGCCCGAAATCACGATGCTGTCCGTGTCGAGCCCGGTGCCCGAGGACGCGCCGGTCGGCACGGTGGTGGCGCTCCTGAACGTGAACGACCCGGACTCCGGGGAGAACGGTCAGGTGTGGTGCGAGCTGTCGGGCGAGGCGCCGCTGTCGCTGGTGTCGTCGTCGTCGTCGGGCGGCTCGTACAAGGTGGTGACGGCGAGCTCGCTGGACCGTGAGCAGGCGTCCGAGCACCGCGTGACGGTGGTGGCGCGGGACCGGGGCGCGCCGGCTCTGTCCAGCGTGGCGGCGCTGGTGCTGGAGGTGTCGGACGTGAACGACAACGCGCCGGTGTTCGAGGAGGCGGCCTACAGCGCGTACGTGCCGGAGAACAACGCGGCGGGCGCGGAGGTGGTGCGCGTGCGGGCGCGGGACGCGGACGCGGGCGCCAACGGGCGCGTGAGCTACTGGCTGGCGGGCGGCAGCGCGGGCGCGGCGGCGTACGTGTCGGTGGAGGCGCGGAGCGGCGCGGTGTACGCGCAGCGCTCCTTGGACTACGAGCAGTGCCGCGAGTTCGCGGTGGCGGTGCGGGCGCAGGACGGCGGGGCGCCGGCGCGCAGCTCGACGGCGACGGTGCGCGTCTTCGTGCTGGACCGCAACGACAACGCGCCGCGGGTGCTGTGGCCGGCGGCGGGAGCGGCGGGGGGATCGCCGTCGTCGTCGTCGTTCGAGGTGGTGCCGCGTTCGGCCGAGGCCGGGTACCTGGTGGCCAAGGTGGTGGCGGTGGACGCGGACGCGGGGCGCAACGCGTGGCTGTCGTACGAGCTGGTGCAGGCGGCGGAGCCGGCGCTGTTCCGCGTGGGGCTGCACAGCGGCGAGGTGCGGACGGCGCGGGCCGTGTCGGAGAGGGACGCGGCGAAGCAGCGGCTGGTGGCCGTGGTGAAGGACCACGGGCAGCCGGCGCTGTCGGCCACGGCCACGCTGCACGTGGTGCTGGCCGAGAGCCTGCAGGAGGCGCTGCCGGCGCTGACCGACAGAAACTCTGTGTCCGAGCTGACGTCTGATCTGAACCTCGTTCTTGTAGTGGCGCTCGCTGTCGTGTCCGTGTTATTCGTCTTCACAGTTATTTTGATACTTTTCTTTAAATGCCGACGGTTGAGAGGCCCTCCAGTTTTTATAACTTCTGATAAGGAGACGTACTCTAGCCTGGGGTCAAAAGCACCGTACAACTACTGCAGCAGCACGCTGCCCTTGCCCTATTCCTACGAGGTGTGTTTAGCCTCCCAGTCCGGCCAGAAGGACTTCACATTTCTGAGACCAGGGACAGCAGCGCTGTCTGATCATCTCCTGGCCAGGGAACCCGGCTCTGGTACTCACTCCGGGAAGGATCCTCCTATCCCCGGGAGCTCGGAACAGGTGAGCTTCTGTCCTAGGGTCCCTCTTTGCGGGCTTGCGTGAATCTTCTCCTTCTGTTCTGCCGTCGGGGATCAGTGGGCAACCGGCAGAGCTCAACGTCGCCTCCCGGTGCACTACTCAATAGCTCAGGGGGTGTGGGTGTGATCTTGACTCTTTGTTTTGACCTGCCCAGTCTCATCTGCGAATTGTGCCTGGAGGAGCGACGTTATGTTGTCAGTACTGCTGTCTTTGTCTGTCTGTCTGTCTGACTGTCCTACTGCAGGTGTGAGTTTCATCGAGCCAGAGTGGTGGGGTGGACACGGGATGGAATGGGGACAAAAGTGTCGTGGGGTCTGAAGCTGAGAAAACCCTTTCGTTTTGGTCTTTTAACTACTTTGTTGATTCTGCCAGATTTGAGCTCTTTCCTGTGATAAAGGTGTGTGATCTATCCCAGCCTCTTCACCCAGTGAGGGCAGCAGCTCGTAGTTCTCAGTTTTCCCTTCCAGCTCCGATCTTTTCGTACTCTGAACCCCTCAAATGGAAGATGATGTGTATACCTGTGACTTAACATTTCCCCTCTCTCTGGGGAGACGGGGCTGGTATCTCACTGGAGCTTCGAGCCCGGAACCGAGCAGAAAATGCTTTGGGTCCACTGCTGCCACCAGCTCCTCTGGAGCCCCAGCAGAGCCAGGAATAACACTGGAGTGAGCGGCTTTCACTGGGATTTGGCATAAACCCGTCCCTAAAGGAATTCCTGGTTCAGGAAGATGTCGTTCCCTTTAGCTGTTGC
Organism: Leptosomus discolor; assembly: GCF_034619465.1. Lineage (NCBI taxonomy): Eukaryota > Metazoa > Chordata > Aves > Leptosomiformes > Leptosomidae > Leptosomus > Leptosomus discolor. The sequence goes on from NC_141400.1 coordinate 1,533,532, forward strand.
ACGTTTCCACTGCTCTCCCTCCAAATAGTGCTTTCATGAGCTCCGAGGCGTCACCATCAATATTCGGACTTCCCATCAAAGTGAGGAAGATGTAATGTCTCCAGATCAGTGGAAATACGGGAGACAGAAATGTTTTTTTCCCGAGATCTCTTCGCTGTACTCGGCTCTCCACTGCTTGGCCGTCCTACTGCTGCTGGGATTAAGTGGACTAGGTATTCTGAATATGGGTCATGTGTGCACTCATATGAAGAGAAACTCCTTAAGGATTGCGGTACGCAAAAAGAGAGATTGCTCAGTAAATAGTTTAGGAAAGACACAAAATGGGCAGTGGTTGGGAAAAAGATACACAGCTTATTTCAGAGAAAATAAGTGTCTGAAGACTGTTTCAAGATTTGTCTCGAAGACAGCTGTGGATTTTCTTTTTAGATTATAAGTAAGAAAGAAAGGTAATTGGGATTTTATTGTGTAAGGGCCTATGAGAAAATAAATTTGCTCTCAGCGCTGTAAACTTGCAGACACGATCTGTTACAGAAGCGCTCCAAAATGGAGAGACACACAATGTGTACTTACGTGTATGATGCAGCTGCTGTGGGTAAAGTGTATTGTTTCCCTTCTCAGTCTTCAAATTGGTCCAGAATTAAATTCTATTAAAATACAACATTAGATTACTAACATTAGATTTTTATTGGTGTGAAGCCTGTACTTTTATCACATTCTGTGGACTGCTGATAAGAATGGTAAGTAACGCTGATACAGTTTATCTTTTGGCAACGATTACTCAGTAGGTAAAGAAATAGCTGAGCACGTAGAGAGAAAAGACTGTACCGACCCGTTTGATACTGTTGACTTTTCATATAAGCGCAGAAATACTGCGTGTCTGGTCTAGGTCGGTCCTGTGTGCTCTCGGCAGTTGACAGGGGCGAGGACACGCAGCCAGAGTCGAGGTCCCTGTCACTCTGAGGGTTCTCGCATCTCCCACGTTGGTGCGGGTGATTTCCAGCCCTTCCACAACGCGCTCAGCCACGACAAGCAGCGGGGTAACAGATAACCAGCCGCAACGTTTCCAAGCGAGTTCTGCAGGGCGTGGAGAGCATGGTCGTTTCTCTCGATAAGCGAATGAACCCGTGGGCGCTCATTTCCAGCCCGGTCTCTTTCCCAAACATCGCCCCCCCTTCTTTACCAGTTTCGGCTGTGGGAGGACGCCTGGACGCTGTGTTTCTCGGCCACGGCTGGGTTTTGACAGGGCTCCTGGCGCTCCCTTATCGATCTTCCTCGGTCCATTCCCATTACACCGTAATAGCTGAGCAGTTGCGCGGGTGAGGGACAACGAATGCCTAAATTGCGGTAGTTTTATCCGTGTGGGCGCTCGAAACGTCGTAAAACCAGACGTGTCACGAGCTGTTGTTGACAGCAACAACCCCAAACGCAGACAGGCAGCCCGGGAATTGGCTGTGTCTCGCCCAGGCGCTGCCGGTGCCGTGGTCTACGCTGTGCCGTGACCTGCCGGGGTGTTGCTGCACGGGAACGGGAACCGCTGCCGCCCCCAGCGGTGAACCAGCACGTCGCCGACCGTGATTTCCTTGCGTCTGCCTGGTGGAAACAGGTACCGGGTAGCAAGCTAGGAGGTGGCGAGAGCAGGAGGGCGTATTAAATAGAGATTTCTACGATTTATCGGGGAAGATGCTTGCTGGGACAGTGGTGGCGGTGGGGAGCCGGAGGGGCGGTGTTCCTGCGGCAGGAGCTGTCCCGCGGGGTGACTGTGGTGTACTGCAGCCGGAGGAGCTGCTCGTAACTCGGCGGCACGAAATCCGCGTCGTTTTGCCGGCGACGCTGCTTTGGTGGCACACCGATGCGCGACGGCGCGACGCCGTGGGATGTCAGGAAGGGGCTGACTGAGCACTTGGGTGGGAGGACCGGCATCCCGAAGGTCCCGAGGGACACTCAGTGCTGGCTAGTCTTACCGGGGCTGGCTCTCCCCGGCGCCCTGCGTGCCCTGGCCGACCCTCCCCACCCGTCGTCTGGCCTGCTGCACCTCAATTCTTGCTCCCGCTGCCTCTTCCCAACGGGGTTTACCGCCCCCCCCCCCCCCCCCCCCCTTTCCATATCGCTCGCTTCTTTTGGCGTCATCTTTTCCACCGACTCTTAGACCTTCCTACCCGCACACGCAGTCCCCGTGCCCGATCTACGCTGCCCCTGCCAGAGTTTTCCCAGCCCGGCTTTCCTTATTAGCCGGGTTTCTCGCACGACTGTGCTTTCCCTTTGTGTCAACCGCCTTGAGCCCCGCTGCCTTCGGGCCGGCGCCGCCGCGCTCCCTTCCCGGCGGTGCTCGGCGGGCGGCTGCCCCGCGGCGGGGCTCCGGCAGCCCTGCGCTCCGTGCAGTTATTGGCCGGGACTCTGTGTGCCGCTGTCGGCCAATGATGGAGCGGGGGGGAATCTGGCGGCCCGGCCCCGTTCGGAGCCGGGATGAGGAGCAGACGGTCTCACAGAGAGCCTGGGAGTGAGTCACCGCGGAGCCCGCAGAGCAATGCCCGTCTCGCCCCCGGGCCGCCGCTTCCCGGGGCGCGCTGGGCAGCGGCATGACGGGGCGAGCTGAGGATTTCTAGCCGGGGCAGGGGGGGGCGAAGCGGAGAGCGCGGCCGTCCTGTGCGATGAACGGCGTTGCTGTAAGGAGCCGCGGGGTGACGACGGGGCAGGTACTGAGCCTCTTGCTTTTGTTCGGCGTTTCCGAGTGGGTTTCCGCCGCGATTCGCTATGCGATTCCCGAGGAGGCGCGGAGAGGCTCCGCGGTGGGGAATGTGGTAGCCGACCTGGCGCTGGACCTCGGGCGGCTGCCGGGACGCCGGCTGCGAGTGGTGTCCGGCGGCAATAAGAAGTACTTCGGGGTGGATCTGACGAGCGGCGCGCTGCTGGTGAGCGAGCGAATAGACCGGGAGGAGCTCTGCGGCGCGCTCTCTCCCTGCTCCCTGAGCTTTGAGATCGTGGTGGAAAACCCGCTGGAGCTATACAGCGGCGCCGTGGAGATCCAGGACATCAATGACAACGACCCGGTTTTTCCCAGCAGCCAGGCGAGGCTGGAAATCAGCGAGTCAGTGGCGGCCGGAGCGCGCTTCCCGCTAGAGAGCGCGCAAGACCCCGATGTGGGGATTAACTCCTTGCAGACCTACCAGCTCAGCACCAACCCGCACTTTGTGCTCGACGTGCAGACGAGGGTGGATGGCAGCAAGTACGCCGAGCTGGTGCTAGAGAAGGAGCTGGACAGGGAGGAGCAACGGGAGCTACACTTGGTCTTGACCGCGCTGGATGGGGGCAGCCCGCCACGGTCGGCCCATGTGCAGATCCACATTGACGTTTTGGACGCCAACGATAATGCCCCGGTCTTCAACCAGTCCACCTACAAGGCAAGTGTGAGGGAGAACACACCCAGCGGTACCCTGGTCGCCAGAATCAGTGCATATGATCTGGATGATGGGTCCAACGGAGACATCATCTATTCCTTCAGCAGCCACACGCCTGCCAAGGTACGAGAACTCTTTGCTCTGGATTCGGCCACAGGGGAGTTGACGGTCAAAGGGCAGCTGGACTATGAGGAAACGAAGCTGTACGAGATTTACTTACAGGCTAAAGACAAGGGCGCCGTTCCTGGTGTGGCTCATTGCAAAGTGCTGGTGGAAGTCGTGGATGTGAATGACAACGCCCCAGAGGTGACAGTGACTTCTGTGTACAGCCCTGTGCCTGAAGATGCAGTCCCAGGGACAGTTGTAGCTCTGCTGAGTGTAACGGACTTGGACTCCCATGACAATGGTCTGGTGAACTGCTTCATTTCCCCTGGGATCCCGTTCATGCTCAGCTCCTCCCTGAAAAATTACTACACATTGAAAACAAAAGCAGCTCTGGACCGGGAAAAGGCATCAGCATATAACATCACTATCACAGCCAAGGACTCAGGCTCACCACCCTTGTCTGCGGTAAAACAGATCCTGGTGCAAGTGTCTGATGTCAATGACAATGCGCCCAAGTCTTCCCAGGATTCCTATGATGTGTATGTGATGGAGAACAACATGCCCGGCATCCCCATCCTTAATGTAAGCGCCACAGACCCGGACCTTGGGCGCAACGCCCATCTCTCCTATACCCTCTTGCAGGGTGACCCCACTGTAGGCCACCTCTTCTCCATCAACCGGGAGAATGGCACCCTCTACCTGCTCACCTCCCTGGACCACGAGGACCAGGTGGAGTTCAGCATGATGGTGCAGGTCCAGGATGGCGGCTCTCCGCCTCTGGCCACTAATGTCTCAGTCAGTGTGTTTGTCACTGACCTCAATGACAATCCCCCAACTGTGCTGTACCCCCACCCCAACACCACTGCCACCTATACCGATGTGGTCGCACCAGGCACTCCTGCCGGGCACATGGTCACCAAGGTGGTGGCAGTGGATGCGGATGCAGGGTACAATGCCTGGATCTCCTATACCCTCTTGCAGGCCACTGACCCCAGCCTTTTCTCAGTTGGGCTGCACAGTGGGGAGGTCCTTACAGCCCGCCAGCTCCAGGAGGATGATGCTCCCCAGCACGTGCTAGTCATCCTGCTGAAAGACCATGGGGAGCCTGTGCAGTCCGCCAGTGCCACTGTCTCCATCTCTGTGGCTGAGATGGTCAAGGAGGTGCTCACTGACCTCACTGATGTGGCACCCGCCAATGATTCCAGGAGACATGTGACTTTCTATCTTATCCTGGCTGTGATTTTGGTGTCAGCAGCATTCTTCGTCACCATGTTGTCAGTGGGCATCTTCAAGTGCTACAAGTGGAGGCAGTCAAAGGAGCTGTTCAACAGCTCCAGGAGCACCCTGTACAGGACACCAGGGCCATTCCACCACATTGATGCTGTGCGGGGCGGCTTCACGCCACCTAACTTCTACCACCAGGTCTATCTCACAACAGACTCTCGCCAGAGTGATCTCCTGTGTAAAAAGCCCTTCACTTCCAGCCCCCTGGGGAGCCGCCAGAGCACCATGAGGAATGGTGAGCCAGGGCTGTACCATCAGATTGTTGGCACCGCCAGTCGGGTCCCTGCACCTGCTGAGGTAATGTAGCTCCTTCCTTGGCATGTCCCAGTGCTGGGCAGAGCCATGGTTCATTTGTGCCATATGCATATGGTAGCAGATTGGGGTTGGGGGGAATATCCAGTTGTGCCATGCCTCTAAAGAGTGGTTAGCTATAGCTGAACAGGTCTTCAGGGTCAGATGAGCTGTCTTGAGTGTCGATGACATTTGCACTGTGGTGGGCAGGATCAAGTCATTTGCCTGGGTCTTTCCGATGCAGTTTTGGGTATGCCTTGCATGAGTAACCGGTGGAGGCTGAGGTCAGCTTGCAACTGCTTGCAAATCCTTGTCAGAAAGTTTGCTGCTAATGATATTTCCTTCCCTTTGCAAAATGACAGCCAAGGGGAGCACTTGCGGGGTCAGGCACTGGGAGGGGAACATAGCCGGTCTGCGTCGTGCCCGCGTGTGGGCTGGGAGCCACCAGCTGCCAGTGGTGGATCGGGGCATCACTTCCAGCAGTATATATGCAAAGCTGAAGGACGATGCTGGTTCCTTTGTTTGACAGATCACAGAGCAGTTCCTCTTGTCCGTGTCTCCTTTCATGTTTGACTCCTGACGGTTCTGTTTGTTTCTGTGGAAGTGTTGTGATGATGTTCGCTTCAGGATAGGGCGGGTGGTATTGCAGACTACCCCAGTCGCTTGCAGGGCTCTGCAGAGGTGGACTGTGGCTCTGAGCAGGATGGTGAGTCCTCCACCCAGGTGGTGTTCTAACAACCCTGTATGATTTGTAATACTCTATCTCTGGATGATGTCTAAAGTCCTGACTGAGCAAACTGCAGCCAGGAAGGCATTTGCGCATGGCAAGCAGCGTCTGTGCTTCTTCCCCAGTGGGAATTGTGCAGCTTAATTTGAGAGCTTTCAATTACAGGAACGCTTCAGTCCTCAGAGGTGAGGGCAGGCAGTGGATCCAGCAGAAGGTGGAGGGGGGGTGGATCTGATGGGTTTCCAAGGTGGTTGGTGCTGGTAATGTGTCTCTTGCCGGGAGGCTGTGAGTAGTAGCGACCGGTTCCTCGGAGCAGAAGGAAGTGAGGTGCAGCGGAAGCTGGGCATGGGTGTGGGACTGCGTGTGCCGCCTGCTCACTGTGGTCGAATCACAGACGGAGGCAGAAACCTCTCAGAATTATTTTATGTCTTTTTTTTTTTTTTCCTGCCTTTTTTTTTTTTTTTTTTTTCCCTCTTGCGTTGCTGCTCAGACTCAGCAATTCTGATCTGTGGCAGGTGGGAGTAGCTTCAGCAGCTGCAGGAGCAAGTGTTCCTGTACATTGTGCAGGCTGTGCTGAGGATGTCCTCTCCACCAAAGGGTCCTGGCAAGATGCCTCTGGGGGTGGGGGCAGTATATGATTTGAGAGTGGGGATGGAAGGAGCTGATAATGGCCAGGCTGTAAGTCTGAACCTTAGCCATGGCTCCCCCCTAATACCCAGTACTACACTGGAAAGGCACTGGCAGTGAGAAATCGGCTGGGTTGGCACTGGGCCCTGGATTTTCAGTCTTTGTGGTCAAAGAAGATCCAGCCCAATGCCATGGATAGTGTCAAACCTGCAAAAGCTTTACATTCTTTGCTCTGCAGGGCAACAGCTAGATGCCAAAAACGATGCAGTGGGAATGGTGCTGGCCCCATATGTGTCAGGTGGCCTGTCCTGCCATGAGAGATCCTACCCTGCAGGATCTCCAGTGATCCCTCAGCTCCCTGGGTCATCTGGGTCGGAGCTTTCCCACAGGGTGAGCTTTGGCCCTCTGGAACAGGGACTTCTCCTTCTCCATCCTAGACACCCCATACCCTTCCTGCCTTGCCTTCTTCGCCATGTCGGGCTTTGTCAGACCCTAGCAACAGCAGTATCCCCCATGTGAAGCCCATCCCTTGCTCCAGCCCCTTGGTGACCAAGCCACCTCGAGACACTGAGAGGGTTCTCCCAGACCGTGTGGGCTTCACAGGGGGCTTCTGCCGAGGCACCGCAGCAGCACAAAACCCCGTGTTGCCAGCGGCAATGTCTGTCACCCAGCTGTGCTGGCCTGGGTCCTGCCTGGGATGGGGACAGGGCACATGCCAGAGTCAAGGTTACTGCGACAGCGTCCTGCTGGTGGCACCGTCGGAAGCCCTCGGGGAATGAGTATGTTATGAGCAGTTATGGGTGTCCGGACGCTGGGGAATCCACTTGTCCAGCATTTTGCTGCATTGTGGCTTTAAGAATACCTTCTCCCCTCTCCCGGAGTAGGCAGTAGGTGGGAACCGGGTGGGGTTCTGCACCAATCGTGAGGCTCCTTCTGCGTCTCTCCCTGACGGGCAGCAGTGTAGTCCCGCCCCGTGGCTCTTGGAGTGGGCAGGGAGGGGCTGCAGAGGGGAGGGAGCCCCCTCGACGGCAGCACCTCCAGAATCTCTGTCCTTGCCCAGAAGGGTGGTGTCCCTGTCACCATCCACCGTACCAGGCATGGGTGCCCACAGCCTCTCTTGCCTATTCCCCCAGGTCCCCTTGGTGCCTGCGTGGTGGGGACAGGCAGGGGCTCAGGCAGCGGCTGGCTCCCCTGCCTGCTGCACTGCTGCGGACCCCAGCCCCCCAGGGTCTGTGTGCACCCAAGGGAGGTCGGGGTGGCCTTGGGTGCGCCGAGCACAGGACTCCGGGGCATGACTGCACAAGGCTTCTGCAGGGATGTGAACTGAGCTAACACTCTGCAGCTTGCCACTATCCTCTAAGACAGGGAGAGGAGGAAATTACTGCTCTGCTCCCCCCTGCAGAGGCTGAGACCCCTGCTTTTTCCCTCCAGGAGATTGCTTGACTGCAAAGCTGTGTCTGCTGCAGAATTTCAGTACGTGTATCTGTCAGGTGGGAGGCTCGGGCCTCCTTCCCAGTCTGATATCCCGACCTGATGTTGCGATCTGGTGGTGGTTTAGTGGGCTTGTGGTGTGTCTCCATGCATTTGCAGCGACTTGGATACTGTGAAGGTTGACCTCTTCCTTGTCTCAGGGTGGGGAAAGGGAGTCCAGCTGGCTGTGCATGGGGAGCAATTGTGTTCTAGCTTTGAATGGCTTACCCGTCTCTGCCTTCCCACCTTCTGCCTCTGACATCCACAGGGGGCTAGCAGGGGTGGGCATCCCTGTCTTGATGTGAGCTCTCCTGACTGATGGGGGTACTGGTGACAGTGATGCCTCACTTACAGAGGTGATCCTGGAGTCCGGGCAGTGGCCAAAGCATTAGCTGGAGGGGAGAAAAGGGGTGGGAGAAGAGCTTCTGGCACCTCAGGGCTCTAACAAGCACCTTTTCATCAGGCATGAAAAGTCCTTTGGCCCGCATTCATGACAGCTGCCCTTTGTCTCTGGGCTCGATGTGAAGCCACCATTGTGGAAGGGGGAGCTCACAGGGAGGGCTTGTACCTAGCTTCCAGGCTGCCAGGACGTGCAGTTTCCCTGCGAACGGGAAGCGAGCTGTCAGAGCAAGTGACTCAGGCTGGTGGAGGGGACGCCGGGGGTGGCAGCCCTGCTGATGCCGGCTCGGGCCCCTGCTTCCCGTACCTCCGGGGAGCCACTGCTGGCCGAGAGGGGACAGAGCTCTCGGCCAATTGGGCGCTGATCTGAAGCAGGGGGGAAAATCTGCTTCTCCCCCCCCCCCCCCCCCTTCCACCTCCGCGCTGGGGCTGTGATTCAGTTCCCCTCCCCCAGTCCACCCCCTCTGCTCGGAGGCTGACAGCCAGAGCTGCAGCCTGCCGGAGCCCCGGAGCTGTTTTCCAAGCCGTGGAAGAGAGATCCAGGGATTTTTTTGCAGCTCCCCTGTGCCTGCTGCGTCCCGGGCCAGACGCGCACAGACATGGAGAGTGTCAGCCTCCAGCGACCCGCTTGGAAATGGCAAGTACTGAGTTTGTTTTTGCTCTGCAGCTGGGGCTGGGTCTCTGGGCAGATCCGCTACTCAGTGGTTGAGGAGTCGGAGGTGGGAACTGTGGTGGGGAACGTGGCCCAGGACCTGGGCTTGAAAGTGGAGGAGCTGCCGGGTCGCAGGCTGCGCCTGGGCTCAGAGGAGAGCCTGCGCCACTTCGCTGTGCACCTGGACAGCGGCGTGCTGGTGGTGAGCCAGCAGCTGGACCGGGAGCGTCTGTGTGGAGCGGCTGCCAGCTGCGTGCTGTCGGTGCAGGTGGTGACAGAGAACCCCCTGCAGCTCTTCCGCCTGGAAGTAGAGATCCTGGACCTGAATGATAACTCCCCGAGCTTCCCCACCGCTCACCGCACCCTGCGTGTCGCTGAATCTGCCACAGTGGCTGCGCGCTTCCCCCTGGAGAGCGCGCAGGACCCTGATGTGGGCACCAATGCTGTGGCCTCCTACCGGCTAAGCCCCAACTCCCACTTCTCCCTGGACGTCAAGCAGCAGCAGGATGGCAAACTCTTCCCGGAGTTGGTGCTGGAGCGTGCCCTGGACCGGGAAGAGCAGCCAGAACTGCAGCTGGTGCTGACAGCCATGGACGGGGGAAGCCCAACCCGCTCGGGCACGGCGCAGATAACAGTCCTGGTCCTGGATGTCAATGACAATGCACCCACCTTTGACCGTGCCACATACAAGGTGCAAGTCCCAGAAAACACGCCCGTGGGGGCCCTGCTTCTGCGGCTCAATGCGTCTGACCTCGATGAGGGCCCCAATGGGGAGACGCAGTATTCCTTTGGGGTTCACACCTCTGACACAGTCCGGAGGCTGTTCACTTTGGATACCCGCAGCGGTGAGGTCCGAGTGAGTGGGGCCCTGGACTTTGAGGAATCACCTTTCTATGAGATCTACATACGAGCCCATGATGGAGGGGTCCCGGAGATGGAGGGCCACTGTGTACTGCAGGTGGAGGTTGAGGACGCCAATGACAACCCCCCGGAGGTGCTGCTCACCTCCCTGCTGAACCCGGTGCCAGAAGACACCCCACCGGAGACTGTTGTGGGGCTTTTCAATGTACGGGACCGAGATGCAGGGGCCAACGGGGATGTGAGCTTGGAGATCTCCCCTGATGTGCCTTTTGCCATCAGGTCCCTTCAGAACCACTTCTCCCTGGTCACCCGGGAGAGCCTGGACCGAGAGTCGACCTCATGGTACCTAGTGGAGCTGATCGCCCAGGATGGTGGGTCTCCTGCTCTCACCACAACGCTCACGCTGCTCCTCAACATATCTGATGTGAATGACAACCCCCCACGCTTCTTACAGCCCTCCTACGATGCCTTCCTCCCAGAGAACAACCCGCCTGGCTCCCTGCTGTGCACTGTCTCTGCTTCAGACCCTGACGACGGGGATAATTCCCGGCTTGTTTACTCCATAGAGAGTGGCCAAGTGCAGGGTGCCCCCACCTCTTCCTTTGTCCACATCAACCCTGACAATGGCAACCTCTATGCTCAGCGCACCTTCGACTTTGAGCTGCTGCAGGTTCTGCCGGTCTCTGTAGCCGTGAGGGACTCGGGGTCCCCCCCGCTCCATGCCAATGTTACTGTCTACATATTTGTGCTGGACCAGAACGACCACCCCCCCACCATCCTGCACCCTGCCAGTAGCAGCGACGTCCCAGCACCTCAGCGGGTCCCACTGTCTGCCCCACCGGGCTACCTGGTCACCAAGGTGACAGCGGTGGATGCGGATGCTGGGCACAATGCCTGGCTCTCATACCAACTGCTGCCGCAGTCCACTGACCCCTCCTTGTTCCACGTGTCGCTGTACACCGGGGAGGTGCGGACAGCGCGTGCCCTCCAGGACACCGACGTGACAGCACAGCAGCTCATCATCCAGGTGATGGACAACGGCGACCCACCTCTCTCCACCACTGTCACCATCACCGTGGCCTTGGAGGAGGCCGCCCTGGAGGAGAGCTACAAGCCTCGGGATTTCCTGGCTGGTGCCAAGGAGAAGCCAGACCTGACCCTCTACCTGATCATCGCGCTGGCAGCTGTTAGCACCGTGGCACTTGCCACCGTCACCCTTCTGGCCGCCCGGTGCCTCCGGCGCAGAGGCCGTGCCGCCGCCTCGCCCTGCTGCTGCTGCTGGCTCAGCGCGTCGCCCTCCCGGGACTTCTTCAAGCACTCCAGCCCCAAGCTCCAGCTCAGCTCCGACGGCACCCTTAAGTACATGGAGGTCACCCTGCGACCCACCGACTCCCAGTCCCAGTGCTACAGCACCTGCTTCTCCCCCGGCTCCGACCGAAGCGACTTCACCTTCCTGCGGCCTTGTCCGCCCCCCACGACCCTACCGAGGGAACCCGGGGCTTTCCTCTCCGCTACCGGTACGCTGCGGGACCCCGGCCAGGTGAGAGCCTAGGGGCAGGGGAAGACGGTGCCAGCGCGGGGCTGGCGGGGCGGCCGGACCGCGGCTCCCCCCGCCCTGCGCCCCAGCCCGGGGGGGCCGCCCTTGCTCCCCCGCTGCGGTGCGGGGGGCGCGGAGGAGCCGCCGCCGCCGCCGCCGCCGCCGCGCAGGTTCGCGCCGCGCGGCAACAAGCCCGCGGGTTGCGATTGGCGCCGGTGTTGCTGTCCTGGGAAAGGAGCGCGGCGATTGGAGGAGCGGCGCGGCGCTCGGAGCCAATGGCGAGGTGGCTGCGCGGAGCCCCGGCGCTCCCCGCCCCTGTCGAACCGCGTCCGCCCCAAACAATGAATGGGAGCGGCGAGCGCTGAGCCGCGGCCCCGGAGCGCGGAGGGCATCGCTTCCCGGCCGCCCACCCGGCAAGGATGCCGAGGGCAGGGAAGGCGAGCCGGTCCCTGGGACTGCCGCGTGTCGTCTCTTTCTGTTTGTTCTTGCACAGCTCCTCCGCTCAGATCCGGTACAGCATCCCGGAGGAGCTCACCCGGGGCGCCTTCGTGGGCAATATCGCGAAGGACCTGGGCACCGATGTGGCGAAACTGGCAGCAGCTAATCTGCAGGTACTGTCCGATTCGGATTCCCAGTACTTCTCGGTCAATGTGAACACTGGTGTTATAATGGTCAGCGAGCGGATAGACCGGGAGCAGCTCTGCGGGCAGAACCCCCGCTGCTTCCTCCACCTGAAACTTGCCATCGAGAACCCAGTGGAGTTTTATCGCATTGAGGTGGAGATCCTGGATATCAATGACAACCCCCCAGAGTTCCCCAGTGATGAGGTTTCCTTGCGCATCTACGAGCTGGCGTCCCTGGGGGCCCGCTTCCCCATCCAGCCTGCCCAGGACCCCGACGTGGGCACCAACACCTTGCAGACCTATCACCTGAGTGCCAATGAGAACTTCAACCTCAACGTGAAGGCACGCACAGATGGTGGGAAGTTCCCTGAGCTGGTGCTGGAGAGGGCCCTGGACCGGGAACTCAGAGCTTTCCACCACCTGGTCCTGACTGCTGAAGATGGGGGCTCTCCTCCCCAGTCCAGCAAGACACACATCACTATTCAGGTCCTAGATGCCAACGACAACCACCCGGTCTTTGACAGACCATCATACGGAGCCCGCTTGGTGGAGAACTCACCGCTGGGCACCCTCGTGGTGAAGTTAAATGCCACTGATGTGGACGAAGGGCCCAACGGAGACATCCGCTATTCCCTTAGCAGCCACAACTCAGCTGCCTTACGCCAGATCTTTGCTATCGATGAGCAAACTGGCGAGATTCGCGTCCAGGGCAACCTGGACTTCGAGGAGGCGACAGTGTATGAGATCGAAGTGGAGGCCAAGGACATGGGGTCGCCCACGATGGAAGAGCACTGCAGCGTGGTGGTGGAAATCACTGATGTGAATGACAATGCTCCTGAGGTCATTCTTACCTCCTTCTCCAGCTCCCTGAGTGAGGATGCACCTCCGGGCACAGTGGTGGCGGTGATACACGTCAGAGACAGGGACTCTGGTGAGCAGGGCAAGGTCCAGTGTCATGTGCCTCCAGATCTTCCCTTCCAGCTGCGTAAGGACTATGAGCACCAGTACTCACTGCTAACCAGCACCCGTTTGGACCGGGAGCATATTGCCTACTACAATGTCACCATCTCGGCCTCTGACCTGGGCAGTCCCCCACTCTCCCGCCACACCATCTTGCCCATTGTCCTGGCAGATGTCAATGACAACGCGCCCCAGTTTGAACAAGCATCCTATGAAGTGCTGGTGGCAGAAAACAACCCAGTGGGCAGCGTACTGGTTACGGTCTCTGCTGCCGACCCTGACTCGGAGCAGAATTCCCGCCTCTCCTACTCCATCCTGCGAGCTGGTGGGACAGATCCAGGCCTGGATCCAACTCGCTACCTCTCCATACATCCCACAAATGGACAGGTCTCTGCCAAACTCCCCTTTGACTATGAGCAAACCACCTACCTCCAGTTCCATGTGGAGGTCTCTGATGGTGGCTCCCCGGCCCTGAGGAACAGGACGCTGGTTCATGTTTTTATAGTGGACCAGAATGACAATGCCCCACGGGTGCATTTTCCCAGGGCCGGGGAGGACTCTGCTACTCAGCTCCGAATCTCCCCTTCCATTGCACCTCCTGCTCTTATCACCAAGGTGGTGGCAATAGATGCAGACTCGGGGCGCAATGCGTGGCTCTCCTACCACCTCGTGGAAGCCACAGACCCAGGGCTTTTCAGCGTGGCCCTGCGCTCTGGGGAGATCCGGATCACGCGGGCCCTGCAGGAGACGGATGCCTCTGCGCACGAACTGCTGGTGGTGGTTCGGGATGCTGGGGACCCCCCACTCTCCACAGCCGTCACGCTGGTGGTGCTGGTGGAGGAGAAGGGCCCAGAGGCCTTGCAGGGCTCTGAGGCTCGGGCCACTGACGGTGGGGGCTTACCCACGATTACGCTTTATCTGATCGTGTCCCTAGTGCTCATCTCCACCATCTCGCTGGTGGGACTGGCAGCACTGGGCGTGCGGTGCCTCCGGCGGGACTCTGCGCCTGCCAACCAGGGCTGCTGCGTGGAGAGCGTGAACACACTGCAGCCCCCTCCCAGCCACATTTTTGGGCACTTGCACTATGAGCCTAAGCAAGGGGACATGGTGATGGGTGTCCAGGTGACAGCAACGGCACCTCCCGCCCCGCGTTACCGCTCCTGCTTTTCGCCCGTCTCGGACATCAGCGAGTTCATGTTTGTGAAACCCTCCGCGGGTCCCGCCGGTGCCAACCCCCCGGATCCCACCCTGTGCAGCGAGGTGAGCTCGGGAGCGTGTCCCCTAGCCTAACCGCAGCCCCGGTGTCTGCCGGGGCTCGGAACCGGAGCGGCTCGGGATGTGGCATCCCCAGCCAGCTTTGGGGAGGGGGGTGCCCCCCCCTCCCCGGTGCCCGGTCCCAGCAGCCAGGAGGAGCGGAGCGGGGATTCCCGCTGCCGGGAGTCCCCGGCGCCCTCCCGGCGCTGCGGGGGCGGAGTGGCGGCGGCGGCGGGGCGGGGTGCGGGGGGGGGGGGGGGGGGGGGCGGATACGCCGTGCGTATTTTGGGTAAGGCAGCGGAGGAGAGAGAGGAGGAGGAGGGAGAGAAAAAGGAGGAGGAGAAGGAGGAGGAGGAGGAGGGGGCTGTGGAGAGACGTAAAACTGTCACTCGGTCCATCCCCGCCGCTCGCCGACTTTGTGTGTCTTTGCGTGCTGAGGAGCGGCTCAGCCGGCCGGGCTGCGATCGCCCGCTCCCCCGCCCCCTCGCCCCCTCCGTCCCTCCCTGCCCGGCTCCGGGGGCTCCGGCGGCGGCTTCCTCCGGGCGCAGCCCTCTCGGACCCTCCCCGGGGCGCGGGGGTTCCGGCGCGGCGGCGGCTGCCGGGGCCGGCAGCGGGGGCGGGGAGGAGGGGGAGGCTGCGCGGAGCCGCCGCTGCTCCGCTCCGCGCTGCTCCGCTCTCCCACCCGGCACGGGATGCTCGGGGCACGGAGTTTGCCGTGGCAGCTCCCGCTGCTGCTCGCAGCCCTCTCCTGCCTGCCGGCTCCCGGCAGCGCCCAGCTACACTACTCCGTGCCCGAGGACCGAAAGCCGGGCTCCTCGGTGGGCGACCTGGCCAAGGACCTAGGGGTGGAGGTGAGGAGCCTGGCCGCCCGCAACCTGCGCCTGGTGAGCGAGGGTGGGCAGAGGCACTTCCAGGTGGACCTGGCAGCGGGTGTGCTGCTCCTCGGCAGCAGGCTGGACCGGGAGGCACTGTGCGGGCAGAGCCCCACGTGCTCCCTGCACCTCCAACTCGTCATGGAGAATCCTCTCCAGCTCCACCGGGTTGAGGTGGACGTCCTTGACGTGAACGACAACGCGCCCCAGTTCCCCAAGCCGGAGGTGGTCTTGGAGATCACTGAGGTAGCCAACCCTGGCACTCGGCTACCCTTGGAGGTAGCAGAAGACCCAGATATGGGCTCCAACTCCATCTCCACCTACGAGCTCAGCCCCAGTGAGCATTTTGCCCTGAGTATCAATGTGAGAGGAGATGGTGTTAAAATGCCCGAGATCGTTCTTGAAAAAGCACTGGATAGAGAGAAAGTGGCTGTTCATCACCTAACACTGACAGCCCTGGATGGAGGGAATCCAGTGAAATCTGGCACTGCCAAGGTTACCATCCATGTCCTGGATGCCAATGACAACGCTCCTGTCTGCGACCCACCTGTATCCAAGGTACATCTGGAGGAGAACGTGCCAGTGGGCACTCTGGTCACCAAGTTGAATGTCACCGACCTGGATGAAGGTCCCAACGGGGACGTGGAATATTCTTTCAAAATCAGCAATAACGCACCTGGTAAATTCACCAAGCTATTCTCCTTAGATCCCCGGACCGGGGAGATCAGAACCAAAGCCCTGCTGGATTATGAGGAATCCAGTGCTTACGAGATTGCGGTTCGAGCGCGGGACAAGGGATCCCCAGCCATGGAAGGACACTGTCACCTGCGAGTGGAATTAATTGATATCAACGATAACAGCCCCGAAATTGTGCTGACTTCTCTCTCCAGCCCAGTGCAGGAGGATGCAACCCCAGGCACAGTGATTGCCCTCCTTGGTGTCAAGGACAGTGATTCTGGTGACAATGGGCGCGTTCGTCTGCAGATAGCAAAAGAGCTCCCATTTAAACTGGTGTCATCTTTTAAAGAGCATTTCTCGCTGGTCACAAATGGTCCCCTTGATCGGGAGCAGGCCAGTGGATACAACATCACAGTGAGGGCTGTGGATTCAGGGACCCCACAGAGGGCCACGCAAAAAACCTTTTACCTCCAAATTGCTGATGTGAATGATAATGCACCAAATTTCTCCAGCCCTTTTGATACAGCTCACGTTCAGGAAAATTCCCTTCCGGGAACTTCTGTTTTTTCGGTGTCAGCGTCTGATCCTGATGAGGGTAGCAATGCCAAGCTGTCTTACTCCATCCTGGACAATGGGATGCAGGATGTACCCATCTCAACCTACTTCCGGATAGACCAGGACAACGGTACCATCTACACTGTGCGGGCTCTGGACTATGAGCAGGACAAGGTGTTCCAGGTGCCTGTGGAGGTGAAGGATGCTGGGTCGCCCGCGCTCAGTAGCACCGCTGTGGTCCATGTATTCATCCTGGATGAGAATGACAATGCACCCACCATTGTCTACCCATCCGTCCCCAAGGGCTCTGCCTTCCACCAAACCATCCCGGCCTTGGCAGAACCTGGCTATCTGGTCACCAAAATTGTAGCTGTCGATGCTGATAGTGGCCATAATGCCTGGCTGTCCTACCAGCTGCAGGAGACTGCCGAGGCTTTGCCTTTCCAAGTGGAACGTCGCTCTGGAGAGATAAGGGTTGCACACGCTCTCAGGGAGTCAGAAGATCCCCACAGGCTGGTGGTTGAAGTGAGGGACAATGGGACACCGTCCCTCTCAGCCTCAGTGGTAATAGTCATTTCTCCGGAGGAAGACAGTGTGCAGGACTTTGCCAAGTCCTTGGATCTCCCCAAATCTTCTCCCAAGGATACCAGCCTAACGCTTTACCTCATCATCTCCTTGGTATCCATTTCCCTTGTGTCCTGTGTGATGTTTGCTGTGGTAGCTGCCCGGTGTCTCAAAGCTGGCACTACCAGCTGGACCTTCATGGGCTGCTGCCGAGGGACTGGCCGCAAGCCCGCCTCCCATTTCCGTGGGCAAATGAAGCCAGATGGCTTCATCAAGTACCTGGATGTGGGAGGAGCGGGCTTGACCTCCCAGGCACAGAATTACACCTCCTGTTTCTCGCCTATGTCTGACCAGAGCGATTTCCTCTTTGTAAAACCTTTCAGCCATTCTAGCACTGCGGAGACCGTGGCTGCCTATGAGCAGGTGACCAGCACCTTAGCAAGTCCCTGTGACGGGGTAAGAGATGGGTGTTTCTTGCTGTCCTGTCTGCTAAGCGCAACGGTCCATAATATCCAGGCCAGCTGGCTGTTCTTTGTCTGTCCTTCCACCTAAGAAGGTGGCTTCAGGGAATGTGTGTTGCTGTCACCCCCTGGGAGGTGGCAGGTGAAGGCTTTGGCTCAACTTGATGGTGGTGGGGGAAGGGGCTGGGCGGTACTATAAAATCAAAGACTGTGTGTTCATAGAAGCAGATAGTTTTCCCTTGGCCCCGTTCGTACTCTTTTATTTTTAAAGTGTTTCCTAGCATGGTCAGGAACAGGTTTTTTTGAGTATTTAACTTCTTGATTCTGTTTAACTCTTTTATTCTGTGTGGCATATGAACCATGACACAGGAGGAAGTTATCTGAAAGCAAAGTTTGTCGGTGTTTCGTTTGCTCTGTTTTAGAGGTGCATTGTAGAAATTTCTCATTTCTTAACTCCCAAAGTGTAATTAGTTACTGATTGTGCCCTGGCAAGGGATCGTGTTCCAGCTTGGTCATTTTGTGTGAGGGGCTGAATTCACTGTTCAGCACTGAACATAGTGACGTTTTTTGCAAAGATCCTGGTGACCTTATGTGCCCTTGGGCTTGCAGAGACCTAGGCAGCGGCGTGCTTTGCAAACTTCAGCCACTTGTATTCAGATGTCTAAATATGGATTTAGGTGACTGTATTTAGCTGTAGCTTTTATAACTTTGAGTTATAAAAAGTAAAGTAATTTTGTGTCATAAATGCCTGTCCTAAATTTGAAAGTGGTAATTACAACATGAATTCAAAATACAGATTGGGAAGGGCTTATCTGGAGCAGGATTGTATACCAGGATGTGCAAAGATGTGTGTCTGAAATCTGGAGGGCAAGTGTTTAAACAGCTTAATTTGCGTGCAGCATGCGTACCAGTGGGGCCTCTATTTTAGGGGAGTAATTTATTCTAATATATTCTTTCGTGAGAATCATCAAAGCTGCAGAGAAATTAGTGAAATCACATCTACTAAATAAAAATCTAGGTCAGCTGTAACCGTCTTCACTTTTCCTTAGTAATTGCATGTACAAGCAGAATAATCCTATAAAATTGATGTTCCACTGTATAGACTATGAACTGCTCATTCCTAAGGTAACTGAGAGAAATGTTGTCCTTTCCAGGTAGCGTCATTCTGGAGTTAATTAAGATGATTATGATTTTCGGAAGTATGTGTCTTCCAGACAGAAAACAGTTCTGCTATTTAGTGCTCTTCACAAAGGCGTGATTCAAACAGGAATATGCAAGCCTGCTCCGTGTCCTTCCTTATTTACAAAATGTCCATTGTCTGATGGTAAAATAACACAGGCAGAAAGTGATCCGGGGGCTTACTAATGAAGTTACAAAGTGTGCTGCTGTGTCCAAAGTTTATTGTGTCTCCTAAACAAATAATGCTTTTTTTCTTCTGCTGTCGGAAGTTCGTTCTTTTCTGTGGACAGAAAAATATTGTAGCGCTCTGAGGCCACAGCATCTAGGAAAAGTCATTCAAATACAATGTGTGAAATCAAGATCTGAGGCAGGCACTTTAAAGGACAGAAGAAGGACAGATTAGGAAGGTCTGTTATCATTTTACCTTCTGGCATTAAAAGCATCCTTCTCAGTATCAATTAACTCTGCCAACCCCACCCCCACCCTCCTCCAAGCTCATTACTTTGGTGCCATTGCTCCTGCTGAATTGATGCCCTTATCAGTTTATTTCATGCTTCATTTCTTTCACAGCCTGGTTTCCTGAGCTGCTTTGGAAGATTATTCGCTGAATAGTTTTTGTCATGCTTTTTAGTATTCATGCTGGTTCAGAAATACTCAAGAAAGGGGGAAGGGGAGCTTTCTTTTTGTTCTAATTGATTTGCTTTACTCAGAAAGAACACGCTGATATTCCAGACTGAAATAATCCAGGATCAGTTCGCTTTCATTTTCAAAGGCAAGAATGGAGGTATTAAAACTCTTCTATTTTCTCTGCAGCAAGCTCAGCCTAACACAGACTGGCGCTTCTCTCAGACCCAGAGACCTGGAACAAGTGGGTAAGTGCCTCTTTCTCAGTGTGTGTGTTTGGTGAAGGTTTCTTTCCTTTGTGTGCTGCTTTCAGTGCTGGAAAGTCCTCGACTGGCAGCTCTGAGGATGGGTGTTCCCTGTCATTGGTAGAATTGTCCAGCCAGAGTCAGAAAGAGGGCTGCTTCTGTGTCAGCTCTGTTTGGTGGTGGTGTGACAGCTGTTGTTTGCAATGATGTGTCTTGTTTTGGTGTCTACAGCTCAAGGGGGAGAGTCAGGAACTGGAGGGAACTCCAGGTGAAGTTGTGAGGTGGTTAAAGGACTGGAAAATATGCTTCACAGAGAAAGGCTTCTTCTCTAAAGCAGATTTTGAGCATTTAGACTGGATTCTGATTTCAAAATCTTGATTCCTCCCCCTGCATGGATGCTACTGGAAATCACCATATGAGTCCCTTTACCAGCCACAGAGCCTTGATCTCTGTGCTGCTGACATGTATTGACTTCTCTGGCTTGAGCACCTCATGCCAAACACTGTGTAAGCCCCCGTGGCAGCCAGAAGTTGAGTGGATGAGCCCCAGGTCCCCAAAGGCCCCTCTAGAGAAATGTGTCCCAGCCCCATCTAACTCAGCAGGAGCAAGTTCCTCATGAAGTGCCGCTGTATGTGCTTTCCTCTGTGGGCTAGTCTGGCCGAATCAGGGTTGGGACCCTCAGATCCAACTCCATTTGTTGGGGAGTTTGGAACATTTTTTGCATTCCTTGGGAAGTGCCATCACCAACTCAGGGTGGTTCATCCAGGTGAGCAGCCCTCTGCACGCTTTCTACTGGAGCTGGGCAACTGGGCAGAGGGAGGCTAAGAAAGAAGAGATTAAACGTAAGGGGTCAGGTGACTCACAGGAAGGTTGTTTCCTAAGGTCTGGTCTTGCTGTCAAAACCATGGCTGAGTTTTTGCCACTTTAGCTGTGATGTCAGGAAGGTAAGAAGCCCTGGCAGCAGAGCAGAGAGCTGCCTCCCAAGTGAGTGCCCCTCTCTTGCCTATGCTCTCTCTTGCCTCTGGCCCAACAAAGTTTGTTTATTTTGGTCCACAGTGAGAAAGCATCGACAAGAAAACATTAACCAGGTGCCCTTCACCTCTCTCATCTTCTCTCCTGGTTCATAAGCAGGGGCAGGGATCCTCTTCAGAGGGTGAACTTCCTTGAGTACTATCAGGGAAAGAAAGGGCTCAAACTGGGAGTCCATGTCCTCTGTGAATACCCCAGCCAGAGGCTTTGTGTATGAGGATACTGGCTCCAGGATAATTTATATGTGAAAAGTTTATATATTTTGGGGCATACCCAAGGATTATAGCCTTGGAGCAATCGAGTAAATTCAGACGCTGTGCTTGCTTCGCTGGCTGCATCAGGCACAGTATCTCTGCGGAAGAGAGAGGAGCTCACACCTCCGTGCTTTGTCATTCCTGTTGGCCACTCAGGCAGCTCCCATGGAGGTTTAAATGGTGCCACAGGGAGTGTCGGGTCCTGGATTTTGGTGTTGGAGCTTGCAGTTAAACATCTGCAGCAGCTGGTTGTGTCTAAGTCTCTCCCTGGGTTTGGCTCGATAATTTGGCCTAACAGAAAATTAAGAGACTGCTATAGCCAGCTTGTGGCAGCGATTAAACTTTGTTACTAGGCTCTTCTAGCTGACAAAGCTAAAAGGGAGTGAGGGTTTGATGTAAAGTAGATAAAGCATTCCTACTAGAAACCAGCCATGGACTTTAAAGCAAGGCTATCACTGGAACAGTTTTCTCAGAGGTCTGTTGAATTCCCTGTCATTGACAACATTTTAATCAAGAAAAATCTTTCTAACTGTTTATGCTCTAGTTCAAATGCCAATTAACAAAGCCCTGTTAATACAGAAGTGCACCAGAGCTGCTGTAATAGTTTTATTACAAGAAGCGAGTAAATGAGCCCCATCAGTGGAAGCTCTATTGCTCCCTCTTCTAGCAGCATGCCGGAGCTCTTCAAGGCACAGAGCTGGTGCAGTCCAGACCTACTTAACACAGTGACAGGTACCTTTTCTGAGGTTATGGGACAGTGACCCTCACCCCAGCCCACAGCCTCTGCCTGAAGCTCTTTACAAGCTCTGGCCCTTTCCCAGTGTCTAAGTGAGAGCAGCAGTATGTGAGGAGGGAAGAGAGGGCAGGAGGAAAGGAAGCCTCAGACCCTGTTCATGGGGAGCTGAACTAGCATGACATGTTGGTGCTAGTGCACCAGCCGTGATGTTACCCCTGATGACCTGTGAGCTGGATGCCCACGGTAGTCCCTAAAACAGCCACTAGCAGCTCGTGTCAGGGGTCCCCGTAGCATGGGCTGCCCACACTGGCCCCCGGGTTTGGAGAGGGGCTTTGCCCGAGCACAGGCTGGTACTGAAATAACTCGGTGGATTTTAACTTCTGCTGGTTTTCCCCACCTGCCTGCGTGCAGATTCCACATTTGCGATGAAACAGCTTTTGCTGGGTTTTTTTTTTCCTCTTTCTTTTATCCTATTTTAAGTTAAATCAAGGGAGATGTTTTTATTCTAAACCTGTGTTACAATACGAAAGGATGGAAATAGAAAGTGCTATCTATATGTGCAGTTCTCAGCCCTGACATCTCTCTAGTGATCAAACAGGCAAAAACTGGAGAGCAGTCCACTCCCCATTGTGTTCTTCCCATGCTCTTCCCAGCGTTTTGATGCCTGGTGTGTGAATTCCCCAGGCGCTGGTTGGTAGTACAGGTGTTAAAGAGGATGCAAGGGCAGCTGCCTGAGCCCTGCCCGCTGTTGCTCTCTCCGATGTTAGCTCACACACAGCTGTGTCTCTGGCTGACAGGCAAACCTCTCCAGCACCGTGAGCTCTCTGAACTGCAGAGCTCTGCTTGGTGCTTGGGGAACACAGGCCACCTCTTAGCTGAACAGAACAAAGAAAGGGATGCGCTTTTAACTGCATTTGTCTGACCCAAATTAAATAGCAATAAAGACAAGGCAGCTTAGGCTAGCACTTTGAATGGATCCCGGAGGGAGTCAGACACTGACCCTAAGCCAGAAAGCAGGCTTAAACCCGTGTTGTGACTTCTGCTTTTTTGTTCTTCATGGGAGTCAGAGTAGGAACAATCCCGTCTTTTCTCAGCATAGCCCTGCCCACCGCAACAAATCCCACATGTCCCCAAGCACCTGGAACCAGGCAAAACTCAGAGTAAGCTCAGTAAGGCAGAGACTGTCTCTCGATCTCATATATGGCTCTATTCAGAGCGCTGTTATGGGACAACAAAGAGAATTTGTTCTTTGTTCTGAAACACAGGAGAGCTCTGATGCACATGCTCAGGAAATAAGAGCTTAGACAGTATCCTCTGAAAATGTGGGAGGGAGTCAGACCTGAGTTGAGTGATTCTCAGTTAATCTTGTTTGGGAGAAACAGGAGGCTAGATTAATTAATTTAATCATGTTTGTATTTTGTTTTCTAAACAAAAAAAAAAAAAAAAAAAAAAAAAAGCACCCATGCTGTCTCTGGGCAAATGTAAATGAATACAGAATGATACCGAGCAGCAGATGCTGTTCCCAGACAAATCAGATCAGTGGCTGTAGTGGCGATTACAGCGATGAATTGCCCAAAGTGAAGTAGATGTACAGTCAGGCAGCATTGCAGATCGTTCCTGTGGGATCATCAGCGTGGGGTTTCCCTGGGGGGGGTGGGGAAAATGCAGGGACTGGGACTGGTACGAGGGACTGTTGCTTTTTCAGTAGTTGCCAAAGGAACAGAAACTGGGCTTGTGCCCTGCACGTTCATGGTACTTGCCTGACCCTGGTAGCATTTTGTCTTGATCTCTGTGTGATGATTTACTCAGGAAAACACCGGGTTCAAGTCAGGATTTCCTTCCTGGAGGAGTGGGGAGGGCTCTGTGTTGCTCAGGTGGACGTGGGAGGGTGAGACCTTCCAGGCTGGGAAGAGCTGGTATGTCCTGGGCTGCTTGTGGGAGGAGTGGGGACAATCTCAGGCTATGAGGGCAGGCTAGAAGGAGATACCAGGCAGGTGGCACCCCAGAGACCATGGCAGGGGACTCACGAGGTGGGGAACAGTGTGGGAATGCCCAGTCACTCCAGGGGAGGGAGGAGCAAAGCATGCAAAGAAGATATACAATATCATTTCATACACCACCCCCACCCCCACCCCCATTTATTTTCTCTAATCCTAAATCTCCCTGTGCTACTGGTTTCCAACGCTGTTGCAATCCAGACTCCCACTCCCAGGGCCAGCACAGTCAATAGCAGTGTTCGCTTCGCTCGCCTGTTAAACAGCATCACAGCCGCCCTGTCTGACCCTGGCCATCGTCACCCAGGCTGGGCAGAGGGAGGAAGGAGAGTGCAGCAGAAGCGGTTTGCAGCTGACAGTGGAGGTGCCCATAGGAGAGCTATGAAGGAAAGGAGAGTCTTTTCATTCTTTCTTTCATTTTCGCACCTGAGCTCCAAGAGTTGGGCTGGCAGGACTAACAGCAGCCTGCCTGTGTGTGGTGGGGGACGGGAAGGGGAAAAAAGATGTCCCAAGAATAGTCCTTAAAGCTCTTAGGAGCATTCTTGGCATTCAGAGCAGACAGGTACTGCCAAAGGGTGGCCACAGCCCACAGGTTGAGTGGCTTCTGGGGTGTGTTTGGGGTGGTCAGGAGGTCCCACATGACAGCAGTGCCTCAGTGTACCAGGACACACTCCCTCCAAGGAGGTCCCATATGTGTGTGTCTGGGTGGGACATCTCAGAACACGCAGCAGCTGGCGGAGGCAGAGGCAGACACGGACGTTCGTGGGCTTACGCCGCGCGGGGGAGGATACACAGCAGAATGACAAGTGGCCACAGATGCAGGCTTCAGCATGCCCTTCCTAAAAAAAAATACTTGCTAACCCAGGAGCCACAGGGGTGCCTGTGGGTGTCGTAACCCTGCAGGAATCCACGTTGCAAGTTAGTGTAATGTTAGAGTGGATACGGTAGCAAGTAAATAATAAAGCACATGCACACCCACACCAGTGGGGATGTCCGGGTAAACACTGACAGTTTTGCTTTCTGTCCACTCTTTGATTGAAAATATTATGAAAACCAGCATGTACTG
Source organism: Leptosomus discolor (assembly GCF_034619465.1). Classification (NCBI taxonomy): domain Eukaryota; kingdom Metazoa; phylum Chordata; class Aves; order Leptosomiformes; family Leptosomidae; genus Leptosomus; species Leptosomus discolor. The sequence continues at coordinate 1,557,974 of NC_141400.1, forward strand.
GTCAGAGGCACTGGCGAAGTGGCAGCCTGCAGCAGTCCTCTCCCTCCCCTCCAATGCTACCGCTGGGTTGCAGAGACAGGTCCCTGTCACTGTGACCCCTCCATCCCTCTCATGCCCCACCGTGGCTTTTCTGGCACCTTTTCATAGAATGACAGACGGTTGCATTGCCAGGTCTGGTATTGCCCTGGTGGCTCTTGAAACAGGAAAGATTGGAGGCCACTCAGAGGCTCACAGCTTTGAGGTGCTGGAGCGTGGCCAGAGAAGAACAACGAAGTTGGGGAAGGGTCAGGAGAACAAGTCTTATGAGGAGTGGCTGAGGGAACCGGGGTTGTTTAATCTGGAGCAAAGGAGGCTGAGGGGAGACCTTATCACTCTCTACAACTACCTGAAAGGAGGTTGTAGTGAGGGGGGTGTCAGTCTCTTTTCCCAAGTAACAAGAGATAGAACAAGAGGAAATGGCCTCAAGTTGTGCCACGGGAGGTTTAGATTGAATATTAGGAAAGATTTCATCACCGAAAGGATTGTCATACATTGGAACAGGCTGCCCAGGGACGTGGTAGAGTCACCATCCCTGGAGGTGTTTAAAAGACGTGTAGATGTGGCACTTAGGGGCATGGTTTAGTGGTGGACCTGGCAGTGTTTGGTTTACAGTTGGATTCGATCTTAGAGGTCTTTTCCAACCTAAATGATTCTGTGATTCTGTGACTGATTTCCTATCAAACACTGCAGAGAAAATGCTGCTTTAAAGCCTTAATGAGGCTGCTCAGGGCCTGGCTTTGCTCTGAGCATGGATTGCAGCCCCATGGTGGAATTCTGGAGTGGATTTGGGGTGCTGGGACAGGCAGGAGCTGCTTTGTTGCTGGGAGCAGGGGCTGTCCCTGGATAACTGCTTGTCTTTCCGCCCTTCCTGTGGAGCTGAGGTGATCCCAGGACTGGAAGCTGAACGTTTCGTAGGGATGTGTCCTGGTCCTACCCCACCTCCCCTTCCACAGCCAGGAGACCACAGATCTGATCCCCCGCGCTGTGCATGATGCTTGTGAGCACTCCTGCTTGCAGCTTTCACCCTTTTGTCTATTAACAGCCCAAATCTCAGCAGATTCAGTATTTAAGCTTCTTTCTAGATCGTGTAACGCTCTTCAGCTGAATGTTTCCTTCCCTTATTGACCATCCTGGGCCAGTAATCCCTTTATCTCGCATTTGTCATGGCCCTTGAAGTCTGAGCCATCCGGATCCTGCCAGGTGGGACAAAAGCTGGAGAGTCTTTTATGGAGAAAGGGAAATAGCATGGTGATGGGATGCGTTTCTCCTTCTGGAAAGGCCCCAGAATATCAGGAGTTTCATCATCACAATGTTATGTATAGAAACACTATTTTAGGTAATTTAGCAGGTGCCGTGTGTATTAGTTTAATTTTTCTGTCTCCATTTGCTTCCTGCACAGCTGAGCACATGCCATGGCCGGCTGCAGAGGCGCAGGGATCCAACAAATAGGCACAACAACCTTTCCAAAGAATTTCTCAAAATATCCTTCCTGGTGTGTTTGGGGCATGGATGGCGGCAAGATGGGCTGGGTGAAATAATACTGGTCTCAGCTCTGGCTCACCCAGGAGGGCTAGAAGAGTCCCAGGAAGGGGGGCTGCCCCTGGTCCCCATTTCAGAGGCATCATGGCCTTTCGTTCTGCCTTGAAGCAACGACTCGCCAGTGCTTTGGGAGGCAGCAAATCTTCCCCCCTGCCTGCCTGCTCACGTTTTCAATCCCATCTTTGCAAAGTCATGATCTTAAAGCTGGGCCTCATCCAGGTCCTCTCCAGCCCATGTAATTGCATTACAGAAGCAGCAGGGAATGTGTAGCGCTGGGGGAGCGTGGGGGAAGGGCTGGCAGCATCCTCTGTTAAAGAAAGGAGAAGGGCAGGAAATTGTGGGAATTCTGGAGCTGGTTCCATTTTTTCAGAGGCTGGGGGAGGTGTGAGGGTGATGGGCCGGGGCTGCGGGAGGCGCTGGTGTGGGTGGTGGGACAGCGGGATGCTGACCCTGGGGCTGCAATCCCCAGCTCTGGGGCTGTGTCCCCAGCGCACCTTGAGCACGGCAGCCTCAGCACCGGCAGGGAGGGATCTTGTTCCCTCTTGCTTGTCACTTTGCCAGCCGAGAAAAGCGCAGGCTGAGATTTTACTCCTGGCGCTGCCGCCTGCGGCTGGAGCTGGGTGTGGGAGGTGGCAGGGGAGGCTGGGAGGGCTCGGAGGAAGCTGGACGAGAGGGAACAGCAGTGCAGGGGGAGTTAGGCTGGGGGGGGCAGCCTGGGGGGACCAGGGGCTGCCCAGGAGTGCGGATGGAGAAATGGGCTTGAAGATACCCCCTGATCCTGGGAGCTGGGTGGGGAGGGGAGGGCTGAGCTGCCCCAGCCAGGCTGCTGGGGGAGGTGATGGGAGGGTTAGGAGCGGCAGCCAGAGCTGGGGAGCAAGCAGAAGCGAAAGGGGAAGAGGGCGGGAGGAGGACCAAACCCCAGCCACATCCCCCTCCCCGGAATGGGGCAGCCTGGGAGCTGTGGAGTGGGAGAGGTGCTGGCTTGGGGGCCACAGCTGTAGGAGCCAGAAAGCCCCCAATGAGAGAAAGGAGGGAGGATGCTGAGGGTGTCCCAGGAAAATCCCCAAGCCAAGCGCTGCTTGCAGCCCTGCCTTTGGGGTCTTGTCCATGGGGTGCTGGGCTGTCCTTTTCAGTCCCTGGGGCTCTCACAGCGCTGCTCTGGCACGACTAAACTTTTCCAGTTTGTCGTGGTGCTGCTATGGCTCATGTTTCCAGCTGCAGAGCGAGGAAAACAATTTTTCAGGAATCCACCGGGCAGTTGTGCAAATAAATGTTTGCAAGGTCTTCGGCTGCCATAGTGACGAGCTCCATAGCAACCCTCAAGGAAACGCATAATTCCGTGCTCGAAGTGGAAGTTAAAAAGCGATGTGGAGGCTGGGGGGGGGGGGGGGGGGGGGGGGGGGTGCCACAAAATAGCTGGTCAGCAAAGCACCCAGGTCCACCCTGCGCTGCTCGGGCCGATGCTCGTGGAAGCCCTGGGTAATGGGGCAGCCCCGCAATGCAGCACGCAGTGGGGCTGTGTCAGGCTGCAGGACAAGCCTTTTGTTTTCAGCATTCCCTGATTTCCATGTGTCCGGGTTTAATGAAGGCAGTCGCAGGTTGTGCACTGGCCGTACCTGCCTCTGTTGGCACAGCCCCCACCCCATGCTCCATGTCCACCAAGCCCTGGTCCCTCCTAAGTCGCTGCGTCCCTGGGTTTGTCTCAACCGTGGGTTTGCTTCCTTCCCCAAAGTCCTAGCTGCTCTGGAAACGTTCCCGAAAATGCAAGCCAGCTCTTGACTGAGCTTTGAAGTGCGGAGTAGAATTGGAGAGGAGAAAAAAAATCTGTCCTATGGGGGATGGGGTTTTAGGAGAAAACCTATTGAATCAACGGCATTTGTATTAAAAACGGCGAGTCCTTGGGGTAATTTCCATAGCAACCAGCCCCCCCCGCCCTGTTCCGCGCAGCCTCCCCACAGCAGCACCCAAGGCTGTGGCCAAGCGGGGAGCAGTGCAGCAAGCGGGGTGCTCTGGGCTCTGCCCGCCCCGGCACGGGGAGCAGGGCAGGGCAGGCTGCTCACTACTGAGTCAGTGATTCACAGCTCTGATTCACAACTCCATCCTATAGCCGTGGAAGACAGCCAGATTTGGTCATCAGCTGTGTGTCTTTTTCCAATACAAGGAGTTATTTTTGGGTGTTTTTAGATTACTGCACTTGTTTTGTTCCGTGCCTCTGAATTCCGGATGATTGCACTGCAAGTAATTGAGGCACTCGAATTTCCTGCTCAGAGAAGTGAGCTCATTTTTTGCAGCTCTAAGGCATTTCTAAAATAGCTGTTCTGCGTGGCATCATGGGGATCAGGCACACAGCTTTGGGGCTGTTTGTGCAAAACTTGGGAACACTGGGTGCAGTAAATTTGCAGAAAAGGACCTAGGGACCATCAGGTTGCACATGAGTCACCAGAACACTCTTGCTGTGATGGAGACTGACTGGATTTTACTGGTAAGATTGTAGCCAGCAAGTGAAGAGATAGTTGCCTTCGATTTGGCACTTATGGGACCACATGTGGAGCACTGTGCCTGGTTTTGGGCTCCCTGCTGCAACAAAGACATAGCCATATGGGAGCCACCAAAATGATCAGAGATCTGCAGCTGGAGGCGATGAAGGAGAAGCTGAGAGAGCTCCTTCAGCTTGGAGGCATGAGAGCTAGGAGAAGGGTCTCATTTCTGTCTTCAGAGGTGCACAGTGAAAAGACAAGGGGCAATGGGCACACGTTGCAGCAAGACAAATTTGGAGTAGATGTTAGGAAATGTTTTTCACCCAAGAGTGGTCAAACACTGCAACAGGAAGCCAGAGAGATGGAGGAGAAATCTCATACTCAAAATGTGGTTTCTCAGGCCCTGAGCACCTAATATCCAGCTGAAAGCTTGGCTGGGCTGGGGTGTTGGACTAGAGGCCTTCCCACCTTCATTAGGCTGGGTGCTTCATGTCGCTCTCCAGCTGAATCAGCCTGTGATTTTGTGATCCCATAGGGCATTAAGGGGATGCTTTGGCTGTCCCCTGACACTGGGGTATAGCCATAACGCAGGGCCAGTGAGGCCCACCACGTGAGTTCACATGTGTTTGCTCCCTCTCTTAAGACCAGAAGAAAGAAAAAGAGTCTTGAACCGCTGCCCATCTCCCGTCCTCCGGGGATGACCCTCCTCTGCTTGCTGGTGATGCACGGTCACCCTTCCTTGGGAAACACATCTCTAAACAAGAGCTCAAAACAACCTGAACAAGATCCACCTGTATCTGGGTACAGCCCATCTTCTTGTGCCATGCACCGGCGGGGTTGGGCTGTGTCGCTCAACCGTCTCCCAGGTTGCAGGGACTAACCCCCACCTTTCTTCCCCTCACTTTCCAATCCAGCCCCGGACAAGTCTGGTACTCAGTGGTGGCCAGCTCTTCTGTCTGTGCCTGCATGCAGCTGTGGCACCAAGGGTCGTTGGGATGGAGAGTGAGGACCGTCTGGTTAGGGATCTCAGTGAGGTTGAGGGTTCTCCAGGTGAATGCCGTGACCACAGTGTGAGCCTTTCCTTCCATGCGTTGCTGCTGTCCTAGGGCACGGAGGCATGGCTTTGACAGGAGACAGGAGGAGCATCTGTCCAGTGCAGCCTGTTGCCCAAAGGAGAGATGGGAGGGGAGGAAAGAGTCTTTTGGGAGGTGGGAAAATGGAAAATGCTGGCAGTGCCACAACTGCCACATCAAAGAGGGAGTTGAACCTGGGCCTCCAATTTCAAAATAGAGTTCAAACCCTTGGAATATTACAATTAAAAAAAAAAAAAAAGAGGATTTGGCACTTCCTTGTGCTTTGTCTTTCCCCATTCCCGGATCCCATCATCATGCTGGGGCAGCACCCAGGGCCAGGTGCAGTGGCTGGGAGACACTGGGGTGATTCTGGGCTGCTTTCAGGCAAGCTTGAAAAACTTGGGAACGTCAGCAAGCAGCCAGTGGGGCAGCTGGTGGGGCAGGAGCTGCTGGGGTTAACTCGTGGCTGAATGGGTTGTGGTTTGCAATGGGGTTTAGGTTCCTAAGTCCTTTATTGGATCTAGCCCGGGGCTCTATTCCCAGCCCTGCTTGTGACATTAACAGGTCACTGCAGCCCCAGGACTGTCCCCTCCTTGTCCTCACTGCCTGGACTGCCTGCAGGCTGCTCGCTGGCACAACACCAAGTGCAGGGCAGCGGTACCCATGTCTGAGGAGTCTCAGCACAACCATCATGTAAGCACTGAAATCAATTTCGAGGCAGGCAAGCCTTGCTTCTGGCCTTCTTGAAACTGTGCCACCACACACATCGGGGAGGAGTGCTATAAATAGTTTTCGGGATGCCCTGGGTTGCAGCAGACGGCAGGTACTTCAGAAGCGATGCTGTTAGCAGTGTCATGCAGGGGCAGCCTCTGCTACATTAGGGGTTGTTTGCACCCTCATCAGAGAAACCAGCGTGAGAGCAGTGCCCTGTGCCTGCCTGGGGATGGATCATGGATCAGGCAGGCGGTACAGAAGGGGAAGGGATGGATGGTTGTGTGGTCCTGGCACAGGTTCTGCATGTCCTTGGGCAAGTTGCTTAAGATGAGATTTTCTGCAGAGCACCTGGGAGTGTCCGTGTATGCATCCTTACACTCAGATCTTGTGTTTTAAAGGGAGTTTGCCCATATATACCGCTCACTGGATCCATACCAAGCTGTGTGACCAAGCAGGGCCATGTGTGGCCTTATCAGAGCTTGCAGGCACTCTTATCCATCCCATGCATCTGCAGTTTTTCTTCCTGTGTGCAGGACATTTGCACAAGGACGACAGAGAAATGTCTTGTGCACTCAGGGCTTCCCTCCTTGCAGAGCTTTGACGCAGCTGGGGCAGTGACTTAGGCACAGGAGTTGCCCATGCTACAGGGTCACCGTGGCAGATATGACCTTCAAAGATCTGCCTGTGGGTCTGTCTCCTTTCCAAAATGGCTTTATTGAGCCTGTCCTGTGTGTGAGGGATGCAGTGGGCGCAACTGGGGGGAGGACTCCGGCAGCGGGATGCTCGGCATGGTGGTAAGGAGCCCATCTGCCGCCCAGCACGCAGCGCTGAGCTGGCACCAGCAGTGCCTGCGTTGGCATTTGCAACATGCCGGGTGCTGAGCGCTCAGGCACGGAGCTGCCAGCAGGACACCCCAGAGCTGGAGGGAGATCTCAGCTGCTTAGGAATGTATAAGCAGGGCTTTGGGGTCTGAGCAGGCCTTCGGGGTCTGGCAGCTCCTGGATGTAAAGGCTGGGGCCACAGCGGTGGAGGAGGAAGCTGCCTCCGTGCCTTGCGGTGTGGTGGTTCGAACACTTGCCTGGGAAATGGGCTAAGCTCTCTCCAAGGGGAAGGGCTTTCAACACCCCCCATCTCACTTCTGGAGAGCTTCCAGCTGCAGGAGCAGGGCAGCCCTCAGCCCAGGCAAGCCAGCACGTAGCCAAGGGGCATCCCAGTGGGCAGCAAGAGCTGCGGGGTGGTTAGAGCGCTCAGCTGGGAGAGGGGACACCAGCAGCCTGAATGATGTGGTCACTTAGGGTCAGAGCAGAGGAGGATCCAGGAGGCTGGTGAGATGTTTAAGTGTCTCTGCTGGAAGCAGTGAGGTTGGGGGGGGGGGGTGGTTCTGGGGGCAGAGCCCTGACCTCTACAGGGGGGGAGTGCCACCAGCGGTAGCTGAGCACAGCTGGCACCTGGCAGACATGAATGTGGGGGTTGTTAGACTGTGCATAGACTGCTAATTGTGTCCTCGGTCACAAACCCTCATTAATCAAAGCCTGGTAGCATCCCCAGAGGTTTCCCAGGCAGATCTGTGGTGCTCAACCCCTCCAGCAGCCAGTCCCAGGACCAAGGTGGGCTCCTCTCCTCTCCTCTCCTCTCCTCTCCTCTCCTCTCCTCTCCTCTCCTCTCCTCTCCTCTCCTCTCCTCTCCTCTCCTCTCCTCTCCTCTCCTCTCCTCTCCTCTCCTCTCCTCTCCTCTCCTCTCCTCTCCTCTCCTCTCCTCTCCTCTCCTCTCCTCTCCTCTCCTCTCCTCTCCTCTCCTCTCCTCTCCTCTCCTCTCCTCTCCTCTCCTCTCCTCTCCTCTCCTCTCCTCTCCTCTCCTCTCCTCTCCTCTCCTCTCCTCTCCTCTCCTCTCCTCTCCTCTCCTCTCCTCTCCTCTCCTCTCTCTCCTCTCCTCTCCCTGCTCTTGGACACCCTTCAGATAATGTTTCATGGTGCTGGGCGGCTGGCTCCATGCTAATCTCAAATCCCATCACGCTGTGGGATTTTCTCACCCTTGGTCTCAAAAATGAAGCTGCAGACCAGAGTTGTAGCCCAGAATAGCTTGAAGGTGCATCCATTCATATGGCCTGCAAAGGCAACAGAGGACATGTCATACAAGGGTATATGCAACTCTGGGACTGTAGGACCATCATTTTTTTGTGGTATTACATTTGTGGGAAGGCACCTATGGGTATTTTGAGGTGATGAGGTCCTGGCTGTCTCTGAAGTCAGCAGGAGTTAGGTAGGTGTTGCTGTAAGCACCACTGAGGACCCAAGTGCTTTTTGTGTTGGCGATTATTCTTCAAAAGCCTGGAGAGGGATGAAGACCTCTGAAAGTGTTTTGACTCTTGATTGTTATTTAATAGAAGGATTTAAAGCTTGCAAACTCCTCTCCACCAGCAGACAAGCCCACAGCCTTGCCTTCTCATGCTCTCTGACATGTCTACTCCTGCTTAACCCTGCAGTAAATTGCTGTGTCTTTTCTTCTCCTATAGCTCCCAGAATGGAGAGGAAGGTGGAGCCTGGCCGAACAACCAGTTTGACACGGAGATGCTCCAAGCCATGATCCTGGCTTCAGCAAACGGTTGGTCTCCATCACATGTGGGAAAAATCATGGCACTTGCTCAGATGCATGCTGTTAGAAAAGAGGCTGGTGGGATTGATATGTCTGGGTTAACTGGAGTGGTTTCCAAAGTCCTTCTTCAACAGATGCTGGTGGGAAGGCACTGCTGTCTGTGTTACCCTGCAGAGGAGATACCAGATAGCCATCAGCATCAGGCATGCTGTAGACACGCAAACTATATTGTGTGTGTACTGGACAGAATGTTCTCTGGCTTGTGTTAGATGAAAGAGCCAGTCTGGAGATGTGTTGTAAGCTACTTGGTTCCAGAAGGTCACAGTAAATGAAATGTCTGTTGTGTTGCAACTTGCTGTAAGGCAAGGAGGTAGGAAGCCTGGAAGATATGCTTGTGGCTAGAGGCTGGGCCAGGAATACAGTAAATGCCTGACTCAGTGTCCCCAACAAGCCCCGTGTCCAGCGTGTGCCCCCCGCTTGCGCTCGGTCCCGCCGCCGAGCTGCAGGCTCGCCAGGGTTGGCCCCACCGGCTGCTGCCGCCTCTTTGCAGTTGTAGTTGCGGGGGTTTGGTTTGGGGTCATTTTGGGTTGGTTTGTTCTGGTTTATGCCTGTGCTGTGTGGGCAGGGAGGGGTGTTCCCATGCACCCGCAGTCTCCATAGCTTTATATAAAAGACGTGCAATTATCACTCTGCACAACACTACAGATGAAGAGGCTGGTTTTCATACAGCCTTAATTTATAAATACCTCCAAGTCTTTCCCCCCTTGATTTAAAAATAGAAGCAACAGCACAGCCATAAAACCCTGCGCAACATGCTTAGCATGTTTCCTTTGAGCTATTGGGAGAGAAAGAATCTGGGGGAGGAGGGACAGCTTTGGTGTTGCTTTCTTGGAAAGCTGCTGCAGCTGAACTTTGCCACTCCACAGACACCAGGCAGCCTGGAGACACAGCTGCCGTGGCCAGGGAAGGGGATGGAGGTCTTGGGCAAGGGAGTTATTTACGTTCAAGGGAAAGAAACAATGCGAGAATGTGTCTCTGCTCTGAAAAACAACCATGGAAAAATAACCTCTGGGGTTGCATGTGGTTATCGTCACCCGGTGCCTCCAGATCCGGTTTCCTTGCTCGCAAATAAAGCTGTTTTTCTGAGTGCTGCTCCAGCAGTCCCCAGGATCAGAGAGCTGAGCGGGTCCCTTCCAGGTTAAGCACCGACTTCCACATAGCCCGGGGCCCTATTGCAGCAAATCTCCCCCAATCCACAAGTCCCAAACAGTCCTAACCTCTCCCACGGCTTCAGTCCGCCCAGGGGGTTCATTTAAATCAGATCCATCCTCTAGATAAGGACTTTCCCTGTTACAGCCCCAGGGGGAGGATGACACCGTGCACTCTATCTTTTTCTTGCCCAAGCCGGCCCCTTGCTGTGCTGGCTGGCTGGATGGATGGATGGAGACAGAGCACAAGCTTTTTTTTTCCACCAGCGCTGTGTTTTCATGTCTCTCCTGCTCTCCGTCACCCCCCTTTTCTGCTCTCGCTCCTTACCCTAACAGTGTTGGTTGGCGCAGGCTTTGATCAGGGGCAGTGCTAACTGCACGTTAAGCTTTGTGCTGCCCATCCTTAGGTAATGTTTTCTGGCTATTTAGATGATCCTTATCTCACTGTCACCTGCCGAGCTCTGGGGGTGGCGGGTGGGACGCAGTGACACGGGTGATGGCACTGCCTTCTGCTCACCCGCCTCTCCACGGGCGAGCTGCTCCCGCACAGAGCGGTCAACGCTGACTTGCAACCCCCCAGAAGGGGCTGGTGATGCCCTGCAGGATTCCTTACCCAGGGGTGCTGGCTTCCTTTCAGCGAGAGGCAGAGCTGGCCATGCCAAGCCTGGGCCATTCAGTCTCTCTGAGGATTAAATCCCTTGCCCAATGATTAAGTCACCCTCCAGAGTGCCTGCGGAGCTGGTTTCTTCCCAGGACTGCGACCCTTCTATAGGGCTTCTGTCCCCCTTCCCGGGCTCCTTTCCTCTGGATCTTCCTCCCTTGGAGCTGGGAACAACGTGAAACGCCAGTATTTTGAACCATCTGAAGGGGCAGAGGCAGCTGCTAGGACAGACCAAGGAGCACAGATGCTCCAGGACACCAGACACTAAAGGGCAGCCATCCTGTCCTTAAAATACTTTGGCTTCCAGTGAGAATTTATAGGGGTGCCATGAGGTGGTGAAAGAGCAGACAGAAAGGCAGCCCGAGGAGGTCCTTCTCCCCAGCAGGCAGGGGCAGACACATTATACTGGGTTCTCCTGAAAGCCCCACCAGCAGCTGCAGCAGTGTGGGCTCTGGGGCTGCCTCCCAACGGCCTCTCCTCCCCTCTCTTTATAAGGGCGATGGAGACACTAGCTGGTTATTTTTGCCGAAGCCTAAATTCGTATTTTCCTCCTCAGGACAGTTTGGGGTAGTGGCCAGCTGCTGGTCAAGGCTGAGCGTAACCTTTCCAGTAACAAGAGCTGAAGTGCCCTGCTTGGCAAGAGCAGTTCGGTGCCCATTTATAAACCTCTATTGTCCCTGTTCTCTCTTCTTTTCAGCCTTAATGTCAGTGTTACCTAGAAACAGCTCTTTGCTCTTACCCTGGACCAACTGGCAGGCTGGGAACTTCACAAGCAGCTTTTTCTCCCCCCGTGAAGTCTGTGCTGCGACTGCAAACTAGTTCATGGGGATCAGTGGTACTGGATGCTGCTGGGAGACCCCAGCCTCCTTACTGCCCTGGTGCAGCTGGGATGGTCACCAGTGGCACCCGGTGGAGAGGGCACAGGAGAAGGTGCCCAAGCCCAACAAGCCCCCAACAGGGCTCTATCCAGGTGGGGGAGCCCAGGAAAAAAATTCCCCCCCCCCCCACTGCCAGTGGCCGTAGTACAACTGCGAGACAGTCCCTGGCCTGACAGCACACCTCCGGACATCCCATCCCTGTTCGTAACACCCCGACGGGTGTGGGGTTGAGTTGGTTGTTCATGAAACTTCCTGCTGAGGCGAGCAGGAATTAGCAATGAATATATAAACTGTATATGCACATCTTCTCCAGCCCCAGGTCCTCAAAGCCTCACTGAGTCTGGGACCTGTTTAATGGGGACTATAGAAAAATTCTCCTGCCGGTGCATGCTTCTGCAGCAGAAAGCAAAATGGTCTTTCCCCATCCCGGGCTGCTGTGTTTGTACACCATCCTGTGCGTCCCCGCGGCCTCGGTGCACAATATTGCGCCTGTTTTCAGACTTGCTGTGTGTTTTTCTCCGCCTGCTCCAGCAGAGCAGCTGTAACAGCTCAAACTGCAGTTGCTTCAGGCTTCCGACCTCTGTGAGGGAATGTGTACACAGCAATATTTCAGGGGGCCGGTGGGATGTGGCCCAACTTTTTGTCTAGCTTTCTGGCTGGCTTAGCCACCTCCATCTGCTCAGGGGAAAACAAAGGCAAGACGGAGGAGAGCACAGATCTGGTTTGGAGCAAGGAAAAACACGAGGGGACCAACTCACGTTCTCCACTTGTCATTTTTCTTTATTCCCTCTGTGTCTCTTCCTGTGAAAGGAGGGAGCAGCAGCCCCGGACCCTGCCTTGGGCCCTTCAGGTGCCCTTGCTGGGTCTCTCCAGCCTCCCAGGAAAGTGTGTCCGTAGCCACACGCACAAAGCAGTCAAAGGGCTGAGATCAGATCCACAGTAGGCAGTGCAGGCGCAGGGCTGTAGCAAACCATTTGTGAGCAGGGTTGTAGCAAATAATTTCTGAGCAGGGCTGCGCAAGGCTCGCACCCTGAGCCGCACACGGGTGGTCATGTCGGAGCGGGTCGTGCAGCAGCTCATGGCAACAGCATTGCTCGGGCCCTGCCATCCCCCTGTGCTCGTTTCTCCCCCTGCCTCCCTGCATCCCCCCATCTCCATCTGGTCTCTAACCTTCCACCAGCTCCCCAGCATCCCGAGGGGGCCCTGAGCCCTTCCCCCCCTCTGCGCCTGCTCTCTCCGCGCTGGGCCTTTGCAGCGCGACAGGAATGAATTCGCCTTCCCCTCCCCCTGCTCCCAGATCTGGACCATCCGTCGCGCTTCGGCATCGATTTGCTTCATGCTCGGCTTCCTAGAGCCATTTTGTGGTATTGCAGGGGAGGGATTTTCTTTCTCATCTCATGTGCTCTGCGCCCTGAATAAACCTGGCTGGAGAAATACTGGGGGCAGGGTTTTAAAGCCAGGGAAAAAAAAAATAAATATTGCATTTCCCTTCATGCATTACTGATGGTTGTGGCTGTACAATATGGTGTACAATAACGGGCTGCCTTTGGAATGGGGGGGGGGGGGGGGGGCGTTTTTCTGCAGAGGAGGCAGCCGGGGAGGGGGGGCAGAGCAGACAGCGTTAGGCAGGCGGGGAAGGGACAGGCAGCCCCACCGCTGCCGAGGGCAGAGGAGCCGTTGCCTTATCCCAGCCTCCAGCCCCCAATCCCAAACCTTTAGCAAAGATGGGAGATGGAAACAAAGGATTTTGGTGCCGGCTGTGCCACGCTCCCCAGCCCCCGCGGTGCAGCTGTCCCGTGGAGCGACAGCGCTGAAGGGTAGTGAGGGGTGGGGGGGTAAAGGTTGGTGGTACCAAGGTCTGAGTCTGACACCCAGGGAGAGCCTTTTGGGGCTTCTGGGGCTTGGGGTGGGCTCTGGCTGGCATTAACAACCTGCCCTTCTCTTTCCCCCGCCCGCTGGCATCCCCCACAGAAGCTGCTGATGGCAACGCGACCCTGGGCGGTGGGACGGGCACCATGGGGCTGAGCGCCCGCTACGGCCCCCAGTTCACCCTGCAGCACGTCCCTGATTACCGGCAGAACGTCTACATCCCGGGCAGCACTGCCACCCTCACCAACGCCGGCAAACGTGACGCCAAGAGCGCCGGCTCCTCAGGGGGCAACAAGAAGAAATCTGGGAAGAAGGAGAAGAAGTAGAGAAGAAGGAGGAGACCTTAGAGCTACAGGGCAGCCGGCTCCAGCACTCCCCCAAACCACAGCCCAGGCCGGAGGACGAATGTGAATCTTTTTTGTGATGCGAAAAGTAGGAAACGCTGCGAATGTATCTCCTCATCATCAGAGCTAGGAGCAGGGTTTCGCTGCTGTTAGATCTCATGATGAAATCCAATCCGGAAGCTAAACCGAACGCAAACAAGTGCCCTGTGAATACTTGCTAATGTTTTATACAGTCCCTCGGGTATTAGAATATGCAAGGGCGGAAAGTCTTCTGCCGTGTCTTTGGATCCGATTTGCTCCCAGATAGTCCGAGAAAGACACAAAGCTTGTGCTCGGCTTTGCCCAGTGTAAATAATTTTAACGCGTATCTTTTAATTTATAGACCTTCAATCATTTTTTTGGAAAGGAAAAGGCAGTTCCTAGCTTAAAGCCCATGCTCCAGATCTTCGCTTTTTAACTTTCCATGAGTAAAATCCCCCCCCCCCCCCCAGTTAATGATAGTGATGGATTTGTTGCTGAGATTTTGGTAGGGAGTGCTTCAGTTCCTGCTTACCTGTGACCCGGAAAAAAAAAAAAGTAAGTGTTTATATTGCATGAGTCCAAGGGAATAAGGCAAAGCTGCATCCTAAACGTTTTGAATTTTTTTTTTAAAAAAGTGCAACCACCAATGGCCTGAAGTATGAGACAAAAAAAAAACCCAAACCCTGCTGATGTCCGAGAGGTAGGGAATTCCATGAGGAACATGCCGAGGTGCGCGGCAGCTGCCCCAGCGGTTCTAGGGGTCTCCGAAGAGCAGACACATCTCATCCCTTCTTTGCAGTAAATATTTATATGTACAGTCAATGTTCTTCTGGAATTAAAGCTAAGAGAGTCTTGCTCCCCTGTGGCCAGGCAGCCTCCTGGCGGAGTTCCCCGCCAAGGGGACCAGGGGACGATGCTTCACGTTTCTGCACACCGTGTCTGCATGCACATCCGTCACCTCCCACCTGCACTAGCGCCGTTAGCTCCACGGACCAGAGAAGTCCTTGCATGCCCACGCAGCGTGGTGTGAACGCGCCGGCAGCTGCCTGAGACTCCTTGCTGGGGCTGCCTGGGGGGGGGGGGTGTGGGGGTGGGATTGCTCAAGTGGGATGGGGAAACTCATCGCTTCTTATTTGGGGTGTAAAAATAAGGGGGCTCTTTGAGGGGGGGGGGGTGTGTGTGTGTCTCACCCAAAGGGGTGCGATCCATGGAGCTGCCAGCGCATGGCTTTGGTGCAGAGTTGGTGACCGAGTAAGTGACAGTTAGTTTGGTGGCACCTGGGGACCAGCCCCAGAGCGGGGAGCTGAGAGCTGGGGGTGAGAGCAGGGTGACGGCCGCAAAGCTGGCGGAGCCGGGGCAGCGAGGCGGGGGCTCGCCTGGGACCACGCCAGGCGAGCTGGGAGGGGGTGATGCCCCCACTGGCTTTGAGCTTTCCACCCGGTGGAGAGAATCGAAGGATGAGGAATACAGTTTCTCCACGTGCCCATCACCCTTGCACCGGGCCAGCTTCCCATATCAAAGCAGCTCTGAGCCCTGCCAGGGAGGCAGAGGGGGGCTTCGTGTAGCCAGAGCGAGGAGAGGGGCTGCAGGGTGGCCAGGAAGGGGCCACGTCGGGTTTCCCAGGGGGTGTGTGTTGTTTTTTTTTCTCTTTTTAATCACTAACACGTAACTCACCCAAGCAGATCCAGCCCCCCTCGGCCAGGCTCCGGCGTGGCAGGGCTCACCCCACTGCTGCCCCCTCCCCAAACCCAGGGCAGCAGGAGCATCCGCTGTGTTTCATCCAGATCTGGCCACCTCCGGCGCTGGCTGCGCTGGCAGCGGTTTCCACACTGTCCCCTGCAGCTGCCACCCGCCCCTTCTAGAAATGCTGTAGCTGAATCGTAGTCTTTATATTTCTTTTTAATCTGCAACCTGAGGTATCTTAGTGAGTGTTGTGTATTTAGTGGCGTGTTATTTTTAATCTCGGTAACTAACTTGTGGACACCAGTATTTTCAATTTTCTCTGTATCTTCTTTCCATGTGGTCTGTGCTCCGAGTGTACGTGAAATGAAACACGTTTGCCCTTTCAATGTGTCTAATATTGAATTATACTTATATATTATATATATGCTTATATCCTTCTTATACCCATATAGACCAATGTCAATGTGTTACACGCAAGTTTTATACTCTAATATTTATATTGCTTTTTTTCTTTGGGAAAAAAAAAATAATAAAATGGTTTCTTCTGAAAAAAAAAAATAAATTTGTATTTATTCCAATGGAAGAGGCGGGGCACAGATGGGGCCTGTCCATCCTGATGCTGCTGCTGTGCTCAGGCTGCCAGTGGTGGGGTGGTTCAGCCCCAGCTTGGTTCCAGCAGCGGGTGTGATCCTGGGGCACCCCCATCCTCGGGTCCCTCAGGTCCTTTGGGCTGAGGGTGACGTGGCTGTGGGTGGCACCGGTGTGCTCCCGGCTGGCGTTTTTGGGGGAAGGCAGAGCAGACCCTGGCACACCCCACCGAGGAGACTGGGGTGTCCAAGGCTCCCGAGGGGAGCCACTTGCCCTTCCCCATCACTGGTAGGGATCTGGACACCCTTCCCCAGTCCTGGAGCGGGGATGTGGTCACCCTTCCCCAGCCGCAGTGGCGATCTGGTGACCCCCCAGCCCCAGTGGGGATCCACTCTCCCTTTTCCAGCCCCGGGGTGATCCATCGTGATGTCCGGGCTCCCTCCTCTGTGCTTGGGGGGCGTGTGGGGTGGGGTGGGGGGGGTGGATGGGGCGGTGTGTGGGGGGGGGGGGTGGGGGTGGTGGTGATGGGATGTCAGGGCGCTGTGCCCAAGCCCCCTCGGCCAGGACGAGTCCCCCCGCCCTCTCCCTGGGGGGGGGGCGGTGTGGGGTGTGGGACCCACCCGTGGGACCCACCCAGACCGGGGAGAAACGTCCCGTGACTCGGGGTGTCGCAACCGCGGAGGACAAAAAGAAGCTGCTGCTGCTGCTGCTGCTGCTGCTGCCCCGAGGTGAGGGGGAGGGCGGAGGGGGAGGGGACAGAGCGGCCCCGGGGGACAGACTGACAGACCCAGCCCGGGGAGGGGGGGAGGGGGCTGGCGCTGGTTCCTCCCCCACCATCGGCAGGGCGCAGGAGGCTCCAGGAGCGCAGGGCAGAGCCCCCCCCCCCCCCCCCCCCCCCTCCGTGTTCCCACCCCGCCCCATCCCTCCGTCCGGGGCTTCCACCTCTCCCCGGCCCCCAGCAACCCCCTGAGACTGCCCTCCCACACGGAGAGGACCCCCGAAACCCCCTTGCAGCCCAACAGACACTCCTCAAATCCCCCTGCACTCCACCGAAACACCCCCCCACACACCCCCCACCCCCCCCCCAGTCCTGCTGCAGTCCCACAGAGACCCCTGGAAATCCCCATGCACCTTTCATAGGAACCTCCTCCCCCCCCCCCAATTGCCCATCACCCCACAAAGCCAACCCTCCTCCCTTCCCTGTGCACATGGGGACACAAACACGCACGTGTGTAACACGCACACGCACACGGCAGGGGGGGTCCCCCCAGAGCATCCTCCTTTGGTGCGGGTGGTCCTAGAGCACAGGGGAGGGCCTGGGGGTCAGGGTGGTGACAGGGCAGGGACCTGGTGCTGTGGGGCCCCTGTCACCCCGTGCCCTCTGCCCCCAGCCCCAGGGCCACTGCTCCTCCCATGCTGGAGCACCTGGAGAGCGTTAGGGGCAGCTACAGGGGGACGACAACGGGGACGAAGCACATTGACCCACAGCTGACAGGGGACCAGGGCTGAGCACATCCAGGTGCCACCCGTGGGCTGTCCCCAGCACCCGCCCTGGCCAGGCTGGCACCGTCCTCGGGCACCGGGCGTTGCTCCTCACTTTGCCAGTGATGCTGCCAGGCACCTGGAGCCGTGTGGTGGTGGAGGAAGAGGGGATGGTCAGGATAGCAGGTCCCCTGCTGGGTGACGGCCACTGCTGGTTGGGAATAAAAAGGCTTGGAAGAGCTGCGGGTGTGGGGTCTGGCTTCAGGAGCCCACAGCCTCCCCAGGGCCCTGGGCCCTGCTGTGTCCCCGTGTCCCCAGCTGCTGGTGGAAGTGTAAGGGTATGTGCAGTGGGAGGAGGTGTATTTAGTTTCTTTTTTTCCCTCCTCTCTGTTGCACTAAAATCACCCAATCACTGCAAAAACCAGAGAGGAATGCAGAGAGACACAAACCTGGCCAATTAGCACTGATGAAGCCAGTCGGCCGCGCTAATTAACAGGGAATGAGAACATGTGCATTGCAGCGCGGCCAGCGGAGGACTTCCTGAGCTGGGGTGATGAGGAAAGGGAGGCCAACAGAAACGGAGCCCAAGTCACAGCCCTGACAAAAAGGACACAGAGAGGGTGACAAGACTGACAGCCACTCCGGCTGAGTGACCATCGGGGGGTTAGAGGCATCGCTCCTGGGAAGGGTGACTTGACCTTGGAAAGGAGGGGATGATCCTGGATGCAGGATGGGAGTGCGTGAGATACCGGGGGGCGGGGGGGGAGGAGATCGTCCTTCACCTCTAGTGATGGGGGGACAGAGGAGCTCTGGTTGGAGTAGGACCATGTGCCTGGTGCTGGCTGGTGTGGGGGGCTGAGTGGCTGTATCCACCCCATCAACCCCCCAGTCATGGGGTGGGGGTGTGGGTGTGTGTGTGTGTGTGTATTCACCAGCAAACTTTGGTGGCCCAGCTGGCGAACAGAGGGGAACAGAAGGGGACCTTGAGGGACCTTGGGTCTGGGCCAGGGTATCAGGAAGGTGAGGATCCATGCTGGGATGCTCTGAACATCCCTCAACAGCCAGAAGGGGCTCGTCTCCTCCTCCACCCTCATGCCCTCCTGATGCTGCTTTCCTCTGCTTCTCCTCCTCCTTCATCTCCTTCTTTCTCCCCACTGGGAGCAGTTCAGCCCCTTTCCCCCCATCCCCGCTATCCCTTGTCACCTTCCCAGGTACATACATGCGTGGCGTGGGACCAGGGGAGCCCCAGACTGCTCCACCAGCAGCTGAGCTGGAAGCCCTTGGTGGTACAGGAACAGGTCACATGTTGCTACAGACCCCTTTGTCCCTCCCCTGGGGATTGTCCCCAACTCACCCACCGCCTGTTCCTGGTGGGGCTGGAGCCTGCAGATGCTGCAGGCAGTGATGGCCCCATGTCACCAGCTTGTCGGGCCATTGTTCGCAGCAGTCACTTCTTTTGGCCAGTTTACCTCAAAAAGCACACCAAAACAATAGCAAAAAAAAAAAAAATTTGAATTGAGCAAACCCAGTTTTCCACTGGATTTGTGAGCTGAACTGACGTGTGGTCGCTCGGCCCCAGGGAGGGCTGGGTGGGGAGTTGGCATCCTGCTCACTGACGTGCTCCTTGGCATCAGGCTGTGGTCACAGGCTGAGTCCCATCAGGCAGCTCCTCCAGCTGTGACCTCACCCAGCAAAGAGCGGGGGGAAAAAAAAACAGCACGAAATAGTTGAATTTTCAAGCAACTCCCTCTCACCTGCTCCTTTGGGGTCCCTGAAGGCAGTTGGGAGGTTACCCTGGATCTGACATAGACACTGGGAGGTGCAGGGTTAAAGGGGGCTTTGTGTATTCCTGTGCCAAGAGCCTGTAGCTGGGTTTTGAGCCTGCCCTGGAGCAGGAGAAACCCCGGGGAGCTGGTGGCAGCGCCGGGGGGTTCCTCTCCTCCCATGAACACATCACCAGGGAGGACAGCAGATGCCATCGAAAAGCACTTGGAAACCTTGGTGCTTGGGATAGAAAAGGTCTAAAAGGGACTTGCTGAGGCAGTGGGTGCAAACAGGCTTGAGTGTCCACAGCAGGGTGGTGTGGTGGGCAAGCCCTTCCTGCAGCTCTTGGGTCCCCACCAGCCCCTCGCCGTAACATCCCCTGGGATTTTATTTCCCCTGACGTAGCCGGCTCCTCTCAGCTTCACATTCCCAGGTGGAAACGAGAGGTGTTTCACCAACCTCCGCGGCCCTTCCTGCTCCATAAACCCACTTTCCGACTCTTTGATTTATTTTATTTATTTTCTTTTTAACAGCTTCAACCCAGTGTGCGGAGACGGAATAAAATTTGCCTTTTGCTGGCCAAAAACCTCGTGACTGCGGTAAAGGAGAGGGTGGAGGGAGGGCACTGCCTGCCCTTTGCTGGCCCTGCCAGGGCTCGGTGGCTGCCAAGAGCTCATCCATCACTTGGAGGAGCAGGGCCAGCCTTCAGCCGCTCTCCGGGCTGCAGGACGTGCTGGGATTTTGCCCTTTCTCAGCCTGTGTGACCCCCCGGTGGCCTCTGCTGTGAAGTGACATGAGCTGCTTGGAGCCCACTCTGTCTGTCTGTCTCTCCGTCCTTCCTCCTGGGACAGAACCCTTGCCCCGGCCGTGCTGGTGGCCGGGTGCCAGATGAGCTTGGCCCTGGGGAGCTGAGGGCAGCTCCGGCCAAGACCTGAAGTCATGGAGCCGGGGAGAAGGGAAGGGCAGGGAGGGGGAAGCCGGGGGAGGAAGGAGCTGCCAGGTGGGACAAAGGCAAACCGAGCAGAGGAGGGAGATGCTGCGGGCACGGCTGTTGGGTCACGGTGCGGGTGGAGGAGCTCAGCTCCAAGGGGACGCTGCTGTCCCCACCCCAGAGCCCAGAAGCTCTGCTGGAACTTGCTGAGGCCCCTGCAATGCTGTGGGTGGGACCCGTCAGGGTCACTGTCACCGAGCTGCCGGTGGAGGGGCCAGCCCGTGCGCTTGGCCCTTGGGTCTGACGCTGCCTCTGCAGTCAGGAACACCCTTCCACTCCCCTGGAGCCCAGCGCTGCCCCCCTCAAACCCATCCCGGTGAGTCCCTGGGGGCACACAGCCGGGCAGGGCTAATTCCTTCGTAGATGCCCCCAGCCCCCGTGAGTCCCCAGGGTGTCTGGGCAGAGGCAGTGCTTTGGGAAACCCCCAGCCAAAAACAAAGTCAAGAAAAGCCACTCGTGGCTGAAATGTCCCTCTGGCAGCACACAGAGCAACGGGCAGGGGCTGCCCATGCCCAGTGCTGCCTGCCCAACCCTCCTCCCTTCGGCACACGCTAAAAGTGGTCGTGCCCACCGTGGGGAGGGGGTTTTTGGCACCCTCTCCGTTCAAAAGGGCAGCAATGCTGAGCCAAACCACCCAGGTCTTTGCCAGGGCACCCAGGAGCAGGAAGGGGACTGTGTTAGGGCATGTCCCCCCTTTCAGGGGACAGGGACGTGGGGGGCACGGCGCTGGGCACATCCTGCCGGCCAAGGTTTGGAAGCCACTGCTAGTTTTGGAGCAGAGACATGTCCCAGGGACCTCCTCTCTGCCCCCACAGGGCTCATGACACAAGGGATTTTGGGGGGGCCCTCGTGGGAAGGGAAAGCAGGCGGTGAAGCTGTGCTGGAGGGAAAAGGCCCCCCGCCCCTCCCCGTGCCACCCTGCCATCGTCCCCATCAGCTCTGGAGCAGGGCACAGCCAGAGGGGTCCCCGTGAGCTGCAACAGGGGGGCTTGGACCCCCTCCATGGAGACAAATAGGGAAGGAGGGTTCTTGAGCTGCGGAGGGAGATGGGATGGGTGCCAGGAGGGAGGGAGGGTGGCCAGATGGGAGGAGAGGAAGAGGAAGAGGCAGACAAAGCTGCTTTGTGCAGGGCAGCATCTGAGGGGGGTGGAAAGGGGGGGGGGGGGGGCATGGGGAAGGGGCCCAGCGATGCCAGACGGAGGGGGGCTGGGCTGGCTCCCTCCCACCTCACGGAGCAGGGTGCCTGAGAGAGTCCAGCGGGGTGCGGGAGGAAAATTTTTTTTGTACTGTTAATAAATTAAAAAAATACTTTAAAAATAGTGCTTGCTTTGTCTCTACTCCATCCTTTTTAGATTTCTGGTTTAGTTTCTGCCTTACAAAGTACATGTTAGCCCAGCAGTACGTGTAGGTAATTTATAAATCAGTAAACGTTTGGGGGAGGTGCAATCAAAAAATGTGGAGCTCACTGCTCTACACGATGCTGGTGGGTGCCTCATGTTGTTCCAAACCAGAAATCCCCCCCCCTCCCATCGCTTCAGCACCCCAAGGTAACACGGCACCTCTCCCTGCTGAAGCCCACAAGGTCTCTGCTGGCCCCTGCAGAGCTTTAGGGTGTTCCCACCCCCTAACCAAGCACCAGTCCGTGCCCCTCGGAGGCCACCCCAGCCTGGCTTTCCTCCATCCCCCTGGTCCCTCTGGTCAGGCCCAGTGCCAGGTTTAGGCAGTGTATCACAGCTCTTCCCCCCCCCCCCCCCCCCCCCCCATTTTTGCAGGACAACGCAGGCGCATAGGCGCATCAAGCCATGGGGCGACCCGAGAGACCCTGCTCCCTGCCCCACTACCCCAATTTGGGGCCTCTCGCTCCCCAATTAGCAACTTGTCATTGACAAGCTCACCAAAAGGCTGCTAAAAAAAAAAAAAAACCCGCAACTGAGATGTGACACAAACTAGGGCGATAATCAGGTCTCTGTCCTCGTTTTTAAACTACCCCTGCAGTCCCCAGCATCCATGCCAGCAGGGACCAGCTCCCAAAAGGCCCTTGGAGCAAGCACTGCCCGGCTGGCCCCATCCCACACCCGCTGCAGCAACAGGAATGCCTTGAAACAGAAAGAGGGCTGGGGAAGAGGCAGGGATATTCTGGGGCACAGGCCATGTTCTCCCCAAGGCTGCGCCTGTGGGAGGACAGAGACAGCAGGGAGCAGGATTTGGGATGGGGAGGAGATGCCGGTGGCAGCTCGCTGCAGCAGGAGGGGCTGGAGCAGCTCCAGGGTATACCAAGGACCCCCTTGGTGATGTCCCACCACCACCACCTCTCTCAATCCGTGGCAGCAGGGAGGGGAGCAGGGGCTGCTCCCCACCACAGGCAGGGGGTAAAGGCAGCGCTGCCCCGGGCAGGAGGGGATGGGGCTGACCGCAGGGGGGGATTCGGCCGCCCCCGTGGGGTACCTACCGTGAGATACCAGCAGGACCTCAGCAGCAAAAGAGCTGCTGCAACGTGCCCTCGGCCCCAGAAGGAGGCACAGAGCCTGGGCTCGGTTGCCCACGCGCCAAGGACGCAGCCTTTCGCCCTCAGCTCCGGCCCCGCGCACAGAGCCAGTCGCAAGGACAAACTCCTCCTGTGCCACCAAGCCAGGGCCACCAGCACGTGGCAAAGCATTTGTCCCTCCAAAGCGGCCATCTGGGAGGAAGCGTCCTCCATCCCAGCAGAGCAGCAGGGAGCTCCAGCCTGGCCCATTTCTGGCTGGGTCGACCTCTAAACTCAGCAGGCGGCCAGGCTGGTGCTGCTCACAGGAGAGCAAGGGCACAAGGACCCCTCTGCGGGGTCACCAGGAGGGACGCTGCTGTCACAGAGCTGCCACACGGGTAGGTACCCCTCTTGGGACAAGAAAGGCTCCAGTGGTGTGACCAGGGCTCTGCTGACTGACTTACCCCTGGGGAATATCCATCACGGCACGTATCCGGGCACCGAGGGTGGCTCTTGCCCTCACCAGCTTCCCACCCGCCTGGCTTTCAGCCCGGGTGACATTTGGGGCAGGGGGACACCTCCATCCCCCAGAGCCCACTCCACGCCTGGGCGCTCAGGCACCAGCCCAGGTTTGCCAAGGTGGATTTTCTGTGCAGGGAATAGGACTTCCAGCCTCTTCCTGGGATACGGGGGGCAGCACCCAGCCCACCACAACGCTGCTTCACGTCCCCAGCAGCCCGCTCCAGCCCGGACAAGGTCTCTGCTCGCTGCCACAAGGCTCCAGGCTCATCTCTGCACCAGCAAAGTTGACAAAGAAAGTCCAGATCACATTTTTGGTACCAAAAATAATGTTTATTTCTCCATCTTTTGTATATACAAACTCAGGGCAACATGGTGCTACCGAAGCATCACTTGCTCACAGCTGCAAAGCCATGAAAAAAGGCTTTATATTAAGGGAACCATTACAACAAAATAGAAGCTCTCGAGCAAAGCTCCAGGCTGGCCCAGGTGCAGCTCCCACATCCCAATTTCTCTTTCATTTTGCAGCTTTCCGGGGCTGCCAAATGCAGCCACGGGCATTTCGCTGTGCAAAGGCAGCTCCTGCCTGCACTTACCAGCCTGGCAGAGCCTGCCATCCCCCTGCCAGGAGGGTGGCACAGCTCTCGGCCTCCGCAAGGAGCCCTCTGATGCCCCAGGCACCGATGCCTTAATTGTCCTACTTGCCTTTTTTGACTCTCTCATCCCCTTGGGGTCAAGCCCGGCTCCTAGCGGGCTCCTGGTTCACCCAGGTTTGAGTGTGGGGAGCACCAGTGCCATCCTGCCCGACCAGCTGCCCAAGGCTGAACTGGAGCAACTCGACTCCCCTCTACAATCAGCATTTTTCTCTTCCAAGCACCAACCTCCCGCGTGCCGGCGCGCGCTCGCCTCTTCCCAAGGGCCCACCCGCAGCCGCTCGCTCGCCGTTACTCCCCCCGGTTCACGCACCGCTGGGTTCGCCCGCCGGAGCCCGGCACCCGGGGTGGGAGCGAGATAACGGGCACAGAGGGCGTCGGAAGCAGGGAGTGGGCACCCTGCCCCACACGCCCAGACCCAAGGGGACCGGCGGCCGTGCCACGTGCCGTGCGGGGCTGCCGGGCTGCCCTGGCACAGGGGCACACGCTCTCCTGGGCTCGCCCGGCTTTTTGGTAGTGCTTCCGAACCACTGATGTCAGAACAAGCCCCCAGGAACACCTGAAGCGCCACAAAAAAATAGATTTGTATTATTATTGAACGTAAAAGTGCATTAAAACGAGAAGCTACAAAGACTTAGCGTGACCCCAGGGGGGACCACTGCTCCCAGTGTGCTTGGCTGGGCACAGGCTCCTGCAGGGAAGAGCCTGCCCTGTGCTGGGTGACCCCAACCATGCTGAAAGGCCCCCAGATCCTGCTCCACTGCCTGTGCTGGCTCACCCCTCCCTGGGCGGCTCTCCCAGATCAGAGGGTGCCAACCTGCCTTCTCTCTGAGAGCGTTCCCAGCCACCCCGTTCCCTTCTCCACCCTCCTGGTACCTCAGCTCCTGCCTGGGCTGGGATCAGCCTGCCTCCTCCTGCAAGGATGCGACAGCAGCCAAGCCGTGTGCCAGCCCCAGATGATGCTGGGCTTTTATGGATCACTCCATTACTTCCAACGTTACAAATACGTTAAATTAGAGCAAGAAGACAACTCAATGCCCGGAAGCCGCAAGCTGGGGCAGAGCCGTTCCCACTGTAAATTCTTGGCACCAAGAGCCAGCACCCTGCAAGACAAGGCCTGGGGTCGCTGCTTTGGCACGCCAGCACTGAGCTGTGTGTAGGGAGGGCTGTGGCTTTCCCCTCCGGCCCTGCCTTTCTGACCAGTCTGCTCCAGCACGACGATGTTCCTCGCCTTGGCTGAAGACTTCGAGCCTTCAGCTGTCTACAGGGGCAGACCAAAGATTGGACAGGAGAGCTAAAACGACACAAAAATGGCACAAACGGCCCCAAGAGGAAGAAAGAAACTAAATCACCCTTCACAGCCATGCACAGCTCAGAGCGTTTCACTTACTGAAAGCTCTCACCGGTTTCCTGCCTTTGTCCAGGGGCAACATCCAGCTCGAGCAGCTGATGATCTCTGCGGCCTCCTCAAGGATGCCTCCACCTTTTGTCATTTCGCTGCCTTGGCTGGTCTTGCTTGGTTCTGAAAACAAGGTGGTGTTACAAGCACGGGGGGAAGCACCTCCAGGCCAGCTCTGGTACAGATCACCTTCCTGGGGGGCAGCGGTCGGCTGGGCTGGAGGAGCTACCCGACCTCAGCACACCGCGGAATCGAGCAGCTCCCACTCCAGGGCTGCAAAATGCTCCACATTAAGGTTCAGGCCTCTCCCTGGCTTCACCCCAACTCCATCAGGCGTAGCTCCCCGATGGGCAACGCTGTGACCCAAAGGGGACTCAGGACCCAACCTCTCTAGGAGGCTCCCACGCCCCCCATGGATGAAGACAGCGGTGGCCTAACGGGGGGGACTGCCCGCCAGGCTCCCGCAGGGTTGTGCTGGCAGAGGATCACAGCCCCCCCGAATCCCCCCACGCTCTGGGCTTTTGGCCTTATCCATTCAAGCCCGGCACTGCCTTCCAGACGCGGCCGAGCGCTGGTGTCCCAGTAACGAGGGCCTTAAGAAGCCTTTATGGCTTAAAGCCTGAGCTCACCCAGCTCATGACGCCACGCTCGAGCCGGCAGCCCCGAAGGAGAGCAGCCGCCGAGCACCGAGCGGCACTGGGGCAGCTGGTGGCCGGCAAGCGTGGCCAGTTGGGCACCGGCACCAGCACGGCCGCAGGCTCCTGCCTTCAGTGCCTCAGAAGATGGGTTTTTATGCCTGGGAGGGGATGGCAGAAGGGAGGGGAGCTGCTCAGGAATATAAATCAGCAGCTGAATTACTGCCCAGGCGCTGCAGGCACGAGAAATTAACTCCTTCACAACCGAAACCCTTCCATGCTGTCGCCTGAAATACCAAGGGCAGGCACACGAAAAGACACACTGGAGGCTCCCGTACAGGATTTTGGAGACTGATAAGCAACTACTGCAAACCCAGCACCCCTCTCTCACCACCTCCGTGCCCTGAAGCACCCCTGAAACGACCCCTCGCCTCTCCTTGCTGCCCCTGCCCCACTCCCTAGCCACAGCCCCACACGGCGTCCCTGTCATCAGCGGCACAGCGGGCAGGAGACATTGCTTATGGGTCTGTCCTCCACGCCACGAACCAGAAAAGCAAGAGAAACGTGGGCTGTGCCCAGGAGATGGCTAGAACAGCGCTTCTGCCCTGGGCACAGGTCCGACGCTGCAGCTCACGCACAGAGCAAGGCTGGGAAGGGACCGACAGCCTCCAAACCCACGCACTGACCCTTCCCCTTCCAGGTCCGCTTCCAGGGTGGGCGTTTTTCAGTGCTGGACCCTGGTGCGTGGACCCTGCGTGGGTACTGCTGAAGGATCAGCCCCTCTGGATGGTCTCAGGTTCCTGCTGCTGGGTTGCCCGAGAGCTGCTCTCCCATCTGGATCCCGCAGCGAGCTGGGATGAAGCATTTGGTTTGCACAGACAACACTGGGAGCATTCAGAGCTGCCAGCCTTTGTGCACCGATCCCCTCGGGGCTACAGCAGAAAGGAGCGGGGTGGGGGGGGGGGGGGGTGTGAGAGATGTCCCCCCCAGCTGCCAGCTGGACCGGAGTGTAGCTAGAGAGAGCTGAAAGCAAGCAGGAGCCTGTACTCAATGCGCCTCTTGTCTTCCTCCCTCTGCAAACCCTCTGATCCAGCAGCCCCATCTCCCCCCCCAGGCCCTTGCCCAGGCTCTCCCCTGTCCCCCAACACCTCTCCCAAGCCCCAACCAGCAGAAGCTTTTCACTCCTCCGGGCAGAGCCGTCCTCCTCCCGCAGCCCAGCTCTCCCCCCCCGGCCAGACCGCTTCCCAACACGCAGCAGGAACCCAGCAGAGCGCTCCCTTCCACCTCTGCTCCTTGCACGTCCCAAATATTCCCTCACGCCCCCACCGACACTCTCCTTTCTTTCTCAGCCCGCGAATTCTCTCACATCCTCCCACCTTTCTCTTCCATAAATGTATTCAGTCGCTTTTTTTAACCCGTGTAAGCCGTTAAGCATCTGCAACATCCTGTGAAGAGGAGGGCCGCGAAACTACAGCCTGGCATTTAAGCCTGCCCCTCCCAGCTTCATTCAAGCTCTCGCGGATGAGACACAAACATCTCCAGTTTGTAATTTCATACGCCTCCTTCATGCCCCTTTCCTGGATGGAGCAGCCCCAGGTCTACCCAGTCATCCTTGCTGCCTCCCTCTGCACCTGATCTAGGTCACGATGTCCCTCCTCAGGCAGGGGAACCAGAACTTCAGGCAGCACAACGCATTTAAAAGAAAAAAAAAAAAAATAAAGCCACTGCTGTGGTTGCTTTTCCCTCCTCTCCTTCCTTTCCCAGGGATTTCTAGATCTCAGATGGGGATTTGGGGTTTGAACCACAGAGCGCTTGGCTGACACTGCCACGGGCGTTCCCCACCCCCGTGTTTCGCTCCAAGTGGCAACGGTGAGCTCGGAGTATCCCCCCCGGCTCATGGAGTTAAACGCGAAAAGCACACAGGACAAGGCAACCCCTTTCGGACGCATGCAGGTGAGGTCCTTCTACGGCCCCTCACAGGTAGTCTTTTGGTTTTTTCCTACTGAAATAGTCAGAAATACTCCTACTACTGATGTGTTTTGTTTCCTGCCTTTTAGCCTGTTAAATAACAGGTTAACAGTCATGTAGGAACATCCTCTCTCATCCTATGGGAGCTCGGCTTCTTCAGAAGACTGCAAGAGACCCCTTTGGAAATCCAGGTGGGCTTTATTGACCAGCTTCCTACGCCATTGTCATCAGCAGCAGGACAGCAGGAAAACACTGGAGCTACTGAACACTAACAGTATTTTGGGCAGTGGGTATTTATGGCTTGACCAAGGGATCGCCAGGCTGGAAACCCACGCCCAAAGATGCTGGTTTTGGCCATCCCCAGCAGATCCGACTTGAGATTGCAGTGGCTCTGCAGAGGACTGGCAACACATTCCAGAAAGACCTGGAAACCGCTTTCCCCCTCCCGCAGCACACGCAGATTTCTGCCGTGGCATGACTGCGCCCACCCGCAAGGGCTGCAACCTGCCCTGCTCCCCTGGCTCAGGGCAGGAGTCAGTCTGAAAACAGCCTTGTCCCAACCTCGTCATCAGGGATATGGACAATAAAGCACCCTGAAAGTCAGGCCAACGCCTTGACATGAGTCTGCAGCGGCCTGAGACGCAGCTGCTGATCCTGGGAAGGGAATGCCAGGCTTGTGAGGTCATTGTGCCCTGGACAGAGCAAGGACAGAGCTGAGCAACTTGTTCATCTGGCAAAAAACAGCAAAAGGATAAGAGTGCTGGTATCTGCCTCTCCCTTCTAGAAACCTTGTGGGGGAGAGAACAGCTGAAGGAGGGAGCCTTGCGGAGGCAGGACGGCTCTGTTTTGGCTCACGAGGGCTGTGCCATTCTCCAGTGCCAGGGACGAGCCTGAGAACTGTTATCAAGAAGGATCGATCGGCACCGATGGAGCCAAGAAGAGGTGGAGACACAGAGGAGGAGCAAGGGGTGCTGCTGGGCACGAAAAGGGGCTCCTCAGCACCCGAACTTGGGAAGCTTCCCCCACCAAGGGCCACGACGATCGGTAGGACGGGTAGGACGCCTTGGACCCGCGGTGGAGCGATCGATCTCTGTCCTCTTTTCACTTTACTCTCCCCTTTCCTTTCACTCTCTTTCCCCATCGCACGCTGCTTTACGGGCAAACAACGACGTTTCCCTGGTTAATTGAAGCAAACCCCTTGGGTGAGGTCGCCTTAACTGTGCACTTGGAGATCACAGCAAACGAACCCCCACGAGGCCACGGAGCGGACCGTGACACGCGGCTGGGGGTTAGCACCACCCGGGCTAAAGGCGAGCACCTTCCTCCCGCAACCCAGGCAGCAGCCCGAGCGACGGGAGCGGGGGGGTAACGTGTCTGCTCCGCGCACCGCAGCTTCACCCTGTTTCAGGAAGGCGAGTTCCCTCGCGGCCAGCCCTGGCTCTCTGCCCTTTGCAGGCCCAGGCCAGCAGCGAGCGCGGGGCAGGAGGGACGGATCCACCATCGATTTTCTGCCTTCCCTTTTGCTGGGTGCCGGGGAGCAGACGGCACACGCGTGACGTCGAGGCGACAGAAAAGGACACCGGTTGAGTCACTTCAACCACCAACCGAGTCTGAATCATCTGGGTGAAGCTCTGAGGGTAGGGCAAGCGCTGAGCCAGAGCGCAGGAGGACAGGGAGCTATTGTGTTTGCGCCGCGCCGTGGTTTGCACGCCTTTCTCAAGGAGCTGGCTGCAGGGCTCCCCTTTTGCTGACCTCGCTCCCCCACAACGGGACCTTTAAGCTATTAAGCAGAAGCCCAGCAGCTTTTCCCATCCCTTTACAGCCTCGGGATGGAGCTGCCCGTGGCTGAATAGACACAGCTGCCTGGGCAGGACAGGAGTCGGAGATCAGAGCTGACACGGCTCACACGCTAAGCTCCCATCTTCCTCGGCAGCCGTGACGGGGGATGAAGAAAAGTCCTGACAACTGGTGATGGAGGAGGACAATACACCCCACTGGGAGAGCTCCTGAGGACCACAAAGCATCAGACAGGAGGTTCATGGGGAGAAGGACTCAGGGAAGCACTGGCTCCAGCAGGATCCTCCACAAACACACACTCTCAAGGCACCACGTGGCAACACCAAAACCAGCACAGGCTGGGGACCTGGTGTGGGTTAACCCCAGTGGGCAGCTCAGCCCCACACAGCTGCTTGCTCACTCGCCCCCAGCAGGATGGGGGGCAGAACTGGAAGGGTAAGGGTTGAGATAAAGGCGGTTTAACAGGTAAAGCAACAGCTGAGTGTGCAAGCAAAGCAAAATAAGGAATTCATTCACCACTTCCCATGGGCAGGCAGGTGTTCAGCCATTTAGCGGCTGGTGGTTTAACTGCCCATCAGGGTTAAACCGTGACAGGAGCCCACAAACACAGTACTGTACTGAAATCACCTTCTGAAAAGAGCTAAAAAGGGGAAAACCCAGATTGCAGGGGAAGGAAATCCCTTGGGACAGGCAGAGTTCAGGCTCATGTACCTGATAGCCCCCTCCCACTCCTACCCCCGTGAGCGTGGCGTGAGGTGGTCCTTGCACCCTGCAGGCAGTGAGTCAGGGGCCCTTGTTTTTGCAGGTTTGGAAAGGGGAATCCTCCCCCTCCAAGGGAAGCTGGGTCTGAAACAGCTGCAAAGGTGGCAAGGGCACCCCAAGGGTTTGGATTGCAGCAGGAGAGCTTCCTGAGACCAGAGCACACCGTTCCTCTGGGAAAGGGCCAGAGGGGTGGAAGCAAGTTGGGGAGACGCCAATGGGACACAGGGCACACCGTCACCAACAGCTGAGGCAGCGCAGGGGAGCACGGGCGGTGGTGTGGTCATATGTACCGACAGGTTTTGGGCTGCTGCTGCTCACAACCGCAGTCCCATCACCAGTGGAGGACCACAGGCACCCTGCATGTCCAACAGCACCAAGGCACGTCTGCCACCCCCCCCCCCCCAAGCTGAGCAGGGTCTGACGGGGCAGCAAGGCTACAGGGAACACATCAGCCTTGGACTCCGCTGAGGCCAAAAGGCAGAAGGTGAAATCCCTGCCCTCCTCTGCGTGCAAAAGACGAGCAAACATCCCACTGCTGCTGCAGACTGCCGAGTTGGAGATTTCTCCTCGTGCTTCTCCTGACCCTCCTCCTCCTCCTATATTGGAGATAGAAAAGTTGTGCCTTTGTCTCTTCTACATCTCTACTCTGGTTTTCTTTTTCCAAATGCTTGGCTAAGAGATCTCCCTCCCCCGCTTTTCTGGTCTGCTCACCAGCTTGTGGCCACTTCCATGGCACAGATCTAGCACCACGTGTCCTCCCTCCCACTTTAGCTCCTATTTTTCCCTGGTGTCTTTTCCACCCTGAGGACATCACATCCCCTCTGCCCAGAATCTCCCATACAGGGACCACTTCCAGCAGCACGTAGGCTGCTCTAACATCTCTTCCCTGTTCTCCTCAAACCCTGTCACTTCTGAACCTGCTTCCAAGCTGTTTCCATTTCCAAAGCCTCTTGATCTCTCTTCCTTCTGCCCCTAATATGTCACAAGCCCCTTCTACCTTTTCCTGTAGCTGCTGACACCTGGGGTATCTCCATGTACCCCACTACCACCTCAACTCTTTCCATCTCTTTGCAAGTCTTTCTGGCAGAAGCGGAACAGTCCTGTCTTGACCACACTTACGCATGTAAAGGCACAATTCTGCTTCCTCAGTCTGGAAGAAGACTTTTCAGTAGGGCCTGTTGTGACAGGACAAGGCGTAACGGTACCACTAAAAGAGGGGAGATTCAGACTAGATATAAGGAAGAAATTTTTTACAGTGGCAGTGGTGAAACACTGGCACAGGCTGCCCAGAGAGGTGGTAGGTGCCCCATCCCTGGAGACATTCAAGGCCAGGCTGGATGGGGCTCTGAGCACCCTGATCCAGCTAAAGGTGTCCCTGCTCACTGCAGGGGGTTGGACTAGATGAGCTTGAAAGATCCCTTCCAGCCCAAACTATTCCATTATTTCTATTAAAAAACGTGGTGTCCTGGTCCACACCACTGGGCAGGAGAGTGTGTGCAGTGAAAGGTGCTGTGCAAGCCAGCACGACCGGAGGGTGCAGAAGGTATTTTGGGTACGGATTAAAAGGACATAACATGTCAGCAGCTGCAGCAAGACCAGCCAGGTATAGGAACCATGCCACGGTTTCCTTGACAGCTGAGAGGAAGGGACAAACAGCAAGTACTAATAGCAGGCACCATTTGTTTCCTTCTCTTATGAGCCCGGGAGCTCCCTGTGGGAAGCAGCCCAGAGGCAGCCCAGCCCAGCGAGCAGCACCCACCCTGCCACGCTCCCCTGCTCCAGCGGGACAGGCCACTGGACTGCAAGGCTTCCTGTAAAACATCCATCACTCTGACTCTGTGAGCCACCTACAAAGAAACCACAGGACCCCGTGACATCCACATGGTAGGAAGAGGAACGGAGCATCTGGACTCCTTCGCTGCGGCTTTGCGAGGCCTCACACCCTACTCGGCTACAGAAAAGACCATCTTTTGCCTCTCGTATCACGGAAAGAGACAATAAACCTTCCACGTCCTTTTCCTCCACGTCTCTCAGGCTTGGGGTAAAATCCAGTGGGTCTTTACTCCACACATGCTTTGAGGGAATGCTTTCATGCCACATGGATATGATGGATGGGGGTGGGGGGAGCACCCACCTCCCCCACTCTGGATGGGAGGGAATGGATTAGGGTGCAGCCTGCCTGGCAACACCTTCCTCCTGAGGGGGGGAGGGAGTGGGGACGGCTCTGCCAGGATTTTGGGGCATGCTGTCTAATGCCTTTCACTTCCTCAGAGATCCCAGCTGTTGGGTTATTTGCTGCTGACATCGGTCTCCCTGGCTCCTCCGCTGATCTCCCCCAGGGTCTTCTTCTCTGCTTGGCTCAGTTGTCTCCTTGTTCCTCTCCAATGAGCATCCCAGGTTGCTAATGCCACCCTGCCCTCTAATCTCCCTTTCACTCCCGCGATGGTGCTCAGGCCACTAAGGAGATTAGCCTGGCCTCAGCTGCTCACCCTCCCTAGCAACAGGGATGTCACCCCTCAGGGAGACATGTGCAGGGGTGACACATGGGCTGCCACCACCCCAGTGGCAGTGCAGCTCCGGTGCCCTCTCCTGTCCAGCCACAGACGCAGAGGAGGTGCCCGAGCTGCCACGTAGGATGAGATGTGCTGGGACCAGGCATTGGGAGGAACATTTCCCCCCTCCAAGCCGGGAACCTGGGAGACCTGTCCTCATCCTCGCCTGCTGTCCCCTCTTGTTTGTGTGGGAATCTCCCAAGCTTGAAAACAAGAGGGCCCGGACACGCAGGCAGAAGAGCGAGCCCCCCTGCTCCCCACCCTGGGGCACAGCCCCGTGCCCCAACAGCACAGAGGCAGGGTTTTTTAAGGGCAACCGAACCCTCATCCTAAATAAACCAGCACATTCCCGCTGCCTCTGCGGAGGCTGCGAGCTCCGGGCACAGCTCGCTCACCGCATCCTCCCTCCGCCAGCGGCGCGGCGCCGAGGCGGTTAACGCCGAACGCTGGGGCTCTCGGCAGATCCCTGTTTCCCTGACAACAGCTCCCGATGGAAACCCAGAGCTATAAAATCCCATTAAACATCTGCGAGAGCCCGCCTGCCCCCGCTGCCTGTGCTGCCTGCACAGGCTGCCACCTGCCGGCAAACAGCTCCCCCCGCCTCGCCCCGCCGGGTGACCCACATCGCCCATGCCAGGGCAGAGGAGGGGCACCCAGCACCCCGAAAAGACAGCTGAGGGGAGCAGGGACAGCACCAGCATGCTGGGAGGTCTGGGCATGAAACCTGGCTACCAAACCCAGCTTTTGGGCTGCAAGGATCGAGGGTGCAGGTTTACCCCCCTGCGGGAGCACTGGGGGGCTCCTAGGAGGGACACAACACCCACCCCTGTGCCTCTGGCTGGCAGAGCTGCTCCTCTCGGAGCGAACCAGTCCAAATTCACCTGTGGGGGATCTCAAAGTTCTGAGGGCAGGTTTGAGCGACAGCAGTAAGCCACTGGCATCTGTTACAGCTTTCCAGTTACTCATAGGCTTGGGCCAAGCCCAAGTGGAGGGTCTGGGCGGCTGCAAAGGGTCTCTGACGATGAGACAGGGCAGTGGCCCAAGCGGGACTTCAGACTGAACTCAGCCCAAGCCAGACAACAGGCCTGGAAGGCTGGGGAAGGACGCTGTGACACTGATAGTTGGGGTCCCTGCCTCACCTCTGTGCCTCATTTACTCCCCTCCAGCTTTAGCACACACGAGGACTTCTAAACACCCTTTATACTTTACCTGATTCGAGAAGTTTGGACTTTTCCCTCTCTCTGCTTCCACCACTGCTTGCAATAGGAAGAGGCATCAGGAGAAGGCGAGTAGGAAGTTAGGGAGCTGCTACACATTTAAGGCGACGCTCCTGATGGCAGAGCTCAACCGACGCGTTCCTGCTGCGGGTCAGAAAAGCAGTGCTGAGTTTAGTCTGGTGTCACACAAAGGCCTCTCTGGGTACGGGGCAAACAGGGATCTGGGACTCAGGAGATCCTAAGGAGTTCCTGCTCCTCGTGGGGCACACTGTCCAGGAGAGAACAGGCACCGTCCCTCAAGGAGAAGTTCGAGCAACAGCTACAGGGACAACCCATTCCTGTGTGCCTGTTGCTGGGACTCAGTCACCTTAGATGCCAGAACCCAGACACACAGTGTCCAGGCTTCTCATAATACGGCTTATTATACAATATATAATAAGCCATATATATGTATATAAACCCCACAGTATGTAAGCCTTATAGAATAAGGCTCCTGCAGCTGAAGCAGACCGCAGGACTGCTCAGCTACAAGAATTTATTTGTTGGATCCTCCCCTGAGCCGTACCCTAAGTTGCTCCCCTGCGCTTCTGGCTCCAGAGGTGCAGAAGCTGCAGCTTTTCCTTCCATTTGCAAGTGCTGCTGCGTCAGCTGTATCCTGGGAAAAAGCCTCTTCTCCTCTGCTTGGGGAAGGACGGGGCGGGAAGCAAGCAGGGAACAAACAGCACCTTCTTCATTCCACACCTCCCCCCCCCCCCTCTAACTCCATTACTGGGTATGGGAGGGCAGGCAGCCACAGGGACTCGCAGCAGCAGGAGCCCTGGAAACTCGGGCATCTGCAGGAGCCAGAGGAATCCAAAGGGGCCATGGATGAAAGCTGACACAGACAGCAAATACTCTTTTTGAGCTACAATTGCTGGCGCAGCTGCGGGCCAGACCCCCTTCCGAAAACTGAAACATGTCAGCAAGGGGATGGAAAGCATTAAACTTGTTCGTTTGTGTGATTTAACCATTTCCATCTCCCCCTGCCCCTTGGATAAGCTCAGATTTCTGCAGATTGCCAGCGCCCCAATGCTGCAGCGCCCGGGCGCCCCCCCATAGCAGCAGGCAGGGGTTGAGAGAACCACTAACGGAGAAGACAGGGCTCCCTCTTCCCTCCTCCTCAAATGCTTTTAAAGGCAGAAGCCATGGCCACACGGCTCTTCTGCAGGAGTAGATGTCCAGGAAAGAAGCCAAACAGCACCAAGGAGAAACCCAGAGCAGTTTGATGCTCTTTTCAAAGTGCAGAGGCTCAGAAAGCCCACGGCCTCAGAAGGGAATGGGGAAAAATAAGACAAAAAAAAAAAAAAAAGGCCTGAGTCTTGCAAATAAAGCAGTTGGCTGAAAACTACGGGGTGATCTAGGAACAATGCTGAGGCAGGGTGGGGACCTTTGTCAAGTCAAGAGGAGCTGGGACACAGCCCTGCTAGACACTGAGCATGCATTTAGTGGGCTGGCAAGTTTTGCTGTGGCAAGTCAAGCCCTTGGGGTTCCTGGGCTCAGCTCCAGTGACAGGGTGGGTCTGCAGCCTTATTCTGTGCACGCTCTGGATCAGGACCGCGTGTTAGAGGCAGCAAAGCAGAGGGAGGAAGGGAGGGAGGAATATGAGAGCTTGCAAAGCATCTCACTGCGGGAGTTCAGGCTGCCAGGAGGAGGGGATGCATTTCAGGAAACCCAAAGAGGCAGGAAATCAAGGGAGAGGGACAGTAATTGAGTCCATATGTTGGAAGTGCAGAATGGATCTGGTAGCAGGGAGCAGGCTAAGGGAGAAAGCCCATGCTGTGGGGACAGCACGGGGCAGTTACAGAGTCACAACCTTCTGCTGGACCCAGCAGAAGGTTGCATTCGGGCTAACCACAACTGCTGAGACGGGTCAGCTTGTCACTTGTGTGGGCTTTCAGGTCTGTGCTACAGGTTCATGACGCTTCCAACCTTAAACTCATCAACATCCAGGGTCGTGGTGTAAAAAGGCGAAGGAAATGTCCGTTTCATTACAAAGTAACAGGGTTCGATCTACATCCATGTCCCTGAGCATGTAGGGACCTCGGAAGGAAAGTGGACAACAGTAACATCAGAAGATGGCTGTGCCATTCATTGGGCAGTGCCAGGAGGAACGTCAGGGCCACTCTGCTCCCAGAAAGCAGCTTAGGTGCAGGAGTACCTGCTGTTGTAGGATTCACTCACTCAGGGGTAAGGGCATGTATGGGGTGATGAATGAGTAACCTGGGTCCGCACAACCACCGTGAGGCCACCCTGCAGAGGCCGTCCCGCTGGTTTAGGTACTCCCTGGTTCAGGCTACAGCGCTGGGAAAGCTCGTAAGGCTGTTTATGGCCCCTCCCCCCCTTTTCAAAACACATTTGCAAAGAAATCTGAAACGTATGTGGTTGGAAGAGAGGAGCCCAATGCCAGACTCCTGCGCTAACAGAGCGCAGCATAACGGTTTGGGAAGGGGGGAGAAGAGCTCTGACAGTAAAATAATCCACCAGGCCCCCCAGGAAAACAAGGAAGGAGACAGCTTTGCACACCGCTGAAGATGGGTTTGCTGTGACTGGCCCAACACCTAAGTTTCACGCTCTGCAGACAAACCTGCAAATCGCTGCTCTCAGGACTTAGCCTCTCAGTACAGAAGAGCCAATACCACTCAGGCTGTCCCAAATCTCCCTGGGAATCCAGCTCCAGAGCCTTTCTCTCTTCGCCTGCAGCCTTCTGCACACGTTATCAGTAGGGCTTTGCATCCCATCCAAAACTTCTGCTGTCCCCAACGCCCTGTCGCATCTCATACCTGCATTCGTGTCTACCCGCTGCTCTCTGCTGCTGTCACTCCTGGCGGCTCTTCTCTGCCGCCTCCTGCACCAGCTTTGCGCGGCCTATCATCTCTTTTGTGCTGCTTCACGCTGTGACAGCTTGCTGGAGAACAGGAGAAACAGCTGCTCAGGGGCTGCAGGATGGCTGGGTGGGGGGAAAAAATGCACAAAAGCAGTTAACGCCCCTCTTTGGAAGAGAGGGAGTGAGGAGCAGGGCGGATCTGGGCAATGAACAAAGCACTTAAGAATTAAGAGGAGGAACGGGCACCTTGCTCACCAGAAACTTCTTTCTAAGGTTGTTCAGTTCTGTGAAGATGCTAACAACAGTCATGTTCTGGGGGTCAAACAGAATGTACTGGCCCAGTACCACACAGAGGTCCTCTGTGTTTCAGTACATCATCTGCAACTTCTCACACCGTGTCTTGGGATCCTTAACGAAGCTGTGAAGCCCAGAAGTCAAGGAGCATCAACGAAACAACAGGTGGAAACCAGAGTGAGCAACAGGCCACAGAGTACTGCAATGTTCAACCTCATCTGTGGCCCCTCTCCACTCAAAGGTTTCAGCAGCAGCATAGATGCCACCATCACCAGCCCATGATGCTGAGGTGAACCCAGCCCGATCTGCGGGGTGTTTGGGTGATGCTTACACCTCCCTTGTCAAAGGGAAAACGAAGGAATATGCAGCTGGCAAATGTGCAGCATCTTGCTTACGCTCCACCTCACAGGCAGGACGGCAGCCCCATGGCACACGCCCGCAAAAGCCCCAACAGCTCCAAGTCCGTCACAGCCCTGCAACACCCAGAGTCCCTCGGCAAGCACACGACGCTCCCAGCAAACCACCCCCCTCAAATCAGTCCAGAAACTCCAGGAATGCAGTCAGGTAACTCACTTTTAGACAACAACTGAACAGAGCAGCAATCCCTTTGCCCAAAGCTGTCAAGGAGGCTCAGAACGACACAGATCCGCTGCAGATCCCTGCAGCACTGCGAGATCCCCCCAGAGCTGCAGAGGAACGCTCCGTGGACCACGTCATGACAGAAATGCCTTTTCCCTCATGATCACAGAATAGTTTGGGCTGGAAGGGATCACTGGAAGTCATCTAGTCCAACCCCCCTGCAATGAGGAAGGATCCTTCTGCTCTCACTCTCTCCAAACCTTGCCAAGACCGATGAATCCCTTCTGCCATAGCTTGCACCCACCTTTGAAACATTTTTCTTCCTAAAAGCAAAAGGCTAACATTGTTTTTTTCCCCACAAATTTGTCACTTTCATCTGTGTCAGCTGGAAAGTTCAGATTACACTGAGCATTCAAAAGCTGTCCTTTTGTCACGTTAATGCTTTTCTTCAAGTTCTCAGCAGACCAGGAAAGGGGGGAAAAAAAAAAAAAAAGACACAAAAATAGAGAAGGACATTCCTAAAATATTTGCTTTAAGCAGGAGCATAGTTTCTACCCTGCAACTGTCATCAGGACTCCAGATGTCCCTCCTGAAAATCACTTTGACCTCACTGCCAGAAGTGTGGCTCATCCCCTCTTTAGATCCAGGCATTTCACCCCCATGCACTGACAATTAACTGCTTCAGGCAAC
This sequence comes from Leptosomus discolor, assembly GCF_034619465.1. Taxonomy (NCBI): domain Eukaryota; kingdom Metazoa; phylum Chordata; class Aves; order Leptosomiformes; family Leptosomidae; genus Leptosomus; species Leptosomus discolor. Next base: position 1,596,289 of record NC_141400.1, read on the forward strand.
ACCTCCCTGCTCCCCCAGCAGCACGTTTCCCAGGAAATATGGTCCTTTCTGCTCCTGGATGGTACATGTGCTCAGACCAAGGGCAAAGCTCACTCATACATGTGCTTCTTTGCATTTCACAGGCAGGTGAGAGAGCTCTGCAGCGCAAATACAAACCAAGCCAGCACCAAGGCTCTCCCCACTCTTTTTTTGCAGTATTTTGGTGTGCAGGGGACACACAACAGGAAATGTCTGCATGCTTTAACAATCTCCAGCCTCTAAAACGAGATAAAAAGGTGATTTCTTTGGAGCTGTTGTTTGTTTAAAGACTGACAGCCCCCGAGAAGGGCACAAAGACACCACGACGCGACCTGCCCAACCAGTGCAGCACAGCAGGGTTGGCTCGGCACCCTGGGACAAGGGATAGGATGGAGTTATACTGGAGATGCTACTGCATGTTAGAAGGTGGTTTATTAGCTAAAGGTAAATATTAGCCCAGGTAAGACAAAGAGCAGAGCACCGGGGCGGGGGGGCACAGCCAGGCGTTCCGCAAAGAGCTTTCATCCTCTGAGGGACGGATACATCTGCAGCCCGCATCCTGCTGCTGCCTCTTGCCTTCCTTCCTCCCTGGACACTGACTCAGCACCATCAGCCTTTTATCCCAGGACAAAACAATAGGTATCCTTCCTTGCAGGCCTCGCATCCGCTTGCTTCAGCGATGTTTCTTTCCTTCGCCCCCCTGGGCGGCACCGCACAGCCGCAGCACTAAGAGGAAAAAGGCTCCTGCTGTACCGCCACAAATAAGGCATCTTCGCAATGCAGCCACAGAAACGAGCCCAAACCATCTTTGCTCAGAGCAGCCGAGATCCAAAGCCCTGTCCCCAAGCCACAGCAAACATCTCGCCTTCACTGGGATCCCTTCTGATCCCAGGACTTTGTTTCTCGGAGCCGGTCATGAGAAAAACCAGTCAGGGAAACAGGACCGTCCAGAAAGCGCGGAAAGCCCAGCCAGCAGGTATTTCCAGGCGCTGGAAATCCTCCAGGTGTATTTCCTAGTGACCCCCATGCAGACGGCTGGGAAACAAACCCAGAGGGTCCAAAGCAGTTCCCTGAGCTGCCCACAGAAAAGCACTCGCCTTGCAGAGCGCCCGTGTCTCTGGTTCTGCACAGACTTGCTCCAGAGCCCCCAAGCCCTCACCCCGCACAGACCCACACGCTAGGCCCTGCTTTTAGCTGGGGAGAGCGAGCCCACGCTCCGTATCACGCTTAGGCCCACTCTACCAAGCAAAAAAAAACCCCTAAGCCTTAATGCCAGAGGCGGCAGGTAAGTGAGCAGGCGCAGGATGCGCGGAGGCACCAGGACTGGCAGGCAGCAAGCTATTTTTTCTGCCGCTGCCCGCTCCCACCTGTAAGCTCACAGGCAGAAAGCGTTAAAGCGCGGCCTGCACTCCCGCAGGCTTCAGACCCGCCAAGCACTTGTGTCCTGCTGACCTGAGCCAGAGTCCCGCACCGTGACAAGCACAGCAGTCAGCAGGGGGATAAGGCAGAAAGACGTAGTCAAACAGAAACAGAGATGCTTCCTGAGGTGGGCACAGACCGACTGAGTCTCAAGGGACCGTCACCGAGCACATCTGGAGCACAGGGTCCTGCAGCAGCACGGGCACATCTCTGAAGCAGCTTTGCTAGGTGAGACCTTCTGCTTTTTGGACTCCCACAGGACTGAACAGAGGCAGTTAGTGAAGCACTACTGCTCCTTACTGGTGCTGTTTCACAACTTGTTACAGCAAGAACAGAACTATTTCCTGAACAGGTGGGTTCTGTCTCCAGAGCCGTTTGTCAGACAAATCCCATCCTCGGGCAAGCTATAGGGAAGGAGAACCACAGAATCGCAGAATGGTTTGGGTTGGAAGGGACCTTAAAGCTCACTCAGTGCCACCCCCCTGCCACGGGCAGGGACACCTCCCACCAGAGCAGGTTGCTCCCAGCCCCATCCAGCCTGGCCTTGAGCCCTGCCAGGGAGGGGGCAGCCACAGCTGCTCTGGGCAGCCTGTTCCCACCACTCTGTCACATCACCCTCACAGTGAAGAACAACTTCCAGATATCTCATCTAAATGACTCTCTTCAGAAGACCTCAGATGGAGTGTATGTTATCACGACCACAAATGGGCTTATAAGGTTATCCAGGAGATGAGGAGAAAGGAGACTAAGTTCAGGTTGCCAGCAACTAGACAGGTTGCCCACAGCTGGGCACAGGAGGAGATGCTTCCAGAAAGAGCATCAGCAAGGGTTGAGCAACGCCAGAATCACCATCCTTCCGAGCCCTGAGTGCACCTTAACTGTAAAAATGGTACTGTGATCAATGAAAGTAAAAAATTACAGAACCAGGCAAGTATTTCATCCTTCCTGTACTTCTCGAACTTCATAAAAGCTCCAGCGTTAGGAACAAGATCAGATTTATTTTCCGCTCCCCTGTTTCTGACAAGGGGCAGCACTCTCATCTGAGCTCACGGTCTGAACTCCCACAGAGCCCGTCCTCCTCAGTGCAGGATTCATCAGACACGGGGTCCTGCTCTTCCCATTCCCCACCTCGCTCTCTTCTGGCCCGTTATCCCTCAGCAAGGGTAAATGGGACTGTGAAAACTTCATGGTTCTGCTAAAGGAGGCTTTTTAGATCTGACAATCGGAGGGTTTCTTGCACTGAAGAAAGGGAAAAAAAAATTTGTAATGGGAGTTTCCTACTGGCATTGTGTGGCCAAACTTTTATTTTTTTGGAATTAAACGTGGCAGGAGAAAATGACTTATTCTGTTGGACTTTTACCAGATGCTTTTGCATTTCAAACGCTGTATTTCTCCTACAAGGACAACACAGAGCTGCGCATCTTAAAAAATAGGACAACTGAAACCCTCTCAAGATGTTTTGGGAAGACAAATAGGGAGCTCTGAACTATTCTTTTTTTTTTTTTTTCCTGCCTTTAAAAAAAGCAGAGTGGGGGTGTGGAGCCAAGCAACCACATCCTTTATGAGAGCTTGCACATAGGGAACAAGGACACGGAGCATAGATTTTCTAGAACCATATATAAGGACAGATATTGTTTGGATCTTAAAAATCCATCAAGTCCAAATTTACTCATGTAGACCCTCCCCACATCAAAGCGAGATGATAAAGCTGTTTTCTCTACAGGAAGAGAGAATCAGTCTGTTTGGAAACTTAGGTAATAAAGCTGGTTCTGATTAAGCAGCCCAAAGAAAATTACTGCTGTCCAAGCAGGTTAAAGACAGTGGTAGCCTTTTTTTGACAAATTAAGCACAGGATTTAAATTCACTGTTTGGTCATAAGGACGCTGAAGAACATTACCAGGAAGCAGGATGAGGAAGAAAAGGAGACTACAGAAATAAAGTCCCTATTTTAAGACAGGGTGTGCAGCAGACAGACCAGGCAGCAGAGACTTTCCAGTGTTGTTTTCCTTGAGAGCGTGTAAAGAACGAGACCTAAACCTCACCCTGAGCCCACACAGTGCCCTAACCCGTGTAACTCCGAAGCTGCTCCCTTATCTCCCCTGAATCAGCCCCGCAGCCCAAGTCTGCCTGCTGTGTGGTGCAGTGGGAAGCAATTAGAACAGAACAGCTAATTGCCGCTGATGGGAGAGAGCTGATCGTCCTTCTGCCCTCCCGTTGTGCTGTGAGCTCTAACCTGTACCAGGGCCCGCAGCAGACAACAATAGGACACAAAGGTCATGACAAAAGCCACTAAACATCACCCGAGGATGGGCAGCACTAAGCTTAACGGGCGCAACATCTGCCCCTAACCAGGGGCTGCTCCAAGGAACACTCTCAGCCGAAGGACTGACAACGGGGAGACTGAGCCAGACCTGAAGAGTTCAAAGAGTAACTGTAGGAAAAGTATTTGGGGGACTCCTTGCTGCACTGGAGAAAGGGCTTATTCAGGGAGACTCCTGCTGTTTCGCATCCCAGGTGTCCACCGGGGAGAGTTTTCACTTTCCCTTTTCTCCCATTTATTCCCCCTCCCCACATCCCAAAAAGGAACTTTTACTGCTGGCGTTGATGTTTAGCACTAGCAGCAGATCCTGAGAACAAATCTGTGTGCCCATCAGCCAGTCTTGTCACCTTTCGTGCAAAACTAGACGGGGGAAATGCAGGGACACTGCAAGGAGCATGAAGCGGGAGGTGGAGCAGGGCATCACCAACAGGGGAAAATGCAATTCTTCTGTTAGGGGAAGATGCTGGTGTGATCTCTGTTTGTCTGACTAGAGGCAAAGTCACTTCCCAGAACCCCAAACTGCTCATACTCTGCCAGACCTGCCTTTTTTTTTTTTTTTTTTGGAGCTTCACCAGCTGTGGCAGCAGCTTGAGCAAGCTCTGCAGAAAAGTGCACAAACCAGTGGGACAGAGTTGCCTGGACCTGCACCAGGGTGAAGTCCAAGGGACACACAACCCAAACTGTACTCCTCTCCCACCCTCACACAAAAGGGCAGGCGCAGAAACTCGCCTGCACCACGCTAGCACTCAGCACAGTCTCATTCAGCTCCAGGACCTCTTGGATCTCTTCATAAGGCAAGCGGAGAAACCCCAGGAAAACATCTGCCAGGGCCCAGGAGGAAGCACGGGTCAAGCTTTAGGAACAGCGCCCTGATGAGCACCAAAAAGAAGTGGTTTCTGATTTGGTCTTACTGGCAGAGGACTGTCCAAACCCAACAAGTGCAGCTCCTTCCCCTTTTTTCTCTGGAGGTTCTTCCTTCTCTCACCCTCCTGGTCTTTCTTTTCTGAGTGCAGCAAACTGGGTAAGCCGTGAGCTGCTGAAGGAGTTATCCCTTGGGTAACCACGTAGTTTTTCTTCATGCAATGGCTGACCAGACCTGCCCTCTAACAAGAATCAAAGCCCTGGCTTCCCTGTGCAACAAACCTCTTTACAGAGGAGCAGGGAAAGGTCAGAGTGCTGCTCTCCCTGGTGTTCACACCTAGGGACACAGGTGACTCTCCTGCAAAGAGCAAAATAACCTCGCTAAAGGCATCTATCGTCTTAAATTAACGCAGAGACTTCAGGCCTAACATCCACCTGCACATCAGAGCTCAGTGGCAGACACTGAATGCCCAAGGATTTGGGGAGCAGCGCGAGGGGAAGCATTCCAGGAGATGCGTTTGCAGGTTTGGTGCTAGAAAAGTGACTGTAAGATGCCCAAGATCATCACAGTCCCTAGACTTCCTTGCCCCTCGTTAATGGCCCCCTTCCCTATGTTGTACTGGAGTTGGGCTGTCACAGACACCTTGTTCTCCAGGAGCATGAACAGCCCCACCAACACTCCTGGGATTTGCACAGAGGAGCGTGGAAGGGGTTTGCCCCCCGTCTTGCGACTCCAACTGCCTCTGCCAGCTCCATCCCACGAGAAGGATGACTGACGCATCCCCGCTTGGATGTCTGAAAACTCACTGCTGCTCTGCAGGCTGGAACAAGGAGAAGGGTCTGTGCCCATCCCAGGGTGACCACAAAAGCCAAGGCACCCCTTCTCGCTGCACCCCAACCACGGGGAGCGGGAGAAGCAGCCCAGCAACGGGTGCTCACCCTTTGACACCTCGGCCAAGGGGGCTGCAGGATCCTGCAGCATCCCCAGCACTGTCCCCCCGCTGCCCAGCTCCTGAAGCGCTGTGCCGCCCAGTAACAAGGCAGGGGAGGACCAGCATCCCTCCCTTGGAGCTGGCCTATGGCCGTGCTGCTCCCCCGTGCCTCCTCCCGCAGACGGGCTGACGCCCGGGGCCAGCGAGCAGCCAGCACCACTGCTGCCGCCCCAGAATCACTGACCTATTTTTGCATATGCAGGCATGCACAAGAGCACAAAGGGTGCTTTAGCTTCGGATATTTAAAGGAAAAGATACTCAGCTAACTCTCCCCAGCAACCACAGTGGCTCTTATGCCGTTTATTATCTGCCTGAGAAGCATCCTTGTGCATGGCTGTGGGAAGGAAAAAGAAAAAAAAAGAAAAGAAAAGAAAAGAAAAAGCACAGAGGAGTTGGGTAAAAGCAAAACAAAAAAGCTCCACTAAGCTGCAAAATCACATTTCTAGGAAAGCAACAAAAAGAGGTGTAAGAACTTGAGAACAAACTGGGCCTAAGACTTGATAAGCACAACAGCAATCAGGACTCTCCTACGTGGAAGGAGCAAATGTCTGTAAACAAGAGTGACCCAGCAGTCCTGCAGGGATGTCCCCCACCTCCCTGTCCCTGATGGATGACCTGCTTGTGCAGACTCATCTAAAGAGACTTTAAACAAGTCAGCTTTCCCAGGGATTTTTGTTCAAGCTTGCCAACAGACTTGGACCAAACTGTGAATTATTTAATTTGCACCTCTAGCAGGTTTTGTAGCTGGTGGCTTCAGCTGGTTTGAAGTTATTAGATATATTTATGCCATCTGTAAGGGACCAAGCAATTCCATCGTCAGGTACTGGAACAATAGTTACCACAAAAGAAAACCCTTAAACTGCATTCCCTGGTCTGGAAAACATCCCAAACAAACCCAGGAGCCCTACAGAGGTTCACAAAACTGCCTCCTGTCACCCGCCTCTCATGGAAGGGAGAGATGCTGTACTCATCGCAGAGCGAGAGCCCCCAGAGAGGCACCGACAGGGAGCAGAGCACCAATGTGCGAGTCCATCTCCGAGCCCGCAGCACCCTTGCTTGGTCAGCTCAGTGAAGTTCACGGGCAGAGAAGCCCCCAGCAGTTTGGGGTGCCGGCTTGCTTCATATCCTGGATTGGGAAATGCCTGCCCGCCCCCGAGTGCTCCACTGCACAACATGAAGGATGCAGTGATGAACAGCACAAAAAAGGGGACTACAAATAGAACCGTGACAATGGTTACTCAATAGGAGACGCTGGCAGCTCTCCTGGGGCTCTCCCCACAGCTGGGAAAGGTGCTGCTGCCAGCATTTGTCGGTAACAAACCTGGGGCACCAACCCACCGCCGCGGCGTGCGCGGGCAGGAAGGAAAAAAAAAGAGCAAGAATAGATCTCAGGGTCCTGAACAATGAAAACAGGAAAGTCCTTCTCGTCTGGGGAGCCCGGACAAGAGCAGCCCTGCGGTGAAACCTTACCTCTATCCCATTTCCAGGCAGTTTGTGGGGTCTGCCGGGGGGTTAAAAAAAGGCAATAGTGCAGCTAGAGCATCCTGCGACAGGGAGGGAGGGCGGGCGGGTACCACCCAGCCTCGGGAGCCTGGGGGGGGGGGGCTCTAAGCAGCATTTTATCTGAAATATCAGCTCTCTCTGCAGACCACCCCCCCCTCCCTAATTCTGGCATCTCGCCCCCCTGAAAGCCCCTCGCTCTGCATGCCCCTGGGTACAAGCTGGGGCTCACTGCCTCCCCCCCCCCCCCCCCCCCCAGCCCCGGCACCAAGAAAGCCGCCACCAAGCTTCGCCTCAGCACGTCCTCCCCCCCCCCCCCCCCCCCAAAATCCTTTCCCCCTTTGCCAACCTTTTTATTTTCTGCGTCAGAACCATAAAATGGAGACCGCGGGGAAGGAAACCCCTTCGCCTAAGATGGCGGCGGGAGGCGGCGGGTTTGCACGGCGGTGCACCAGCACCCTCTGCCGCCCGATGGGGCCTCTTGGGGAGCGCGGGAGCAGCTCCCCAGCCCCACAGGCTCCACGCAGAAGCAGAGGCTCCAAACCAGCCCTTACTGGGTCATTTAAATTGTTATAGCCAACATATTTGCTTAAAAAAAAAAACCCACCCAAAAACTTCAGCAGCCTTGTTGCCTCCTGAGCTGTCCTGGTTGCCTCTCCCCACCAGTCTATTTATACTCTGCTTTTCCTCACTGTGCTACATTCACAATCCTTAGGAAAAGGATAGTATTTTGTATTAAACCCAGCGTGTTTCACACATACAACTCCCAACAACTAATGCGGCTGCCCTTCACATTTACACATTTTTCCAAGTTTGAAAAAAACCTGCCAAATTTCACCTGTACTAAGTTCCACATCAGGGCATGCGCCCGAAGCCCGATGTTACCCCTCACGGGAACACGCCCAGGCCCAGGGATGGGAGAAAGGGCTGAAGACAGACATGGGGGGAAGAACCAGCGCCACCTGAATCGGGGTGACGAGATGCTGTCCCCAGGAAGGGTTCAGGGACCAAAGGGTACATGCAAAACTAGCACAAGGATACCTTGCAAGCTGCTCCCTGAGCATCCAACTTTCAAGCCAGGAGTATGTCAGTGTAGGGCCAAATCCAGCTGAACCTGAGGCTTAAAATCCCTTGTGAATCTTGCAGAAAGTTTTCCCAGGGTCAGTTCAAAAAGGACCAAGAAGCATCACTCAGCTATGAGACGAAAACCACAAATAGATCCAGGATCCCACGTCCTTCGTAATAACTTAAACACCGAGGAGGATGAGGAAGAAAAGCAAGAATTTTTTAAAAAATGAAAAGAGAGAGAGAAAGCACTTAGATAGGTGACAGCAGGTAATCTCCTAACACTGCAGGATTAAACTCAGCAAGAAGCAGGGTGCCCAGCACACATTTCTGCACCATAACCACACCCATCCAGCCTGCAAGGACAGAGCCTGGCAAGCACCGGTTCTGGGGTACCAGCACTTCCACACCACAAAGCTGCACACAGAAAGTCCCACTGGCTATACAACTAACTACAAAAATATCTTTAAGGGCCTTTTTTTTTGGGAAAGAAAGGGCCTTTTCGTGGGATTGGGGTGAGGCTGACCCGGAGCTCTGCGGTGATGCTCCTGCTGCAGCAGCATGCCTGGGTGCAGATGGAACGCGGGACACCCAGGACAGGACACCCAAGGGAGGCTTGATTTTATTACTGTCATTTCTGCAGCTGCAAAAATTATGGGCACGTCCCCCTGAATGGCAGGAGACAAGGGAGACTGGCACTGGGATAGCAGGGAGCTTGGCAGGTCAGAGCTGGCTGGCAGGGCAGGGAGATCAGCACCACGGGTGCGCTGACGAGTGGGCATTTTTGCAGTGCTGCTGCGTAGGAAATGGCATCAGAAGACGAAGCGCCAGAACACCTCATCCTGTGAGCAACAGGGGACTGAAAAAATTGCAAAACATAGCTTTGGGGCTACTAAACGCAGCTGTATTCCCAGCACACCCATGGTGACTCAGTCTGGGAGTGCTGGGAAAGTGAGACATAAGGGTGGACGCCAGCTTGGTAAAATGGTGCCACGGGGCAGGAGTGGTGGCGATGGGTAGAGCTCGGTGGGAGCCCAGGACTGGGGTACACTGGCACTGCTGGGCAGCCACCTGAGCTGTAATGTCAGCGGGGAAGGGGATTTGGGGGTGGGTAGGAAGAGAAAAGAACTTGACCAGCACAACAGCAACGGCTCAGAGCACAGGGCAGGAATGGGGTGCACCGCAGAGGTGCGGGGAGCCCCCCAACACAGGGATGTAGAGAGGGGCTTGCACTGCGCTCCAGAGGTCCCCGTTTCATTGAACAGCACAAACCACTGCTAATCCCTGCTCCTGCTCCCAAACTGCCTAATAACCGAGCACCCAAAAGGCTGGTGATGCCGGCTGGGGAGGGGGGGGGGCAAGCGCTGCTTTTGTGTGCCAGGGCAGCTGATTTCTCCCTGCAACACCCCCCCATTCCCCCCCCCAGCAGCAGATGGGGACCCCCCTGCCAACGATGGCCTTGTCACAGGCAGGAAAAGAGAAAAGCCAAATCACCCAAAGGCGGCTGGCTGGCAGGACAAAGGCTCCTTGGAAGCGGAGCTGAGCTGTTTTTTCCAGGTTTAGGGCTGGGATGGAAGGAGGGGGGGGGGGGGGCGGCCCAAGGCGGGGTGGGGGGGGGGTGGGGGGGGCAGGATGCGCGCGCAGGCAGCGCTTCCCGTCTTTGTCTGGAAAAGGAGGTCACGGGGGGGGGGATGGAGGGATGCAGGGGGGGATGCAGGGGGGGATGCAGGGCTGCGTCAGCCCCTCGTCAGCAGAGCAGCTGATCCCGTCTCCCAATCCCAAGCCTCTGACCTCATCGCCAGGACCGGAGCCAACGTGGCTCAACTGCGCGCATCTGGCGGATGAAACCAGCACTGCAAGGGACTGGGAAATGCCGACACACAGCAAGGGGCTCCCCGAGAAAAAAACCCCCAGTTTCCAAGCCCAGACAAGTCCCGAGACGCACGTTAAGCCACAGAACCCTAGGGCACCCCTGGCCCTAACCTGGGGTTTACCCAGGGGCCTCTTGAAGCTCAAATCGCAAAGACAACCACTGCCCGGTGCTGACATCCCTGTGCAAAACACATGGGATGTGAACTGCGGGCACTATAGGCACAGTCCGGCTCCCAGTAACTCCCAGTAAGCACCATACACCTGCAGAGAGCCCACCAGTACCATCTCAAGTGCTTCTCGCAGTGGCAGCAGCCTGGCAGAAGCCCGGGACAGGCAGAAGCTGCACCCCAGAGCTGGGCACACCCGTCACCTGCAGCACCCCCAAAAAATGAGTGTCAGCAGCCGACTGCCGCACCAGCAGGGCCAGCACCGACGGGGACAGCAGCAGCTCCTCACTCGCAAGGAGGCAGCCCTGGGTCACAGCCCAACCTCACTCTCACTGACTTTTTACACACATTCTCCATTAGAAACACCTCCACCTGGCAAAACATCCCCACCAGGATGTCTCCTGCAGCTGAACCAGCACCTGGGCATTTCCAGCAATGGCAGGAAAAGCGCTGCTTGCCCTAAAGTGTAAGGAAAGGTCAGGCCAAGCCACACAGGCAACACCATCGCCTGTGGAGAGATGAAAACGTCAACTGCTAAAATACAGGCTGTGCTACAGAAACATTCTGAACTGGTTGTGGTTCTTCTCTCTGGACTCTGATACACACAGGTGTGAAACAGTGGGAACGTACAAACACCTCCCAGACCAGCCACCGCTGTACCTGTACTTACAGATCGCATACGTGCGATGAGGAGTGACTTCTCTTCCTAGAAACTCCAGGGTACACACTCAAAACCCTCTCCTAGGGCACGATACAGGGAATGGATATGCCACATATTCTGCAGAGATGAAACACTTACAAGACCTACGGAGAAAGCTCTCCAAGCAGGTTCTGCCTCCTTTGACGGGCGAATAAGGTTCAGTTTCCCACCAGCATTGCTCCCAGAGTCCTGTCAAAGTACACTGCTGCTCTTGCTGTGTGTTCCCCAACACCACTCCAGGAGAAACTAGGAAGCAAGAGCAGGGAGAAGGCTCAGAGATAACAGCCACCAGCTCCAACAAGGGAAATCCTGACTTGATATAGGGAGAATATTTTCACAAGGGTGGTTAAACACCAGAGAAGGAAGCCAGTTACGACTAGAGAGCTAGGGCAATTTCTGTCCTTGAAGGGACTCAAACTTGACTGCATAAGAACGTGAGCAATCTCTAACTTTCACATTAGCCTTACCTGGAGCAGGATGGATGGACCCGAAACCTGCAGAGGATCCTTTGAATCTGAATCGTTCTGCGATGCTGGAAGGATGCCTGGTGAGATCCCCTATTCGTTCTCCTCAGCAGGCATTTCTGAACCAGGATTTACCAGCTCCCACGTTTGTGGACGGACTTCCTCCTTTCGTCCAAGAATATTCCTGAGCAACAGGGGAAAAGAGAAGTTTCTGTCCCTGCTCACTGCCACTTCTCAGCCAACATCACCACAACACGCACGGACGCTTGAGAGAGAGAGAAGCTACAGCTGCAGAATCCTGAAAGCCTCTGCCTCACCAGAGAGCGGTGATGGAGCTGGGGACACTGGTCTGGAAAAGGAAAAGGGAGGGAGGTATTGGACAGAGGGGACACTTGTGCCAGGGATCCCTGCAGCAAGATATCTGTGAGCAAGAGGGAGCGATGCCTCCCAGCAGCCCGGGAATCTGAGGACATGTGAAGAACATGCAGGGCAGCGTTTGCGAGCACGTGGAGGGCGCAGCTAACCAGCGACGGACGTTTTGTGGGCGAGCCCACAGCGCTGGGCAGCATTTTCAGAAAAAAAGTCAAACAACAAAGTTTTGTGCTCAAGAGAAACTTTGGTTTGAGTCCACAGAAGGTGTTCAGGGCCCTGACTCCCGACCAGGAGTGTAACGGTATCTGTCTGCAGGGCCTGCAATGGTACCTTACATTTCCATGTGTTAGGAGCTAAATACCTTTCTGGATCTGGCCCTCTGGAGCTAAGGAGTCACTGATTTCCAGCAGCAGCATTGTAGCTCTCAGGTTGAGGGACACTCTGCTCCTGTGAGACTCCTCTGGAGCACTGTGTGCAGCTCTGGGGTCCCCAGCACAGGACAGACATGGACCTGTGTGACCAGGTCCAGAGGAGACCATGGAAAAGGTCTGAGGGCTGGAACATCTCTGCTACAGAAAAAGGCTAGGGGAGTTGGAGTTGTTCAGCCTGGAGGAGAGAAGGCTCCAGGGAGACATTACTGCACATTAAGATAAATCAAGGCGGCTTCCAAGATGGACAAAGACTTCTGAGTAGGGCCTTTCATGACAGGACAAGGGGGAAGAGTTTTAAACTGAAAGAGGGTTTAAACTAGATATTAGGAAGAAATTATTTATTGTGAGAGTGGTGAGACACTGGAAAAGATTGCCCAGAGAAGCTGTGGATGCCCCATCCCTGGAAGGGTTCAAGGTCGGGCCACAAGGGGCTTTGAGCAACGTCACGTAGTGGAAGGTGTCCCTGCCCATGGCAGGCACGTCGAAGTGGATCGTCTTTCAAGGTCCCTCCAACCCAACCCAGTCAATGGGTCGCTCAATATTACCACACCCTGCCTCCCTAGGTTATACCTACCAGAAAATAAAGCAGATGAATACACCAGAAACTTCATCCACAGGCTGTTTCACGTGGCGAACAAGCCAGCCCAGAAAAGGGCTGCGAGCTCTCGAACGAGCGATTTGGGGCAGCGCACCTGGGGCTGCAGCACCCGGGCTGCCCCGTGCCACCAACCCAGGCAGGGCAAGCGCTGCCCCAGGGCACGGCTCAGCTCTGCGGGGCTGCAGCACGGGGAGAACCACACAGAACCAGACAGAGCATTATTACCTGTGACTCTGTCTGCAATCGAGAAAGGAAATGAACTGGTCCCAGGGAGGGAATCTCTGGGTAACGGGGCTGTTCTGCCACCGGAGCTGGGGCAGAGAAAGGGCAGGGCCACCCTGGCCACAGCTCTGGGCACGGAGCTGCCCACGCTCGTGGGGGCAGAGCGGTGGCTGGGCCAGTGCAGAGGCTCACGCAGGAGAGGCACGGACGTGCAGCAGGGAGCAAACTCGGCTCCTCTGCAGCTGGTGACAGTCCTGCCACAAACCTGCCTCCGAGGGGCTCTGCAGGGGCTGCACTGCCCTGGCACCCCCACACCTCTCTGACAGCACGGCCAGGACTCCGCTCCCCCCCAAAAACCCACACCCAGCACTGAACTTCACTCTGACAGGCCCTGGAAACACAGGCTGCAGCAGGGACACAAAGCCTCCATAGACAACCAAGAGATCCATGTGCCACCTGGTGTCCAAACGCAGCTCTGCGCCGTGACCTGAACTGCACAGACCCTGAAGATTTTAACCTGCCTAAACTGGAAATCGTATCGCCACCGGGACAAGCAGCACCCTGCTCTGCTGCAGAAACATCCCGTGCCACCCGACCTGTCCTCAGCACCTGCAGCTTGCAGCACAGCTACACAGAGCGTCAGGAAACACCCGAATGCTTTCCTTCAGGCAGCTTAACCCTGTCCCCAGGAGGAAACTCTTTGCCAGGCTCCCAAGTCCTAGAGACAGCTTGAACTATCAACCCTTGGTAACAGAAAACAACCAGGACCCTCAGGGAAACAGCCTTCGACTTAGAAGTCGAAAGGAAGAGGGGAAATGCAAAGCAGATGCTTCCAGTACCAGCAGCAGAGCAAGGAGCTGCTGATAAAAAAAGCAGTGTAAAATGGCCTTAAAGTGAAATCTTGCTGTCCCTGCAGCTGGTGCCACCACTGGGGCAGGTCCTGGGCCGTGTGCTTCAGCAGCCAGAAGTGTCAGAGCTGGCCCATGGGCAAATATCTGAACAACAGCCACACACTTCAGGGAAGAACAGTTTTCTTCAGTGAACACGCAGGTTCTCTTCCCCTCACTGAGAAGAAAAGCTCAAAGGCAGGAGACTTTCCTCCCCTTCCACCTTTTTCAGCAACATGACCTTGCGGATGTCTGCGTACACCGCTTTTCCAGCCCTCCTACTCATACACCCCCTGTATTGCACAGCTGCAGGGCTTGCCCTAAGCACTGGGACATAACACAGTCCCAAACCCTCTCCTCAGGGCAAGTCCCCTGCAAAGGGCACAGAGCACGGGGGCAGAGGCGCTCCCTCTCCCCAGGTGATGCCACACACAGCACCCGCATCCTGCCGCTCTCCTGCCTCGAGTGCAAAGGTGGGGAAGCAGCTCCATAAACGTTTAACAGCGAGAGAGGTGTTACAGAGAGCACTCAGAGATGGGGGACGAGAGCCCCAACATCTACCTGGTAATGCAGGAGGGAGGAGAGGAGAGAAAAATCAGCGAGCAAAGCAGTAACTGGCTGTCTGTGGTGCCACACAGACACCTCTGCCAGGCAGCCTACTCTTCACGCAACGGTTGGGACAGGTGATCGAGCAGAAGCGAGAGGGACCGTGCAGAACAACAGCACGAGGCCCAGTGCCTGTCCTCAAGAGGATGCCAGGCCCAGCCGGGCGGTGAGCGGCACATCACACCGTACAACGTCCTGCCGCCGCCACAACCCTGCCTACAGCCGCTCTGTCGCACAGGCTGCTTGGGAGTCACCCTGAGAGGCAGGCAATGGGCAGCCGGGGCTTAGCCAGGAGATTCCCTCCCCTCATAGCTAAAGAGGGCCTCACCTCTGGAAAGGCCTCCGGGTCTTCATGAGATCTTACAAAGGACTGCCAGCTTATTCAGCCAGTTTACACAGGGGAAACACCTCAGGTCGGCGATGAAGACCTTGAAGTCCACAAGAACCTTCAAAGGTGGCAGAGGAAAGCGTGTGCCAGCACACTGCAAGCTGGGCCACCCGCGCGGTTTCGGAAGGACCAAGCACTTCAGGTCCCTGTGTGCTCTGCCCTGCCCTCTCTGCACACAAGGCAAAGATGAAATAACCTCCTTCTGCAGAAAACTGGCTTTTCTGTAGAGCACAGAAAGCAGGGCTGTGAAACCCCTGAGCCAGGGTGATGTGAGGGGATGAGACACAAGTGAAAGGACGAGCTTGCTGGGGTGAAAGAACGCGGTGTAAGGCAGCTTTTAAAATGTAGGTCCTACCTTAGTCCAATGTGGTCTTCTCAGCTGTAGGGCTGGCTGCGACACTTCTTCGGAGACGATCCCCACTGAAGCAGTCGAGGTGCACAGGCTCCCCCAGATCCAAAGCCAAGGGCAGGAGGGGGAATACCCATTCCTCACGGAGCCGGTAGGGTGCCAGTCAGAACACCCCGAGAGCAGAGGAGCTGGCAGAACGTCTCCAGAAACAGTCCCTGGTAGTGGCTGCATGTGCCCTGTGGTGCCTGGAAGCAAAGCTGCAGGCAAGGAAGAGCGTGAAGCCATTTCCCTCTCGGTGTCTTCAAGCTCTTCTTTCAGCCTCTCCACCTGAAGCATAAACAAGAACATGCTGGAGGTCAGTTCACGCTCAGTTGCCCACAGCAAACAGGGTACCACCCTGAAACATGGCCCAGATGATCAGGTCTCTCTCAAATCTCCATCCTTCCCCTCGCAAGATGCTGCCAACTTCCCTTGTCAATGAAAAGTGAGCAGAAGATGGTGCAACAGGCGATCTGTATGATCATTTGGGAACATGACATCCTCCTCCCATGAGCTGAGAGGGAAAGATGCATTCCTGCAGCAGGGTGACCTCAGAAGAGGTCTGACGAGCAAGCTACAGCTGGAAACACAATAGTGAAGGAGAGTCTGCTCCCAGCCCCACAAGTCAGCAGTCGAAACACGCCTCAGAGGCACGTGGTAGTTTATTAAGTCTGCCTCAACTGTTAGGAAGGTGCAAAAGTGTCCCAGCCATCTATGTCCACGAAGATCAAACAGGGTGCCAGGGACACACTGCACAGCATAGAAAGAAAACCCCCATTCTCTGTTTGCACCATCCTAGGGCCAGTGAGGATAAACAGGGAATAAAGCCTGTGGAGCTGCAGGACAGTCAGAGCCTGTGCTCTTATGGTGGTGCATCCACACCCTGGTCATTCTGTGCCCTTGCTGTCTGACACCTCGGAGACCCTGACAGACCTCCTCTGGTGCTACACGACCCCTTTTCACCACACGCCCTCCTCTCCTCTCTCAGCTTTTGACCCGACCCTGGCATCAGGCAGGACAAGGCTGGTGAGACGAAACCTCTTGCCCACCGTATTTCAGAAAGGAGAGGTGTCCCCTGGGCAGCTCATTCCTGCCTCGCGATGGGGGAGAGGCACAGCAGGGGCTGCCACAACCAACTGCCCAGTCCCAAGCAGCCCAAGGACCGCAGCAAAATTAGCTGAATGTTTCCCTCCTTCTGATCTGTGCTCTCTCATCTTGTCAAAGGTAAACAGCCAGAGGGGGAAGGCTCAATAATGGACAGATTTTCCTTCCTCTCCTCCATCAGAGGAGCTGCTGACAAAAGTATGTAGGTGCCAAGAAAGGGATTTCTACAGAACTTTGATTTCAAGACCATTTGTTTTGTGTAAAAATAAATACAAACAAAAATTGCAAGAAGCTTTATCTTGCTTTCTGTTATTTTTCTCAGGGGTAAAGTACTCAATACTTAAAAAAAAAAAAATAACTAGTGTGCATTTTCTATTCTATCAGACAAGGGACTTAGAGCAGAAATGACCACATTCAAACCCAAAAGTTTCCTAAACTGTTCAGTCTTTGCTCTCCAGAGAGCAAGCGCACACAGACTGCCTGGGCTTCAGGCAGAGCACGGCACTCGGTGCAGCACCAGGACACTGCTTGGAACTGAGGACTCCAGCTAACACTGGGCATTCTGAAAAACACAATCACAAAATTTCTGCTTTTTCCTGCCCCACACTTTTGTTCATACAAAAAAGCATCTCTGAGAACATGCATATCAGCTTTTGAGGGGTCTGCATGTCCAGGAAAAAGCCAAGACACTCCAGGGTCAGTCCCACATAAGCCAGATCTCTCCAGGGCAGATCTGGGTGATGCTGAGCTGAAAGAAGCGTGTGAGGGGAATGCTGGACAAAGCACAGGAGGAACGACTCAAGACAGACAACCCTACTAATGCTAAATCTAGGACTGAAACCTCTTTAGAGCGCAACAAAATACCAGGGCTGCTGGCAGAGCAGAAGAGCAGGAAAAGAATCAGCTCAAGAAAAGCCAACCCAGAGGCCACTTTTGGGCTAGGTAGAAATTAAAGTGGTCATCTGTGGACTGATCCTGCTGGCCTCAGGCCTATGGATATCAGCAAGAGAAAAAGGAAGCTGGGAGCAGCCAGAAGCAGTACAAGCGTCATTCAGCCTCTTCATCTTTCTCCCACCCTATCTGTGTAGGCAGAAGTGGCTCAGAGCTTCCTGAGGGCACTTCCCAAATCTCTGACCAGGGGAGCCTCTCATCACTGCTTCTCCTCCTTCCAGTATCACCTCTCCCCAGACAGGGACAGAGCTCTTTGAGAAGAACAGTCTCTGGCCTGCTGTACCCCATCCCCAACTCATCAGCCCGTGTCTCAGCCCGAGATGGACCTCCTCACTCGGATGGCAGACTCTGCTTGCCAGCTCCTGCTTCTCTGCAGTCATCTGCTGCTCCTCCATGTCCAGCATCTCCTTCCCACCACATGCATCCAGTAGTTTCTCCTCAAAGTTCCTTTTCGTTTTCTTCATTTCCATCTGCAGCTCTTCTGTGCAGTCAGTTCCGAGTCCAGCTGCAGAGGCAACAAACAGGGCTAAGCAGGGAGGTACAAGGAGTATGTGATGTGTGTTTATAGGGATGTGGGGGCTTCCTTGCTTTTCCTAAAAACCTCTCGAAATCTTGACCACCAGTACTCCAGTCACAACCAGAGACAAAGATTCATGCCTCTGCCTAATTCAAGAGGCAAAAACCTCCTCACGGCCCATCTCCAGTCCCGCAGCGTTGGCCCCAAGTTTCCCAAGGCACACATTCAGCCTGAAACACAGGCAATGACACCTTTCTTGCTGGGAAGGATTCATCACAGATCTGGCACAGTCTGCAGGTAGGGGAGACCCGTGCCCCCAGCTCAAACGTTGTTTTCCCCTCACTGTGACAGCTGCAACCTGTTTTGTTCTTTTTTTTTTAATTAAGATGTAAGCACACGCTCTGTCAGAAAGACCAAGCACAACATGTACAGCGGTGATCAATTAGGCAGGAGCGAGTGGCAGCACTTCTAGTCCAGCATCAGGTAGAACGGGCTTTAGTTTGATCCCTGCTAACCTATCTGTTACCCAGCCACATCAGCAAACAACCTTTGTCTCCAGTTCCATCACTCCAATTTTCTCCACCTTGGTTTTATTAATAGAGTTATGTAAAAACAAAAGGAAGGAAGGAAGATTCAATTAAGAAAAGCACTGCTGTAAGCACACCCTCCTTTTTCTTCTCCAACACATCCCACAAGCCTCACGATGACCCACATCACTCACCGCAGGGCTGTGCTCTGCCCTTGCTGGAGAAATCCCATCTGCCACTGCAGAACCTCTGCCTGAAGACGGACATGCCCTTCTCTTAGGGAGGACCCCACAGGATAACAGTTGGACTTGATGATCTCAAAGATCTTTTCCAACCTAAATGATTCTGTGATTCTATAATGGTTTCTTCTGGAGGCTGCTACCAATATAAATGACTGAATCCTGACAGCACTCCCTGACCAAACCCAGCAGCGTTCCGAATTTGATATGGGTGGAATTGCTCTGCCCCAAGCAATGGGAGACGTGTCTCAAATGAAGCAGTGAAGATTGGCCTCGATACCCATCCCACGGGCTGAAAACAAACACCAAGAGACAGCTCAGCTCAAGGAAAAAATGTGGAGAGAAAAAGCAAGAAGTTCTGTTGGCCAACAGCTCCAGTGAGTACAGGGATGAAGCAACAGGGTCTCCTCTAGGACCATGATCTGACGGGGCTGATTTCTGCCATCTATCAGCAAAAGGACTTACCTACCCACTGCTCCGGGTTTGTGTCAGCTCCATTCTTGTACACCATGGTTTGGGAGTCACATTCATCAGTCAGCTTACAATAGTGAGGTCTGCAGCAGAAGACAACAAAGCAACAAAGCATTAATATTCCTGCAAGCAGTTGCTTTCACATAACGAAAGGTCTCGCAATGAAGTATTTGTTGTTGAGTTTATAAAAAGACGCCCAATTTTAACTTTTCAAGATTTCAGAGAACATGAACAAGGAAAACGTGGAAAGGCATTTCCATGCAGGACAAGCGAGCAAGCTAAGGCTTCTCCAGGTAGACAGACAGACAGTGAATGGGAGGAACAACAGAGGTTTAACACGATGAATTGTACAGGTACGGAAGGGATGGGGAGGATTCTGCTGTTCAACGTCTATTGAAACAAGACTGGAGCCACCCCGCAAGATGAGGAATTCGGTTCCAAACAAAGAAGAGGAAGAAGCTGTTTGTGTTAGGGGCAGCAGAGCTGTAGCTCCCTTGCCATGGACCTTACAGATGCTCAGAGATGACACAGCTTCAAGGGGGGACCAGGCAGGTTTATGGAAAACGAATCTACTCAGGGTTACTCCTTGAAACCACACCTGACTCAAACAGTCTTGAAGAACGTGTGCTTGGAGGCCAGAAGAGCACTGTGGGAACTGCTGGAGATCCTTCCCTCACATGCTTCCCCAGGCACCAGCTTTTGGTCACAGGCAGGACACAGGGCTGGACATTCAGGCACACCACGTAATCAAACATTTGGTCTGACACCCTACAGTAAGTTCTTTTAAATAACAGGGTTACTTCTTCGACAACATGGGGTCTTTTATTTCTCACAATCTTTGATAGAGCATCAAGAGATTGACAGCAAGCACGGCCCATACAAGTCAACCCTCAGCTTTTTGACTAGCAGCTCCCCTACCACTGGTTATCAGCCATTTCTCCTCTAAACTAGCCTTTCTCCTCAGCCCCTGCAGTACAGGCTCCCTCTCTGCTCACACAGGCAGCAGCGGGCTCACTCCTCCTGCTGGCAGCAGCCTTCGTTGGTGTTCATCCAGGAACAACTCGTGAATGAGCTCAGGAAACAATTTCCAGAGAGCTCCGCAGTCACTAGTGACCTCATGAAGAAGGCAATTATCTCAGTTATTCTTAGATCTTCCAACAAATTCCTTCCTTCATCTTCACTTCATGTGGGACTTATTTGCTTTATTTTCTTCTCTTCCATCTAACAATTTGTCCCGTTTTGGTTTGGCACAGTATCTTTCCTCTTCTGAAAGTCAACTTCTTTCAAAATGGAGAGCATAAACCACAAATATAAAAAAAAAAACCCACAACAATCATCTGACTACAGAAAGTCACGAATTCTGCAACCATTTGCAAGGAAGCACATAAATAACTAGATTTAAAAGCAGCTTGTTCTACACAAAAACCTCCCAGATTATATCTGTGGTGTATTTAAGCACAGTGGCAGACATATGGAGAGGGTATATGCATAGATATAGAGAAGAAAGGGATGCAAACTATTGAACCTTTTTTAATTATTATTATTTTTTTATTTTTGAACTAATCTCAAGGAACTTTAAGCTTTCAATAACCCTTTAGGTGAGCACCACCTTTTGTATGAGGATTTCCCTGGGATCCTCTGTATACTGCTTTTCTCTCTCTTTCCCCCCCCAAAGTCTTACAAGTCTTCCTCACAAATAAAAAAAAAAACCCCAACAATGCCACTCTAACAAAGAAGAGAGACAAAATAGCTGTGAAAAACAGAATTTAGGAATTTTCTCATCTACTCTTCATGGGCAAAGGCACAAGAAAGATCCCAGCAATTTTGTTCATCTGTTTTTAAGAATAATTTGGAGTAAGAACAGCAGCAAACTGCCTGCAGGCCAAGCCAAACAGCACTAGACGTACATGCCATCAGCAAAGCCCTTAGAAGGAGCCCACCTCAGCTCTTGGGCTGCAGGTCCCAGACAATGGCATAGACTTGCCTGCAAGCAGACTCCTGTCACCTCCTCCTTAAAGCCTCTCCCTGTCCTGTCAAAAAATGACTCTAAAATTCCCATTCTGTTTTCTGATGGGGTGATTTAGTGCCCCAAGGAATGACACCAGAACTGATCTTTGAGAGGAAAGAGTGCAGGGGCCGCTTCTGGAAAGGTGTCGGTTGAGTCTCTCGCCCGTGAGGAGGGCTCCAGAGTCAGTAGAGCAACAGCAGGGTCTTGACTCACTTCTTTACTCTCACCCACTCCTTGCTAAAGCCAGCCCTGCACCACCTTCCAGATCAAGCAGGGAAGCGAGCTGCTCCTCACCTTAAGGAGGTGTTGCAATCCCAGACGCATCAGCTCCCTACCGATGTCAACTCTGAAGTCCAGCTCACGAGAAGGGTTGATCATGGCATTGATCAGCTGCACACAGGACACCTAAAAAAACAGTGAAACAAACAAAAAAATCAAGGCAGAAAACTGGAAGCCAGCGGTTCACAACTTACAAGGAAGCCAAAGACCACACACAGAGCTGCAGCAGAAAAGTGGCCACGTCAAAGGCATTCCATCCATGCCAAATCCATCCTACTACCGGCTCTCCAGCTCCTGCGCTAGACTTCAAGTGCCATGTCCACAAAACCTGAGGAATTAAGTACCTTCAGCGCCTCCGAGGCACCCATCTTCAGGCCATCCAGCAGAGGCTTGAATGGCTCCACATCATCCATTCCTGCTCCACGCTTCCAGAGCCTGCTCATTCCCACCAGGAGAGAGGATGAGCAGCTCCCTCACAAGGCAGGACAGGAGAGCGCGCGTGCGGAAGCGAAGAGCGAGCATCAGAAGAGACGCTCCACAGAGGCACCATGAGCAGGGGAGAGCTCAAGAGCAGCGAGAGACAGGATTTCCACCCCCCACCCCAGGGTGTCAGGCTGAGGCAGGAAACAGAGGGCAGGCAGAAGTTTCACAGCATCCTTCATCACGGAGAGGACTTTCGGGTCAACAGCTCTCCCCAGGACCAGTATCCCCTCTTGTGTGTCCAGCAGTGCTTGGGTTCCAAATTAAGGAGAAAAGAGAGTTGGAATTAAGGTCCAAGACCAAGCCAGTTCTAACGTAGAGCGAGATGGGCATGCCTCCCAAGTAAGAACCCTCAGAGGAACAAAACTGAGAAGACACTTGCTCCAAAGCCCTGCTCAAACATTTGTGTTACCCTTGTTGCTGACAGACGAGCGACAAGAAAGGGAGGGAGGCATCTCAAACCTCACCCTGCCGGCAAGAGAAAGGCTTTCAGGGAAGCTTAAGACTCCAGGAGCCACAGAAGGAATGTACAGACTGGGGAGGAAGCAGAGATGTTTGGTTCACCCAAGGAGAGCAGGGAAGGGCATGTACAGGGACAAGGAAGAACCCCATCTCCTTCCCAGGGAAGGGAAAACAGGTCTCCACTGCACAGCGGTGCAAAAACAAAACAAAGAACCCCCACAGATACATAGAAAGACAAGGAAGAAAAAAAAACAACCCTGAAGTGCCTTAAGCCCTCATAGATAAGCCAAGAGAGATAATCAGAGATGAGCAGAGCAACCCACAAAAAGAGGGCAGAGCAGATGTGGTCCCACAGGTCTGGACAAGGAGACGGAAAGTACTTGATAGATCCCAGGATAAGCAAATGATTGATGGGATGGCACCAGAAAACGTACAGCAGGAGAAAGAGCAAAACGAAGCAGTGTGGGCATAGTAAGGATTTACTAAAGAGGAAGAAACTTCCTCCATCATTTTCCCTGCCCGTTCCAGCAACTGCCCTGAGGTGTCCGGGCAGATATCACATGGCAGAAGCCGGGGGTGATTGTCTCCAGGCACTGGACAAGGCTTTTGCATGGTTATTCACAAAAACCTTCAGGCATCAGGTGATCTCATGTCTGCTCCCTATCCCATAGGAGCGGTGAGGAAAACAATCAGCCAGCTGACAAGCCTATGGAAGCAGATACCTCCCCTCTCCCCTCCAGAGCTACTCCTTCTCGAATGAGGCCATTAGCACCCACACAGAGATCTCACCTTAACTGCATCTGACAGAGAAAAGACAGGAGAAAAGGCTGTTTATGCAGGAGGCCACCAGACTGAGCTATGATACGGCCAGTATTCCTATTGCTATGAACCGCCTGCCCCTGCACACAGGAATCCCTCAGCTCCATCCCAAACACGGAGCTCAGCACAGATTTAAGTAGCTGAGATGCCACAAAAAGACATGGTGGGAAGGAAAGAAAAAAAAAGAGTGCTTTTCCATGAACAGAGCACCACATTGGTATCACGAATCCTAGCACTTCCCAGAAATCCTGTGGAGAAAAAAAAAAATGAGGGTATCTCCAGACAGTAATTTCAACCCCAAGAACTTCAGGAGAGATGTGCAAACGTTATCAGCTGCCATGAAAAAGCAAAGACCCCAAGTGCTGGGGTGGTGGGAGGAGCAAGAGGAAACCAAGAGCAGACACTGGCATGAGGGTAGGAAGAAAGGGCTGAGCTGCAACTTGTTCCGACTGCACTGACAGAGGAGGAGAGACGGGGGAATGAGGGAGCAGAGGAGAACAGTCAAATGGAGAGGGTCAGGAAAGCAGGGACAGAAATACTCAGCTCTCAAATGCAACTTCTCAGTGCAAACTGCTCAGAGAGCCTGTAAAAAAAAGCATCAAGTGAACTTCAGAGAGAAAACGGCCACATTAGTGGCCAGCCTCAGAAGTTCCTGGGAAATTTCACTGGAAATCCTGCTCCAAGACACTTTTGGTTTTTTTTTCTCCTCTCCCTCGTCTTCAAAACCTTGGCTGGGGATCTTTTTTTTAAGGATCTCAAAGCAGGCAAGACTTTTTCAGGTTTAGGGCAGAAGATATCTGCGTGCAGATAGCAGAGGGCTTTACCCCAAGTTAAACATGTGCAAGTGGGCCTGTCATTCGACTACTATTTTTCTTTTTTAACAGATAAAAGCTACATATTTCTGAAACTGGAGTTTCACTAATTTTCTCTCTTGCCAAGAGACATTTTTCAACATACCAAGGGATACCCAAACATTCAGAATGGCTTTCTTCATAGCAAAAGCTCTAGTCTGAATAACAAAGAGCATTTTCCGGAACTTTCAGGAAGTTGTATTAAAAGTAAAGATGCCATTGCTGGCTGCAGAACTCGATAGATCCCTCTGTTCCTGTAAGACCAAGCTATGGAAGTTGGCCAAATGGTGAAACAAGGGACAGCTGAATCTCTATTACAGTTTAAGCTTGGCTTAATTACCCCATGACCAACCACTTCCCTGAAAGCTTCCTGCAAGGCTTCAGGAAGCAGCCGAATGTGGTGGGATACGCTACTGCCAGCGTGGTTTAACACTTACTGCCTAAGTAGGTACATTTCTTTTGACTCATCCGAGGGACTATTGTTTTAGGTCCTGGTTTAACTTAAGCAGCTTCTGAAATCTGTCTACAAAAGCCAGGTGGGGGTTTTTGTGTTGCGGCCGCTGCAGAGCCTGGAGTGTCTCCTCCCGGTGACCCCAGAGCAGAGGCAGCAGCACAGGTCAGGGAGACTCACGGCACTGGATGCAGGAAACAGCACGCCATCTCACACGGCTCATCACATCCTTCTCCCTCAGAGGCTCCTGCTTCTCCTGGCTCAGGGTCATCTCCAGCTATGTCAAAAGCACACCGGGTCTTGAACACCCACGCTCGCGGAGGGAGCAAGATCAGTAAGCAGAGCACCATGTCCAACATCAGCTATAACACAAGTGAGGTGCAAATACAACTTCTATTAAGCTTATCAAACACTCATCGGATTTTAGTCTCATTAGAAAGCTAAAATCCACTCAGAGAGAAACCAGAAAACCTGCTTTCAGCCCGCTGAAGCAAGTTCATTTTTCTCTTTTCCCTAAATTGTAGAACCACAGAGTGTTAAGGGTTGGGAGGGACCTCAAAAGACCATCTAGTCCAACCCCCCTGCCAGAGCAGGACCACCCAGAGCAGGTCACACAGGAACGTGTCCAGGCAGGTTTTGAATGTCTCCAGAGAAGGAGACTCCACACCCTCCCTGGGCAGCCTGTGCCAGGGCTCTGTCACCCCCACAGGGAAACAGTTTTTCCTTATGTTCATGTGGAACCTCCTGTGCTCCAGATTGCACCCGTTGCCCCTTATCCTATCATTGGACATCACCAAGAAGAGCCCAGCTCCATCCTCCTGACACTCTCCCTTTATGTATTCATAAACATTAATGACATCACCCCTCAGTCTCCTCTCCTCCAAGCTCAGGAGACCCAGCTCCCTCAGCCTTTCACCACAAGCGAGATGTTCCACCCCCTTCATCATCTTTGTGGCTTTGCACTGGACTCTTTCCAGTAGTTCCCCATCCTTCTGGAACTGAGGGGCCCAGAACCGGACACACTATTCCAGATGGGGTCTCACCAGGGCAGAGTAAAGGGGGAGGAGAACCTCTCTTGACCTGCTGACCACATCCCTTCCAATACACCCCAGGAGGCCACTGGCCTTCTCGGCCATGAGGGCCTATTGCTGGCTCATGGTCATCCTGCTGCCCACCAGGACCCCCAGGTCCCTTTCCCCTACGCTGCTCTCCAACAGCTCAGTCCCCAACCTGTACTGGTGCAGGGGGTTGTTCTTTCCCAGCTGCAAGACTCTACACTGGCCCTTGTTGAAGTTCATTAAATGTCTCCCTGCCCAGAACTCCAGCCTGACCAGGTCTCTCTGAATGGCAGCACAGCTTGCTGGGGTGTCAGCCACTCCTTCGAGTTTTGTGTCATCAGCAAACTTGCTGACAGTGCACTCTGTTCCTTCGTCCAGGTCATTGGTGAACATAGTGAATAGTACTGGTCCCAGTACTGACCCCACTAGATACAGGCCTCCAACCAGACCCTGTCCCATTGACCACAACTCCTGACTTCTTTCCTTCAACCAGTTCACAATCCACCTCACAACCCCGTCCTAAGCAAATTGCTCCTGCAGAGGTGCCAAAGAAAGGAACACGCAGTCCCCGTGCCATTAAAAAACCCAAACCACAAAGGTACTCAGAGCTAGGAACGGAAAAGACCTGCAAGCCACCACAAAGACAGATGAACTAAATGGCACCCACTGACGGGAAAACCTAGGAGCAGAATTAGAAACACCATACCAGCAAAACTGTCCTCAGCAGTTCAGCCTCCACCAAGGATCACAAACCCCAGGGCCGATGATGGCTGGTAAATGAATTTCCCTGCCCCAGATGCCTCTCATTAGCCCGCCCCGAGATCAAGACAGGATCAACACGTCTCTGCATTCAAAGACGTACAGCTCCGGTCGAAGGCAATTTCTGATTTCTGTAGAGAAGGTTCTAGTGGCCAGTTACAACATCTGCTTCTACGGGACACTGACTTCATCCACCTCCATCCAGAAAAACTTTTGTCATGCTGAGCACGCGTGGGGACTCACGGACTAGCCAGGGGATCAGCTCGGTGACCCGAGCACAGTTACCCATGGCTCTGGAGCTGCTCAGAAGCACCCTGGCTTTGCTGCTGCAGGTTCTTGCCCTCTTTAGGCACTAGGGAAGGCATTTCTGGTTATTTATTCTTTTACACTGGTAAAGCACAGCAGAGCATACTGTTTATGACCTGCTGGGAATTATCCCCCAGGCAGAGCAGGAACAAGGGCAGAGCTTGTATATTTAAGAGGCATTTGAGTTACATTACTGTTAAACATACACAACACGCTTCACTAGGCTGAAGGCTGACTACTGTGTACATGCACAGTCTGTTGAACATCTAACTCCTGGGTAGAAATCCTAGAGATTTCCTTTATTTTAAGTCCATAAAATGCTACCTCATTTATTGACAGAAATCCAAAGAGCTACAACAAGCTTTTAAAACAGAGCACAGCAAATAAAAAACAATTAAACAAACACAAGATGCCCCAGAGGAACCCCTGAGGCACCAAAGAGGAAGGAAAGGTCTCCCTTCAGTCCAAGCTCAATAAAAGGGACAAGAAAGACAAGAAGAAGGACGACAAAGCGTGATGCCAGGGCCAGGAAGGGTTGCTGGGGCTGAATGATGCCAGGGGACCAAAGCCCTCCTGGCATCACTGCACCCCTTGAGGCTTGCATAGCCCTCCAGGCACCCCAGCCCCTCTCACCTCTGCTTGTGCGGCTGGAAGGGAAGAGCATCACCCAGCACAGACCTTACTCAGAGAGTCTGCAATAGGGAACGGTGCATTTTTAACACCTATTGGCCAAACACACTTAAAATGTGCCTTCCCCCATCATCGACCTCCCCTAACAGGACTGTGCGTTGGCTTGAAGAGCTTGAGTTTGTTTTCCACATCCCAAAAAATGAAATTCGGAAATAAGGAAACCTGACTTCCAGCCTGGGTTAGGCTGTAGAGAGGAGAAACAGAAAAAAATCCTCCCCAAGGCAGGAGTCGTGGCTCACATCAAAGGCTTCTGAGTGAGAGGAAAAGCCACGCAGCATCCTTCATCGCTGTGGGCTGCCAGGAAAATTGCAACTGTTCGCCCTTGTCCAACCCAACCGTATCAGCAATGGGGAGAGAGATTTTACAATCAATCACACACTCTAGAATCAAAGGCCACTGCACTCCCACGATCCTGCACACACCACCCAAATTCGGGAGCCAGGACCCTTGAGGGAGGATAATAATGATAATAGCAGCAGCAAAGAGAAAACTCCTGCAAGAGGTAGAGATGTTCTCACTAATTAACAGGCTGAACAAGAGGCTAAAGAAGGAGATAAGACATTAACGTTCCTTTGCCTCCTTAGGGGGAACGAAGTTTTAACAGCCAGCACTGCCTGGAAAAACCAGCAGCTCCAAAACAGGCTCATTAACCCCGAAAGCCCAACGCCTCTGGGACAGCGAGACGCACAAAGAAACCACAGACCTGTAATCAGGACCCTGCTTGGTCCCCACCCAGCCAGGCTTCGCCTCTCCGCTTTCCAGGACTGAGGAGCTCCTGAAAGACTTCGGATCCCACACTCGGGCGCCCATCCACCAAAACCTGAAAATAAACGGCATTGTTTGATTATCAGAAAGCACAAGTGCAAATTCACATCCCACACCACACTCTCCCAGCATAATTTTGGGCTTTTATGAACTCGCCTGAAAAAGAGAAGGCTCTGGGGAGACCTTCTAGTGGCCTTCCAGTGCTGAAAGGGGGCTACAGGAACCGTGGGGAGGGACTGTTCATCAGGGAGGGTGGTGATGGGATGAGGGGTGATGGTTTCAGACGGAAGAGGAGAGATTCAGGTGAGATATTGGGAAGAAATCCTTCCCTGTGAGGGCGGTGAGGCGCTGGCCCAGGCTGCCCAGAGCAGCTGTGGCTGCCCCCTCCCTGGCAGGGCTCAAGGCCAGGCTGGATGGGGCTGGGAGCGACCTGCTCTGGTGGGAGGTGTCCCTGCCCAGGGCAGGGGGGTGGCACTGGGTGAGCTTTAAGGTCCCTTCCAGCCCAAACCCTCCTGTGATTCTCACCCACCCCTCAGCCGGGTGCAAACTCTCCTGCTCCGGCTTTTGACGCGCACAGAGCCTCGGGCTGAGGCGTTAAACACCGAAGGCTGAACTCGGGATTTCTGGAGTCTCCTGAAAACGCAAAATTAAAGGGTGTGAATGAAAACACAGCACGGAAACGGACTTTTTCTTCTTTCTTTCTTTTTTTTTTTTTTCTTTCTTTCTTTTCAGGAAGGAAAGCCGCGCCGCAGCTCGCCGAGCCCCGGGTGCCCGCACCAAGCCCCCCCCTGAAGCCCAACGAACCCCCAAAACAGCGCAGGAAGGGGTTTTTTAGACCGATCAGCGACAATTTAGAGGCAGACCCCCCCCTCTCCCCCATTTTTCGTCAGCTCCTCCCAAAGCCCGGCTCTGCCCGCCGCCCCCCCCCCCCCCCACGCCGCCATCAGCCCGCGCACGCCGCGTCACGCCGCACATGAATATTCATGAGCCGCCACCTTCCCGCCTCGTCCCCAGGGCAGGGCCCGCAGGGCCGCGGGTTGAGGGGCGGGCTGGGGGCCGAGGGGCCTCCTCGGGCGGTTTGGGCGGGAAAGGACCTTTCGAGGTCGTCGAACCCACCCCCCCTCGGCGGCAGCGACACCTGCAGCTCGGTCAGGGGGCTCGGGGCCCCCTCCAGCCTGGCCCGGAGAGGGGACGGGGCTGCTACCACCTCTCTGGGCAGCCTGGGCCCGTGCCTCGCACCCTCCTCGCAGAAGATTGCTTCCTTAGAGCTGCCCTTTGAAACCATTCCTCCTTGTCCTAGTGCAGCAGGCCCAGGGAAGGCGGCAAGAAAGAGAAAACCCACAGCCTAGCACCCAAAATCGTTCTCACCCTCGCCCCGGCCCCCGCTGCCCGTCCCTCGCTGCAGCTCAGCGCAGTCCTGCGCCCCAGAAACCGCGATGCCGGACGGAGGGGTGCAAGAGCGCGCTCTCGAACGCTTCCTACAGGTAATTAAATCAGGCCCCGTGTAGTTTCAGTCGTTACCAGCCCAGCCGGTATCTACCTGAACCAGCCGGGGATGGGGAGGTGCAGGTTTGCCACCTTACCTGGGGTACCGAGCTCCTGCTGGGGGTGCCAGGCTCACCCTGGTCTTACCCCAGCAGTAGGTGTCCGTGCCTGGGCGATGCCAGGGCTAAACGCTGGTCTAGCACAGCTCCAGTAGCCCTGCGAATATGGGAGAGCAAGCGCGGTGCACGCTTTCTTATTTTTGGCAGCTCTGCTGCAGCGCAAAAATGCAACTATAAGGGAAAATAAATCAATCTTTACAGCCTGAACTTGTTTCCCCAGCTATTTCCAAGAAAAAAAAAATAAAACCCCAAACCCTGAAACAAACCCACCTTTAGAAACCCAGGTAAGACAATACGCCGAATTTCCAGCCCCGTTTCAAAACGCAGGAGAGAGGGGCACTCTGAAAAAAGAAAGCCTGGACAGTGCTGGGGGGAAGAGTTGTCTGGGGGGGTTGCAAGGTAAGGCTGACACCTCCCCCCAGTCCCTTTTTGAACCCAGTTTCACACTGCCTGGTGACAAAAGCTCGCACGGCTCAACTAGGTGCGTGCAAAGCCACCTCCTTTTGAGCTGGCCACTTGGGAGTTTCGTTTGATGCTCCTTTAAATATTTGGAGAAACCCTGCCTGACACTTGGGGTTTTACACATTTTACAAATCCCTTCCCAGCTCGGTTCTGTCTCCTCAGCTACAAATCCTCATCCATCGAGCCAGTCCTCATACAGAACCTGTGCTGCCATCCCCCTCTGCACCTGGTCTAACCCTACCCCTTATTTCTCTGGGGACCCAGCGGGAGTAACGCTGCCTGCCTGCCTGCTTCACGCTGCAGTGACAGGAGCTGTAGCTCGCTTCTGGCCAAGCTTTACCTCCTCCCCGCACAGCTGAAGCCTGGGGCCGGCGGTTGTTGTGCACAGCCTGACGGGAACAGGCCATCGCCAGTGAACACATCACCAGATCTGGTCAAGTCGGTGTCTCCTTCTGGCACTCACCTCCCAAATTAGGTAACTTTTTTCTTTTCTACCTTTCTCATTTTTCCACAGGTTCATTGGCAGAGACTAGACGCAACAGGAACACCAATCCACGCAGGCCAGCACAGGCTTATTTGTTAAAGGACAAGTGTCACGGACCTGGGGAGGGGGAGTGAAGAAGGAGATAGCAACAGGTCTAGAAACAGAAAAAACAGTCACCCAGGGCTTTAGGAAAGCCAGACTGCAACGGGCAAACTCTTAGGGAAATTGCAACTCAAAGAAACCAGGATGTTTAAAACCACTGCAGGAAAGGTTTCTTGATCCAGCTCTGCAGCTTCCTGCAAAGCTTTTACTGGAATCGGAGGCATAAGCAGGAGTGTCCACCCACCCACCTGTCCTCTGGGAAGGGAATTCCGGGTGCTCTCCTCATTGCGCACACCGAGGCTGAAAACTCACCAGCGCACAACTCTGAGGAGCTGAGTGCCCTCTGTTCGCTCAGACGGGTCCGACAGCGGAGGACACTGCCCTGCCAGGGACGATACGCACCTTCTCACTCCTTGGGAGGACAGGAGCCAAAAAGGGGCGAGCATTAAACAGGCGAACAACAGGTCAGGTAAGAAAAATACTGCCTCTTCATTTAATGTTTAAAGACATCAGTAAACAAACAGAACAGTACAGACAGTCAGAGGCTAAACCCCTCCCGCCTCCCCAAACGGCACACTCCAAACCACGACAGGTACCAGGTGACGACTCCAGTGAAGGAGCAGCAGAGTCTGGGATTTGAGGGATAGCCGAGAGAGATCTCTGCTGTGCGAGGGCAAGACGGCAGGACCTGGAGGACGCAGCTTCCCTCGCCCACAAGCAGAGCAACGTCTCCTGGGTACAGTCAAGAGGGAATGGTTTCCACTCCGAGCAAGCAGCCCAAATCTCTTGCTAACACACAGAAGGGCCATGTGTGAATTTGGAAAACACAGCTGGAAGCTACATTAGAGGTGCAAGACACACTATGTACTGACCTTGGCAGCCAAACCTCTGTTCCACAGTGATTTTAGCCTCTTGAAGAACAAAGAAAACCGGGAAGTTAGGTCCACCTCAGCAAAGTGTTGCAGTACTCATTCGTGAATGCAAAACCGAGTACGGGGGGGAATGGACAAGACTATGCTCTGCGTACATTCTTCCATCCTGCTCCATCAAGCTGCTCCCTGCTCCAGGAACACCCTTGACCCCTATCCCACAACTGGCCTTGTCTTCTTGAATAGGTTTCCTTGAGCTGTGGAGCATCGGATGGTTAGAAGGGACATCAGGAAGCAACTCTCAGTGCAGGCTTCAGAGGACAGTCAACTGGGTACCTGAGTGGAGGGCCAGGGAGAGCAGGATGGATCAGATGATGCTGCTGCTGAAGAGAGGCAGAGATCGTAGGCACAACCGCTCCAGCTCCCACCTCACGGGCAGAAGCCTGCGCAGGAGTTACCGGCGGGGACTGAACCAGCACGGGTCAGGGTCTGAAGACAGTCCCAAGGCTGCCAGCCAGCACACAGCACAGATTTGAGGGCTACTCAAATCGCCCAGAGCGGCGATAGCTGGAACCGTGACGTGGTGGACAGTGAGGAACACATTTCGCTGCTCTCTGCCCCTCCAGGTGGCAGCAGCCTGCAGCGGTGGTGGTTCTGCTGCCGCTGCCTGCAACCAAATCCAAAGGGAGGGCTAACTGCCTCCTACGTGGCCCAGTTATCTGCTCCAAGCACCCATGTCCAGTGTGGGACCCCCCACAGTCCAGAGCCCCACACCAGAGCCCTCATATCTCAACGTCACTCTCTTTGTCGTTATCGTGGTCACCATCATAAAACTCGTTGGCAGCTTCAGGCCTGTGGAAAGACAAATCCCCATCAGCAAGGAGAGCCCTGGCTAGGGAACGCCTAGGTCACACTGCCCAGGGCCAGAAGATGCCCTGCACCCAAACACCCCACAAAATGTTTTGTGAGGAGACCACACATTTCTAGAGAGGCACTCCCAGGATAAAACCAGAGACTCAGAAGCGAGTTTGTTTCCTAGGGCAGATACTGTCTCCTGTACATCATCTGCCCATCCTAGCAGGGACAGAAAGGGAAGCCCGTTTCTCCAGAACAAGACCTGGTACCTGCTGTAGTTTTCCTCAGAGCCCCTTTCCTCTGGATCAGGCTCGTCTGTGCGGTCGTAGCTGAGCAAGTCAGAAGGGACATCATGGATCTGCACGCTGGGAGCGTGGTTCAGCATTTTCAGATTCTCAAATATCGTCTGCCTGATCTGATCCAAGTACTGCATAAAAACAACCAGAGGGATCAGCACAGCGAGACACAGCAGTCTGCCCGGAGCCGCAGTTGTTAGCACTGCCACCTGCCTGCGTCATCTACGTGGTGGCCATGAGAAACAAGTTTGTGCAAAAATCTATTTATCAGAGCAGAGGAGGTGGGAGAGGTAATGCAGGCATTGATACTCGAGCACACAGAAAACAGTCAGAGCGCCCAGCAAGGTTCTCAAATGCTATGAGCATTTCTGACATCCCAGAGGAGAGGTTCTGCTTGTTTTTCATCAGTTTTCTACCCCACAAGAATCCCTTGCCTGGGCTCTACCTGGTTTCACAGGACAGAGCATCAACCACAGGGTTTTGGAAGTTCATAGCTGATAGTGCAAGAAGGCTGCTGCAAGCACCCACCTGCCTGGAGTTCTGATTTTCAATCCTCGTACTGACATCGGGATGAAGGGTGAAGTCTGGAGCGAAGTATTCGAAGTACTCTGAGATGGAATGAGCAAGAGAGTTACAGCACAGAGGCAAGAGGGCCAGCCTGCCCTGCTCTCCAGAGAGCAGAGTTCACTCTCCCACCACGCTAGGAGGGACCAGACCCTAAAAAGCACAGTGATGTACAGCTCTGCAATCATAAGGAATTACACAGAACGGTGCAAGCAACAGTAATGCTCAGGTCACCGAGCAGGAAACCATCCAAATGAAATGATGCGCGACACGGTAAGGGCGTGTCTGCCCAGCAAAGGCTACAAGTGGGCAGCAGGAGACAACTAAGGCCATCTCTAAGGCCAGAAAGTGCTGTCACTTCGGTCCTGGCCTCATCTCTGGTCAACGCAGAAGAGCGGTGTTAATTCTTCAGTTGATACAACCAACACTTTAGCTCAGCTAATGAGGAAAAAGCAGAACTCCAAACTTACCACTGTACGGGAGCTCTTCGCTAATTGCTTCATCTACAAGCAATGATGTTTCATAAGTCCTGAA
The DNA here is from genome assembly GCF_034619465.1 of Leptosomus discolor. Taxonomy (NCBI): domain Eukaryota; kingdom Metazoa; phylum Chordata; class Aves; order Leptosomiformes; family Leptosomidae; genus Leptosomus; species Leptosomus discolor. The sequence continues at coordinate 1,630,066 of NC_141400.1, forward strand.
AACACGGAATAAGGTGAGCTCAGTGCAGAGAAAGCTCCATGGTGCAGCCAGGGACAAAGCCCACAGCAACTCCTTAACTAGGGACCTTCAACACGCAGGGAAGAGACTCACCAGCATCGTGCCACATTGCGGACTGTGTAGCCACCTCCTCCCAGTACCAGCAGGGGGATGTTGAAGCTCTTTACATACTCCACGCACTCCCTAGAAAGCCCAAACAAGTAAGTGCCAGAGCTGTGAACTGCAGCACACGTTCACACGTCAGAAATGCCACCGCGCACCCAACCACCACCACCACGGCTGCCGCGACACACCGGGGCTCAGGGCTTCCACCCACGGAGCCTGCACCGCATGCTGCTCTGTGAACCACCGCTCTGCGGCGCCTTGTACAAAGCCTCCCTCTGAGACCCCCTCCTGTCACACAGGAGGTAAAAAAAAACACTGGTGCTGCTGGAAGGCCAAAGCCAAAGCTCACGCCTCTCAGCAGAGGAGTCAGAGCCCTTCAGACTAAAGGACGGTCCTTCATCCACCTGCTCTGCCCCAGCCCTGCTGCACTTACCCGTGTCCTCTTATACTGAGGTTAAAACAACCCAAACGGTCACAACCCAGAGAATCAGCACCGCACTGGGGGAACAGAAAAAGAACAACTGAGTTTTTGCTACGGAGGCATCGCTTTCCAGACCCATATCAGCATCCCCACCCCTTGGCCACCCTCGTTTACCAGAGGGTACAGACAGCAGCTCAGCTAGGACACACCAACCCCGCCTGCCCCGCAACAGAGCGTAACGCACCCATAGCAGCCCCCTCCACCCTACAGCCACTGCAAGGACGGACCTATGCCCAGAGGCTGGCTGGCTTACCTGCAGTACTATGCAGGTGGGCTGATAGTAATCCACCACCTGGTTAATGACCGGCTGGAAGAGGTGTTTATAACCTTTGGAGAGAAAGGTAGATTTGTCATGGCTCTGGAGGAGAAGGACCAGCAAACGCCTGGGCAAGGGGAAGTGGCAGGGAACACCTACTTTGGTCATCAATGCCATCTCGTAGAGGCACGTTGAGACAGTAGTAACGACCGCTCTCTGCACCGACTTCATACATGTCACCTGGCCAGGGAGAGACACGAGAGTCACAACAGCTCTGAGACTTCAGAGGTGTGGAAAGGCCAGATCTGGTCCGAGTTGAGATCTCCTAACCTAGCTAGGATCCCTCTTTCTTACAAATAACTATATTTCTGTTTCTCTCCAATTGCTTTTCCATGCCTTTTCTTCCATCATTTCTCCCTGCAGCTCTAATTTTGTGATTTTACACTTCTACACTCCAGCAGAGCTTTCAAAGGATTCTGAAGTGAGGCCAGGTTCATGCTATAAGGGAAAACACGTACCTGTACCAGGAAAGAAATAGTTCCCATATTTATGAAATGACACTGTCATGACACGGTCTGTCAAGTAGAAAGCCTCCTGCACACCATCTCCGTGATGGATATCAATATCAATATACAGAACACGGGGGTGATACCTATTGAATACAGGAGGAAAAACAGCATCAGTACCACGTGGCGCTCTGAAAACCACCACTGACAGCGACCCACAAGCCCACTCGCCGAAAAAACTCACCCACCCCACATGAAGCACATCAAACGGTTCAGATGAGACATTTGTGCACAGTCAAACACATCCCACCACTAAAGCATTTTCTTCTGATGTGCTTGGAAATATTAGAATAAAAAGTTTTCAGATGGGGCCAGAAATGTCTTGGAAAGCACATGATGAGGAGAATCTCTTTTAACCAGCTGGGTGTTAGAAAGTTGCAGGGTTTTGTTTCCTCTACAAACAACATGCCACTAGTTAATCTTTAAGAGCTCCAACGATTTTTAGTCCCATCAGGCAATGAAAGGTGAGCTAGCCAAGGAGGAGGTAGGAACACTTACTTCCTCCACGTGCCAGAGTACCGCCAGCACTTGGCTAGCACCAAGAACACCACGCTGGACTAAATTTACTGGAGAAGCAGCCTGCTGGGTCACAGAGACAGCGGCTGAAGAAGGGGAGATCATCACAAGTGAATGCACTGGGGTAACGGTCAAAGCTGATGTGCTGTCGAGCACTGGAGACACAGCTCTGAGCCATCCCTGCCTACCAGCTCTAGATCTGCCTGCTCAGCTGGAGAGAACTTCTCCAACTTTTCACAAGAAAATGTTGCACCTGGTCAATCCCCAAAGAACAGGGGATCTGGCATCCATGCCGAAACGCTAGGGGACTGGGGAGGGACCTGAGAAACCAAGACAACACTGAAACAGAGAGGAGGAGCACACGCTCCTGGAACTGTGGCTTTAAGCGTGTCTGCGGTGATCTCGTCAAACTGGCTGATGGGGCTGACCCGTGCTGATTCGCAGAGCAGTACCTTGCCTCAGTCTCCCAAAAGAGGCATGAAGTATTCAAAACAGGTCAGATAATTCATCCTGGAGACAAGTGACAGCAAGGAGAACGAGTGGGTGCATACACACAGCCCTTGGACACTGGCAAAGGGAGAAAGGGACCTTCTAAGAGCAGGGGCACCACGGTAGTCCCATGCTGGGCTGCAAACTCAAGGATGCAGCCACCTGCTGCAGAAATGGTTCCTCAAAACAGGCAACAAAGACTGGGGACATATGATCATCTCCCATGAGGGGTAACTGGGCTGTTGAAGCCTCTGATGTGTGGGACTGATGTAAAGCTAGAAAATGGGTCTGCAGAGATACACAGTGAAGACCTGAGGTTCCAGACACAAAGCAGGGAAGACTGGCAGAGAGGAAGGAGGTAAAAGAAACCCCGTTACATCCTGTAAGTATGACTTTGAGAGTGAGCAAGCTTGCCACCAGTTGTGTAACTACTATCTGGTCAACCCCAAATCTTTTTTAATTCCCTAACACCCTGTCTCAGACTCAGTGACAAAGAGGGCATTTGAGAGTACACACCCCCACAAAACAACCACAGATTAATCCAAGAAACAGAAGCTATTTCTATAACCCTTCCTCCCACTCTGAATTTATTTTTCCTTTTCTAAAAAGAAAAATAAAGTCAAAGCAAGTGTTCTTTGATTATCCATGTGTTGCTCGAGTCCTGTTCTTAAGCCACTGAAGCAAATCAAGAAAGATCTGAGTCATTTAACTGTCTCCAGTGAGCCGTAATTTGCATTTACCTACAAAAGGCTCACTGTGGCAAAAACGCTGAGAGTCAGGAGACCCTGAAATGAGTATTTCACAGATGGATGAGAAACGGAATTGAAGAACTCTTCTGTGTCCCTTAAGCCGCACGCAACCAAACTGGAATCAGAGATTCCAACTCTCAAGCCCCCCTTCTTGTGCCTAAAGAAGAGGACAGGACAAAAATCAAGTTGTTGGCCTTCCTGGACTCTAGAAAGGCACACAAGGTGGTGAAAGGGAGAGAGAGAACAGTGAAGCAGCAGAGGGAAACCACATGCCAGCCAGGACAGTACTGCACTTGCCCCAAGTCCTTACTTGAGCAGCTCCAGGATGCCGATCACTATGTCGTTAACATAACAAAACCCAGAAGCCTGCAGAACAGAGCAAACCAAATAGCATTAGAATGGGATGAACACAGAGCCTGGGCCTCAAAAAGACAGAGAAATATGCAGATTTGCCTCATTACCTCGAACTTTTTGGCGTGATGCAGGCCCCCTGCCCAGTTTATTGCAATATCGCAGATCTACGAAAGGAAATGTAAGTTAGTTTTAAGGCGACAACGTGGTAACAACAACCTTACACCCTCTTCCCCAGTGCACCCACTTCAACCTGCCCAGCCCTGTGGCCCTTCTGGCCTTTCCTTCTCCTACAGAGCCCTTGCCAAAGCTCCACCTTGGTCCTTAGCCCAGCCAACAGTTTTGGTTACACCGTGTCCGTACCGGATCAGTCCCTGTGCTCTACATTCCCCGTTAGACCAGGAAAGATCATCTCCCACCACCACTGCTCCCCCGCCAGCCAGCAGCAGGCAGAGCACCAGGCACATACAGTTTGTTCCTGCACATGTTGTTTACCCTCACCAGACCCTTCTCAGGTCTCTAAAAGTCTCAAACCTCTGTAGGTTTTTTTTTTGATACCCTCCTGAGGGACCCTCTTCAGACCTTCTGCGTGGTCTCCTGTAGAGCATTGCCACAGCAGAGACCCAGCAGCCCTCTCGTGCTCTTCCAGCAGCCAGCTTCACGGAAGACCCCAGGTTTGTTCTACAGCGCTGAGAGTCCTTTGTGACTTCAGTCACAACTTAGTACCCTCTGACCCCTCCGGATTAAACCTCTACTAAACAGCTGCCTCTGACAGGACAGGAACGGTCTCAAGCTCCACAGTCCTACAGCGCTGGGTATTCACACTGCAACTCAGCAGTGCTTGCGACGTTGTTTTACAACACAAACCCATGAGGTTCTGCTTAAATTGAAAACCGGTTGGTTTCCATCTGTGTTTCAAAAGATAAGCAAATCAGCTCAGTTACCTTGTTGTTCAGCTGTGTTGCTCCCTGCAGGGAGGCCCCAGTATAGCGAGAGCAAAATTCAAAGAGGCCTGGAAACACTGGGCTGAAAAAGAAACCACGATTCAAACAGAGTATCTTCTCATTCCTCCCTATTTCTCCAGAGCTAAGCCAGGTATAAAACTGTCCAGGGACGTTTGCTGAGCAAGATCAAAGCTCATTGTCTGTGAAAGAGTTAAGCTGGGATCACTCTGACATTGCTTATAACACACGGAGCACCAGCAGGGAAGCAATCTGGCTGCAGACACAATGGGAAACTCGGCGAATTTGGTAATGATGACCAAAGCTTCCAAGCCAGCCCTGCAAAGGCTCCCCAGCTCACAAGACGTGCTGGCATCTGTCCCGCAGCCCTGCTGACACTGTGCCCCGAGCCAGGACACGATGTGAGACACCCGCACCAGGAGAGGGGAGGACTGGTCTGCTCCCGCACTGCCTCCCCCTGGCTGTATCTGGAAGATCCTGCCCTGCTCTGCTTCACCACGGAAGTACAGAAGCACAGGACACGGAGCTGCTGTGTCACCAGCTGGCTGGCATCATGTCGCAAACCACATTCGTGGACAAGCAGTGGCTGAAAGGCCGTGGGGTTTTCTTTTCCCCTCTCATTTCTGCGAAGAAGATGGCTTCTGCTCATCAGAGCAGCAAGGTCACAGAACAGTCTTCTGATTCTCAGCCTAAATACTAAAAAGCAGGCTATACAATACCTGCTTGGGATAACACTGCTCTCTAGCTAATGTAACTCCTCCTGTGCTGGTACAGCTTTCCCCTCCACAGAACATGTAAAAACAGTCTTACTCTCTGACAGCCCTTATAATCCCCAACCAGACAAGACATACTGCTATTTCCTCAGTCACCCACAGAGCTCTTCCAGGCATTTCTTTCATCTCTCATAAGCATTAAAGACGGGAATTGAATATTCTCAACAGGATCTCATGTAGTTTTGTACAGAAGCACGAGTATCTCCTTAGTTCGACCTGAAAAGCAGGCTCTCAAAGCTGTCTTGAACTTAACACGCACTTATTACGGTAGCTAAAATGAGAGGCAACTATTAAAAAAAGTAAGTTAGCCTGTTCAAGCAGAACTGGAGGCTCTGCAAGAACAAGTAGAGACACAGTCTCTAACTCAGCAAGCTTACAGCCTAAATACAGGTCTAAAAAGGAGGACTGCAAGATCTAAAGAGAAAGGAAAGGAATCAAGGAGGTTCCAGCAATCTGATCTACACAGGAGGGACAGGCACCTCCTTCTGGTTAAAAACGAGTAAGCAACGGCACGTTCTAAACGAGCTCTCTGGACGTGAGCGAGGCACCTTTCCGACAGGAGCCACAGAGCACTCACCAGTCATCGCCCACGTTGAAGGCGTTGAGGCTCTTGGTGAATCCCTGCATGTTGTTGGGACTCACTCTCTGCAGGAAGTCTATGTAGTCCTCGGAGTGGAACCGGCACATGTCATGCTGGGATGCCTGGTACGGTTTGAAAACCTTCAAAGGAGAAAGGCAAGACTTATTTCCCATCCAAACAGGCGTTTGCTTCGCTGGGAGAAATCTCAAGCTAATTGACAAACGACCCGCACGAGGTCTATCAAAAAATGTTCGCACACGTTGGCTTCCTGACATGCCTGTGCACTTAAATTCAACCCGTTGCTCCACGAAGCCTGCTTTGCTACTGATCTTTCCCTTTCAGGCATAAACCCGCCTCCCGCCTCTCACAGGAACTGCACTTCTGGCCACACACTCTCCGATACCTTCCTTCCCCCACTGCACATACTGAGTTCAAACTGCAGCTTCTTCTTCACTGGAGGGCACTATTCACTTACCAGTCACCAGCTTTCAGGCAATTTTAAGACCTTGATATAGGGTTGGTTTCAGTCCCTCTGTCAGATTTGCCTGTAACGGGCTGACAGGTTCCAAAGCTGTTTGGAGAAAGCTCACAGACCGATGGCAGAGTTGCATGAGCTTTGCTTCCTTTGGAAAGTTGGCGAAAAACGGTCAGGGAACTGGACAGATTCAAATTAAAGACCTTGTGACCATACAGCCCTGCCAGTTTGGCACTTCACGCACATGCCTCAATCCACAGGAAGTTAAAAATTACCACCGCCTACCTGGGAGAGGAAACCAAAGCTGCGCTGAAATCAAGATCTTTTCCGAGTTTTCCAAGTTCTCTTAATCAAAGCACGCACTTTATAGAAAAAGTGGAACCTGAAAAAACCCAGTAAGATGCACAAGCTTGTGCCCAAGGGGAAAATTTATCACAGCAACCGCACCAACGTGCCTGTTTCCTGGGCTAAGCAGGAAACCGGTTAGTTTTCGGAGACACAATATACTCTAACAAACAGGCCTCCTTTCCTGAATTGATCTGTGTGGGGTACAGCGTTTCCCACAGCGGGTACGGCGTTTCCCACAGGCTGCTGCCTCTGACAACTCAAACAAGGAGGATGAGACGACTCAGTGCAGCCGCTAAGGGCAAAGGCAACACCTGTGCCCCACGAGGGCTCTGCCCAGGAACCCCCCAGGAATCTGCGTTGGTGAAGTCAAACGGCACAAAAGCAACGCTGAAGAGCTGTCACGGAGGATAAGTGGCTCTCACCAGACATCCAGAGGCTCTTTTCCACCAACAAAAAGTAGGGATGTGTGATTCAAAACAGAAAGGGGAGTAAAAAAAAAAAAAAAAAGACCAAAAGCTTCAAGACAGACTCAGCGGCTGGCAGAAGAAACCTGCCTCCTTCCACCCTTCGCCCTGCTCCCAGCGACCCCACCCACCTTCCTAAGCAAGCCCTGGCACTCAGCCTCCTCTGCCTCCTTTCGCTGCCTCCACAGAAAACTCTCCTGGCTTTGCCGAGGTACCGAGTGGCGCCAGTTCACGTAGAGATCCAACGGCTCCCAGGCACGGCACGAGAACGGCAGCAGGACAACCCTCCCCGTGGCAACGCCGAGCCCTGGCTCACCGCGCTCTCACGCACCACAGCCGCAGCCGAGCTGGGAAAGGTGCAAAGCAGCCAACTCCGCTTGCCAGGCCAGCGGCCTTTTATTTGGAAGGGGCAGAGAGGGCGGATAACAAGGTAACGACAACACCACGCTAACAGGACCTCTTAGAGTCACCTCTGACCACGAGCCCCGCTTTTATTTGCCTGTCGGCCAGTCACTGACTGCTCAGGATGAAGTTTCCTCTGTGGTTTTCAGCTTCACGATGGCATCTGGTGGAAAACACAACCCCCCCCGAAAAGGGTTGCGACTAAAACAAAGCGGACAGCTCTGCCTGCTACCTCATTCAGGCATGGATCTGACATTTAGAAGTGTTACAGGACTAAGTACTTCTTGCTGTTTCTGCAAAAAACCACCCCAACTCTAGGGAAGTTATTCACAGAAGTTCATCATTTACAGTAAAAATCTGAAAGAGGAGTTCTGCAAAGATTCCACGTGCCCCGAGTGTACTCCAGCTGCGCCCCCTGCGAGTGCAACAGCAGGTCACCGTGGCTGGATGTGGTTTTACCACAGGATTACATTAATTACACAGGGAAGCTTTTCTAACGTTTAAACATCCCAAGTTCATTTCATATATCGCATCAAGGAACCGTTCCACTGATCTATTTTAGCACCTTCCTTCACAAACTGGTATTGATCTTTAGTTTTGGGACAGCTGATTTTCCATTTGCTTTCGCTCAACCTGCCCGTCTCTCACCACGGCGGCTGATAAGGCGGCAGCGGAAGAGCTTGAAGCTGAGCCCGTGCCAACCGCCAGGCCCTTGCACCGCGCCAGAGACGGCGACAACGCTGTGCAGCACGGACGGGCAGGTACAAAGCAGCCGAGATCCAGCTCTTCCCCCTGCCCCACTTGTACTGGTTTGGCTGTTCAGACTTGGCCCTCAAAAATAAAAGGCAGGAGAACTATTGCTATCACGCAAGAATTCTGCGCCTTGCCCTGCCCGTACAGTGGAGAAGACGCTGTAAACTCGCCAGAATTAGAACTACTGCCCTCATCTCGCTGTCGTGCTCACAGGGATACAAATTTGATTTTAACATCTCAATGCTGGAGAAGCGATCTTTAAGGAGAGGCTTTTCCTGGTACCACAACGAAGTATTTAGTCAGGGCTTTGAGGGCGCAGTGGAAGTTGGTTACGGGTTTGCTTTATGCCTAATGGCGGGGGAACCCGGGAAGGTAACCACAGTCTGGAGAAGCGCCTGGTCCAGCTGGAGAGGGACTGGAATTTGCACGTTTCTGCCCGACAGCTCCGCGCAATCGCCCTGTTCCCGCCGCAGCTCCTGATCTACCCCCAAAGCACGCGGCAGAGGTGGGACCACGTCGCTGAGACAAGCTGATCACACTGTCTTCTCTGCAGCCCCAGAGCAAGCCCGACTGTTACCAGTTCCTTGCAAGCAGCCACGACTGCAAGCAACAACCCATGATCAGTCCTGCAGTCACCCTGAGAGCACACACCCCAGTCACCCCTGGGGTCACCCAGTTCAGGCTGACGAGTAAGAGGAAGCGGCCGGTTTGCAGAGCACGGCGAGGAGCCGAGCCCGTCCGCAGAAGGGTGAGGAGCACACGTGGGATGCACGAGCACAGAGGAAAAGGCCAGGGGAAAGTCCTGACGCCCCTCATGGATCAGAGCAATGACAGTTTGGGGCCCTTCTTGCACCTCCCCTCCCTGTTTGCTCGCTGTGCACAACAAGGAAGCGCTCTTCACCTCTTTTAACAACGTAACTCTCATGAAAAGCCGCTGTAAATGCATGTGTGTATGCCCATATATGTACATATATAAATACATACATATATGTCCACAAAACCAGAAGTGCCTGGAGCTGTAGCCTACAACATTTAGAACAACATTCTGGGTACAGGCCCTTCCCCAGGGCACATCAAACAGATCACAGGCTGTGGAGACAATAGGCCGTAGCTACACCCAGCCTCTGGATCAGAGAGCACGGCCTGGAACTGCGCCAGTCAGCCCAGGAATTAAATCGCTCAACGGTCCGAAACAGCTCAGGAGCAACCCCACCGCACCGCAAGCGAGAATGAGGCAACAGGAGACAAAACAAGCTGCCCCCAAACGATCAGCAGCTGCAGGTGGCACGTTCTGCACATCAAAATGAGCAAAAGCCATCTCAAAAGGGGCAGAATGGTAGAAGACTTTTATCATTCCTGCCTTGATCTCGTATCACGAGGCATTAAGTTACATGCTCCGTACTCCTCAGAGCTTTTCATTTGCTCTGTGCCGCAAGAATGGGCAGAAAAGTAAACAGGGATTCTAGGGAAAGGAGCACAGTTCAATCCTGCTTGCACCAAGTGAAATAAAACACTTCAGAAGAGGGGTACCACATATTCCTAGCGATACTCCATTATCCCCAAACTAGTTCATTTCTTAAAAAGAAAACTTAAATCTCCATCTTTTGATCATCGCTACACGCTGATCATGTTTTATCAGGTTTACACAGGCTAAATTTCAGGAAGAGAAAACCCTTCTAACAGCAAGAACCAGAGCGCACAACAGAGACTACGTTGTGTGAGCTGGCTGGGCAACCACTGACCAGGTATGAGATGGGATTAGCAAACTCAGTTAAGGCACCGAGTTGAATTAGCAAGCCTCCTGAGGGCTTGGGGGTTTTTCCAGCTTGACTATTCTAGGATCACACAGCCCACAGTGGTCACTGGGTCCTCCTTAGAAGGGGCTACAGACACAGAAGTTTCCTGCACAGTCCCCAGCAGCACAGCTGCAGCTCCCGGCATGAGGAGTTTGAACGAGACGCTGACAACCCCCGAGGGTGCCTCTCACACCAGCTCTGGGTGGCATGGTGGGGTTCAGGCTGATGAGAACGCCCGGGACTGCTCAAAGCCTCCTTCACAACAGCTCTGTTACCTGCTGGGCCAAAAGCGGGGCGGGAGGAGAGGCAGCGACACAGGAAAGCTGCGCAGAACCTCCTAACGCGGGCCAAGCCCGAACACGGAGGTGACAGCTGAGGTCAGCAGGGCAGCGCACAGCTCTCTGGCACCTTTCATGCCCACCAAAGCCTAAAACGCCCATTGGGGCAGCTGCTGCCCCAAGCCGCCTGCCGCAGCCCCTTCCCCCGCCGCCCTGGCGGGGGGGGGGGAGCCCCTGCAAGACCCCAGAAGCGCCGCTTACGATCATCTTCTTGTAGAGGCCGTAGTGCAGGACCAGGCTGTGGGTCAGCGCCAGGCGATGCGGCTTCATGGGGTGCCCCGCGCCTGGAAGGGAAACGACACGGGGAGTCACCCGGGCTGGGACACGGACACACACCAGCCACGCCCCCCCCCCCCCCCCCCCCCCCAACCGCCGGGGCCGGGCCCAGGGACCCGCCGTGACGGGACCTGCCGAGCCACCGCCGCAAGCAGGCCCGCGGGGGCCGGGGCGAGCGGGGGCCGGGGCGAGCGGGGGCCGGGGCGAGCGGGGGCCGGGGCGAGCGGGGGCCGGGGCGAGCGGGGGCGGCTCCGGGGCCTTCTCGTTGAGCCAGGGCCGGGCTGGGCCGGGCCGCACGCCCGCCCCGAGCCAGGAGCGGCCCCAGGCCGGCCCCTCCGCGGCCGCCCCGGCTGCCCTCCGGCCCCGCCGCCCCCCGCACCGTAGTGGAAGTTGCCCACGTCCGGGTCGTAGAAATAGGCCACGGTCTTCGCCATGGCGGAGAGGCCGGGACCCGCCGCCGCGCGCTGCCGCTCACGTCATCACGCCGCGACCCCCGCGCTGTCCGGCCACGCCTGCTGCAGCGCCGCCGACGTCGAGCGACGGACGGGGCCCGGGGGCGGGGCTGGAGGCGAGGGGCGGGGCCGAGGGCGGGGCCATCACCGCTGCGGCGCCCCCGCGGTCCTAGCGCCTACCGTCACCGCCCTCCCCGGCCCCCCCCCCCCCCCCCATCCGCCCCCAGTTGCTCCTCGCTGGTCCCAGTTGCGCACTGGATTCTACCTGTAGCCCTACAGCTGCCCCCAGGCCCGCCCGGCTGCTCACCAGTTACCCACCACCCGCCTCCCAGGCGCCCCCAGCTGCCCCCAGTCACTCTTATCTACCCCCAGTTACCTCGAGTTGCATCCGAGTCTCACCTCACTGCCCCCTACCTACCCCCAGCTGCCCCCAGTCGCTCCCAGCTGCCCCCAGTCACGCCTTGCTGCCCCCCACCTTCCCCCAGGCACCCCCAGCTGCCCCAAGTTACTCCCAGGTGATCCCAGTTACTCCCAGCTGATCCCAGTTGCCCACTGGATACTCTTCTGTGGCCCTACAGCTGCCCCCCAGGCACTCCCAGCTGCTCACCAGTTACCCCCACTTGTCTCCCCATCACCCTCAGCTGCCCCCAGTCACCCCTTGCTGCCCCTCACCTACCCCCAGGCACCCCTGGCTGCCTCCCAGCTGCCCACAGTTACTCCCAGATGACCCAAATTGCCCACTGGCTTCTCTTCTGTAGCCCTTCAGCTGCCCCCCAGTCACCTGAAGCCACCCCCAGCTGCTCACCAGTTACCCCCACCTGCCCCCTAGCCTCCTCCAGTCACCCCCCTGTTGCCACAGCCCACCCACCGAGGGCACAGGGGACGGGCAGTGGGGTTTCTGCGAGGCACCCACACCTTTCTGGGACTCATCCCCTTCTGGGGAGCAGCCCCCCCAGCTGTGCGTGATGGGGACCACCACGGCCAACTGTCACCCAGCCAAGCAGCCCTCCCAGGTCCCACCCTGCCAGGGTGCAGGTCCTCCTCCTCCCAACCACAGGTGGCCTTTGAGAACAACCCACCGGGGCTGGCAGGGAGCAGGGACAGGGAGGCACAGCCAGGAAGGCGGAGGACAAAAGCCAGGTGGAAAATTGCCATGTACAAAAAAGCAGCCGTGCGGAACAGGGGAAAAACCCTGACCCTCCCCCGGAGCCAGCAAGGGCCAGGGCCGGGGCTGTGCAGTGAGTGACACCAGCAGCAAAAATCTGTTCCCTGTGGGCTGGGAAGAAGAAAGGATGAAAGGAGCAGGTAGTCTTGTTTAAAGGCTCGGGAAACAAATTAGCCAAAATCGGCGCTTGACAAGGACTTGGTCCTACTGGTCTCCTGCCCGATCCCTTCCCGTGGGCAGGACGTTGTGGGGGAAGGATGTTGCGCTGGAGGCAGGCTGCTCAAACCGCCTGCAGTAAAACGGGGTCTCGGAGAGGAGCAGGTGAAAAGCGAGGACCCCCAAGGGGAACACCGAGAGCTGGCTGAGGATGGAGACCGTGGCAGATCAGCACCGGGACGTTCACCGGCTTCTCAGCGACTGGATTTTGATGCTGGGTAACAAATGGGCGGGAGGGAAGCCCCTGGGCGTGCAGCAAGGGGAGCTTCAAGCGTGCGTGGCCCAGGTGCATGGGATGGGGCTGGTGGGGCAGCAAGGTGGCGGCGGGACGGCGTGGGATTTTGGGTGCTGTTCTGGCCGCAGGCAGGCAAGAGTAGTGCCAAGGTGTGATTAAATCGTGGGATTGTTAAACGATGCTCCTGGCTGGCTCTGCCACGTACTGCAGGGATGCTGCTCCCTCCGTGCTGCTCCTCGGGCGTGTTTCCATTCAGGATGCCAGCTCCCGAGCATGGAGCAAGGGTGCTCCGGGGTACGCCAGGACCCTCTGGCCATGACCCCGCGGGGCACAGCTGAGGATGCTCAGAGCTGCGAGCCCTGGCCCAGTGAGCACCGAGGCCGGCACGAACCATCTTCGATAAATAGGCTTGAAACGCGCCGAACACCGAGGGCGCAGCAGCAAGCGCTGGAGTGCGCTGACGTCTTGGCAGGGGCTGCTCCCTCGGCATGACGCTCACCCCGTGCTGCCACCGGGCAGCGTCCAGCCGGGGCCACGGGGCTGCCAGAGCAGCACAGCCGAGGCACCTGGCTGGGGAAAAGGGGCGAGGAAGGGGGAAACACATCCCTGCCTCCAGCGGGAATCGCTTTGCTGGCTGAGCTCGCTCTCTGGAACCTGGTCGCTGCTCTGGGCATCTCCACAGGTCTTGGAGCGGTGGAGAGAAAGCGTTGGAGAGGGATATTTTTAGATGCTCTTTGTACTCAGAGAGCGAAAACACTCTGTGGTTTAAAGGCCATTAGCTTGCTGGGGATGTTTGAAAAACTTAAATACGGGCTTGAGACTCAGGGAGAAGTTTGACACGACGGGATGCAGCAGTTCTGCAGAGATAATGGCAATTTCTGGGCTGAGCGCCGTAGCAGAGACCCCAGGAGGAGCCTGCCCGTGGGACTGCCGGAGCCGGACAATCTGGCCCGTTTAGCTGCCACGTGGACAACCAGCGGGACCAGGGCGGACGATCCCCCAGGCGGGCGCGTTCGCATTGTTCGTGGGGTGACGTCTGTTGTAATGGCTGCGGAGGAGGTGTGGGAAGAGAGCGGACAAGAGGTAACGTGGCGATACGCTGGGACCGTAGCCAACCGTGGGACGGGGCGATGGGGGACGCTGCTGTCCCTCCACCCTCTCCTTGGTGGCTCTGTCCCCTCCCTCCCTGGCCACATCTCGACTCAGTGGCTTAAAATTTAAAGGGCTTTCCAGGCAATGTCACGAGAGGGAAGCGAAGCCTCCGAAGGACCCCCCCCAGGATTCACACCCGCACCCACCAGGGAGCCCTGAGTGGGTGACCCAGGGAGGAAGGGCAGGGGGATGGCGGTGGTGAGTGCAGCGGGCAGGCAGCAAGCAGGCAGCTGCCTGACGCACAGCGCTGGCCGGATTGCCCTTGTGTCCCAGCTTGCGCTGCCTTGGCTGGTGGGGTGGCACAGGATGGGGACAGGAGCTGGGAGGGGGTCAGCAGCGGGCAGAGGACGCAGAGCCCGGCTTCTGGACGCCCCACGGACATCCAGCCCGCAGCCGTGTTTGCACTTCCCCGCCGTGGTGTGGGGCTCAGCCCCACGTGGCGACCATCCCCGCTGGCCAAGGTGGACACGGGGCAGCCTGTTTGGGAGGGAGAGCTCAGCTGCGTGGATTCACGCCTACAAGGCTGGCTGGTCCCGGGGCAGAGGGGAGCTGTGGTGTCTTTTTTTTGGGAGGGTCCCCTGTGAGGCGCTGTGTGGGACAAGGCTCATGGTCTGGCCATTAAAGCGCTAACGGGGTCCTGCAGTGGGACGAGTGGCGAGCAGCCCAGAGGGATGCTGAGGCTGGAGCAGGATGGAGACCGAGGGCATGTGGTGCCTGTGGGGGGAGCACCAGGAAGAGGAACCCTGTTGGCTGGGATAGCCCAGCTGCAGAGCCGGGTGGGAGCAGCTTGATGGTAGCAGAGCCTCCTCCTCCTCCCGGTTCACCCTGCCGAGGCCAGGATTTGTCCCCTGCTGTGGAAATGCTTCGACGCCAGAGGCTGTGGGAAAATGGGAATCTTCCCTCGAAGCAGGGAAGGCTGGGCAGTGTGGGCTCATTTTGCCTGGCACGGCTGAAGGCTGGAAGGGGGGTAGGGTGCAGCAATGCGTGGGGTGGGCGGGAACGCCGGGAGGAGAAAGAGCGATTTATTGTGCAGGACAGCGTGCGTGGGCACGAGGAAAACGGGAACAAGCTCACCATGACTGCACCCCCTCAGGGCTCTGCAGAAACCCAGAGCTGTGAGGTCCCCCTCTTCAAAGAAACAAAGGCAAGGAGTAAACTGCCTTTTAAGGTCTTGATTAGCAGAGACTCGTATGATGTTGCAGCTTGTTGGTCCAGCATCAGGAGACCTCTGCTCTCCTGTGGCGCTAGCAATGCATGGCAGGAGGAATAAGACTTGCTGCCGGTGGTCTTGTCTTGCAATAGTTGATCCATTTTAGGGCCTGTCTCCCTGCCTGGACAGCAGACAGGTGGGTAGCACCTCCGACGCAGCGACCTCCTGAAGTCACGGTGATGGAGGAGGCTCGTGGGCTCCTGAGAGTTGACTCTTGGCCACTTGTGGAGAGGGACTGGAGCCCTCATCATCGCATAGTTGAAAGCCTGGAGGAGTTGCAGGTTGCCTCACAGTAACACGGAGTGTGGTGGGGTAATTCCCACAAATTAATGTGTTGCTAGATAGGCACTTACTTCAATAGAGATGGGGTGGGAGGGATTTCAAGGGTTGCCTGTTCTTCTCAAGGCCTGGGTGGAGAATTGGCAGGTGGGCAAAGGGTGGAGAGCAGCAAGCCTAATTGCCAGTAGCAAAGGAGAGTGGGCTGAAGCCTCCCAGAGTGAGGATAATGTGGCAGAGATGGAGAAGGAGGTCATGGGACCACCACAGCTGGAGATTTCAGATGGTTTAGCTGTCCCATTTTCAGGCAGGAGGGAGAGACAGTTGGCCTGGGCAGGTGGTTGGGCTGTGGGGTCTCCCGGGGCTCCTTTTCGACCATCTCCTCGGTGTTGTGATCACGGGGTGGGTGCCTGCACCCCTCTCCTCCCCCACACACGCCAGCGTGGGACCAGTCCTGGTCTTGCCGAGACCCATTTCCACCCCTCTGCCCTCCAAACGCCACAGCTCAGCGCTTTAAAAATCGCCAAGAGCTTCTGAAAGCAGGGGTGCCAGGGGAAATCGGGGCCCGCCTGCGTGCGGGCAAGGTTATTCACCCCGCGGCGGGCAGCAGCTTGCCAGCGCCGGCTTCCCTGAGCGGCCCTCCCGTTCGCTCCCCGCTGCAGCCGCCGGCCTTTCCCTGAGCTCCCCTCCGCACCTTGGTCCGCTGAAACGGCTTCGGAGAGATTTTCCCGGGGTCGGGGCAGGAGGGTGCTCTCCTCGGCAGCCAGGCACCAGCTTGGCTCCTTCCCGAGGAAGGCAGGCGACCGGGAGCCGAGGGAGGGGGGGGGGGGGGGGGGGGGGGGCAGAGGATGCTCGCCGCGGTCCCCAGCCGCGGGGATGCGGGGTTGCTAGGAGGCAGGTGAAGGTGAAGAGGAGAGCGCTGCGGAGGACCGCAGGCCCAGGTACCGCCGCAGCAGCGGGGACAGGCGACAACCCGGGGAGAGCCCCTGCCGGAGCCGGCGAGCGGAGCCGGCGAGCGGGCGGCCGAGCTTTGAGCCACCCACCCCCACCCCCCGTCCCCGGGAAAAGCCCAGGGGAGCCGGGGCGGAGGGAGCCAGCTCGGTGCTGCGGGAGGACGATGCGGGAGCTGCCGGCCGGCTCGGCCCTCCGCCAGCCCGGGCTGCCGCGGCTCCCTGCCCGCCCTGCCCGCCCTGCCCGCCCCGCCGCTGCCGGCGGAGGCCCTCGGCCGTGAGTAGCGAGGGGGTGCGGGGGGGAGCGGGCCGGCGCGGTGCGGCGCGGTGCGATGCCGGGGGGGGGGGGGGATGGCTGGCGGGATGGATGCTCATCCTCCCGCAAGGGCGAGCGGGGTGATGCCGCCCGCCGCAGAGCCCCGGGGGAGGCCGGGGGAGGGGGGGGAGCCGTGCCCTTGGGAAGCCGCTTGCAAGGGATAAGGGGAGCACAAGGAGCCCGGCGCCGGGCCGGCCTGCGGGGATGCTGCCGCTGCCGCCGCTGCCCTTGGGCTGCCTCTTGCCGGGATGTCCTTGGGAGAACGCGCCGAGCAGCCTCCCCACGGCCCCCCGCCACACACCGGACTCCGCGGGGCGAGAGATGAGCCCTTGGCAGCCCACCCGGGGCAGGGAGCTGGCTCTAGCCCAAGATGGTCAGGAGGAAGAGGAGGATGGGCAAGGGGAGCCTGAAGAGGGGGGCGGGGGGGGGGGCGGTGAGCACCGGGGTCTCTGATCCGCCTTCCCCCTTCTCCTAGATCCGCATGTCAGACCAGAACAGCACCGACGATGGGGAGTCAGACCCCCAGCACAGCCTGTCTATGGTCTTCCTCCTCGTCCTTGTCTTCTTCATCATGGGGCTGGTGGGTTTCCTGATCTGTCATGTCCTGAAGAAGAAGGGTTACCGGTGCCGGACTTTCAGGGACGAGCTCGACCCAGATAACAAAGATGTGCTGGCGGAGCTCCAGGCCCGTGAGTGCTGGGGCGATGGGGGCTCCGTGGGGGCTCGGGTGCTGTCTTTCACCTGGCATGGACCAAAGCTCCTTAAACATGCTTCTGGGATGCAGGCTGGGGGTGGGAGGGTTACCTGTCACATGCACTGGGTTGGGAAAAAGGGATGGGGCAGTCAGAGCAGCGCAACGCTGCCCGGGAATCAGGACCGTGCTGCCCAGAGAGCCCTCTGATCTGCTGGCTCCGCAGGCTGCTGAAGGCTGGTGGTGCCAGGGAGGTAGGAACCAGCATCTGGCCCTTGCTGAAGTGGCATTATCACCAAAAGATAATACTGATGAATGGCCAAACCCTGCCAAATCCCCAGTGCCTGAATTATAACCCATGTCCCCTACAAGCAAAGCATCCTCCACCCAGGGCATGAGCTGTCCCTCTGCCCCTTTGGTGTTAGGAGTTCTGCCATGGGACCAGCTTGGTGCCTGCTAAAGGTCATGTCCTCTTCTAGTCCCTGTTGTGCTCATGCAGCCTAAAGGAATTGGGATCTTGGCCCTGCACTGGAAGGGGACATTTAGGGATTTTTTCCATAGCTTCAGCCCACCGTAACTGGCTCTCAGGTAGTAGGACTGGGAAGTCAGTGCAGCATTGAGCACGGGTGCAAGCCAGAGCTCAGTCCAAGCAAGCTCTGTTGTTCGGTCGTTTCATGAGGCTCTGCTGAAACGCAGAAGACACCTTCCTCGAGCTGCTTCCTTACCTGAAAATGGCCAAAGGGTGCTACATAACTCCTCCTGCTCCTCTGTGCCACCGTCAGCGCTCAGGAGGGTCAGCACCTCCTGCTGTCACTTCTTGTGCACAGGAGGGAAACCTGCCTTCCCCAGCTGCCCCGTGGATGCAGCGGGAGCTTCCAGGTGGCCTTGGATATGCTCCTCTGGCTTCAGTGACTTGGCTGCATGTGACATGGAGACAGTGTCTCAACCTTCCAGGATTGTCTTTGCCTGCTGGAGTTGCCACAAGCCAGGGAAACATCTCTGTGGGCTTCCAGGAACGCAGCAGCAGCCCCTGACCATGCTCTTTGAGACAGCTGCCTGCCAGACCACATCTCTGACCTGCTCACAGGAATATATAACACTGCAGCCTGGGCTGAAGGGCCAGCCAGCCAAACCTCCTGCCTCCAACAGTGGCCAGAAGCAGGTTGCGATGCATGCTGGGGATGAACACCCCAGCGGAGCAGACACTGGGCCAAGCTCCCCCAGCATATTCTAAGCTTCTAACAGTATGTAGCTCCAGGGTTTTCTCCATCAGAGATGGCTTCTCCATATTTAACAGGACCCAGTGGGTTTCTTTTCTGTGAACTTATCCCGTTTACCTCTGGAGACTTTCAGCACCCACAGCATCCTGCACCCAGGGGCTCCAGGGCTGGACTGTCCCCACGAGAAGCCTCCTCTTTTGAGTTGTTTTGAGCGTGCTTCCCACTTGTTTCTCCTGATGCTCTCTGGTTCTGAAGGAGCAACGCAACCGCCATCTCCCTGCACACATGGCTGACATTTTAGCCATTTCTTTTTCAGGGTGAGGGATCTGGTGCTCCCCGGGGGCTTCTCAGTGTGACCGGGGACACGAGGCTTCTCCAACCTCTCTGTCCACATGGTTGCTCCTAGAGAGGGACTGGTGAGCTGAGTGTCTGAATCCTAGCCCTCAGTGCCATGTTTTCTTTTTTTCAGATGAAGAGGAGGAGCTGAATGAGGACACTGTGGAGAAGATTGTGAGATGCATCATCCAAAATGAAGGTG
Source organism: Leptosomus discolor (assembly GCF_034619465.1). NCBI lineage: Eukaryota > Metazoa > Chordata > Aves > Leptosomiformes > Leptosomidae > Leptosomus > Leptosomus discolor. The sequence continues at coordinate 1,649,185 of NC_141400.1, forward strand.
GGCATTTCCTAGGGCTGGCCTGGAGATGTGCTGACTGCTTTGGCTGATGCATTCCGTTTTTCCTTTCTCTTCAGCAAATGCAGAAGCCCTCAAGGAGATGCTGGGGGACAATGAAGGGGACATCCCAGTGCCAGTGCCCAGGTGAGGGAAGCCTGTATCAGCTTGTAGCTCCTGCAGAGTAAGGGAGCAGCCTTTGGGTATCACATGGGTCTGGAGACTTGGCAGCCAGCCCCTTTCCAGCTTGTTGTAAAGCATCTTCCCAAGAGTAAGTCCTGCTCCCCCAAGGACTGTGATGAGCTCTTCACCTCACTGTCAAGAGGAATATATCTTCCTCATTCCTGTCCTCACAGGAGGTCCCCTCCAGAGCTGCTACTTTTCAGGGCTTGCTGCAGTGAGGCTGCACCACGGTGGGCGAGCCTCCTCCAGGTCACACGACCTGTCATGTCCTTCTCCTGTTGCAGCCTTTGTCCCCACCGTAACAGTCAGGATGGAGGCCCACCACACCACCACACGGTGCATCTGGGCTCCACGCAGGCCCCCTGCATCCACTGCAGCAAGAGGAAGAGGCACCCACTGCATCGGCAAGGACGGTCCAAGGATGGCAAAGGCAGGATGCATCCTGGAGAGACCACCGTCTTCTCAGTGGGCAGGTACTTAAACGAGTCTTGCCAGTCATGGCCCGCCTGCTCTGATGGAGCAAGCATCACGGAGAGCCTTCTCACTTCCCCTGTTCCTCGCACCTTCCCCACTTGCCCCGCGCCAGGCACCCTCTTGCTCTTCCCCATTTAGGCGCCCCAGTAGTAGCTCTGCAGCTGGGAGTCCTTTGGACCCAGGTGCCTCTCGCCCCTGGAAATGCCTGTGGTACGTGGTAGGCTGTGATGCAGCGGTGGCTGCCCTCCTTCTCCAGGAAGGTGACTCAAGCCTGGGTTGTCCTGCTGACTCAGTGCTGGGCAGAGCCCCAGATCCATGTCCTTTCAAAGCCTGCTGTCCCAGCTATGTGTGAGCAGGGCTCTTGCTGCCCAACAGGGCAGTGACCCGAGGTTTTAGGGGTCTCATTAGGAGGAGGAAGAGGTGATAGCAGGTCCTAGGTACAAGCTACCAGCCACCACCGTCAGAATGAAAGAGTGGCTGTGCTCCTTCAGATCGTTGCCTCCAATAATCACTGTAATTAGGTGACATGGCAGGAATATAAGAACAGGGGAGTGGACCTGATACTTCCCACAAATACTATTCCAGTCCCCACCTGGTCTCACCTCAAGGGACTTCCTGAGCTTCCTGTGGTCTCTGCGTAGTCAGTAACATTTAGTGCCATCTGTAGTCTTGCCCAGGTTGCCCAGTTCCCCAGCAGGAAGGTTTAGCATGCACAAGACCTTTAGCAAAGTCTTCCAGGGCTCAGCTCCCTACTGCGGTGGTGACTGGGGCAGGGTGACAAGCAATTGCTGGTCTCTGGGTGGCCACCCTGGTGAGACACAAAGCTCTGCTGTGCTCAGATCCTGCAGCGGGTCTTCATTCAGGGCCTGAGCCTTGATGAATCTGCATGTTGTGGTCCAGAGAGACGGTCCTTTCACAGCAATGTTAGGCCAGAGAGGGCATCAGGGGGTGCGGGGTTTTCCACCATCAGTAGGGAGGTGGATTGGGGGCTTTGTGGGGAACTGGAGAAGAGGAGAGACACGCCTGACCTCCCCATGCTGAACGGCGGCTAAGATCACACCTTCTGGAGACTGACAGCTTCTGGCTTCTGCTCTGCCTGTTGCTGTCAGCTGTCCTTGGTGGTGGTGTTTAGTAAGCCAGATCTCTGCACAGTTGCATGTTCAAGGCTAATGTCATTCCCTGGCTGGGGCCCAGCTCCATCCAGTCCTCTGGGTCCTTTGTCCACGCTCTTCTCACTCACCTCTCGCTCACCTGAGTGCTGGAGAAGACGGCCTCCTTTCCTAAAGGCACCTTCCCTCAAATCTTGGTTTTCTCTCTTTATCGTTGTTAATATCCCATGTCACATCAGCCTTCTCCATGGGTCAGTCATTATATTCCTCCAGGGTTGTATTTCAAAAGTTTCCACTTCCTGAATCTAGTTGGTACGAGGTCCAGCTGCTAAGGGGCCTATGTGCCCATGAGGTACAAAACTACCTCCAAATCGTGGTTCTCATTTGCAAGCTGGCCCCTTTGCTCTTTCAGATCCTGGATGACTTTTCTGGGACTGCCCTTGCTGTGTCTTATTTACTACAACTATCTTGATTGCATGAAATACTTTGACTTATGACTGATCCTACATATAAAAGCTCCTTTAACCCGCCTCTTCTGTCACAATCCTCAGGTCTTGTTCTCTTTTTTTTTTTAAATGTTGCTTCTGTCTCGGACACAGAGGTTGAGAGTCCAGCCCCCTTCCCTATAACCTGCAGCTCATTGACTGAGTCTGGTCCGCGTCTGGTAGGCACAGGCTCATTGCTAAAAGAGGGGAAAGGAGTGAGGTTAGTGAAGGTCCACCAAGATTATCAGGGGCTGGAGCATGTGGCATGTGAGGAGCTGCCGAGGGAACGGGGTTTGTTTAGCCTGAAGAAGTATGAGGGGGGGAATCAAATTGCTCTCTAAAACTACTCAGAGGGGTGGGGGGCATTTAAATGAAGACAGAGCTAGACTCTTCTCAGAAACGCACAGGGAAGGGCAAGACTCAAGGGCCGCAAGTTGCAGCAAGAGAAATCCAGAAAAGACGTAAGGAAAAACTCTTTCACCACGAGAATGGTGCAGACCTGAGACAAGGCCCAGAGGAGCGGAGGGGGAATCCATCCCTGGGGATTTCCAAAACGTGACTCGACAGGCCCCAAGGCAACCTGATTGAGGGTGGGAGGTGGTCCGGTTTTAGGCAAAGGGTTGGACTGGAGGCCTCCCGATGGCTTTTCACACCTAAATTATTCTATACTTCTGATGTAATCAGGATTGTAAGATCTGTACTCTTACATCATTGAACGATTTAGCATTTATCTTAGGGCTTCCCCTAAACCAGTTGTTGTCAGTGGCAGAACTTGTCCACGGAAGCATCTGCATCTGACCCTCTGCCCTCAGCCCCATCAGCCGCAGCGTGTCTCGCTCTACTGAATCAAACGCCTTAGTGCTGCTGACTAGGCAGACAGCCAGCGCTCTCCTGCCTTTCCCTCCACCGCCCAGAGGTTGGTTATGTTACCTCCTGTGCCCCCACCAGTCCAAAGCCTGCCTGCTCCTTTGAATGCCCTCCTGGCTCTTCCAGCTCAATGGCATTTCCAAGAAATGATCCTACCACTTGTGCCTCCTGCCTATCCCTCTTTAGGACTGGAATGTTCTTTGGTTCTTCCCAAATCGCAGCGCTGGTGCCTTGTCTCCAAATATCTGGACGGACCTGAAAGGCCACATTTGCTGCTGCATGGCCTGACCCAAGTAGCCCTGTGGGTACCCTCTCCGGAGCTGGAGCATTTCTCATCTTGACCCTTCCAATCATGAGCGGCATTTCTGACTGCAGTGCTGAGGGGTCTTTACCACCCACAGACAGCCACCTGGTTCTCAGCCTGGTGATGGGCTCCTTCATCTCTGGCATCTCATCTGGCATCTGTTCTTATCTCTTGGACCTTTCTTCTCAGCTTCTTCCTTCAGAATGGCTGCGCTGCCACGCGCTTGACCTTCGGGTCTTGTTCCATCAACCCCAGCAGCGTTTGAACTCAGCTGCTGAAATGGCATTCTGCCCTGATGCCGACTCGCAGCCGAAGCTCAGCAGAGCTGGGGCTGTCTGCAGCTTCTCCACGTGTGACTCAAGTGCAGGGAGAGCGGCTGCTGGGTGAGTCACAGGCTGCATGAGGTCTCTGTGCTGGGATCAGCGTTCTTTGGCCGGTGGACACCAGCTCACCGTGGAAGAGGTTTTCCATCCGCTGGTCCAGCAGCGGCTTGCACTGCTTGTGAAGAGGAGTCACAGCGTTAATCATAACCAGCTCGCTTGCAATTCAGACATTTAGGCTTTACCTATGCATTACCCGTCACAAATCACACAGCTATGGTAGATCCCTGACCTCTCTTCTCCCCACGTGCAATATTGCACCACCTCTGATTATAAACACACCCTTTGAGGGTGTCAGACCAACTTCTGCAGCTGTTCTCCTGCCTACCCTGGAGCTCTGAGCTGTTACCTGGTACATGGTGAACCTTGGTGAACCACTAGGTACCACCCATCACTCCAGGGGATGGTGGAAAATGTGATCTGGTGGATTTTAGCCAAACAACTCCTCCTGCCATTGATCCCTGTACCTAAATATAGCTCACTCTGCTGGAACCCTGTCCCTGCCCTCACTTTGGGTACATTGTCTGCCAAAAACTGGCTCTTATTCTCCTGATGGCAATCAGTCACCAAGTGCAGTGCCTATGCAGCTCTGCATGGCCATCCCTTCCTCATCAGGCTTAGCCAGTTTGCATTTCACCTTCTGAATCACACCTGAGTTTCTGTACAAGCTCCTGTTCCTCCAGGTTGCATCTCTGAGCATTTCCAAGAGCTGCAGGGAGGACAGGCTGGCAGGGTCTGCACCAGACAACATTTGGATTGACCTTTTCATCCTTCTCTTTCTATTCATTTTGCCAGAAATGAAGGGCAAATGGGGTTAAGTCAGTCGGGGCAGGGCTGGAGTGGGGGTCGGTGGTGTTGAATGGGTCTGGAGATCAGCACCAGATGATGACCAAGAGAGGAGACCGCAGGCTGGAGGTGCGGGAAAGCTGGAAATACAGCTGGTGGAGAAGAGGGAAAGGATTTTGATCTGTCCTGCCCCCACTGCAGGTTTCGTGTCACACACATCGGGAAGAAACCCGCTTTCCATGAGCAGCAGGACGGTCCCCTGCCCGATGGCAGCCGGGAGCTGAGCACGGAGGAGCTGGAGCACAGCAGCGACCGGCTCCAGCGGGAGCGGGCTCGCAATGGGACTGTCCCCACGGGGGGCCTGCAGAACGGAGCCGTCCAGAAAGGTGCCCAGAGTGGCAAAGGTGGGGAGCAGAGCCGCTCCACCACCCCAGCCCCGAACACACCAGCCAGCTCCGGCACTCGCGACAGCCGCCGGGCAGGCAAGGGCTCCGGTGGGGCAGGCTCGCTGCAGGATGCTGGCACTGCTCCCGGGAGCGCAAGCCGCCAGCGGAAGCTCCTGAGCCATCGGGTGCTGGGAGGGTCGAGTCCCAGTATCCCAGGAGAGCTGGTGCAGGAAGGAGCCAGCATCTACCTGGAGGAGACCGGACTGGGGTCAGCAGATGAAGTGTCAGATATTCACGGGAGCCTGAGTCTGCACGAACAGGCTGACGAGTTCGCAAGGGACGACAGCAACAGACAACAGCCTGGAGCAGAGGTCGTGGGGCAGCAGGTAGGTTCCTCCTCTTCCTTGTCCCCGTGTGGTACCCTGGGGTGGAGGGTTTGAAGGGTTGTGGCACGGCACCTCACGTCCTGCTGCCGACAAGATCAACCAGCGCAAGCACAGCGGCACGAGCTGTGCAGCAGGGACAGGCGAACTGAGGCTGGTGCCAGGCTGACTGTGGAACCTGCCCTGTCCTGCCCACCCTGTTCCTGCTTACCCTTCTTGATGGCATTTTCCCAGCTGTTTCCTAATGTCTGGGACGTGCAGAGTCACTGTGACAGTTCCCACCCTGCTGGTACCCGCACCGTGGGGAAAGGGCAGGTCCGCTGGTTGACTTGCACAGGAGATGCTACAGACCTGCTGCCAGCTGCCCCTCCGGCAAGGGGTGCGGTTTTCTTTGTGGTTGGGCTCTTTGGGGACATCCATTGGGACCACTTTTTCTTGACCTGGGGGAACTCTGCTGCTGCACATAGCTCAGTCTACCCAAAACCGTAGCTTAGCTGCAGTGCTGGGGCTCAATATGGCCAGCAACGTGCAGGCAGGGACAGACGTCTCCAGGACCCTTTCTTCCCTTGAAGGCTAGGAAACGGTGAAGCCAACTGGCTGTTTGCTTCTTGGTTGTTCTTCCTTGCCCTGGAAGCGCTGGTGCTGGCTGTGCTCAGAGAGGAGAACAGCAGAGCTGGTGGGCTCTCAGCACCCCAGTATCTCCCAATCTCTCTACCCAACCATGTTCCTGGAGGTGCTAGAGAGCTCCAGGGCAGCACTGGCAAGGATACCATCTGCTTGGCCGTTGATGGTCCCCGATTTGGGGGATTTGCTCCCTGCTGCTGCCTCTAGGCTGTTACCACCGAGCAAATGATGCTGGCGGGGGTGGTAGCCGACACCCGATGTGTTCGTTCACTCACTCACACGCTCACCCATGGTTCTGCAGTTGCAGAAGGATGATTTTCATGGAAGGGGCCCGGGGGAAGTCCCCTGGTGTGGTGTCACCCTACCAAGGTGAGGCTGGGGAAAGGTGCCTAGTTAAATGCAGACTAAGGAAAAAGCAGGAACATGCTGTGTTTATTGTGTCCCTCTGCTTTCTGGTGGCCAGGTTGGAGGTTTGAGCCATTTTACAGAGAAGGGCAGCCCGCGGCAGCCATGGCAGCCAGAACTGACGAGCTCTTCTCCAGAGACCTGGAGAAGGGGCAACAGGTCATCCTTTCTCCCATGGCTCACCACACCTTGGGAGATGGTCATGGACCTTCTGAGCTCCAGGGAAAGATTCACAAGAAAGACAAGTCCAGAGACACTGGACTCCTCTTCATCTGTCCCCTCTGTGGTGCCAGGCTCTCGCCTCAGACCCTGTGCCGGGCATTGGGGTGTCGCTTCAGCAGTCTCCAGGACACAAGGTCCTAGGAGAACACTGATGGGACCTCACCGGGATGTTTGCCACCAAGCCCTGGTGCTGCTTGGACGATCCCTTGTCCCTCAGGTCCCAGGCAGGGCCACCATGAGGGTTGTTAGCTGCTGCTCAACACGTCCTGCAGGTGCTTGGGCTTGATCTGTAGTCAGCTCCTGGAGCCTCAGCGGGGTTGTGCACACCTGCGTGTGCACGACTGCTGGGGACAACAGAGGCCCTGTCCCGTCCCATCTCCCTCGCTCCTACGAGAGTGCTGACATCCACACCCCTCCTCCCTCCCGCAGGAGCCCATCGCCGTGGTGCAAGACCGAGGAGCGACTGTGTGACGTGAGTGCTCGTCCCCGGTCCCTGGGGCGATGTCCAGGGTCAGGGTGGAGAGGGTGGGGGGGAAGGCACTGCCCCAGTCACAGCCAGGTGGCGGACAGAGAGTGAACCCCTTCTCCAAAAGGATCGGTTCCCAAGGCACCGGGTCCTGTGGGGACAGGTCCCCTTGCCCAAGTGTCCTGCCACGGGCAGGGCTGCCGGCCATGCCGGCTCTGGGCAGGCCCGAGGCCAGGGCAGCCTGAGCTGGCGGGTGATGCCATGGCTGCAGGGACAAGCCCCATCCTGCCCCTCTCCCCACAGCTCCTCTCCGCTCCCGGCTGGAGTGTGGCTGGGAGGTGCACGGCCGGGCTGGGGGCTCTGCTGCAGGGGGACCGCGGGGCAGCCGGCCCCAGCCCCGGGTGGGCAGCTACGTGCTTGGCATGGCCAGAGCGACGCGCCGACGTTACAGACAACCGCGCTCGGCGCCAGACCTCATCCCATTGGCAATAGGTACCCGACTCCCACCCACCGCACCCGCCCTGGAGAATCCTCCCCAGGAGGACCCTTGGGCCTGGCAAGAGCAGGACAGCATCCAGTCCCTGCTGCCCCCCCTGGCCCCTGCAGCCCCCCGGCACTGGGGGGAAGGATGCATCAGAGGGGGCTGCAGGGAGGGGCAGGGATGGAGGCAGCGCCTGGAGCCCCCCGGGGCGGGGGGCAGCACCCCCCCACCCATCTGGCACGTTCACCGCAGAGCACAGCCCCCCCTGGGCACTCCTGCCACGCAGAGCCGTCACAGGCACAAATCCTGCACCAGCGAAGGACCCTGCAGGTCCCTGGGAGACGCTGGCGGAGAGAGGAGCTTCCAGCCCCATCTCAGCACAGGAGGGGCCGGAACCTGCCCTGGGGGCAGGGTCGCACCCCGGCCAGGCCAGCGGGCAGCCCCAGTGCCCGCGGCGAGCTTTGGTGTGTAACCGCACTGTACATAGACGAGCTAAAACCATTAAAGCTGCTGAACCCCTCGGCAGAGTCAACTGGCTTTATTGGGGCACAGCCCCCCACCCGCCCGGCCCTGCCTGCAGGGAGATGCCTGGGGGGGCAGGCAGGGCCCCAGGGCTGAGCCCCCTCGGGGAACCAGGGCGATGCCAGGCAGGAGGCCGGGTGAGGTGGGGCATAGCCACGGCACCGAGCACCCTGATAAAGGGGCGGCCAGGATGCCCTGTGCTCTGTAGGGAGACAAGCGGCGCTGGGCAGGATGCGGCCCCAGAGAGACCAGCTCAGGGCACGGGGCAGCACCAGCCCCTGCTGCTGGGACAGCAACCCATGGCAGCTCGCTTGGGCAAAGCTTTTTGGGGAGTGGGGAGGGATGGGGGATCCCGCAGGGTCAGCTGAAGTGCAGCTCAGGATCGGGCTCAGGGGCTCTGCCCGGCGGCGGCGGGGGTGCGCGGAGCTGTAGAGAGAGGAGAGGGGAAGCAGCACCAACAGGCTGTGAGGCCACTCGCCCCCCCCTTCAGATCCCCCCAAAGCACACGGGTGGCACCGTCCCCCATCACAGGAGGGCTTCGGGCAGGTTTGGGGGGCACAGCACCGCTGTGGTTTGGCTTACCGGCCGGAGGCGGGTGGCTGCCAGGTCTGGAGAGCTCTGCCCGCTGCCCGTGCCATCCTGCCTGCAGTCTGGAAGGGCTGAGCAGCTCAGCCTGGCTCGCTGCATGCACCACCCCCCCCCCCCCGGCCCCTTTCCCAGCCTCCCCTCCCCCTCGACACCCACCTCCCAGTGGCGTTTCAGGAGACAGGCTGGGGGCCAGACTGGTCCCAGGGACGAGGCCAGGAGGGGAGAAGGGCGGTGGGGACGGCGACGGCAGCTCCTGCGAAGACAAAGCCAAGAAGGGTGGGAACAGCAGAGAGGGTGTCCAGCCACCGGCAGCCACGGCACAAGATGGGGGGGGGGCTGCCCCATGCCGAAGGGACACGGTGACCCTCCCCGTCGCTGACCTGCCCAGCTGGCCCGTGGCCCCCGGTGAGCTCCTCCACCACCAGGGAGGGGAAGACACCGATGCGGCCATCGAAGTCGCCTGTCCAGAAGCCATCATCCACCTCGCCGGGGGCGCGGGGCAGCACCCGGATGATGGCCCCCTCGGGGAAGCTGAGCTCCTCCGGGCTCTGCCCTTCGTAGTCGTACAGGGCTCGCACCAGCCAGGCTGTGGGGAGGGTGGGGTGGGGGCTCAGCACCCCCCGGTGCTGCTACTGCAGGGGCTCAGCATCCCCTAGGCACTAGCCCCATGCATCTGTCCCCCTTCCCAGGGGAGGTGACACCCCAGCACCCACCTCCGGGCTCCAGCACCAGCTCCGCAGCCATGATGCTGGAAAGCTGGCGGTGCAGGGCAGAGGGTCCTGGGGGGCCGGCCCCGACCCCCGGCTCACCACCCAGGGACAGCAGGTACTTTTCGGGAACATAGCCCACCTGGCCTGCCTTGTTCCGAGCCTGAAGGGGCAGAAAACATGTGATCATCCCAGCCCCTAGGGCAGGGACAGTCCTGGGGACCTCTGAAATGTGTCACGCCCAGCATGGGAGTGGCTCAGCCTGCTCCCACCTTCACCCACTCCTCTGCGTCACCGTCCTCGATGACCTCCAGCTCCTCGCCCTGGGTGATGGACAGCTCGTCTGCCTGGCAGCCCTGCAGGGGACAGGGGACAAAGTGGCAAGGAGGCTGGCGTGCTGGCCCTGGGCAGGCAGGGTGAGGGGCAGGCAGCCATGGCCGTACCTGGTACCCAAAGATCACCCGGCAAGTGTAGGGGTAGGTGCGGGCAGCAGGGCTGGGCTCGTCATCCTCGTCTAGCTCGTCACTGTCCTCATAGTCATCGAACTCTGCCGGATCCAGCCCTGTGGGCACCTCCTTGCCTGCCCCCACCGTGGCCCCCGCTAGCCACGCGTCCACATCCAGCCCCGCTGCCCGCAGCAGCGCCAGCCGTGCCTCTGCCTTCACCCGGCTGACCTGGGGCGGGAGGACATTGTCAAGTTCTAAGGGGACACCTCCAGGGTGGAAGGGCAGCCCAGCAAGCCCCATCGCACCTGGTCCCCAGCGTGGTGGCCACAGTGTCAGGGCATTCCCAGCGCCGCGTCCCCAGCCTCCCCATCTCCCCATCCCTGTGCGTCCCCTTCTCTGGAGGTCACAAACCTCAAGGCCACCCCGAGCCTCCTGCCCAGGGGACCCACCTCTGCCTTCCGGATGTTTTCCCTTGCTTCTTCCATCCGCCGCTCCACGGCGGCCGCCTCCGCCTCCGGGACCTGCTGCCGCCTGGCCTCCAGCCGCTGCAGCACCTGGGCGGGCACCCGCAGGTCAGCAGGGTGGTGGGAGGCTGGGGGGGGGGGGGGGGGGAGGGCAAGGAAAGCCCCTCCTTGAACTTGCCCGTGCTCTGTGGGGAAGGACGGCACCCACCTCCTCACTGTGTGCCTTGTTTTTGCAGTCCCGGGCCACCCGCGTGGCCCAGCGCCGTGCCTCTTTCTCCAGGCTGGCCCCATCGTCCCCCGGCGGCAGCAGGCACACCTGGGCAAGGAGGACACGGGGGGCTGAGAAGGGGCTGGCTGTGCGGAGCCCCTTCTGCCATAATTTCGTCCCCGTCCCCCCCCACCTACCTCCTCCACCCCAGCAAGCTGGAAGTGCTGCTCGGGGGCCAGGGCGAAGGCAGGGTGGTCCTGCAGGAAGAGGAGCAGGTCCTGCTCCCGGCATACCTGTGGCAGGGGAGCAGTATGGGGCTGGGGGGCTTGCCCATCCTCTCCTGCCCCCCCCCCCCCCCCCCACGCCCCCGGGATGGGTGCCGTTACCCGTGTGGATGCCTCCACAACACCCTGGAACCAGTCCCGCGTGGCCCGGCAGGTCTCCACCTCCGTCCGGCTGGCCGTCGACAAGTGCTCCCGCAGCCGCTCGTAGAGGTCACCATCCAGCGCCTGGGGGAAAGCAGGTGGGGAACCCCACCCCGGCACTGCCTGCATCCCCCCCAGGAGCATCCCTGACCGCTGCCCCCCGCCCCCCCCCCCCCCCAGCCAGCCCTGTCCCTGCACTGGCAGGACCCTCCCTGCTGGACCCCCTCGCAGTGGCATCGGGGATGCTTCGTGCGGGACCCTGGGGAGCGGAGGCAGGGGGGGTGCGGGCAGCTCCTACCTGCATGGCGGCGGGCAGCTCCACCCGCCGGTAATGCTCCAGGTGGGCGGTGGCAGAGACCAGGGCAAAGCCGTACTCGTTCTGCACCCCCACGAGCTGCCTCGAGTGCTCGGCCAGCCGTGCTGAGAACTGTGGGGACGGGGAGAGCAGGGCTTGGTGACAGGGTGGGGGCCACTACCCCATGTCCCTCTGCTTGGGTACCCCGCCGGTCCCCCGCACTGCTGACCTTGGCGCTGAGTTTTTGCAGGCTGGCTTTGGTGTGAAATATCCTCCGGTCGCTCTTCCGGAGCCTGGGAAGGTTGGGGGTGACATGAGACCAACCCACGGCCATGGCAGGACCCCCACACCATCACCTCCACTCACCGAGCCTCCACATCGGCTGCCTTGTCCTTGGCCACCTCACTGCTCCGCTGGAGGTGGGTGAACTGCTTCTTCGCCTTGTCCAGCTCCTTCACCGTCTCCAGGAGCTCCGCCTGCGCCTTCTGCAGTCGCTCAATGCCCTGTGGGGAGTGTCAGCTGCGGGGGGACACAGCTGTCCCCACTGCCTGGGCACAGGGGACGTGTCCTCGCCCCAGTACCTTCTTGAGCATCCTCTCCTTGGAGAGGCGGGCGGTCCGGGCAGTCTCCATGGCGAGGGCACGGTAGCTCTCCGAGGCGGTGACACGGACCTGCCCAGCGTGCGCGGTCCCTTCGATGACGCCCTTCCAGACAGCGACTGCACTCCTGCGGGGGCAGGGGGTGACAGGGCAGGGTAGTCTCCTGCCTCCCTGCCAGCTTTTGGGGATGCCAGGCAGGACAGCCAGCACCCCCAGCCCCTGCGGTCTTCTCTGAGTTGGCTACCACATCCTTGGGGACATCCCACCCAGGGCTGCATCCCCGGGACACCCAAATCCTGGTTGGCATTAGGCATCTCCCAGCTGGGAGGGCCATGGATGGGCGCAGCCAGCCCCAGCCCCTCGTCCCTGTCCCTGTCCCCAGCCCACCTTGAGTCGCCGGCCTCGCCGCGCCCCCGCTGCCAGTCTCGCTTCACGAACTGGCTCGCCAGCCTCTGCAGCGCCTGCGAACAGACCTGTCATCACTGGCACTCCCCAACCCTGCTGGGTACCTCAGCACCCTGCTGTCCTGCTCTGGGGCCAAAACTGGGTTCTCCCACACCAGCTGCCCACCCCATGGGTGTCCCCAGAGCAGGGGATACACACACCCCACAGTGGCTTGGTGTCAGCAGGGATCCCATCATGCTCCCCATGGGAAAAACTTTCCAGGAAGCAGCCACCACCATGAGGGGTGCCCCCTCACTGTGGCTTTTGGGACTGAGGGCCAAGAAGGGGACGCCAGAGAGGAACATTGGTTGCAGAGGGAAAGTAGAGGAGCTCCCAGCAAAGCCAAGCACAGCAAGGCCCCGACCCTGGGGTGGGTGGTTGCCCCCCAGCTTTGGGGAGGCAGAGGGAGCAGGGTGGCATGATGCTCGGCTGCAGGAAGAGGGGACAGAACTCTGCTGCAGGGTGTCCCTGAGGGATGCTGCAGGGACATCTCACAGAGCAAAACCAGGCTCTGACATTTAAGAGCAAAGCCCTGTCGGTGATGACCCAGCAGTCAGCAGAGCCGAGCGGTTTCATCCCCCTACAAGGTTTTCCCTCCGGGCCCCCAAAACCCCTGAGGTTTGGGCCACACGGTGCTCAGCAAAGCACCCCAGTGGGTGCCCTAATGTGGCTGGTGCCCCCCCGGCAGGGAAAACGCCGAGCCCATCTGCCACTGCCCTCCACGGCCGGTGCAGCGCGGCCAAACCCCGCTTTGCTGGGATAATTCCCGATGGTGCCCATCGCCTGCATGGGGCCCTGCCCTGCTCTGGAGCACCCGGTGTGGGAAGGACGGGGCTCGGTGCTCCTGCCTCCCGGGGCCGTTGGTCCCGAAACCGGTGGCACCTCCTTACCTGCCCGTACTCCCTGTCGATGGCAGCCCTCTGCTTGCTGTAGGACCTGTGGGGAGAGGGCACGCAGGGCAGGCAAGGACCCATGTAGGGGGGCAGGAGATCGCACCCTTGCCATCACCCCCCTGCCACCACCCTCCCGCCACCACCCCGCACCAGGATGTCCCCATCTGGCCGCCCCAGCGGGTGATGGAGCCCACGACCTCCACGCGGCAGGCTCAAGGTGAGCCGTGCCTGGCAGGCTGGCCCTTGCCACACGTGTGGGATGAGCTGGCCGGTCTCAGCTTGTAGTGACACGCACACACACACGCACACAGACACGCGTGGGGACCCTACCTGATGTCCTCCAGCAGCTCGGCGTCCCGCTGCTGCTTGCCCTGCAGGCCCGAGAGCTGCTCGAGGAGGTGGACCCGCACCTCCTGGGTGAGCTTCACCTGCGGGACGGCACCGCTCACCGCTCAGCGCCCGGCGACCGCTGCGGCCCCGGCCGGCCTGGGCTGCGGGGGCGGGGGGGGGGGGGGTGCGCTGCCCCGCCGGCCCCGGTACCGGTGCCCACTGCCCCTCCGCCCCCCGCCGCCTCCCCGGGTGCCGCTGCAGGGGTCTGCGGCCACCGCTCAGGCCTCGGTGCCGCTTTCCCAGCCCCGGTGAGGGTCCGCCGGCGGCGACACTGGATCTCCGCAGCAGGACCCGTCCCCGGTCCGCCGGCACCGATGGAGGGCCCGGTCCCGCCTCCCCGGTCCCGATGCTGCCGGGACCCGCCCCGGTGCCCCGCCCCGGCCCCAGGCTCACCTTTCGCGGCGGCGGCTGCATCCCGGCGCTCCCCCCCCCCCCCCCGCCCCGGTCCCGCTCCGGTCCCCGCCGCCGCCGGCACCGCCCCGCGTGTGCGGAGCCCGGAACTGCCGGGACCGGCCCCGCCCCGCCCCGCCCTTGGCTCCGCCCTCCGCGAGGCCCCGCCCCCCTCCCGGCTGACCCGCCCTCCCCAGCCCGCCCCTTTACCCAGGCAAGCCACGCGTCGGCGAAAGCCCCGCCCATCGCGTCAGGCTAAGCCACGCCCCCTGCGGTGGCCCCTCCCGCGCCACCTAGTGGTGGGTGGTGGGTGCTGAGCGCCTCGCCGGAGCGCTGGGACAGGGCCGGGGGGAGCCGGGGACACGGGGAGGCAGAAGGGGGAGGGACAGGGGGAGTTGGGGACCTGGAGGGCACCGGGGTCCATGTGCTTTGGCAGGGGGACATGGGGAGTGCTGGGGCACAGGGACGCCGCACACGCTGGGGACCGAGTCCTTGCGGGCGAGGGCGAACAGGGTGCTGGTCCCAGGATGTGGTGACACGTGGGGTGCGGGGGCAGTGGTTCTGGGTCACGGGGAGGGAGATGGGGGGTGCTGGGGCACTGGTCCTGGGGTGTGGGGGTACGTGGGGTAAGCAGGGCCACAGCCCCCAGGGACAGGGACACGTGGGGTCCCACGTCACATGGAGGACGCAGAGCCCCCGGCTCGGCAGGACCTTGTCATGGGGACACAGGCGCGGTGCTGAGCAGTGGCATTTGGGGGGGGAGGCATCTGGAATCACAAGGGCTCCCCAGCCAGCCCTTGCCCCATCTGCCCCCTGCTCCCTCTGTCCGCCTCCCTCCCCCCTGCCATTCCCTTTAGCTCTCACTTCTCTTTCTGTCCTGCTTTTTCTCCGCCTGTCATTCCCACAGAGCTCATGGCTCTCCCTGATGTCCCTTTTGTCCCCTTCTTGCTCTTTCCCTGACACTTTTGGGGTCAGCTGCACACGCCCTAGTTCCCCTGATGCGTGCGAGGCTGGGCTGGGGCTGTGTCGCCGGGTCTGTTATTCCCCTTTACAGCCTCTCTGCTGCGGGAGGGAGCTGGGAAAACGAACCGGGGGCCACCCAGCACCCATTTGGGTGGCAGGAAGGGGATGGCGGGATGAGATGATGCAAAGTGACCCCATCTCCAGGGTGACATCATCTTGTCAGCCTGACCACGGTGATCAGTCCCTGGGGATGTCTGGTCCTGGCAGGCCTGGGCAGGCAGGGTGCCCTGTGCCCTCAGGGTGCTGCAGTGGGGCAAGGGCAGGTGTCACCGGGCTGGGAGCCGGCTGCCGCCTTCCTGCCCCACGCTTGGGGCACGTACAGCTCCACCTACGCGCTGCAGCTCGCAGTCGTCTTTTGATGGCTGCCTTACATCTGCTTCCTCCCCCCCCTGCAGCGTGCCATCGCGTGCCAGCGGCTGGAAATCACCCCAGCCTCGGTGACGTCCCCTGGGTGCTTGGGGGGGCAGTGGTGGTGGCGGCTGGTGGTCATCTTGTGCTCCCCGCCTCCCGTCTGGCCCCTCGCACCAGGGGGAACGTGGGCAGGACGCAGGAGGAGAAAGAGGAAGGGTGCCAGTGGGGAAGGGGCTGGTGCCTGTCACGGTGACGCACGGTGGGGCCAGCCCTGCCTGTGACATTTGTGCAGACCCAGCTTGCGCAGAGGCCACACCGCAGAGATGTCCTGGCGGGTGCCTTCACCCAACTCTGCTGCTGCCGGCGTCACCCTTCTGCTCAGCTGTGCCTGGCTTGGCTCGGCCACCCAGTTGTCCCCAAGTAAGTGTCTTGGTGGGTCTGGGGGGATGATGGGGCAGGGCACGGAGGCCTCGCTGGGCCACCCTGATATCGTGTCCTGCGATACTTGAAGGGGATGGCTGGGTGTCACGGTGAATGCTCGGGCACCGCTCTGCTGCCTTCCCTGGGTGTCCAAGTTGAAAACCTAAGGGAAGACCCAAAACCCTGCCACCCCTTCCCCTATTGGCAGCGAAAATCAGCTTACTGCTCTCGGAACCTGAATTTCCCCTGTCCCCTGGATGTGGAGAGGTGGCAGAGGTTGTGGGAAACCTGTTGGATGCAACCAGGCACCTCTGGGGCCAGACATCCTGGGGACCACAGGGACGGAACCTTTGGAGCTGGGGGTGATGGGGGGGGGAGGGGGACGGCAGAGTCTGGCTGTCTTTTTTGAGCAAGCCAGAAAAGGGGTTTGATCAGGAGTTGTTTGTCTGGTGTCCCAGGACCTTCCTGTTCTTCACTTTTGTTCTGAGCACGCAGTGAAAAGCCTCTGACCACAGGAAGACGGGGAGATGTGAGCAGCCCCGGCTGCGGTGGGGGGCTGAGCTGGGGGGGGGCTGTCTGGGAGGAAGAGGAGGAGGCAGGAGCCCCGGTCCAGAACATCTCCCACGCTGGCATGGGTGGCCATATCCGGACCCCACCCTGGTGTGGGTTTCTCGTCTGCCCTTTAAATCCCACTGGGTTGAGGGGGACCCGTTGTGCTGGGCTCGGTAGGAGAAGGGACGTCGGCAGAGCGGCGTGTCCCTGCAGCGGTGCGTGGGAGGAGAGCCCGGCCGGGCTGGCACCGCCGCGGTGGCACTGCCAGGTGAGCGGCGCAGATGGCACAGGATGTGGCGTACCTCCGCGTGACGAGGGTGGCAGGACGTTAAGGGCTCCTCTGTCCCCAGCATGGGGCAGGGAGATGCTGGCTCCTGCATTTGCTGGTGGCTCTGCAGGGAAGGGTGACAGCTCCTGCGTGGTCCTGAGTGGGAAGGGGCAACGGGAGGGGGCTCTTGGCCAAGCCTGACGCTTTGTGTCCTCTGCAGTGCGTGGTGGCAAAGGGCGAGTCTTGATCCCCCTCACTCCCCAAGAAGAAGCTACGTGCCCTGGTGCCGCCGTGGAAGCTTTTCTCAACAGTACCCTCACCACCCGCCTCCTCCCTGCCCTCTACTCTGTGGTCGTGCTCGTGGGGCTACCGGCCAATGCTCTGGCTTGCTGGGTCCTGGTGACTAACTTCAGGAGATGTTCCAGCACACTCTTCCTGCTCAACCTGGCCAGTGCTGACCTGCTCTTCGTCCTAGTGCTGCCCTTTAAGATCTCCTACCACCTCTTGGGCAATCACTGGCTCTTTGGGGAGTACCCATGCCGAGCCATGGTGGCCCTCTTCTACGGGAACATGTACAGCTCCATCCTCTTCCTGACTTGCATTGGCCTGGAGCGCTACATCTCTGTGATGCACCCATTCCTGAGGAAGGGCTCCAGTTGGACAGGGGGCAAAGTGGGTGTCTGTGTGGGCGTCTGGCTGGTGGTGGGGCTAGGCATGACCCCTCTGCTTTTGAGCACCCAGACAAGTCATATCTCGAGCCTGAACATCACAACGTGCCATGATTTCCTAGAAAAGAAAGATCACGTGTACCTCATCAAGTATTTCCTCTCCCTGGTGGGGCTGGGCTTTGGCTTGCCCTTTGTGCTCATGACCATCTCCTACAGCTGCATCCTAGCACGGCTGCTGGCCAAGGGGAGACGCTATGGGCAGGTGGTGCGTGTCCTGGCCCTGGTCCTCCTGGTCTTCATCTTCTGCTTCACCCCCAGCAACGTGCTGCTCTTCATCCACTACGGGCTGGAGGACACGGGGTGCAACAATACCACCTACATTTTGTACACCCTGGCCCTGGTGCTCGGTGCCTTCAACAACTGCTTCGATCCCTTTGTCTACTTCTACGTCTCCCAGGATTTTCGGGGCTGGGTCAGGGATGCAGGCAGCTGCTGCCTGGGGGCTCTTGAGACCTTGGTGGGGAGGGCCTCGGAGAAGGCAGTCTTGCCCCTGAGGTCCAGCGAGCAGAGCCAGCTGTAGGCAGGGCTAGGGGGTGCTGGGCTGTGTCCCCCTGCCCTGGGGAGGGGGGATCCTGCAGCTTGGTGAGGAGCGTGAAGGGCTGCGCCATCCCAGGCTGGCAGCAGACTTGGGCAGAAAATCCCCTCCTGGATCTGAGGTTCACTAGGACTTTGCTCCAGTTTCGCAGTTCCTCTCATGTTGCTGGCACTGCCCCTGTCCCGTGGGTCCCCCATCTGGGTGCCTGGCCCTGGCACTCTCTTCTCCCCACCTGCCGGACCCCAGCACCCCTCACCGCTCCTCCTGCAGTGACCAAACCCTTCAGAGTACAAATAAACCTTTATTTCCCCTTGCTGGTTGAAGGAACAGGTATAAATACACCGGCTGAGCAGGAGCCATCCTCCATCGCCAGGACGACACGCCAGGCACACATGTCCAGCCCTGCTCCTGTTGCCCCCTGCCCCCTGCCCCGCAGATATGCCGCGGTAGACGCAAGAAATGGGGGCTGGCTCGGGTGTCCTGACCCTGCCCCATGGGCCCAGTGCTGAAGATGGGACATCATGCAGTGTTCCCCCACCGCTTGCCCCCCTGCCTGACACTGTGCCGTGCTGCCAAAACATGCAGGCACCACATCGGTGCTTTTGTTTTCCCTTTTACTTGCTTCCCTCGGTGCAGGGTCCGACGACAGATGTGCCACCCACAAGCGAGAGCACAGGTGGCAGCATCCCCAGCCTTCCCGAGAGGGGGTACCATGGCTCAGCATCCTGGTCCCCACGAGTCCCCTGGTCCTCACTGGTCCCTGTTCCCAGCCCAGCTCTGGGGTCAGGAGGAGGAGGGTGCGGGCTCCACGATGTGGGAGGGTGGGGTATGTATCGTCGCTGCCGCCAGGCACGACTTGACCCCCGGGTTGGTGGCCGCCCCTTCGGCACGGTGGGTCACGTCACTGGCTGGCCCGGCCCCGATGGCTGGCCCTCGTTCTTCCTGAGGATGATGCTGCTGAGCTCCTGGATGAGTTTGTCATTGATGGGCGAGGGAGGCTGCGTGTTCCTCTTCCTGGAGATCTCCAGGGAAGTCTCTGCACTGGGACTGCTCCCCTGTGTAGCTGTCTGCTCCCAGCCCAGTGCCAGGGAAGGCTCCATGTTCCTCTCCAGAGAGGCTGTTTTGGTGGGTCTGAGCCCCTGGGCTGGAGCTTTGTCGCTCTCCAGGTTCAAGCCCCTTTCGAGGGACAGGGCTTTGGTGACAGAAGGACCTGCCACCCTCTGGGCTGGGCTGGCAGGCAGCGAGGAGCGCAGTGCTGCGGTCAGAGGCTGCTCGGGGAATGGGGCTGACTTCTTGGACCTGTCCACGGAGGGTACAGCTGACAAGTCTGCCAGCAACCCCTGCTCCAGCTTCAGTGTGGCCAGTTCGGGGAAGTTGCCCACCTCCTCGTAGACAGGATCAGTGTCCACCTCCTTCTCCTGCTGCTCTTCCAGGGAGTCCTGGTGCATCTTCATGGGCTGGGGGAGGGCAGGGAGTCAGGGTGAGGGGCACTGTCCACACCACTCAGCTGTACCCCTCCGTCCCCCCTCACCATGCCCTCCCTGCTCTTGGGGACTGCCTGGGGAGCCTTGTCCTCTCCCCGTGGGGCTGATGCCTGCAGGGGACCCACCCTCCATCAGGTCTGTTGGCTCAGGCACTGTTGCCCTTTCCTCCCCCATCGCTGATGGAGGGTGAGTGTTTTGGCTCCCTTGGTTCCGAGCATCCCTTGGCCGAGGTGGTCTGGGGCAGGGAGCCAGATGGGCGCCCGTGCAGAGCACAAAGCCGGTGAGGTGAAGTTCAGCCAGGTGGCCCCCACGGAAATAACCTGATGGCAAGGAGGACCCAAACCTATTTCCTCGCATTTCTGATGATGATCCCCTCTGGGCAATGTGTGCCCGACGGGAGAGGCTCTGGGAACTGGGCTGGACTGTTGTGGTCTTGCCTGCACGCACTGGGACCATGCAGGGACCCCCATCCCGGGCTACGGGACACACAGAGCAAATGGGCACCCACTCCTCTGGCACAGAGGGTGGGCAGGATGGCCCAGCCCTGTCTCGGAGTGCAGGTGGGATGCTGCAGGCGAGCCCTTGCTGCCGTAGCCGGGAGGCACGGTGCAAAGCCAGCGACGGAGGCACTCTGCGTGTGCGGGTACTTACAAAGAACATGGACAAAGTCCTTCGTGTGTGCAGGCGGCGCTAGAAACAGAGGAGACAGGCAGAGGTAAGCGCGGAGCAGGGTCACAGATGCCTCGGCAGGCAGAGAACAGGGGCGCGGCACCCCACGTGCCCTCACCGGGCCCTGCACGCCTGGAGAGCTGCCACAAATACGAGCACAGCATGCAGCACGCACACACTGCTGAGCACAGGGACACCCCCAAAGCACCCCCCCCGTGCCGGGTGGCGTGCACCCGCCTCCAGGGCCCTGGGGTGGGCGCACGGTCTCGGGATGGACCCATGTGGGTGCAGGAGCACCTGTGGGCAGGGGTAGTGGCAGGGGGTTTACCAGGGTCTGGTTGGCGGAGAGCATGGTGGCGTCGGTGCTGTCCCCGTGCAGGGGCACCAGCGGCATGGTGCCGAACTTCTGCTTGGCGAGGTCGGAGGAGGAGCGCCGGCGCATGATCACAGGGTGCAGGTCATCGTGCTGTGCACAAGGACAGGGCAGGGAGAGGGGTCATGCCAGGCTGCTCTGCCAGCCCCCTCCTGTCCCAGCCCAGCCCAGCTGGGTGGCACAGGCAGCCCGCACCCACCTGAGCCTTAAGGATGCTGGTGGTCCAGTCCCACAGCTCAGCCTGCCCCGAGCACACCAGGTACCTGCAGAGGACTCAGCTGAGAAGCTGCCGGGGAGCAGAGCCAGTGAGGCCCACGCCCCCTTGCCGCCTTGCCTGTGAGCCTGGGGCTGTCAGGCACGGTGGGGCTGCGCCTCTGAAACCCTCCGTGTGCCCAAATTGCTGCATCAGGGCAAGGCGAGAGCTTGTTGGGCACCCACGAGGCACCTCAGCTCAGCTGTCCTTGCTGCCCTTAGATCATAGCCCCATGTCAGGGGCGGGCAACGTGCTCAGCTGCCAGCGTCAGGGAAGCGGGGACAGGACCAGCAGTGTGCACCAGTGTGCTTGGGCACCCAGTAGTGCCAGGGAGGCTGGGGCAGGGAGCCCAGCTTGGTGCAGAGTGCAGGGTGCTGGAGCACCTGGTGTTGGGTGCGCTGGGACGCGGAGCAGAGTTGTGTGAAGGCTGGCAGGCAGCACAGCCACGCAGGTGACATGCACGCCCAGGCAGGGTGGGCAGGTCCCTCTGGAGCCTGGTGCTGCGTGCTTGGAAGTCGCATCCGCCAGCAGTGCTGGTTTAGATGGGGAGGTAGGGTATGAGGGATGGAGACGGGTTGTCCCTGGAGCCTGGCCCCCACCTTGTGGCAGGCAGCATGTGGCCCCACCACTCTGTCCCTTGAGTGCCCCAGCCAGGCACCAGCTCTGCCCTGACACCCAGGACCCTGTAGCACTGCCCCTGGCTGTCCCACTCCCACTAAAACTGGGCACAGATTTCAACATCCTCCCAGCCCCAGGAAAACAGGAGCAGATACTCACAGCTGCTGCTTGTCCAGGGTCAGTGTGAAACCCCACCTGGGAAAAGGAACAGACAGGCTGTGGGGCAGCACCACCAAGCGCAGCCTGGGGTCCGTGGGAAGTGGGGTAAGGGGCTGAGCTCGCCCCACGGGCCCAAGTTTGACATGCCTTTGGGTCCTGCTGGGGCTCGGCATGCTCCCAGCAGCTGGGTCCATGTGCTGCGTGGAGGGACTGAGGGATGCATGCTCCAGGGCCGTGGACAAAGAAGGTCCCACTTACTGGGCTGGTGGCTTCAGCTTCTTCCTAATGCCCATGTAAACCTTGGCTGCATCCAGGGGCCACTCGCGCTCCGGCTTGGCACTCTGAGGAAGGAGATCCATCAAGTCAGCCCAGCTTGGTGCCACCCTCCCTGCCAGGAGGACAGCCACCAGCGTGCCACCCCAGGCTCCTCCTCCCCGCCTCTCCTCCTGCCCCTGGGGTGCAGGTCCATCCCCACAGCAACCCCCGGGTACCCTCTTCTCCTTGAGCAGCAGCAGCCTCCGGTCCCGGATGACAAAGTAGCGCTCCTGAAATTTGTTCCCCAGCAGCTTGGGGGGCTCCTCGCGGCATTTCAGCAGCCCGCACTTCGGGGTCTCACGCTTGATGCCTGCCCAGTGCGGGGAGATGGGGGTCAGGGGGGCTGGGAGCAAGTGAGGGTGGCTGGGATATTGGAGGGGAATATCCCACTGTGGGTCTCAGGGATGGGCCCCTAATGGCTGCAGGGTGGTTCCCAGGGCAAGGGGAAGCTCAGGCAGAGCTGCCCCCTCTAGGGACTCCTCCTAGGGGCTGGGACTCTTTGTGATGGCCTTACCTGTGAAGAGACAGCTGCCCTCGCCGATGGGGACCTTCCTTACCAGCAGGTACGCGGCGCTGGGCTCTGGGAGCTTGCACCACTGCAAGGCTTGCTCCAGCACCTTCTCCTTTGGGTGCAGGGGCCGCTCTGAGGAGGCAGAGACACTCACTACTGTGTCCCCCTTCTCTGTGCCAGTCCCTGTCCCCCCCTGCCAGCAGCAGCAAGCTGCACCCCCCCCCCCCCCCCCCCGTACCCCACACCTTCTCCTCACCAGCTTGGCCATGCTGAGAGCATGTCCCCGTGCCACCCCCACCACGCTCACCCAGCTCCCCGTTCTCCAGGGCCTCGAAGGTCAGCCAGATGTCCAGGCTGGCAGCCACGTTGCGCATCTCCAGCACGTGGTTGGTGAGTTCCTCCGCTGTCATTGTGGGGGACACCTGGGGCCGGACATACGGGGAGCTGTGACGGGTGGTGGCAGGATGGGTCCCAGGGACAGGCTGTGCCAGGAGCCTGCAATCCCTCCTTGCTTCCTCTGGCACCGCTCTCCTTTGGGACTCACCTTCAGGGTCACGCAGCAGTCCGGCAGCTTCTGCTCCAGGTAAACCTCGATGATGAGGTCCCCAGCCTGTGAGAGCTGAAGGAAGAGCAGGTGGCATTGGTGCTGTGCTGGCACGGGTGCTGTGCACAATCCTCTCTCCCCAGGGGCTGGCAATGGTGTCTCAGGGAGCTGGGGCTGCTTCTCCCCTGAGCAGGAGCCTCAAGGTGACGGGCAAAGGGCAGACAATGAGGGAAGATCCTTCCCCAAATATCTGGTGTGGGGCAGCGGGGACCCAGGGGGGGGCAGCTGGGAGTGCCCCCATGCTCCAGGCAGTCCCACCAGCCTGGAGGTCCCTCACGTGATGGGGGCCTGCAAGCACATCCCCAGTACCTGGGTGTCCTTCCAGGTGGTGATCAGACTGTTCTCCAGATCCATCTGGGATACCTGGTCCTCATCAATCTGCCGGAGGAAGGGTGCATGGGGTGAGAAGGGAGACACATGGAGTCAGCGTGGAGTAGGATATGGCTTGAAGACACACGGCCGGGATGGAGGGATGCAGGGGGAGGCAGAGGTGGGCAGTATGGGGGGGATACAAGGGGAGACAGACAGAGCCAGCGCGCAGGGGGCTTACGTTGAAGATGCTGACGTAGTTGTCAATGAGGTCTTCCATCACCTTGACTTCGTGCTCCCCTTTGCCATCGGTCTGGAAGAGACTGGGTGCAAAGAGCAGCGATAGGTTCTTGGTGCTCATCTGGTTCAGGTCCGCGCATTTCTGCACCCTGGGACAAGGAGAACAGAAGTGAAGGGCTGGTCCCACTCTGGATGCTGTTTCAGCCCTGGTCACCCTCCTCTGCCTTATACAGACTCCTGAAAAACAGCCCGCTTTTTTCCAGCTCCCCAGCAGTGAGAACTTCAAGCCAAGTAGTTCCTGTTTCAAAGACTTCCAACTGCCATCAAACCAGACAACAGCCCCACCCATACTCTAAGCTGGAGATGGGAATTTGGGTTTTTCCCTCTTTTTTGGGCACTGGGTGATGTTTATGTCCTACACGGAGGGTGTCCCCTTCTCCCAAACCTCCTATCGCTCCTCCTTGCTGCAGGATGACTTTGGTAATGTTTGAGTTGTCCCAGAGTAGCGAGCTCCAGCACACCCCAGCACCAGCTGGGGAGCTGGTGGGGTTGGGCATGGGCACAGGGCCCTTCCTGGCTTTCAGGGATGGGAGCTAGCACTCCCTGGGCATTGGGGAGACCCCACATTGCTGGTTGGCCTTGGGGATCCCAGCTGGACCAGGGGACGCCGCAGGGAGGTGGCCCACTGACCGGTAGAGGTGCCCAATGAGTGCAGCCAGGGTCTTGTGGTTGAGGCGAGGCAGGCGACGAATGAGCTCCTTGTACCGCTCCAGGCGCTGGGGCTTTGAGGAGATTTCTGCAGGAATGATAATGAGTCATGGATCATTGCTGAATCCAGCAGATCCAGAGCCGACATGACACCAGGGCTGGCACCGAGACCCCACCCCGAGGGACATTGGTCCCAGGGGTCCCTGGCAGGCAGCCCAGCATGGGAGCAGGCACCAGGTGAAGGAGATACCTGCAGCCTCCTTCCACTGTGGGTGCAGCTCCAGAGTGAAAACGGGGTCTTCCAGCTCACGGAAGAACCTCTTCAGCACGTCGGTGACATCCTCGATGAAGTTGTCACTGATACGCAGCTTGACATTGCGGGCATCCCGCCGAAACTCCTCCATCAGTACCTTGATCCGGGACTTGGCTCCATTCTTGCGGTATATACCCTCATGCCGCAGACCTGGGGCAGGGACATGTGGTCATGGGGGCCCAATCCTTCCCAGAAAATCCCCAGTGAGGCTGATGCCCCACGAGTAGTGTCTCCTGCTTGGACCCATTGGCCACCGTGCGTCGGAGGATGCTCTGGCCGTGCTGCCGCCACGCTGTGCTCACCGTACTGCGTGATGAAGGCGATGCAGCTGTCCACGATGATGGGGATATCCCCCCGGCTCAGCTGCTGGTCCCGCAGCGCGTTACCCCGGCCCCCCGCTGATGCCTGGATGTCGGTGTACCATGCCGCTGAGTCTGCCCGCGACAAGCCCTGCAGGTAAAATGTCCTGAGAACAACAAGGGCAGAAGAGAGGGAATGAAGGTTGCCGGGGGGTCAGGTTATCCCCTCCTGCCCGTACACACAGCCTGGCTCTAGGTCAGAGAGCAAGGCCCAGCCAGGCTGAGCAGAGGGACACCCTACCCCAGCGAGAGGCCCTGGTCTGGGATGAGCTCTGTGAGCCCCTTGGCCACAGCCTTGCTGTCCCAGTAGCATCCCCATCATGGGTTTGGGTTCAGCTTCGACCCACGCACGACTGCCCTTGCCTCGGGCAGCCTGCTGGGGTTGCTTGGCTCATTCCCCACCATTCCCGCAGCCAGGACCCACCTCCCCATCTCCACCAGGATCAGCAGCTCCTTCTTCTCTGCGGTCTCCGTGGGGGGAACCAGACCTGCATTAGGGTCAGAGGGGTCAGAGCCATGCACAGACACCCTCCCTGCGGTGCCTGTCCCAGGCTGTGGCATGGCACTCACTGAGCTCCTGCAGCCGCCGGAGGTTGATGCTGTCCTCAGTCCCATCATCCTCGGTGGGGCAGATGAAGAGGTGGGCTTTCTGCAGGATGAAGAAGGCCTGCTGCCACCGCTCGGGGTTGAGCATGCACTTGTAGCGCAGCTGGCCCACACGCTGGAACTCGTAGCCCAGCAGGCAGTGACAGCTCACGGGTGTGAACCACTGTGGGACAGAGCAAGAGATGAGCTGGGTAAAGACAGGGCTCAGCCCCCGAGCGCAGACCCCCCATGAGGATGGGGGCAGGTCACCAGGGAGGATGGGAGCCCCTGCAAAGGGAAGGAGGGTTCTTGCCACGGAGGATGAAGAGCGTGGAGAGCTGGGAGGAATCACAATGGGGGAGTGGGGTCAGAGCCCAGGGACACACCAGTGGCATGGGGGGCCAGGGCTGGGGCTGGCTCACCTTGCCGATGGCGCTGGCCCAGGCTTGCAGCGTCTCAGGCCCATCGGTTCCCAGCTGCTGCACTTTTTCCCCAGTGAGGAAGAGCTCGAGGGTGAAGCGAAACCTGCAGAGGACAAAGTAGCCCATCAGGGCAGCCCCCTACCCTGAACGTGCACCCAGAGCCAGACAAGACCATTGCACCAAGCAGGGAGCAATGCCCATCCCTGCCCTCGGTGTGCCCGCAGGCTTTCTAGGCGTGCGCTGGGGGCACGGGTCGGGGTACCTTTCGGTGGGGCCAGGGCTGGCGAGCGCCTGGGCTCTGCTTACGCCCAGGGAGATGAGGTCCCCACTCTCGATGTGGCCAAGGGGCTCAGTGCATTTCTCCGTCTCGTAGAAAAGCAGGTCTCTCTCCAGGGAGCACCACGTGCGCTGGAAGTCTGCAGGACTGGGGGGTCAGCGGCCCTGGGGTGGGCACCCTGCTGGTTGCCCTCCCACACTCCCCACGCTTACCCTCTTTGCTCTTCTTGGTGCTTGGGAGCTTGGGGGGTGCCGTAGCCCGGAACAGGTACCCACTGTGCATCACTGGCTGCGTAATCTCGTTGTAGACACCTTCTGAACCTGGTTCCTGCGCACAGGGGCTCCCTGCAGGGAACAGTGCTGAGAGCTGGGTGGGAGCAGGCATCCACCAAAGCGTGGGTACCGAAGGGGCAGGGAGACCCCACTCATGCAGGTGTAGGCAAGGGGATGTGCCAGGCATAGTGTTCCCTGAAAAGGGGCTCAGAGGAATCCGCTGCCTTGCCCCAACCCAAAAGACAGGTGCAGTGGGGCAGGCAGGACCCCCGAGAGCCACAGCACCCGATGCCCTGGCGGTCTCCAGCCTTGGGGCATGCTGTGGGGCACAGGGATAGCAGCAAGGAGGAAGCTTCCCCATCACAGCCAGATGGGTCTCAAGCGTCGTCGTTACCTGAATGGTTCCTGGGCCTTTTACTCTCCGGTCCCCACCAAAGGTCAGCCCCGGGGGCCATTTCGCAGGCAGCAGGTTCAGCCGCCAGCCCAGCCTCCGAGAACGAGAAGAACTGCAGGACGGTCTTGAGCAGGGCTGGTCCTGCCACTGCAGTGCACAGCGCCTGGGATGAGACAGGCGCCTATAGGGACCATGTCCTGGCTCACCCCAACCCGCTGCCAGGGTTGCTCGAAGGCAGGCAAAGCGGGACACAACCTCCCACCCAAGCCCCCAGAACTGCTTGGCATGAGGGTGTGGGTGTATGGAGCCTAGCAGGAGGTGTCAACATCTCAGACCCAGAGCTCTGGGATGGTTCCCAGCACCCCAGCATCTTGTCTGCACCCCGAGATGACCCCTACCTGGAGCACGTCCTCCTGAGTGGCATAGCGGGGATGGGACAGGCGATACCGTCCCTCTCGGTACTTGCGGGAGATGAAATCCCGTCTCTGCTCGGCACTGGCATCTGGGTAGAGGGCCTCAGCTGCTGGGAGGTGAGCGGCCCAAAAGCGGTTGGCTCGGTCATTTCCCAGCATGATGAAGAGCTGCAGGAGAGTCCCAAGGTCATGGCGAGCACTGGGGCCAGCCGGGAGGAGCAGGATGCCTGGCATCCCTGCATCCCAGGGGGGACTGTGGGGCAGCTACCCTGCCTGGAGAAGCAGCTTGGCCCCTGAGCATGCCATGCCAGCCCCAGCGGCCTGCCCTGAGTGCCTCTACCTGTACGATTTCGTTGGACCAGACGCTGGTGTCAAGCTTCAGGCTTTGTACCTTGGAAACGTTGGAGCCCAGGCTGCGGTGCTGCCCTGCGGGGAGCAGGAGAGTGAGCACCCCTTGATCCTGCCAGGGGAACCGGTACCCAAGTCGCACCTATATCCCAGCCAGCACCCTGCCTGCCCAGGCAGGCCCAGCCCACACCCACCAGGACCCCCATGTGCCCCCCAGGGGAGATGTACTGGCCTGCACACTGCTTGCAGATGACCACGCACAGGTTGATGGACGCCCAGTCGGGACTCGAAGCCCAGCAGTCCGCACAGTATTTGTTGGCTTTGTTGGACCAGATCTTCTCTGCCACTTCGTAGTCATAGAGCATCTCAGCTATGGCCTCCTGCAGGGCCTCCATCCACTCCCGCTTCTCCCGCTCTGACTCCGCCACAAAGCTATGAGCACCAGCACAGCCAAAACTCAGGGGCCTGGAGCAACCGGCAGCCAGGGCCAGCACCCGGCTACTCCCTCCACCTCTTCCCACCCAGATGCCTGGGATACCTGAATATTTTGAAGGGGGTGATGAGCTCAAAGCTGCGGTTCTTGGCTTCGCGGATGGTGGAGCCACGCATCTCAATGAAGCAGATGCCAATGCCCATTTTAAAGAACTGCAATTCAGAGCGAGTCTGGTGTTGGCTCTGCAGCACCATGACTGCCGTGGACACATCACCCCGGACATGTCCACGATGCTGGGGCTGGAGCCAGGCAGCTGCGTCCGACACCCCCCAGCATCCCATCCCTGCTTTGCCTGGACAAGCCAGACCTCGTACCCCGCCGCATCTCTCATCCATCTCATGTGGGCTGACTCAAAGCATCCTGCAAATACATTATGCCCTGAAATGAAAGGCAAGTTCTGCCCACAGCCCCTGAAGTCTGGCCATTCAAGTCCTGTTTGGGGAATTTGAGTCCACACTGAGTCAGGCACAATCATCAAGTATCAACTTGAGCAAAAACCACAGGGGCTTGATACTGCTTAGGGCATGCCAGGCAAACTGGAAACGAGGTGACTGGAAAAAAACCCAGGGGTGCTGAGAAAATTCATCAGGCAGGAGGTGGGGAGTTCAGTGGACAGCAGACCTGCTGCCTCCTGCGGGACAAGCCCACATTGCAGCAGGTATGTTTGCTGGTGACTTCGTGGTCATTGACCCACCTGTCCTGTGACGGATTGGGACGCTTTTGTGCGACTAAGACCTAAATGCCTGGCAGAGATGAAGAAAATTTGGCGATAGCAAGGAGATTGGGAAGGGTGTCCACCCTGGTACCTACTGCATCTCCAAGCCCAGGCTCCCACTACTGCTGCCCTGTGCAGGATCTCCAGCTTCCTGCTCTACCATTCCCTTTCTCCTGCCCGTCCTTTTCCTCTCCGCCCTCCCTTTGGCACAGGCCCTGGCTAAGCTCCCTCCGTCCCTCCATCGCTCTCATCCCGTCCACCATTGGCACAGCCCTCCGTGCCAGCGGGGTGTTTGGTCTGGCCACAAACCTGCTCGCTTTTGTACAGCCACATCTCGGGCAGGCTCAGGGCTGCGAACACCTTGGACTTCTGGCCCTTCAGCTCCAGGGTGCCCGACTTCTGGCAGTGAGCGCTGTTGGCGGGCCGGGGTCGGGACCCCAGCAGGCGCTGGTCCGTCACTTTCTTCTGCAGCGTGGAGCACCACTCATTCCTCTGGGCTGGGGAACCAGGCACAAAGGGAGTGGGTCTGAGCCCTTCCCAACAGCACCCGGCAGCCATGGCAAGGGAGAGATCCCTCTTGCTCGTTGTGGCGGTAAGTTTTGGAGATGGGGTGAAAGCTGCCTCCGGGATGCCAGAGCAGAGGAGGGAGGCAGGGACAGTTCCTTGAGGACTGGTGGGCCCTGACCTGGGTCTTTGCTTACCCTCATTCTCAGCACGGAAGACGAATATCCGGTGGCTGGTGAAGACCTGGAACTTGTTGTCCTTGGTGGAGCGAGCCATCTCAATCACAGACAGCGGGATCACCCCCTTGGGGTAAGGCTCCTGGAATGAGCCCCAGACAGGGTTACCCCCTCTTTGCCCTTCCTGCAGGGCATCTCCGTAGCCCGGCCACCCCAGCACCTGCCTTGCCAGTCACGCTGGCGCTGTAACCATAGAGGTAACGGGATGTGGCAGGGATGCCTGCAAGCTCCTGCAATGGTGGCTGCTCCAGGGCCATGCATGGTACCTGTTTCTGCATGGGTGCCACTGACGTGGGGTGAGCCTGGCTGTCTGCGCCACGGGACTGAGGCAGCAGTGTCTGTCACCTCAGGTGGTGTGGCAGCCACCAGCACCCTGCAGCAAGCCTGATACGGTCGTGCAGAGCCCCCATGGAAGGTTGAGAGGATGTGGGACAGGAAGGTGTTACTGACTTGTCCCATGCACCTGACCACAATGCCAGCGCCCACAGCAAGAAAAGCTTCTCCATGGAGCCCATCCTCCACATTCCCCAGGTGCTCGGCCTTGTAGTACAGCCCGGGGGACACCAGCAGCTGGGCAGGAGCTGAGGATTCAGGTAGGGATGGGTCCATGGTGGAGATCCAGAGATCCCTCATTTGCAGCCTGCCCAGGGCTCGTGAGCCAGCAGGACCCCCCCTCGCTTGCTCCCTGTTGGCAGAGGGACCTTTGCTACCCTGGGCTTCCAATGGCGTGAGGCTGTGTTGTCCCCAGGCACAGAGGCCACAACTGCTCCACCCTGGTGATGGTAAAGCAGTGCTGGCTCCTTACGGAAGGACAAAGGGAGGCAAAGGGGATGTGGCAGCTCACGTGGTGTCAAGGCACCCTGCTTAAGCAGCACAACGCAGCTTCCCCATGTTGCCCGCATCCTGCCCCTTCGTACCTTCTCACTGCTGAAGTACATCAGGTTCTTCCCGTCGAAGCGGACGTAGCGCCTCTGGAAGACATAGTTCCTGTTGGGATGGCAGAAAAACAGGGCTGTTGGGAAGGGGACAATTCCCCCAAGGACCCCACATCTGCTCACAGACACCCCTTTCCCCCAAGGATGGCTGCACAGAGACCCTTGCAGCACAGCTGGGGCACCCAAGAGGGTCTTTCTCCTGTGGGGTCCCAGTAGCATGGTGACCAGTGTGGTCACCTCACCAGCCTTCCCCAAGGGGGCTTTACTTATGGGCATTATCCCATGGGTGGGCACGTACCCCTGTGGGGAGAGCTTGTCCAGCCAGCCACTGAGCATGGTGGGTCGGGGCTCGGAGAGTGATGTGAAGCTGGCGTAAGGGGAGATGGTGAGGTCATCCAGGACCTCGTCGGGGTAGAGATGGGCTGGCAGGCTGAATGGGGTGCCCTCAGCCTGTGGTGCCTCCACGGTGGAGTAGCCCTCTGTGTCGTTCTGGATGATGCAGTTGATAAGCCGGGACCGGGTCTCCTCGTCCTCGCTCCTTCCCTCGCTGCTGCACTCGCTGCTTGTCCTGTGAGAAACAGGGCTGTGAGGGAGCCCGGCTGCGGCAGCGCGGCTACTCACTGTGCGAGGTTCTGGTCAACGCCATCCCTTGTCGGGATGTCTTGCACTGCTCCCGGCCCCATCCAGAGCTCCCTGGAGCACCCAGTGATGTGGGTGTTTGTGTCTCCATGAGCACGGTGGGACAAAGGCTCAGCAGTCCTGAGCCAGCAGCTCGAGGCTCAGCCAGTCCTACATGATGGCATGTGGGTAGCTGGCAAAACGGACTTCCCCACCTTGGTAATACCACACGGGCCACCACACATCTCCAAACCCCTGGCATCACCTCCTTCACTTCTTCACTCCACAGGCAGCAAACCAAAGCCAGGCATCTCCCCAGGCCCATGTCCTGCTTTCTGCTTTACACCCACCCTGCTACCTCCTCTCCAGGGGTCTCAGACCGCCCTCTCCCTCTACACCTCCAGTGTTCACAGCACCGGGAAGGTCCTCCTGCCACGACACCCTCTTGCCTGCTCTTGAGTCCGGATGAAATGTTTTGCAAAGGGATTGGGATGGACAGATGGGCCGGTGGAGCTCCTGCATCCATCTCCTTTTCTTGGGAAGCCATGCTAAAACCCCCAGCCAGGCCTGGTGAGACTATCCAGCCGTAACAATAGAAGGAAATGACAAAAATAAACTGCTAAGCTTGCCCCTTCCTCTCAGGCCTCTCAGCCAGACATTTTTCTTTCCCTGGAAAGGAAATGTGCTGGAAGATGTCTGACGGTACCGGGAGCTCACAGGGGAGCTGCCCAGCTGCAATGGTGATGGGCAGGAGGAGAATCATGGCAGCTGGGACACCCCAGCACCAGCAGGAGAGCCCCCGTGCCAGTGGGTCACTCATGGCATCCAGTGCCAGGATGAACAAGAGGCTCCAAGAAAGACAATGAGTATGGTTCAACTCCCCTCAGAGCTTCTGTCTAAGGAGCATCTGAGCAAGCTGGGCATCTCCAGTGGGGAAAGGGTGAGTGGTGGGGGCAGGTTTCTGAAGTCGTGAGCAGCGTGAGGAGGGCAGAAAGGCATCCCCTGGCCACCACTGCTTCAGTCACAGGAGCTGTGTGACATTAGATAAAGCCAGCAGGAGCCAGGTGCAGAACCACATGGGAAAGGTGGGGCTGATCTGTGGGACTCCT
Source organism: Leptosomus discolor (assembly GCF_034619465.1). NCBI lineage: Eukaryota > Metazoa > Chordata > Aves > Leptosomiformes > Leptosomidae > Leptosomus > Leptosomus discolor. The sequence goes on from NC_141400.1 coordinate 1,681,218, forward strand.
CACCATAGGATGTTGTAGAAGGAGAAATTTATGGAGCAGAAACCCACTGGGGGGTACTGAATAAGAGAAACCACCTCCAGCACAAGCCCATGTGCTAGAAATGCTTTTGGACTACGAGAAGGATGCCAAACACCTCCCCTCATGATCAATTCTCCAAACACCTGGTTTTGAGCAGTGTCTCGTTGTAGGAGCCAAGGCAGGGCATGAACCTGTGCTTTAATCCTGGACAGGCACCTTATGAGGCCATTGGACATCAGATGTCCCTGAGCCATGTGGGGCAGAAGCAAGATGTGAAGTTTGCCTGGGAGAATGTTGGGCTGGAGCTGCCTAGGCTAGGGGTCAGCTCTGGAGAAGTGGGATCGTGTATGGGGCTGAGGAGGTGGATGGAGAGGGAAAATACGCCTGTTTGGCTCCAGTGGCTGCAAGAAAGACAAGAAAAGGCCGTAGGCAGCTTGGAGGCTCGGAGCACAACGAAAATTGCTGTTTAATTAGCATAACAGCCTTGGCAGGGTGATTCATCTGGCTGGAGTCCCAGCCCAGTGTCCAGCTTCTTCAGGAGGGGCTGGCCAGGGAGTGGGGTGGCTGGAGGACTCTGTATGTCATAGGAGGACATCAGCCTTGAGTGCCAGAGCAAAGTGAGAGACAGACCCTCTGAATGGGTCAGGGCAAGAGAAAAAGGGGAAAAAATCCGTGACAGCCCCTTCCTGAGCCATGATTTACAGCCACTGGAACCACAAAGAGCTGGAGGTCAAGCAGCATCTGGCAGGGACAAGCAAAGCCCATGGCCCATCTGGAGTGGGGTCTGTCAGCATCCCAGGAGCACACCAATACCCAGGCCAGCTCCCAGCTCTGTCCTTGAGGACAGGGTTGGGGGAGGAAGCCTGCAGGGAACAACTCTGCAAAGGCCAACTTATCTCCTTTTTCAGCTGGTGTCAGGCAGTGAAGACAACTAACCTTAGGGCCAAATGAGTCTCCAGGGCAAGGAGAGGGTATTTCCAGGTCAGCTAAGCCTGGTGGGTGATGCCTGAGATGCACCGAGTTGGGGCAGTCTCAGCCTGTCAGTGCTCACATGGAAGAGCTGGTGGAGAATGGAGGATGGGTGATGGAAGAAAGGGATCTGCTGGTGGTGAGGGGACCGTGGAGCTGCTGTTGGACCTGGTTACTTCAACTGGGTGTCATGGGCCAGACATTCAACCTGGAGGTAGGTAGGAAGATAAGGAATATGCTGTCAAGGACACATCATTCCCAGTGTTTCTTTTCTCGCAGGGAAGATCCCTTGAGGTGTGGGGAGAAGCAGTCTTGGCAGGTATCTGCCTGAGGATCATCTTATCGCAGGTCTTGACACAAACCAGGGCAGGGTCCACCATCCTCACCATGATGCCTGACGAGTCACTGTCTGACCCAGTCCCCCGAGCTCCATGGGGTGACACGGGCACTGCTGTGCCACTGTCTCTGTCCTGTTAAGACTGATGTCTGAAGTAGGGCTGATGCTGTCCTCCGCACCAGCATTTTCGGGGGGCTGAGCATCAACAGCTTGCCTGCAAGTGGTCAGTGTCAGAGCAGGTGAATCCCACCCTGTGGTCTAGGCTCTGCTGGACCCTCAGAGACACAGCTGCCAGTTCTAAGGGGAATTTCACGTTCCTCTTCCTCTTTGCTGAGGACATCTCATTGCTGGCCGAGGAGGCTCTGCCCATCTCTGACACTGATACTCACTGCCCAGACTCCAAGCCAGTGAGCAGCATGAAACTTTCCCAGGTGAAACTCTCCCAGAATAGGGTGAGAGGAGGTGTCTCAGGTCGGAGGAAGATATTGTACCAAAGGGGCAGGAGGGCATCTCTGAAGTTTGAGAGTGGGAAATATTCCCATAATGAATGGGTTGGTGGGCTGTAGGAGATACTCGTGTTGTCCCCAGTGACCAGGTGCCAGTCAGCAGGATGAGGAACTGGCTGAACTGGAGAAACACCAGTGCTGAAGAGGAGGATCGGGTGGTCCCACAGTCAGGGGCAGGGGCCAGGGCTGGCCAGCAGTGGCTCAGCAGCTGGGCAGGAGCCCATAGCTCTGCTCCAGAGGGATCACAGTCGGAGCAGTGGGGCTGGTCTGGGCAGGAAAGCATTGGAGCAGCTGGCCGACAGGGTCCATGAGGACAATGCACAAGGTCTTCAAAGGCTTTTCTGTCTCTTGTTCAAGTCCCCACACCCCAACCACCTTAGTGCTCAGGATGGGAGAAAAAACCCCTGTGAACTGGTGCCTCTGACACTCTGCTGACAGTCACATCCTGTCTCTTCTCAGCAAGACCAGGCTGCAAAGTCCCTGGCGGGTCCAGGGCTGCAGGGGACTGTCCGATTCCCTTGGGATGCTCTGGATGCCAGCTCCCTGGAAGCCACTGGATGGAGACCATGATCCACGAGCCAGCACCCAGCCACGCTCTGAACTGCTGGTTCAGAGGCTCCATGGCAGATTTTAGTATTTCTGTTTACAAAACTCCTGTTCCCAGGTATTTGAAGTTCCCTGACCATGGCCTGTATTTGCTCTCATCTGTCTGTGACATCTGCCTGCCTGTGCCACTGGGTAAGGCCACACTGCGGTGACTCTCACCCAGAGCAGGAGATGAGCTGGGCCGACCAACACCGTGGCCAGAAAGGCATGGTCATGGGGATGCACTGGCCGGCAAGGCCATGGGCAGAGCCGAAGGACACAGAGCTGCAGCTCACCTCCTCCCCTCTAAGCAACACAGGAAAAGGAACCCTCCCCTTCTGAAATGGGAAGAGCAGCTTTCCTTCCTCTTTCTGAGATGCTATCAGGAGCGATGGAAAGTACATTTCAAAAGCATTTTAAAGGTGCCCCTCACAATCTTGTTGTCCACCACAGTGTGACAGCTCAGCAAATGCTGATTTGATGATGCTGGAGCCTTTGGAGGTCGCACATCCCTTCAGCTGGAGCTTGGAGCCGTCCCATTTCTGAACAATCCCTGTCCCCCATGCTGTTTCCCTGCTCCCAGTAGCCAAATCCAGGCTCTTCCCAGTGTGCACGTGCCCAGTGCCACTGGCACTGCCCCAGCTGTGCTCCCAGAGCATCTGTCAGCAAGCACTGTCCGCCCAGGGGTCAATCATTATTCTCATCTCTGAGCCCATTGCCTCTTCTTGAGACTGCTGACCTGCTCCCAGGTGCTCCTGTTCGGCTCTGTGGTGTGGGAAAGGCCTCCTCCACCTCTCAGGCTGCCCCCAGAGGTGTCCCCTGTCCCCCTGGCACGCAAACCCTGGACCCCAAGCTCAGCGCAGCCCCTTCAGCCCGGAGGAGGTGATGCCTACCTGCACGCTTCTCGCTCCGGGTCCAGCTCGGACACTGCCTTGTAGCTCTGGTCGGAGGAGGCGCCAACACCCTGGGAGGAGAGATTGGTGACATCTCCTCTCCCCTCTGCCCTCTCCCATCCCAGACCTCTTCAGCCTGCCTGGCCCACTGCATGGGGGGCTCAGCCTGTGACCACCACCCCAGCAGTGATGCTCAGCCAGGCGCTGCCGGGCACCATTGTCTCACCAGCTGCAGGTCCCTATTTTGCAGCAGCTGGTGGGATGCAGAGTGACAGCAGGGGACAGCCACCGTCCCCACAGTCTCCTCTCACCTTCTCCTCCTGGGATGGGGCTACATGCCCAAAGATGGTCTCGCTGTAGGGGCTGATGGGCTGCTCACAGACCTCTGTCGGCAGAGACAAGGGAGGGAAAGGCAGTCAGCGGTGCCTGCTGCAGGGCAGCGACCAGACAGGACTGCCAACCCTGGAGGGGGACCCCCCCACTGAGCCCACCACAGTGCACCCCAACATCCAGGACATCTGGCATAACAGAGATGTCAGCCCAAATATGTGTGGGGCTGGGCGCTGCCTCAGCTCAGGGCCACCCCGGTCCCTGAGCGAGGCAGGAGCATGGGGCAGGACCTGGGGGAAAGGGAGGATGTGCAGGTGTCCCCCTCACCCCCCTTCCCTGGGGGCCCAGACATCCCTGCTGCACACCAGTGCCCTCGGGGCTCTCACCTGTCTTGCCGGGGGGTCTCTGTGGGATGGGGGGCAGGTGCCCCCCTGGCCAGCCGGGACTCCTGGAAAACAGGAGAGAGGTTACTGCGGCTGCAGCTGGGACAGAGTGGGAGCCTGTAGGGTTTTTCCACCTTGTTTTCCCATCTGGCTTACATGGGCTGCGCCTGACCAGGGCTGAACCTGGCTTTGTCCTCCAGGATGGGCAGCATCCCCTCCCTGCTCCCAGTGCCCTCCTTGCTCCCTTCTCCTCCCCACCCTGGACCCACCGGGCTGTGTCGGCTGGGGCTGCCGGTCGTTTCCCAACCCAGCTCGCACCCCTCTAACATCTCCCGCCTTCTTCCCAAGCAGGAGCCAGCCCCGCTCCCAAAGAGGATCCAGTCCCTGAGCCCTTACTCAGGCACTCCCTGCTAAGGACCCCCATCCCTGCTGCCTGGAGGGGGGGGGGAGGGGGGGCAGAGGAGGGGCAGCAGCTTCTCTCCTCAACCCGAAAGAACCATCTGGGGGCCCAGGGCCGTGCTGTCAGCTCAGAGGCATCCCAGCTGCCCTGTGGGACTGCTCCCTGCAGAGCCCGGGGAAGGCAGAGGGAGGGTGGTGAAAGGAGCTTTGTCAGCACCCAGAGGCGGGCAGGGCTGGGATGGGGATGGGGTCTCGGGGGTGGGGGGCTCTCTGGATCCGTGACTCTGGCTGCTCTGCACTCCCCCTCCACTCCTCCCTGGGGCAAGGGAAAGGAGCTGCTTACTCAGGCTTGTCGTCCGGCTGGGTCAGTTCCTGCAGGGACAGAGCTGGGGGCTCAGTGAGAGCCTGACCCTGGGTACCATCCTTCCCTCTCGAGTCCTCAGCAGATACTGGTGGGGGCTTGAGTCCTTCATAGATGACGTTGGACACCATCTCCAGCCTGCCCTGCCCTGAGCCCAGCTTCGAGGCTGCCCTGGGGCACGGCGAGGGATCTCTCCTGGCTGGGGCAGCTGCGGCGGGCGAAAGAGGGTTGGATGCAGGGTGACCCTCTGGCACGCTCCCAGGGCTGGGCTCAGCTGCTGGGACCCTGTGGCTGTGTCTTGGTGGGACAGACGGGATGGACGGAGGGGATTTCTCCGATGCTTCCAGAGTTTGTCCATGATCTGGAGCTGGGGGGTGCCGTGCCTCCTCCCGAGCACTCTCCCGCGCTCGCAGTCGGGATGCTGCCATGCCCATGGCCACGGCTGTCCCTGGGCCAGCCGGCAGCACTGGCCTGGGCTCTGGGCTCTCCAAATCCGTGGAGCTCTCCCCCGGCACAAACCCCTCCAGTACCACAAAGGCTGCAGGCGCCCCGTCGCTGGCTGGGCCGTGTGCCGGCACCGTGCTGTGGGCTGGCGGCGCAGGTGCCGAGCCCTGCTCTGGCTTGGAACGAGGGAAAACCGTCCGTGGCTTGGGAACTGGCTTCACAAGGGGAGGAGCAGGGTCCTTGTCTAGAGGTGATGCCTGGGCGGGTGCAGCGACGTGCTGCTGCTTCCCAAAGGCATCGGTAGCCCCTCCCGGCTCTGCTTTCATGGCATCCTTGCCTGTCTGGGGGGCATCGAGGACCTCGGTGGCTCGGAAATGGGTGTCTCCTGGTGCAGTTCCCGCCCAGGACTGACTGAGCATTCGTGTGTGCTGCGCCAAGTTCAGGATCCTTTTGCGGTGCCCGGTGGCGGTGATGCCGATCTGCTGCAGGTGGTTGCCGTCCAGCGAGGCGACATCTTTGGCCACATGGTACCCATGCTGCTTGAAGATATCTCGGTACCTCTCCAAGTGGATGGTGGCCAGCCAGTCTGCAATATCGGAGTCAGGACCGCACGGGGAGCTCATGGCCCTGGGGTGCCTCTGCAACAGATGCTCAGCCCATCATCTGTGGAAGGAGAGAAAGGGGCTGAGGAGGCAGCAGGAAGGGAAAAGGGGGGTTCAGCCGCCGTGAAGGGCGCAGATCCTGTGGGTGGGAGTGTGGAATGCTCCCAAAGGTCTCCCCACCTTGTTGCTCTCCCTGGAGTCGCTCACCTCCCAGCTCAAGAAGCAGGCATCCTGTTGTTCCTCAGCTCCGAGTGTCTCTGCCCCTCCCTGGAGCTGCCGGATCCTGGCCCCGCTTTGTCGGCGAGGCCGTGACCCAAGCCCAGACAGGAGCCGAGCAGCCGGGGGCTCGCGGAGGAGCGGGTGGTCGAGCAGATGCCGGGCACTGGGGCGTCCCAGGCTCTGCTGCATGCGGGGCTGGACAGGAGGAGGATGAGAGCCAGCGCAGTCAGAGGGGTGTCCCGCCAGAAGGGGCTGCCCGAGGCAGATAATGGGGGGAGCAGCTGGGCCCCTCCCAGGGGATGAACTGCTGTGCCGGCCAGCTCGGGGAGGACTCTGCGGCCGGAAGGGCCAGACCATAATCTCTCTCTCTCGCTGCTGGCGAGGGCATGGGAGAGGTCAGCATGACTCACGGGCAGGCAGAGGGGGGACAGCCTCCCACCCACCCCCAGCCGGGACGGGGCCAGCCAGCACCCACAGCTTGAGACAGAGGGGCATGCCCCGGGACACGTGCTCAGCTTGGTCCCACACCCCCCAGGTCCCATTCTGCCGGGGACCCCCATCACCGAATTGTTCGCTGGTACAGCCCTGGGACCGAGCTGCGGGCTGTCTGCGGAGCGCTGAGGGCCTTTTTCCCATGAATCATGCTGCTCCGCGCTAAACCATCTGTGCTGACTCTGCTGCCACTGGGTCTTTTTCCAGTTCCTCCATTTCCCTCTATTGTTCGGCACAGGCTTCCTTCCTGCTGCCTGCATGCTCCCACGCATCCCCTGCCCCCTCCCGCAGGAGCTGCGTCCCGGCTGGCTGAGGGATAGCCGGGCGAGCTTCGTGGCTGGACGAGCACCCCCCCCCCCCCCCCGCACCCCTGCGCAGGCACCTGCCTGCTCCCCACCGCTGCCTGCAGAAGCAAGAGTTGCATGAGTGGCCTGGGGAAGGGCTGGCGGGCTGGCAGAGGCGGCGGTGTCCCTGAGAGCGCGCGTGTACGTGTGTCTGTGGGTGTGTGTGTGGGTGTGTGGGGGGGGATGCTGTCAGCCGGCACGCGTGAACAGCAAGGCTCTCCGCTCACAGATGTGGGTGCGGGCTGGGGGTGGTGCATAGACCCAACCCCGTACGCGTGGGGTGGGGGGGCTTCCCGTGGGGTGAGTGGCTGCGCGTTGGTGTGCGTTGAGGAGGGATGGTAATGGCGGGAGCTGGCCAAGAAGCTGGGGGAGCAGGGCGTGGGGAGCAGGACATCGCGGCTGGGAGGCTGCCTGTTGCCGTAGGACCTACGCAAAGGGCTGGGCGGGGGGCTGTGGAGGGTGATGTCCCCTGTCAGTGCGGGCTGGGTGTCTCCACTACAGGATTAAAGGGCTGTACCTGCTCCTTCCCAGCAGCCTGGTGCTGAAATGGGGCAATTTCCCTCTTTCTTCTGCCTGTATCACCCCAAGGGATCTGCAGCTACCTTTGCTCGCTGCCTGCCCTGCCTGGGGCTTCAGCAGGCAGCCTTCTGCGGGGAGCAGCCTCCCAAGACCTCCCCACGCCCAGGCAGAGGGCACTGGGGCCGTGCCAGGCACTGGGCTGTGGTGTGGCACTTTGGGGCAGTCTGGCTGTGCCCGTGGGCAGTGGCACTTCACAGGGAGGTGGACACCATCCCCATCCCTGCAAATCCATGTGGACCAGGTGGTGCAGCGGGCTGGAATTGGGCATGGACTGCCCCAGTTCTGGCCCTTCCCCCCCCCCTCCCCTTCCCCAAATCTGTCCCATCCGTCCCCTGTCACCCTCTGGGTTTATCCCTCACCTCTCGCCCCGCAGCGTGGTCCGCAGCCCCCCAGGGCTGGCTCCGGTGGAGCAGCGCGGTGGCAGTGCTGCTGCAGGCTCCACGGCCGCCCCACTCTGGGCTCCAGGGTGATGCCAAAGCGTCCCCACTGGGCACAGGGCTCAGCCTGCAGGCACGGGCAGGCAGCCCTGCAGGAACTGCTGCGGGTGCAGGCAGGCTTAGCAGCACCCAGCCCACGCCTCCCACTGCCGGTCCCTCCTACTGGCCAACCCTCTGGTCCCCATCCCTGTCCTACCCTCCCGCCCTGCCCCTTCCCAGGCATGACCCTGCGCCACGCTTGGCCCCTGGCCTGGCTGCCCCGTGTCCTTCTTTGGGGGCTGCTCACCACCTTCTCTCGCTTTCCCAGCGAGGGTCCTGCTCCCCACCACGAGCCCTCGGACACACGTTGCAATGGCAGGACCAGACTTCGCTGAGACCCACACACCGAGGCGGCGCTGCCGAGTGAGGTCTTTGAAGTTCTTGGGTGCGTTTGGCTCTATATGCTGTTTCTGCCTCTGGCTGCAGGCAAGAGGGGATATTCACTACATCCACCTTGGCTCGGGACTGGGCAGGGTGCAGGTGCTGGGAAGATGCTGCCAAATTGGAGAAAACAGGCTAAAATATTCATACTGATGAGGGGACTTGGGAGGGCTGGCACTGGGGCTGACTGAGTGAAGTGCTGAGAACACAGAAACCTTCCCAGTGCTGCAGGGATGCTGGGGGTGCAGCACCCCATCCCACTGCCAGTGTCCCGTGACGAGAGGGATGTGGAATGAGATGATGAGCAGGACAGCAGCAGGGTCTGGGGTGGCAGGGGGACATCAGGAGGGCTTCTGTCCTGCAAGGAGCCTGTGCTTTCACCACCAGCCGACCTGGCTGCCTTCAACACAATGTTTTTTGCAAGAGCCCCAGTGGGGCTGGCAGTTGGTCCAGCTCCGCTGTTACCCAACCTTGCACATGAAGGACGTTCGAGGCTGATATCTCACAACACCCTTCAGCCCTTCTCTGCTCCTGGTGGCAAGGCTGATAACCACTCCCTGCCCTATGAGGGTCCAGCTCCCTGGGGACCCCCTTGCTCCAACTCAGGCTGGTCCTACCCTGCCCCAACAACGCCCCCAAAAGCTACGGCGGGGGGGGGGGGGGGGGGGGGCTGGGAGCAGTGGGAGCCCGTGGTGTGGGAGAGCCACCCTGTACAAATACCCTGTATATGAAACTAGGTGTGGAAAAGCAGCTTCTCCTTATCACAGGCTTGCTCCTACACAGCAGAACTCAGCATGAGCCCAGCCTGGTTTTTGCCTTCCTCCCTCTTCCCCACCAGCTGCTCTGGCGGGGGGTGACACATCCCCAGGGCTGGGGACTCTCTGGCCCGGCACCGTGGACTGTGCCATCCCGCCGGTCTCCTGCCTCTGCCTCTGGAGGAAGGTGTTTGGCTAAATATAAGCACCGCTGCTCATGAGAAGGTGGCTGAAGTCTGCAGCATGAGCAGCTGGAGGGGCAGAGTGAAGGGTGCTGGTAGCACTGGTGGCAGCCGGCGTACCACAGTTTCCATCTCGCCATGCTGGAGGCATTAGCACCAGTGAAGCACACTCTTGTGTGGGGCCAGATCCTAGCTCACTGCTGTTTCGCACCCTGCAGCATCTCTATAGACCCCTCATAACTCGCTGCTGGGTGGTTACAGGTGCCAGGAGGGCAGAGATGGGCTGCTGGGGAGGGAAACGTTGCCCAAGGGTGGAAGGAACACTCGGGGACATCCCCAGAATGGCAAGTCGCAGTCCAATTTGGTGACCCAATGTGACCAAGAGCAAGGCCCAGTCCCCACAACCCACATCCTGATGGTTGCTGACAGGCCAGTTTGGTGCAGAAAACCTTCTCCCCTGCTCCCTATGTGCCAGAACTGGGGCTCAGTTCCCCTGAGAAGGGGGAAACCCCTGCTCAAGCACATCTACTGAGCCCCAGCACCTGGTTCCCAACGTGGACTGCCCCTTCCCAGAGCCCAGCTGGGAGGACAGCCTGAGCCGGGGCATCCTCCAGCCATGGGACCACTCTGGAGCCAGACAACTGGCATGGGGCTGTGTGGGAGGGGAGCAGGGCACAGCAGAGCGCTGGGCACTGGCAGGGCACTGGCAGCCGTGACGTGTGTGCTGCGGCTGGGTTGTTTCCTGAGGGTTTCCTGTTGGCCCACTTTCTACAGCGCGGGTTTCAAAGCCTCCACTTACCTCTTTCGTGTCTGCCAACCTGCCGATGCAATCTATATTTAGGCACTAGCCTCCTTGGGCTCAGGCAGAGAGACCTGTCGTGTCTACGGGTTCACACAGCAGGAAGGTCTTGGCTGCTCCCTGGAGGAGGCAGAGGGGCAGGATCGAAAAACACCCCTCGGGGTGGTGGATGTGGCTTCATGAAGATGCTGGCAAGGGCTGGAGGAAGTGAAGATCAAAGGGAAGGTTGGATCCTTCCAGCACATCGACCTGTGAAGTCCTTCCCCTTTCCCGGCAGCACCCATGATGACACCGTCCCTCAAGGTCCACGCGTCCAGCTGCACATCCGTCTATCCATTCTTCCCTCCTTCCCTCCATTCATTTTTCCCTCCCTCCCTCCGTTCTCCCGTCTATCTATCCATCCATCCCTAGCCATCAGCCTTTGCTGCATCCTCGTGCAGCCTTTGCTGTACCTTCAGCCCGACCCACACTGGATTGCCCTGGGGATGTGTGCGGTGACGGTGGGAGCATCCCTTGGGAGCGGGACAGGGCGAGCGGCACTCAGGGCTTGTACCTAGAGGGCAAATGCCACATTGGGCAGCTGGAAATGTGCGGTTGGGACTAAGCCTGGAGGATTTGTCGTGGCACAGCAGAGAGCTGAACCCCCTGGAAGGGCTTGGTGGAGGAGTGGGGTTGGGGAAGCTGGAAGCTGTTGGGCTTGGAAATCTGCTGGACCTCACCAGGCAAGAGCCCTGCTGAAGGCCACTCCGTGAGCTAAGATGGGCTGCTGGGGGGCTCTCTGCTGGGCTCAGGGTCCCGGTGTGGTTGGTGGGGGCGAGGGCTGCCCAAGAGCTATCCATGAGCTGAGGAGATGCAAAGCATGAGATCGTGGGGATGGGGTCACCTCCTCCCCGAGCTGGGGCACGTCTGACACTGTGGGCACTGGAGTGGGCTGCAGAGTTGTGCGCAGGCAGGACGGGGAGGGCCGTGCCCCCCACCCACTGGAGCACTGGCTGACATCACTGCCTCCAGGCTAATCTCTTCTCCAGCAGCAGCTTCCCGTTTCCTTTCCAATCTCTGCGCTGCCGGGACCAGCTCCTCTCCGCTCGGGGACAGGCAGGAAAAGCCATCCAGCTGGGCTCTCGTGCGGGGCTGCAGCCCCCCACGTGTCTGGCCCTCGCCCCACTGGGCTGTGGGCCACCCACTCCCCCAGCATTCCGACGAGGGCACCCAGGGTGTTCTGGTGTCCCCCCCCCCCCCCACCCTGCCTGCCCCCTCCCTTGCTCAGACGCCTGGGGATGCCGGCGCACAGCCCCCTTTGTGTTTGTGCCACAAGGAACCCAGCAGTGGCAAAGCGTTCGGTAAGAAATCACCATGCTGGGGCTCCCGGCACCCCATGGTGTCCGGGTCAGCCCCTCTCCCCAGCCCCACAGGTTTCACTCTCCTCCCTGGCCAGGGTGATGCTGAGGGCCAGGAGCTCTGCTACAGCCCAGTGCTGGATGTGGACCGGTGTCCCTGCCGCTCCAGCCACCCTTGTCCTCCCCGTGCCCTTGATGTCGCCACTGTCCTGGCCATTTTGGGCAGCATCCTAGGCTGAGATGCCAGGGCTGGCCGGGGAGCAGGGACTCCCTGCTGGCCTCTTGGTGCTCCGGCAGCAGCTCCTCACACCTCCTTAGGGCTGGCTAAAAATAGCCCCGCAGCAGAGCTGCAGCCTGGCTGCGGCAGAGAAACATCCAGGGAATGAGGCTGCTTCCCGCAGCACTGAGGCCGCGTGGGGTGGTCTTCCCACCAGCACCCTGTGGGCTAGGGGTGCCAGTGGGCTCTGCCCCATCAGGGCAGCACCCAGGGGTGTTTCTTCCCATTGCTCTGGCCGTAGTTCCCTGCCCACCTCTACCACAATATTGTGAAGTGTTATTGGGGAAATTTGGGGCTGAGATGTGTCTTTGCACAAGTAAAGACGGGTGCCCTCCATCTGCTGACACGGTGGGAGCAGCTTGGGGCAGGGAGGGACTGCTCCCCTCTCTGTGAGCCCTGTGCACTGAGCAGGGGGAGGCTGCACAGCTCCTGCCCTTGGGTTTTCTGCATTTTCCCTGCGGAGGCGGCTTCTCGCCCTTGCTCTGCTTGTGTGGCCGGCGCAGCTGCAAACCGTGGGAGCCAGCTGTCCTGACGGCCAGGACGTCCTCCCCCCTCCCCAGCACTCTCTGCAGTGAGACAAGCGTGTACGATATCCCCCTGGAGCAGCACAGGGACATACGTGACCTAAATGGGGTGGCTACGGGGGGGGGGGGGGCAGTGAGAATCCACGCCTGGGATGCTGGGGTGGGCGTCCGCACGAACTGTGGAGAAGCGGAGGGTCCACACCTCGTGGGAAGGAAGCCCGTGGCAGCAGCACTCACAGCTTGGGGTGGGACCACAAGGGGTCGGGGTGACTGGTGAGGGTGGGTGGGTCAGAGGGGCCCCAAAAGCCACGGTGGCAGGCGGCTCTGGGCAGTCTGCAAGCCCCGCGTGCTGCCAGGGGGTTGTTCCCCACCGCTGCTTAGGCAGAGCTCTGGCCGTGAGAGCCGCTGCTGTGTCCTGGCCGTGTCCCTTAGTCTTTACCTTGCTGGGGCAGGTCTGGAGCTGAGCAACCCAGCACCACCAGCAGTGACTGGCCTTGCACAGATGGCTTAAGCCCATCTGGGGCAGGAGCCCAGCAGCTGCAGGCAGCCTCGAAGCCTGGGGGCGAACGGGTGGATGGAAAATCCAGCATTTGTCAGTGTATTCCCCCAGCGGTGTCTGTCTAGACTAAGTTCCTGTCGTCCGGTGGAAGCTGCCCTGTGCCCACGCACGCTCACCCCATCCACGGAGCTCAGCATCTACCTCTCCTGCCCCACCGCTGGCCACCTCACTCCCTGCTGGGGGTCACCCCTGGCTGCTGGGGCTGCATGGCTGGACTGGCCCACCTGTCTGACCCAGGACCTAGTGCCTGGACAGCCTCAGGGTGGGCTTGGTGCCAGCTTCCTTGCCATCCTGTGCCAGCCCGAAGCGCTCTCGCACACACACCAACCCCTTTATTGTTGTGCCAGAAACCACAGGAGCGGCAAACACTACGAGAGCAGGGACAGAAGCTTCCCAAGACCCCACTGCCAGGACAAGTGCCCCCCACAAACAGTACTTGGGGAAGGGGTCCCCAAAGCCAGCTGGGTTAGAGCCAGCCTGCAGAGGTGAGCTTAATGCCCAGAAGAGGACCTGGGAGGGCTCCCTGAGGTGGAGGGGTCACACAAAGCCTGGGGGGGGGCTTGGTGGGCTGGAGTGGGTCTGGCAGAGCCAGACCTTGGGCCAGAGGGGGTCAGTCCAAGCCCTGTGCTGCTGCAAAGCCTGGGCAGGACCCCCACAGACCCCCCCACGTCTGGAACTTTTAGGGACACTCCTAGAAGGTCTTACAGTGGCAAAGGGATATCCTGGTGCCAGGAAAGCTCCTACCCACCCCACAAAGGGTTCCCCCTCTCTTGCCCTGCCCAGCCTCTCCTTGGGGCACCCACTCCCACTGCCAGCTCTACCTCTTGCATGGGGACATCTCCATGGGCCACCATGGGCACGGGGGGGACTAGGGTGCCCATCCTCCCTCTTTCCAGCACCCGTGCTGCAGGTTCCCATGGGACAGTACCCTGCTGCCCAGGTAGGGGGGTCTATGATGAAGGATTTGGAGAGCAGATGTGACTGTTGAGGCGCAGTGGGCCAAATTCCCATCTGTGCTCCCTGGCTGCCAAGCCCTTGTCCCGAGGGGTTCCCTCCCCCCATGAGAGGGCTGCAGCGAGGGCTCAGGCTTCGTGGTCACTGGTGCTCAGGTGGTCCTCAGGCAGCCCCGTCTCATCAATGTTCTCCAGCGAGTCAGCATGCTGCACCGAGAGCTCGGCCAGGTTGACACTGGGCAGCGTGTTCTGCTCCGGGTACACCCAGGGCTTGTATTCAGGGTCATGCTTGCGTTTCCACTCTGGGTACTTCAGCCCAGCCTTGTAGATCTTCTTCATCGCCTGTGGGCAGAGTGGGTCCAGCCCGTCATGGTGCCCCAAGTCCCCAGTGGGGATGAAGCCACCCCAGTCTGTGAGCACAGATCCCAGCTGCCCCGTTGCTTGATTTTTGGGGGTGTTGGGAGGGCATGGCTCGGACCACACAGCCCCAGCAACATTCCCAGTGCACTCCCTGGGATGAAGCCACCCCAGTCTGTGGGCACAGATCCCAGCTCCCCCATTGCCTGATTTTTGGGGGTGTTGGGAGGGCATGGCTCGGACCACACAGCCCCAGCAACATTCCCAGTGCACTCCCTGCCAACCCTGGGTCACCCCGCACCTGGTTTGCCCCTACCCAGGGGACTACTTTGGGGCAGCTCATCCCTGCTGCCTATGCATCCCGCCACCAGCCATGCACCCTGCTTACCTTCGGTGCCACAAACTGGGAGACGCGGTTCACCACCCACTTTGGCAGCGACCCTGCAAGAGCCCAAAGCCCTGTCACTCAGCCAGTCTGGACCAGTGCCAGAGGAGGCACCACAAGCCTGCAGCGCCCCGTGCCAGACTGACCCCCCAGGCCTGATGGCATCTGCCCCATGCTGTGCCCTGGGAGGGGGCCCTCTTCTTCCTCGGGTTGTCCCCACTTCCCAGCACCCTTTGGACCTCCAGGTGATGGAGAGCTGTGGTGGGTGAGCTCTGGAGGTACAATGGGACCCATCCCCAGGGAGGCATGCTGCACCCTCCCCTCCTGCTGGCACTCACCACGAGGGTCCACCTGGGTGAGATAATAGAGGATGCAGGCACCGGCACCGTTTGCCTTGATCAGGTAACCTGTCTGCAGGGACACGGCCCTCACAAAATCCTTCCGGGGTGGGTATTTCTGCGGAGAGATGCCATACACCTCAGAGCCTGCCCCAGCTGCTGCCCAGCCCTGCCTGTGCCTGCCGGAGCTGGGGACAGCTGCGGGCTCACCGGATGCTTCACACTGTAGTTGATGATCATGTAGTCATTGCCCAGGGGCAGCCAGGAGCGCAGGGTGACAAAATCCCGGTTCTTCAGGGGGCTCGGACATTTCCCTGTGGACAGACCCTGTTATACCCCAACCTGTGGCCCCCCCGTGGCCTCACACCCACACGCAGGGCTTTGGGGTCAGGGAGGGGAGCCTTTGGGATCCCCAGGGGCTGGGGGCTGCTCACAGGAGTAGTATCCCACGTCGGCGTTAACGGTCAGGCGCCCAATGTCGTAGGTCTCGATCATGTTCGAGTCCCATTTCTTGCGGTAGTGGGTGTCGTGCAGCACGTCATAAAGCGTCTCGGCAGGGACGTCCTTGCAGGAGATGCGAGTCTGTGGGCAGACGGGTAGTCAGGCAGGGGGCCACGCCAGAGCGCACGGATCTGTGCCCACCTGGGGACGAGGACTTTCTGCCCTGGGGACAGGACACTTCCTCTGTGTGGTGGCGTGCCCCCGTGCTGCTATAAAGCCACGTGCGTGTGTGCCATGAAGGATGCTTTGCACACGTGATGCAGGGCACATCCCCGCTTCGGGACAGCCCGGGCAGGGCCACTGGCCCTGCTGCTAGCAGGCAGCACAGTGCAAAGGCAGGAGGGCCGTGGGGGTAGAAGGACCCTCTGTCCTCAAACAGAGCTGCCTGGTGGTCCAGGCTCTTCTTCCTGGGTACCACAAGTCCAGCCCTGTTCCCTCACCCCATGTTCCTGCAGGGCAAGCAAAGGGATGCTCCTGCCCTGGCACGATGCTCTCGGGCATGGGGTCCAGTCTGGGGAGGTTGGTGGGGCCCCGGCTGTAACCGGAGCTGTGGAGCTGCCTGACCGTGCAGGCGAGTGCATTATTGATGAAGCTGGCTGCCCTGCTCCTCCCAATGCCCGGAGGAAGGAGATGTCAGCTGCTCCTCGTTAGAGGCCTTGCATCTTTGATGAGGTGTTCAGCACTGCCACGTAATTGGAGATGGCCCTCTGAACGTGGCAGGTCCCATCAATCTCGGGCAAGCTTTCCCTGGTGGCCTGGGTGATGGTTTCTGCCTGGCGTGCTGGACTCACGCCCAGGACCTGCTTGGAGATGTGTTGCACTCCCCACAGCACCGTGGAGGAGAGTGTGGGAGGACCCAGCCCCCTCCTCCTGCTCCACCTCCCCAGCCAGCTCCTCCCGGCTGGGTCTGGAGGTGCTGCCACTGTAGGGTGAAGGATGCCACCAGCCAGAGGTGGAGCTTATGGTCCTCCTGGGCTCCTGGAAGCTCTGGTTATCCCAGCAGGACCATCGCAGCCTTGCACCCCCAAAACCAGACCATCCACACTGAATTCACGTGGAAAAAATCCAGCGCTCCAACTCCTCAGGGACTCTTCAGGTTATGCCTGCATTAACAGAAAGGATTTGGGCTTTTCTGACCCCCAAGCCCCAGCCCGTGCAGCTCAGATCTCTTGCACAGACTGGGTGGCATTCTCCATCCCACATTTCGGGAAGAGTCCCTGGGAAGTGCTAACCCCTGCACCATGCCCAGGCCCTCTCCAGAGCAGGGAAAACCCACGTCAATGAGGTATTACTTGAACCAGGCTGGGAGATGGTGCTCAGAACCCCCCAAACCTGCCTAGGGTCCCCTCTCTATGGGGCTCAGTGGTGGCAAAGAGGGGTATAACTGCATTCCCTCTGCCGGGCTGTGCTTGTTTGAACTTGGCTGGACTTCATGAGGTTCCTGCCAGCCCATGTCCCCAGCCTGTCCAGGTCACACTGACCAGCAGCCTTGTCTCCAGCACTTCAAACACTCTTCACACTTCCGTGCTGCCTGCAGACCCGCTGAGAGGGCACTCGATCCCATCATCCCAGTAACAGGGTGGGACCCAGCAACCGGCCACCATCTGCACTCTGCGCTGCTGCCCACCATGCCGTGGGCCTGGTGGTGAGCTGGTTTTCCACCTACCTCATAATCCACCTTTCCAATCCAGATCTCACCAATGTGGTGATGAAGAGACTATGGGAAACCCTATCAAAGGCTTTAGTAAAGTCAAGGTGCAGGGAGAAGGACCCTCTGTCCTCAAACATTGCTGCCTGGTGGTCCAGGCTCTGATGCCTGGGTACCACAAGTCTCATACCCACACAGCCAGTCCTTTCATTGCAGGAGGCAATCAGGCTGGTCAAGCATGATTTGCCCTTGGTAGGTCCCCACTGCTGTTACCACCACCCTTGTCTTTCAGGATGTGACTTCCAGGAGGATGTTCTCCATCACCTTCCCAGGGATGGAGGTGACATAGAAGCCCATAGTGCTCTAGAGCATCCTTCTTGCCCTTCTGGAAGGTGGATGTAACATTTGCCTCTTCCCAGTTATCAGGGACCTCCTGCAGTCACCAGAACTTTTCAGAGACAGTGGCCAGACCCCTCAGCACACCTGAGTGCGTCCTACTTGGTCCTGTGGACTTGTGCATGCCCAACTGGCTTAAGTGCTCCCTGATCCTAGCCCAGAAGCTCCTTCCTGGCTCACGGCGGCAAGGCAGTGTGTATTGCAGCTACACCCCTGCAGAGAGCTTCTCCTCCTCACCTTGGCCCTGAAGGTCCTCCATCCGTGGCAGCATTGTAATCATTGTGTCCCCAGCTCCTCCTCGTGTCTCCCCAGATTGCACGCGATGGTGTGCAGGCACCCGAGATTCCTCTGTGTTCAGGAGAACAGTGCAAGAACCTCCTCCAGCATACTCTACCTCAGGCACCTCCTCACCACCTCCTCATGCCTTCCCTGCCCTTCAGGTCATAGTAACCCTTCACTAGGAGTAACACCCCTAGTTGAAAACTCCTTGTTGGGTTTGCCATCCTGTAGGTAAGATGCTCTGGCCCTACTTGCTTAAGCAGATCCTATCCCTGCCCAGCGGTCCTGATCCTCTGTGGCCAGAAAAGCCAAAGCCCTGCCTGTGACACCAACCATGGAGCCAAGCATTGGCCCGCAAGATGCTCCCACGGGTCTTACTCTGTGACGGGGCTCCCCATGCCCTTTGTCCCAGCAACCTGTAACCACTCTTGATGTACTCAGGGTCACCTGGCAGTGTCGCTGGTGCCATGTAGATGAGCATCAAGGTGTCACAACCTGAGGGATGGTTGAACCTTGCTGGTCCCTCTGCAGCATCCCAGATCCAGCCCCTGGCAAGCAAGAAACATCCTGAGACAGCATATGGGGGCTCTTGAACTCTCTGGGATGCTCATCCAGCGCAGGATGCAACACGATGTGTCCCAGGATGGTGTGGCTGGGGTAGAGGCACCAGGGAGGCATCCCATCAGCCTGTCTCATGCCTGGGGGCTCCTGGCCTGGCCATCTCCATGATGTAATTGATCCCAGGGCCTTCCTGCCCGTGTCTGGATCAAGGGCAGCTGCAACATGAGCCCACATGCGTGCATGCATGGCAGGACGCTGCAGTGGGCATCCCAACGGGTTGAGAGGCTAAAGCCACAGGGCAGGCAGTGAAAGCCTGCAGAGCAGCTTGCCAGCTGGGGCAGCACCTCTGGGGGACTAACCCTGCCAGCATTCAGGGCAGAAACACCCCCAGGCAGGCTGGACCGGGGTGCTGTGTACCCCAAGGATGGGCCAGCACCCCAGGGACCCTTGGGAGCAGCTGGGCACACAGCTGGGGCAGGGGAGGGCTGGCGGTCCTGCGGCTGCAGGCGTCTGCTTACCTTGATTTTCTGCACGGTGCAGCTTTCCTCCTGGCTCTGACTCCACACGGTCACGCCAGCCTTGTTATACCGACAGTGCCAGCCCTCCAGGCTCTCGCACTGATCCCTGAAGGAGCTGAAATCGGAGTCGTCTGGGATATAAACCATTTCCCCTCCTCTGGACATGGGGCTGAGCTTCTGGACCCAGGGCACAGGCACTGGCTGCAGGCAGGCTCCTTCTGCCTCACCTCCCAGTAAACCCAGCTCTGCCCTTGAGCTCTGCCTCGCTGGATGCCTGCTGCAGCTCACATCATCCTCCGAGCGCCGAGCCCATGCCCCTGGAATGGGCACCGGCCACCCAGGCACACCGGGATGGGCAGAGACCTCCAGCCACCCCGGCCACGCTGTGCGGTGCAGAGCAGCGGGGAGGAAGGCTCCTTCTCTGCAGTTGCTGTTGAAGCTGCTGGGAGCTCAGATGTCTTCCCCGGCTGGATAACCAGCATCACGTTTCTCTCCAGCTGGCTGGCAGCTCCTCTATTATTCAGCAGGCAGCAGCGTGCGGGCGGCTCGACTTTCAGGGCAGAGCTGCCCCTGGCTCCCCGAGCCCCCCGTCCCTGCTGGCCCTGCTCTCCCCTTGCCGGCACCCTGGCAATCTCTGTGCCTGACTTTGCAGCACCAGCTTGCTGGCGGGATCAGCTGATCACCTGCCAGGAGCAGCGGCCAGGCCTGCCGGTGGAAATGATGGGCTTCAGCATTGGTGGGATGTGGGCCAGTGTGGGTCTTGGCGTGCCTGGGATGGGGCTGCGGTCCAGTGCACAGGACCTTGGCCGTCAAGGTGTCCTGAGTCTGTGGAGTAGACTCCTGGTGTGGGGAAGGGAAAGAATTTGGAGGTGGGGAGGTTGCCCCTCACTAGGCTTGCAGGATCCTGGTGATGCTGGTCAGAAGGGATCCCTGGGGGTCTCTATCCCACCCTCCTGCTTGGAGCAGAAACACCACCAGCACAGGGTAAGGTCACACACAGTTTTACCCAGCTGTGTCTTGAAGGATGGACTTGCCCCACCTCCCTGGTGGCATCTCCCACAGCTGCACCACCTCCCCCAAAAAATAAAGATTCCTACTGTCCAACCTGAAGCTGCGATGAACGTCCATTGTCCTTTGTTACATCTCATGTTCTACTGAGAGATACTGGTTCCGTCACCCTTGCGTCTGCCCTCCAGGTAGCAGCATGATGCTGGTAGATCCCAACCCACCCCTCCTGTAGACCCAGGCCCCAGCCCTGCCAGCAGCATCTGCTGGTCCTTCTCCAGATCCTTCACCTCTCCCTGAACTAAGGGAGCCGGTCTGGGCACAGCACCCATCTGGGGTTCCCTGGCGCAGCGCAGAGGGGAAAACCCCTTCTCTCAGGTGACACTCCTCCTCATGTCACCCAAGATGCAGCTTCTCCCATTTGTTCAGCCTCTTGTCCAGGACTTTGTCCTAGGTCCTTTTCATTGGGACCCTGCTTAGCCCCTAGGTCCCCAGGCCAGGTGAAACCTGAGATTATCTGGCCCACCTCGTTGATGTCCACAAGATTTCTGTTGACCTGAATTTTGAGTTTCTTGGGGTCCACCTGGCCTGAGGCTCTGCCATTTGCTGCATACCCATTCCCCCTAATTTAGCCATACCTTCAAGGCGAGGGTGCACTTGCCTCCTCATCTGACCCTCTGATGAGGATGGGGAACATGGCCCCGGTACTGACCTTGGGGTACCCCACTTGTGACCAGCTGCCAGCTGGGCATCAAGGCATGGGCAAAAATTCATGGAAGAGAGAGCAAGGAGAAAGCTGGAGAGCTGCAGCTGCTCACAAAGTCTTGCCTGGGGGGGAAGGCTGCCTGCAGCTGCCTGCAGCCGCCCGTGCTGTAGCATGGTGAGCTGAGCAGCCGCTGCTCCATGCACACCGGCTTGTCATGGGGCTGCCTCTTCCACCTCTTGGGTTGCTCTGGGTGCTGTGGTCATCTGCCAGTGAGGCAGAGCTGCCAAGTGCCACGCTTGGTTAAAGAGCTGCCACAGTGGGCAGGGAGCGTCAGATCCTGAGTTGGGGATGGTGCAGGGGAGAGACCTTGGGGTGGCCTTGGGGCTGCGGAGCAAGGAGAAAATGAGGCCAGACAGATTTATCATCTAGAGCTGTCTAACACCGTTGCTTCAGCATCCCATGGGGTGCACAGGAGTGTGTGTGTGAGCCTGTGCACACCTGTGTGTCCCCATGCAAGCGTGGGCAGCCACCCCAGCCCCTGCAAGAGCCAGGCATAGCCTGGAGAGTCCATGCAAGGATGTGTGGGGGAAGGCAGGACCCAAGCCTGGGGGCTTTGCAGTTCCAAAGGGGGTCCATGGGGTGAGAGAAGGGAGGACACTGCAGTCCTGGGGACGAAGGTCCTCTGACAGGCTGCGTGGGAAAGAGCAGAGTGCTTGCCCGGCATTGTTGAAGCAGGAACCAGCCCTGCCTGGCCACAGATCTCTCTGCACCTGATAGACCGGAACATTTCTCTCCCTGGTTGGACAGGCTGGAAACTGGAATGGAAAGTGCTTTCTTTTTTTTTTTTGCAGCAGCAGGCCCCTGGGGTCAGTGTTCAAGCCGGACAACAGTGCAGACACCCAAGAGCTTTCTGGTCACCGTTGCATGTCCCCTGCAACCCACGAGCTGAGATGGGTTCTTATAACCTACTTGCCCTTGCAAGCACTGTCTTGGTTTTAAAGACAAGTGTCTGTGGAGGAAGGCAGGAGCCTCCCTTGAAATGGAAAGTGCAACCCCCTTCCCTCCAAATTATTATAATTTTGAAATTAACGGGCCTTCAGGCAAAGATATGGGGAATAGGAATAACAGTTCTTTACTAATATGTATATATATATAACACAAGGCAGGGAAAAAAACCCAACCCACTGGTTTACACTGACAGAGTCAGGAATACAACCTGACCCCCTGTTAGGGGGGCAGTAGCAGTCCGATAAGATGCTGGCTGCAGTCCTCCTGAAGCGATGGGTGTAGTGCTGTGGAAGCAGCGATCAGGTAAAAGGGTCTGGTCTTCCTCCGAAGGTCCAGTGGTAGGGAGGTAGCTCTTGTCCTCTGGAACTCCAGTGGGGGGGGGAAAAGCTCCTCTGGGAATCCAGTGGAAGAAGGCTGCCAGGGTGTTGGAGATCTCGGTTTTTATTTGGCATGGACTGCTTGGCTCCTTCCCCCCGGGCGGAGCATCTCACCATGGGATGGGGAGTCGTGAGGCAGTTCCTTGATGGGCCATGAACAGGAGATAGCCCAGGAGCGAGTTATCGATGGGTCAGGCGATAAGGCCTTGTTGTGCCCATGAACAGGAGATAGTCCAGAGGGGGGAGGCAGGGAGCACCGCCCCGCCTGGTCTCAACAGCTCCTGAAGATGGTGATAGAATACTTTTTTTTTCTCTTGGCACATTTTACACTGTAACCTAGGACAAGCACTCAGGGCTCAAAACAACCCCCTTTGCCACTGTCCTTGGCTCTTTTGGACCCAAGATCTGGATCTAGGTGATGTTTCTGGGAGCCTGCGTGCACCAAGGGAGAGAGATGAAGGTGACCGTAGCAAAAGTAAAGCCACATGTTAACGTGACCTTGCCTCTGTCACGTCTTGTTTAACTTCTCTTCATGAACATTGACTATCAATTGTCCTGCGGCTGGAGCCACGTTGAGTTTCCAGCGAGGCAGTGGCTATCTCGGGAGCAGTTTTGTGGTGGGTCCCCGAGGTATGGCAGCCCCGTCTTTCCCATCCTCTGCAGAGGAAACGTCAGGAGCTCAGCAGTGGGGAGGGAGGAAATAAAGGGTGCTTCTCTGGAGGTATCAGGGCTGCCATCCCAGCAAGACCCAAGCCAGAGGAAGATGGACTTTATAGGCTCATTTTGCATGAGTATCTCTTAGCAGGAAGCTAGCTGGGCTCTGGAGGTGGCCCCATTGCATGGTGCCTTCCAGGGCCTGCTGTTGGGGGCTGGCTGAACCTGCAGCCTGGGGTTACTGGTGTAACCCCACTGTTCTGCAGTATCCAGCAGCTGCTTTAGTGGGACACTGGCTTTCCTTGGCTATGGCATGCTGGCAGCTCATGGTAGCTCCATGGCTGGCATGGAGTTATGTTCCCTGTATGGTATAGCTGTGCTCCATGGCTGTACCTTCCCAAGTGAGAAATGCAGCATCAGGAGGCAGGTTTGCCCCTCACAAGGTTTTCCCAACTCTGGGATGCTCTTGCAGATCACTGTTGAGATGGGTCTGTCCACCACGAGAACACAGGGTCCCGCTTTCGGCCACACTTTGTCACTGTGCATGGGTAGTGGGGGATGACATGGGGGACTGTCATGCCAGCAGCCCCTGGGATCCATGCATGCCTCATGGCCACCAGTTTCATGAGCAGAGGCCTCTCGAGAGCCTGGTGGGCCTAGGGCATGCAGGGGTCCTGGTTGCAGTATGGCGAGGAAGACCCAGCTCCCATCCTGGCTATATCCGAACAAGAACTTTCTGATCCTTTCCTCCTCCTCTTTTAATTCTCCAGGTCAAATTTCTAAACTCTCCCAGCATCTTTACAGACTCCAGAGCCGGGATGTGGTGTTTACATGCCAGGAGTGGGGTTGCAGGGCTTTGCATGTGGGTGTTCACAGTTCCATTAACGAGCTCGGGTGCCTCAGCAGGATGAGATTCCAGCCTCTCCAGAGCAGAAGAGCATCCAATCCCCTTTGCAGTGACTGCTCCTGCTCCTCTGAGAATTGACTTTGTAAGACTTTGCAAATTGAAATGAAAAAAGGTTTTTCGTACAGAAAATGGTTCTGCTCTGGCTTTATGTGAACCACAGCGCTGGCTCCCCTCAGATCTTTGTTCCACCAGGGTTTTTCTCCTGGGGAATGAACAAGAGGGTTAGGAGGAAAAGCTAAAGATGGGCTGAGAGTTTCCTGGCCCGGAGAAAGCCAACTGGAGCAGTTAGGAAGGGTTACAGCTGCCACACAGCACCAGGAGATGGTGGCTGGGAGGTGAAGGTTGTCTCAGGATGGGAGCAGGAAAACGTTAAGCATCTGAAAGACATCAGGTCATGCTCACTCTGGCTAGGCTGCCTCTCCTTTGAGGGACACAGCGAGGAGCAGGAAAGCCAGGGAAACGTGAGATTTTGACCCAGGAGTGCTGCAAAGCATGAAACCCCCTGGGGCTGCAGGGACCCCTGGGGAGACCCCAGAGCCCCAGGCCTGCAGGAACCCCTGGATGCCAAGTGCGGTCCCACAGTCCCAGGACTTCAGGTTCTACCCTAGAGTCCCAGGGCTGCAGGGACCCACAGGGGCCCCGGTGAGACCTCACAGCCTCAGGTCTGCAGAGACCCTCGAGGCCCCAGGGGACACTCCAGAGCCCCAGTGACACCAGAGCCCCGGGGCTGCCGTGAGCCCCGGGGCCCAAATGAAACCCCAAAGCCACAAAGTTGCAGGGACCCCCAGGGTCCTGGTGAGACCCCGGAGCCCCAGTGGGACCCCAGAGTCCTGGGCCTGCAGGGACACCCCAGCCACGTCCCCATCCGACCCAACCGAGTGAAAACCCAGCAGCAAGTCCCTGGGGCAGTGCCACCCCGCCCCCCGCAGGAGGACAATGCCCCCCCCCCCCCGTCGGTGACATCCCGAAGGCCAGGGCCACCGTGCCCAGGGACCCCGCTCCGGGCTGCGCCGCTCGCCCGCTCTGTGCAGTCTGGTGCTCGCCCACTGGGTGTCACGCGTGCTCCACGGGCGACAGCGACAGGACCGAGGATGTGGCCAGCACCAGGCAAAGGGACAAGCCGGGCGACAGAGCGGAGCAGGGCCGTGCCCGCGGAGGGGACAGCCCCTGCTCCCCTGCAGCCGCCAGCCGCAGAAACGATGTGTCCCCCCTGGTCCGCGCTGATGCCACCAGATTGTCCGCGGAGGTGGTGACTGGGGCTGCTTCTGACCTGGGTCGCACATGCTGGGGCCAGGTGGGTGCTGGCTGCTCCCCGACGTGCCTTCCCAGGGTGTCACCGGGGGTGGCTTCTCCCCCGCCCCGTGCTCGGTGTCCCCTGCTGCTCTGAGCTATTTTGTGGCGCCCTGGGAACAGCCCAGTCTTGCCAGCTCAAAGCTGAGGGTTTGGGGTGATTTGCACCTCAGTTTCAGGCTCTTGGGACACTCGGTATTACTGGACCCAGTTAAAGGTCGCCAGACCAGTGGGCATGCTGGGAGCACACTCCTCTCAGTGCCAAGGAGCCCAGATTGGGGACCGCCCCGTAAATTTTGCCATTAAGCAGAGGATGGGATGGAACCTCAGAAACTTTCCTCTTCCTCCTGCACTGCCATCACATTCTCCTTGCTCCTGGCAGGGTCGAAACAGCTGAGACTATCAACAGTGGCCTCCTCAGCCACCCCAAGCCCTCCCAGAGAGGAGGACAGGGCAGGGACAGCATTTGCACCCTCCACCTGGGGACCACCAGCTCCTGTGTGCTTTAGTGCAGACTTTTTTCTGCCACTTTGGGAGCTTCTGGTGCCAGGTAAAAGCGTGTGTGTGGATGTTTGCTCCCTTGGAGGCTGGGACTCCGCACAGCCTGGGTCTCCAGCCCTGCTGGGTGCCTTCCCTGTCCCTCACGCAAGGACACAGTCTTGTCTCTGGCACCGTTTTGTGAAACGGGCAGAAGGCAGCGCCATCTCCCTCAGGCAAAGGCAGGGCAGGGGTTCAGAGCACCCACGCTGGCAAAGTCAGGTGGCACTGACGGCAAAGCACAAGTGGGGGAGACGGGGAGGTGCCAGGCACTTCCACAGCAGCTGGCAAGGCAAACAGTGGCACGGAGGGGTGGGGGTTCCCTGCTCACCCATGCCATGAGTTTTGGCCTCAGCTCTGCCCTCAAGAAACCCCGTGGAGGGCAATGCATGGGATGTGCTCCCTGGGGTGCAGACACTAGGGAGGCGGGTCCCACAGCAGGCCTGCCCCGTTGGAGGTGGGTCAGAAGGTTCCTTGGGTGATGTGACTCCACGTATCTCCTGAGTACTTGTGTACCTCTCAGCCACTCTTTGGTGTCCTCCTACAACTGGGGTCATGCCAGGGCAGGGCTCTGCCCCAGGATGCTCCTCCAGTGATGTGCATCCCACACATGCATGGGACACATCTACGCAGGACACTGTGCAGGGACACGCGTCTGCATGACACACAGCACAGAAACGGCAGCACGCTGCGCGTGTGACGCAGGGTCACCTGTGGCAAGCCCGTGTGTGGATGCAGCCACGGAGCAGCGATGTGCTCACGGTACCCTGCTACATGCATGGACACCCAGCAGGCACCTGCAACTCCTCCACGCACGCTGCACATACATGTTTACATACATGTACATGCACACACGGAGTCTTGCACACGCGCTCGGTATGCGTGCAGATGCATGCGTGCACACCTCAACTGCTCCGGGGTGTTTCCTGATGCTCCTCAAAGACCTCTTTTTAAGCGCCCCACTCCCATCTCCCTAAGCCTCCTTCTGGCATCCTGCTCCCCACTTGCCTCTTGCCACCGTCCCTGTACTGTGGCCCCATGTTGCCCCTTCCCCAGCTCTCCCATCACCCCATGTTGCTCATTTTAGCTTAACCCTTCTGCTCGGGGCTGCTCAGGTGGCAGCCAGCCTCATGTCACCCCTGCCTTGTTTGCCCTGGATCACCCCTCCCTCCTCATGCCACCTGCTGCCAGCCCAGGACCCTGCGCCAGCCCCTGGTTGCCCAAACTCCAGCTCTGCTCCACCACACTTTTCCCAGCCTGGCAAACAGGGCTGTGGTGCTCACAGCCTCACAGCTGCCAGGCCAGGGCTTGTTTGCACAGTGCCCCAGCCGGGCATCAGGATGATTTAAAAGGACTGTGAAAAATGTAGTTATTTTTCCCCCTTTCAGCTGCAAGTCAATACTCGGGGAAGAATGTTTAATTATCTTCGTCACCCTCCTAAATCTCTGTATGAGAGGGTTTGGCTGCAAATCTCCACATCATTTCGAAGTTATTGGCTAGCGTGGTGCACAGTGGCACAGTAAATTAGCCAGCTGGAGCAGGCATGGGTGTCCCCCCGCACTGCCCACGCTGGGCATAGCTGGTCCCCCCGCTACTCTGGTGCTGTGCCAGGGCACGTGGCAGCAGGGAAGCCCCCTGCTAGCTCGGGGGTTAGGGCTGGTGTCCCCTACAGGCACCATCCCTGGGGGCTTGGCTGCAGGAGGTAGTGCAGGTAATCCCGTGGGGTCAAGGACCAGGCAGGATCCAGGGGACACGGGAGAGGCAGGGCTACCCCAGGGTGACCTCCTGCACCACGATGTCCACCCTCCTCTCTGTGGCACACTACCCCCAGAACAACCTTGCTTCACCCCACTCCAGATGCTCTCCCCAGCCCTGGGGACACTCTCTCCAGAGCCGGGGCTATGGTTACCAGGTGTCCAGCACCTCCATGGCTAGCCGAATTCCCCCAGGGTCACCCATTCTCACCCCTGGCTGAGGGATGGAACAGGATGGGGCTGAGGCATCGAAGATCCCAGGTCCACCCAACTGCTCCGAGCCCCCCCAAACTCCCCAGCCCTCCTCGAAGGCAGACGGGAGAGCTGAGGTCTGGTGCGGTCAGTGCCAGGTGCTGCTGCCATCCGCGGAGCAGGAGATACCCAGCCCGTGGGGGCAGAGCTGGGTGCTGCGGGGTGGGTGGCTGCGGACCAGCGAGGGTGCGGTACGGTGAGTGGGCACAGCCGTGCTCCCCAACCCCTCCTCTGCTGGGGGGCACAGAAAGCGGGTTGCAGCTCCCCCGACCCAGCGGCAGCCCTGGCAGGCAGCACCCACCACCCGCCATGCCCTAAGCCTCCTGTTCTCATGCAAAGCCAGCAGAGCCGGGGCTGGGCTGGAGGCCTGAGATACACCAGAACAAAATGCCACCTTCCCGATAATACTTTTTATTGGACTAGGTGACACGCAGGCTTTAGGGGATAGCGGGAGAATCCTCTCGGCTCATCCGCAGAAAGGATTTCCACAGCCCTCCCGGCAGCTTGTCAGCGCTCGGCTGCGAGTCCCTGAAGAGTTATTACCTCCCGACGCACGGCTCTGTCTGCTGGGAGCTGAATGGCGTCCCTGCCCCCTGTTTGCTGCTTAGAAAGATTACGCCGCCTTTGAATAAGCTCCGTGGAGCGCTGCTGCCGACGCATCAGACAGGGGCTAATCAGAAAATTAGCAGGGAAAGAAAACTTTGTGGCAGGAACTTATCTCTGGCGCGGGTGCGTGCTGTTCCGGCTGCCGCTGCTCCCGCGCCCGGGCCCGTCCCTCACCCAGGCTTAGGAAAAACTTCCCTGCGATTACAGCAAGGAAACCTGCTACAAATATCCGGTGTGAGGCGGTGGATTGCACACACACACACACACACACACACACACGTGTGTGGGTGTGCGCTTGAGCGCGTAGAGGCAGCGTGCGCGAACGCATCTGCCTGCGCAAGCAAACGCTGCAGCCTTTACACACGCATACATCCACCTGTGCATGGTTTGCACAGACGTTTCTGCACAGAGGTGCGCCGTCCTGCTCATGCCCACACACGCACAGAGGCATGTCTGTGCTCCTGCACGCGCGGGCACGTGTGTGTATGTATATATACGCGCAAATACACGCGCAGGTGCACGTGCGTCCCTGTATATACAGGCACGTGGTAACACACTTGCATGTGCACTCACACACCTGCACTTAGAAGCATGGACCTGCACACGCTTGCACCTGCACACGCGTGCTCCTGCAGACGCGAGCACACACGTGTATACGCGTGCGTGCACACGTGGCCGCATACGGGCGCCTCAGGACCGCTCCCGTTGTTGGCTGAGAGGTGAGCAGGGCGTGGGTGCTGCGCCGAGCCCGTGTTGTGCTGCTGATTCCGTGCCCGCTGTGGACAGAGCTGCATCCCACTCCCGCACTGGCGTGACATTAGTCCCCGCGATGCAGTGCCGTCCTGGGGACAGCCCCCAGGACCACTGCTGAACACCCTTGGGTGGTCCCCCAGCCATCCTGTCCTGTAAAAGGTGCAGGATGGGGCCCAGGGGGGGCAGGGAGCAGCGCTTGGGAGCACCGTGCCGGGGTGCTTAAAATGCGCTGTTTGTTTTGTGGAAGTGCAACCATCAGGGAGAGTTACAGGGCACTGAGCTAGAAAATAGTATTTACAGAAACCACCCCCTGACACCCGGAGCCCTGACCTTTGCAAACTTCATTAGTGCCACGTAGACATGTGCACGTCCAGCCCGGGGAGCACGCGGAGGGGGAGGGCAGGGACCTCTCCTCACCTCTCCCGGCCCCGGCGGCCCGCTGCCAGCGCAGCCCCTCCATGGGACCCCAAATGCCCCCCATGTCCCAGCGCGGGGGCTCTCCATGGGATGCCTGAGCCCCGTGTGACTCGGCACTGTGGCACAGTGGCCTTGGTGGCACTGAGGGCAGGGCGACACGGACTGCGCTGGCAGCCCTGTGCCCCCTGCGCTGCTGCCCCCCAGGGGCTGTGGCTGGTGCCAGGCAACACTGCCAGCCCCACTCGGCCACGGCCACGTTTCGGAGGTGGCTGGTCCAGCCGTAGCAACAGTTGCTATGATTCCCTTTTCCTATTCCCTTTTCCCGACTCCAGCGACTTCCCATGGCAGCTCTGGCGCTGCCAGGGATGTGTTTACAGGCAATTAAAGCCCATTAACTGCGCAGAAGCAACAGAGGCCCCACAGCAACCTGTGGGGGTGAGTCCTGCAGGGGAGAGAGCCAGACCCCCGGCACATCCAGGGTGGTGTGGGGGGCAAGCAGGGGTCTGCAGCCACCCCAGGCCATGCAGGTCTGAGCTTGGCCTGGAGGGATTCCAGAGCTGGCAGCAAAGCCTGGGGGATGGGGGACACACACGGGCAACATGCATGGGCATTATGATGGGTCTCATCCACTCTGCAGCCCCACATGGATGTCCACCTGGGCCCCAAGCACCGCCAACACCAGCTGGGTCAAGCCCCCAGCCGCCTCCTCCTTTGGGGAAGATGGGGTGTCAGCCTCATCTTCCCCCCTAGAGCCCGTGGGGGTGAAACCAGCTCCTCTCTCAGCGGGCGGGAGCTCAGCAGGGGCTCGCTTGAGGCTCTTGCTCTCATGTGTCTGAGCGGAACCGGCACAGGCAGGTGCCGAGCTGCTCCTCCCGAGCTGCCGTGCCTTGGAAAAACAATAGCATTTGGTAGCAGGGGGAGAAAAACCTTCTCCAGAATGGATTGAAATGATGCTTTGATCGGGAACAGATGCAGGAGATAAGGCGGGGAGGCAGGTACCCGCATGGTTACAGCACAGGGCCGGCCGCCAGCCTGCTCACGGTTCCCTGCTGCAGGGAAGGGAAGGGTCCCCGGAGGTGACTGTTGCTCCGTTTCCCACTGCCCTGCCTGCTGCAGGACTGCCAGGATGCGCGTGGGCCTGCCCGGGCAGGCAGCGATGCCAGTGCTGGGCACGGGATGCGCCCGGCTGCTGGATGTGGGATGCGAGGTGCAAGTCCTGGGGGGACTGGGTAGTGCCATGGCAGAGTGTGGGCAGGGGATCCCACATCGCTCCTGGAGGGATGAGCTGTCCCCTGGCTAGGTGGGGGTCACTGGCAGCATGGATTCGTGGGTGCTCTGCCATACTGGGAGGAGCTGCAAGCCCAGGACTTAACTTGACAGGGAGGACGTGGGACTGCACATGTGAGGCTAAGCCCCGCGCCCCACATGCTGCTGCCTGTGCCTGGCTCGGCATCCTGCAGGACCAGCACACGAAGTGCTGTGGGGAGCACGGTGTGGCATCCCCCTCCTCTTCCTCTTCTTCCTCCTCCTCCAGCACTGGCAGCAAGATAAGCCACACCTCTGCCAGGCTGTGACCAAGGGCACAGCTGAAAAGAAAGACTAATAATGCTGCCGCTAAAATTCAGTCCCTCCCGCCCTCCTACCTGCACAGAGGCTGGTGTCCGTGGGGCCGGTCCAGGGGTGCTGGCAGAGATGCTCGAGGGCATGCTGCTGTCAGCAGGAGATGAAGAGTGGCTCGGCAGGGTCTGAACCCTGCCCCTCCTCTCCCTCCATCCCCTCCGGCTCTCGTGCTCACCCGTGGGGCCACAGCCTGCTGGCCTCCCTCCCTGCCTGGCAGAGACTGGTGTGGAGAGTGGGAGGGTGCAGAGTGGGTATGGACCTGCCCACTTGTAAGTCTGGGCTCAGATGGGCAACCACATCCTGCCATGCGAGCCGGGGAGAAGAGAGCACCCACCTGCTCTTTGGAGACCCCCAAATTCCCCTGGCAAGACTTGCAGAGGGTCATCACCCACCTCTGAGGAGGTACAAGCCTTTCCCCCCCCCTAAAAGCCAGCTCCCAAGGCTGGGAGGCAGCCATGCCTCCATTCCCTGGGAAGGGATGCAGCACAGTGGGAAGGGATCCGGCACGGTGGGAAGGGCTGCCGAGCTCACTCAGCTTCCCTGGGAGGCTACAGGCACCCACCCAACCCCAACCCCACCCCACCCCACCATGCCCTGCCCCAGGCCTAGGCAAGACAAGGCTGATGTGGGGCTGCTTGCTGACCCCCAGGACCTGGGCTGGGAGAGGGCAGGAGCAGTCGGTGAATACTTACATGAGCCAGAGCATCGGGGTGCCTGGAACCCTGGGGAGATGGAAAGGGGTCCGTCCTGCCTCTCGCCCCAGCTGGGCTCACGCCTGCGTGGCAGGCAGCACCAGGGAAGGTGGAAGATGCTTGGCCTGCTTTAACCCTTTCCGTGGCACTGCTGCCTCTGCCACATGATTGCCACTGGGCTGGGTCTCCGCGCCCCCCATCACCCGCAGAAGATCCAGCGGGAGGCAATCGGCAGGCGCACGCTGCGGAGCGGCGCTTTTCTTCTCTAATCTTCTTATTTCATTTTAGCATTTACAATACACCCAGCCGGTAATCCTGACATCAAACACGCCACGCGCGCTTTCAAGCTGCACCAACGTCAGGCTGCGCGAGCGCTGGCAGGAGCTGGCAGCTCCGACGTCTCGAGATAACACGCGGAAGAAAGACAAGGAAAGCTGCTCTGCCAGCGTGACGAGCAGGCAGCGGGCGCCGCGTCCTCCAGAGCCCTTCCCCAGGGGCCACCCACAAGGTGCCCCCTCAGGGCGGCGGGGTCTCTCCATCGGGGTGCCCTGGGTGCAGAACCCATGGGGTGCCTCTGCAGCTGGCATGGCTGGGCTGAGGTGGGTACCCAGGGCGGGTTTTGTCTCTAGCAAGAAGCTGGAGTCAAAGTCATCCAGGGTGGCAGCCCAGGGGGCAGGGGCAGAGCGGGGTGACCTTGCTGGTGCTCACTCAGCCACCTTCCTCCCCCCCAGAGCTGCCACACACCTCTGGGTCGATCGCAACGCCAGAAGGTCCTGGAGGCTCTTGCCAGCCTTCACCTCCTCAGAGCATCCTTCGGTGACCGGGCATGGCAGCTGGACCTTGGCTGGGGCACTCGGGGACCCATCCCTAAGGCAGGGATGTGCCCCCTCCCCAGCGGGAGGGCAGGTAGGGGGCAGCTGCATGCTTTGGGTCGGGGGGACAGCGTCTGATACCCGCTACCCACAGGCACCAGCAGCGATGGAGCTGTGCAGCGCCACGGCACCATGCCACACGTGAGGCTGCACCAGGGTTGTCTGTACAAAGCCAAGGGCCGGGCAGGCAGCGATACTCACGAGTCCCTTTCTCTCCTACCTTGTCACTGGCTCTTCTCCTCTGTTGGACACCAGCTGCTGGGACAGAAATTCAGGTGGCAAAAGCTGCCAGGGCAACATTTCCCTGCTCGTTGTGGTGGGACTGATCTGCCAGCGTTTGCTGAGTCCCCAGGGTGGCTTTTCCTCCCCAGCGTGGTGTCCAGCTCCTGGGAAATTCCTGGGGTTTTCTTGGAGCTGAAAGGCAAAGGGGGGCTGGAGCGGGGATAGGCGACAAAGGGCAGAAAGAGGCAGAAAACCCTGAGAAATCATTTAATCCACCCTCACGCCCTGGTGAGGATGGGACACCTGCCCAGCTCCCTCTCATGGGTGGCTTCAGAGGGCACCCTGAGGCTCAGCAAGGCTTCAACATGGCAGAGCATCCTAACGTCCTGTGCCCCAGCGGTGCCCTGCGCCCCTGCAGATTTACCATCCTCTTCCTCGGCCCACGCAGGAGGAAGGAGCCCAGCTAACGCGTGCTCTGCCTGGCGCTGGCAGTGCCAGGGGACATGAGGAATGACAACTCGTTGAGTAAGGCAACGGCTCGTGTCTTGGTCCTCGCCAGCCCCTTCCTCGGCATTCCTGCACAGTGCCAGCGCTGGGAGCAGCCCCGGCCCAGCGCTGGGAGCAGCCCCGGCCCTGCTCTGCCTGGTGGGGGGCACCTGCCAAGGAACAGTCTCTGGTCTAATCCGTGTCTCGATATTTGGGATTTAATCAGCGCTGAAGTAAGCAGCTTTTTTTTTCCTTCTTCTTCTAAGGCAGAGAAGAGCTGCGACTCAATAGGAATTAATTTGCCTAATTAGCGTCTTCGGGAAGCTCTCCCTCCTGCTCATGCCCTGGCAGGGGGATTTCAGGGCTTGGGGACCCGCTGTGAAGGCTGTGCCTGGTGGGGTGCTGCCTGGCCCCCCCTGCCTGCCTGGTCCAGACAGCCCTGGCCCTGTGCCCCTGCAGGACCGACCCACAAGGCAGCCGTAGAGCATCGGCTGGACGCCCATCGCTGCGGGGGGCACCCAACAGCCCCACGCGGCGCCGAGCCTGGCCGGCTGTGGCGGGCATGGGTGGGGTGGGCTGGGGGGCTGGCTGGGGGGGTGCGGGAGCAGGCGGCTGACAGGGAAGATGAATGGTTTTAATCACACCGCTTACAGGGCACCATCTGAAGTTTCGTGTAAGTTATGATAGCGACAGTTTGCACGAAAATTGTATTTCCAGGCTTCATTGACTGGCTTAATGAGAATCTTTACGTGTCAGATATTAAATTAAGAAATTAAAGAGCTGTTTCGGTGTGTATAGACTCCTTCCCTCGCACTGAGCTGCTTCTTCCAGATCAATCAGGAACACGCCTCTAGAAAAGATGGGAGAAGCCTTTGATTTTCTGTCACTGGGGAAGTGAATCTAATACGCGTTGGCACCTAATTCATGTTTTATTAAAAGGCATGAGGTAGATGCTGCCGGCCCCCGCCTCTGCCCGCTGCCCTCTCTCTGCCTGTGCCGCTCTGGGAGAAAGGAGCATCCCCGGCTCCGCCATCCTCAGGTCTCCCTGCTACCTGGCCATCACCCCGTGTCCCAAATGCCAGCATCCTGGGCTCGGGTGATGCTGAGCACCAAGAAGGCGCAGGGCACTGCGTGGCCTGGCCGATGGGGTTTCCCCTGCTAGCCAGAGATTAAGGTTGATTTGGAGAAACCCGCATTGGAATCACCAGGTTGGAAAATATTGCTGCTCTCCTGCTTTGCATCCCTGCTTTCATTTCTGTACTGGATGGGTTTGACCTGAATTCACTGATTGTTTTGGTCTCCCCTCAAATTTCGCTGGAAATGTGTGCTCGGCCAACAACTCGCCAGCAGGTGGGGAATGGGGCAGATGTCACGGCCATGGGGAGGGACTTGAATGGCTGGAGGATGTGGAGCACACCATGGTCACCAGCAAGCTCTCGGGCATGGGGAGCAGGAGTCATGAACCAGAGTACGATGGGTGCAGTGAACCACTTAACACCACGCCATGGACACTGGAGAGAAACACCCGGCACAGGGATGCTGGAGAGTAACACCCGGGGCGGGGACCCCAGGGATAAATGTCCCAGGGCACGGGCACCCAGGGACACCAGGGATAAATGCTCCCATTCAGACTCACCCAGAGACACTGGACATAACCCCTGGGGCAGGGACATGCTGGGACGATGCAGATAAGCTGGGGTGACCAGTCAGCTCAGTGTGGTAGGGGAGGGAGTCCAGCTGGGATATCTCCCTGTTTCCTGATTCACCTGGTCCCTGCAACATGTCACAGAGAAGCCTGAGGCCACCTTGGTCCCTGCTACCATCTCAGGTGACCCCAGGAGGGGGACAGGGGCATCGGTCTCTCTCTGGCTGGGGGGATGCTCAGGTGAGCCCCAAGCCCCAGCAGTCAGCATGTCTGGATGGAGTCCCACTGCCCGGGTGTTCTCTGAGTGCCCTCACTACATATCCACCTCCCAAAGTCGAAAGCGAGGAGGGGAAGGCCATTAATGTTGCAAACTGTCTGTCACAGCAAGAAAAATCACACCTCCAGGCCCCTCAGCATGCCATCCATCTTCAACTCCCTGTGCTGGCCCCGGCTTCTGCTTGTGTGGGGAAAGTTTGAGTAAACAGCTTAATTTGGCACTAATATGAGCAGACACATCGTTCGTGGTGTCAACTATTGATTTGAGTCCTTACGGCCCCATCAGTCATTTGGGCTTTTTCATTTTTTGATATTACAATCGGAAGGGATAAACCTCCCAGCAGCCCCGGGCTGGGCTCGCCGTGCCCATCCTCAAGCCCCTTGACCAGGGACTCCGTGTCCCTGCAGGAGGCTGGTCCCGGTGCCATTAGCCCTCTCCCTACTGCCGCTCGCGGTGTTCCTCCCGTGGGACACACATGAGTACAAGGGGGAATGTGGGGGGAGCTGGAGTCATGGTGACCCCTGCAACGACGACTGGCTACCGGGATGCCTGTGGGGCCGGTGCCTCGAGAATCCTTGCCTAGCGGGGCAGGGATGGGGTCAGGACTGGGATCCATTGGTGCCGTTATCCCCAAGCAGTGGCCAGCCTGGCTGAGGTGCCATCAGCGCCCGTGCCAGCCCACCCTGGCAGCCAGGCACCCCGCTGGCCCTGCCTAAATGTCTCATTAAAGGGATTTGCAGGGCTGCCGAGCCGGGCTGTAATCTGGCGCTTACCGTTCATTTGTTCCAGCGCCTCTGACAGCCGGCAAAGGTCGTTGGATCTTTAATTATGCCAAGGCAAGCGGCAGGCGCAGCGGGGAGGAGGAACGTCTGCGGGCGCCGGGCAGGCAGCCCGAGAGTGGCGGGCGCATCCCGGCTAACGAGGGATGCGCTTTCGGCCCTCGGGGGCCCAGGCGGCCGCGCCGCGCCTTCCCTGCGCAGCGATGTCGTGGCCAGCCAAGCCATCCCTTGGCTGCAGCCTCGGCTGCCTTCGCCCCCCTTCCTCCTCCTCCTCCTCAGCAGCGTATCGCCTGCCCTGCAGCCCCAGTCCAACCCCGCTCGCCTCCTTTCTGCTCCTCCCGTGCCGTGGGAGGCGATGGGAGCCCGGCCCTGGCTGGGTGCACACCTGGGCACGCTCATGCGTGCCCAGGGCGCGCAGCGTGACTGTTTCGGGGTGCATGACCCCAGCCCAGGCAGGTTTTGGGGGTCACAGATGTGCCCGTGTCAGGCTGAGCAGGGTGGCTGGAGCTCAGTTAGGACAAGCCAGAGTCCCAGACTGGCAGAAACACTGGGATGTGCTGGTACGTCGCGTGGCCAGGCATACGTGTGCTCCCTGCCTGCAGGTAGGACAGAGGTGGCTGGTGTGGGAGTGCTGTATGGGTGTGGTTGTGCGCCTCGGTGCTGAACATGAGCTGTGCGTGCATGTACATACACCTCCCAGGGCTGAGTATGCGTGTGTGTGTGTGTGTGTGCGTGTGCACGCTGAACGGGCAGTGT
This sequence comes from Leptosomus discolor, assembly GCF_034619465.1. Taxonomy (NCBI): domain Eukaryota; kingdom Metazoa; phylum Chordata; class Aves; order Leptosomiformes; family Leptosomidae; genus Leptosomus; species Leptosomus discolor. The sequence goes on from NC_141400.1 coordinate 1,717,520, forward strand.
GCCCGAGCTGCGTTTGGGCGCGTTCCTCAGTGCTGAATGCCCCCAGAATAAATGTGTGTGTGTGCGCGTGTGCAGCGACACGCGTGCAGGGTACGGGCGGTGTTTGCACAAGCGCACGCACGTATGGTGCTGCTGCATGCACACAGGCTAAGGCATGTGTGTGCACGCCGCGCGTGCCTCCGTGGACGCGAGCTCCCACGTGTGACCGCCCAACGCTTGCAGGGTACAGCGCGGGTGTGTGCGCCGAGCCGCGCCATGCTTGTTTGCGCGGCGGGAGGGGGCTGGAGGATGCTGCGTGGTTGACAGGGCTCCAAAGAGCAAGTGACAGCAGGATGGGAAGAAAAGAAAGTCAAACAATTATCCCTCCCCTGTGCCCAGAGCCGTCCTGCTCCGCGATGGTCATTAACCGACTGTCATACCCCGCGCTGACAGGTGGGGACCAGCGCCTGGTGCGGACTGGCAGGGCACAAGGCGCTCCAGGGCTGCAGTCTTGGGGTAACGGGCAGGGACTGGAGCAAGTGCTGCTGCCTCCCCCTGCCCACGCGCTGCAGCCCCCCTGGCAGCCCACAACCTGCGGGGTGATAGTGCACCCGAGTGCCCGGGGGAGGCTCGGGGGTGGCGTGCAGCCCTCCCCGCTGTCCCCACGGGCTGCAAAGTGTGCTGGGGGGATGCAAAGGCTCTGCCGCTTGCCCTGTGTTGGCGGGTGGGGGGGTGTGTGTGTGTCCCTCCAGCCCCAGGTGTGCCCCCAGGGCTGGCTGCAGCCTGAGTGACAGCCTGTCGTGTTAATGAGCGCCAATGCCAGGCGGGAGGGCTGACACCTGCAGTCACCTCCTCGGGCCAGCCCTGGGGGCTCACCAGCATCAGGGACCACCAGGGGAGGTCAGGGGCGAGTGGGAGCTGACACCAACGCCATCCTTTCTCCTGAATGCCGGTGGAAAGCTGCCTGGGTTTGCATGACCCCAGCAGTTTTGGGGCGCTGATTGTCCTAGAAAACATGAGGGCTCCAGGAGATGCAGCCGTGCTGCCCATGCTCCCCAGTGTGCGGGGTCATGCTGCCTGCTGCCTGCCCGGACCCGTGGCCCACGAGGATCGATAGCACCCGGGAGCCTCCCCTGACTGGTCTCAGCCACCCTGGGCAGGGCAGAAGTTGATGGAGAATGGATGAGCCTGGCCGGGGCTGCAGGTTGTGGCGGGCACTGAGCAACTCAGCGCTGATTCTGGAGTATCCTTGTCGTGCCACAGCATCATCCTCCTGCCGCGGCACCAGCGTTTCTGGAGCATCCTCCTGCCTCGCCCCATCATTTCTGGAGCACTCTTTGTCTTGGCATCACCATTTCTGGAGCATCCTCCTGCCTCCGTCATGTCATTTCTAGAGTATCCTCCTGCCGCAGCACCAGCATTTCTGGAGCACCCTCCTGCCTTGGCGCGTCATTTTGGGAGCATCCTGCGTCTCAGCATCGCCGGTTCTGGAGCAGGCTCCACGCAGTGCCTCTGCATCTCTGCAGCTGTGCCCCCCGTGCCAGCTACAGCTCCTGGCTCCAGCCTTTGCAATAGCAAGGGGCTCCTATTCTGCCTTTGCCTATCTCCTATCTCTCCTCCTTCCTCCCACACCTCCGCTCACTCACTCTGTTGAAGAGACACACGCCTAATCCGCTTGTTAGCCTATCCCTTCATCTAAAACCAATATGCAGCTGAATGCCGGAGATAATTAATTGATCAATTAGATAGAGAACTGCCTGTGCTTGTGGCACTGCACACACGCGGCGGGGGGGCCGGGGGGGGAGGCTGTGCCAGCACCCCTGCCAGTGCAATTCCCCAGCACATGTCCCATGCCGGTGCGAGTGGGTGCTGCGATTCACAGCCAGCCGTGCTCAGCGTGTGCACGCGGCCGTGCACACCCAGCCACACTTGTCCTGGGTTACAGTGTAAAATGTGCCAAAAGGAAAAAAAAAGTATTCCATCACCATCTTCAGGAGCTGTTGAGACCAGGCGGGGCGGTGCTCCCTGCCTCCCCCCTCTGGACTATCTCCTGTTACTGGGCACAACAATGCCTTATCGCCTGACCCATCGGTAACTCGCTCCTGGGCTATCTCCTGTTAATGGCCCATCAAGGAACTGCCTCACGACTCCCCATCCCATGGTGAGATGCTCCGCCCGGGGGGAAGGAGCCAAGCAGTCCAGGCCAAATAAAAACGGAGATCTCCAACACCCTGGCAGCCTTCTTCCACTGGATTCCCAGAGGAGTTCCCCCCCCCCACTGGAGTTCCAGAGGACAAGAGCTACCTACCTACCACTGGACCTTCGGAGGAAGACCAGACCCTTTTACCTGATCGCTGCTTCCACAGCACTACACCCATCGCTTCAGGAGGACTGCAGCCAGCATCTTATCGGACTGCTACTGCCACCCTAACAGGGGGTCAGGTTGTATTCCTGACTCTGTCAGTGTAAACCAGTGGGTTGTCTGTTTTTCCCTGCCTTGTGTTATATATATATATATATTAGTAAAGAACTGTTATTCCTATTCCCCATATCTTTGCCTGAAGGCCCGTTAATTTCAAAATTATAATAATTTGGAGGGAAGGGGGGTTGCACTTTCCATTTCAAGGGAGGCTCCTGCCTTCCTCCGCAGACGCCCGTCTTTCAAACCAAGACAACACTATATGCCCGCACGCTGCTGGGCGGAGGGCGCTGAGCACCGGCGCTGAGCTCCGGGTGACACACACCGCGGCATCTCCCCCAGCCTGTTCCTGCCCCGCTTTGCTCACCAGCTGCAGGGACACATCTGCAGGGCTCCCACCGGAGGGGACAGGCCACCCAGCCAAGGTGGCCGCAGGGCACCGGCGGCTCACGGGGCTGGGGCCAGCCTGCCCGCCCCCGGTGCAGGGACACAGACGGTTGGCAAGCGCTGCCCTGCAACAGGGAGCCCGGGCTGCAGACCTGCCGACCCTCCTGGCCCAGCCTGGACGTGGGCAAGGGATGGGCCACCTTGTCACTACACCACATGCCCCAGAGCCATGTGACACTGCTGGGGGGGTGCCTGCTCTGCTCCCTGGGGGGATGAGCGCTACAGAACCTACCCAGGGGTTCCTGCCTGGCTAAGCGGGACACCTCGGGTGCCGGGCCCACTGTGGGTACCCCCCCCCCCCAGCCTCCCACTTCTCCTGGGTGCTGCTGTGCCTGGGTGCCCCCAACCATCTCAGAGCACAGGGTGGGATGCTGAGCACCCGGGGGATCCCAGCTGGTGGGGGGTGTGTGTGTGTGCCCCAGCACCCAGCGGAGGGGGGGGAACAGGCAGGGCTGCCGGGGAGGCAGGGCCCCACGGGGAAGTAAATAATGCAGCAAACCCATGTCTACCAACCCCCTCCTCCACGGGCTTTGAAAAGAAACACATTACCCTGATCTCCAGACATGAGTTTTTGTCACCAAACAGGGTGATGAGGAGACTTTGAAGCAAATACAAACACTGGGAAAGGGAATACATAAGAAGAGAGTCGCGTGTTCTCTTCAGAAAACAATTGCGGTGTCAACTACATGGAGCAGCTCCGCGGAGGGGGAGCTGCTAACCAAGAACCTGACAGCCCCAAACGCCGGGAAATTATCATCAAAATAAAGAAATCCTCCCTTTGCTGACACTGCTCCAGCACCTTCCCGGCTCCTGGCTGCAAGGAGCCCGGGCTGCCCTTTCCCCTCCTCCCCTTGCACCCCCCGCTGCCCCAGGTGCTGCATGTCCCCCCACCCCTGTGCCCCAGTGGGTCCCCTGTGGTGGCATCACTGTCCCAGTCGGGGACACGGTGCCCCTGAGCCCCTCTGCACCTGAGCACTTGTCACCTGCAAATGCACGTCTCGCACACGCACCCCCCTGCCTTTCACACACGCGGTTGTGCCCTGCGTGCAGGCAGCTTGCACACCTTGCACAGGCACTCACACCTTGCACACACCACCTGCTTCGTGCATGCGCTCACACCTTGCGCGGGCGCTGGCGCCTTGCACGCTCACAGCCCGCACATGCTTGCACATACACTCATGCCATGTGCACGCGCTCACACCTTGCACACCTTTGCACGCTTCGCCCCTGCAGTCCTGCACATGCCCTACCTGTGTGTTCCCCTTCTCCCTGACATCCTCCTTGAAGCAGCATAAATAAATATATATCTGTATATGTATATAAAGGCAGCGCTATATATAGCATGTAAGATGTTATCATTTTGTGGCAGGTCCCTCTCTGCGGCTGCCAGCTCCTGACAGATTTCACTTGGGCATTTAAGGTGCCTTGGTAATTTGGGCAGGATTTAGGGGGGGGGGTGTGTGTGGGGGTGTGTGTCTCCTTTAAGCCGGGCCCTGCTGGTGTGCTCTGCATGGGAAGGGCCCCAGCGCCATGTCCTCGTGGAGCGCAGGACAGCGTCCTGGGAGCCCAGCGTGGGGTGCTGCCCCTGTACCCCCCCCCCCCCCCGGGGAGCCGGGGAAGGGCTGTCCCCAAGGGCACTGGCTGGCACCGGGGCTGCCTCGATGTCCTGCCACAAGGACCCCTGGGAGCTTGGAGGGAGGTGGGGGGCACCTTTGTGTAGCACACAGTCGCCGCCTCGCCTTCAGAGCTCTGCGCGTGCACTCCTGCCCCGTGCAGACTTGCAGCACACGCGCACCCTCCGCTCACCCCCCTGCACAAACGCTCCCGCCCTGCTCACACTTACCCCCTGCATGAGTACTCCCACCCTGCTCCCACTCGTGCCCCGCGTGAGCGCTCCCAATCTGCTCGTCTACACCCCCCGTATGAGCACTCCTGCTCTGCTCGCCCTCACCTCCAGCACGAGCACGCCCCCCCTGCTCACACTCAACCCCGACACAAGCGCTCCAGACCTGTTCACACACGCTGGGTGCACACCCTCTGGCCCTGCTCGCACTGTGCACTTACTAGTGCCTTGCACACCCACTCACCTCTCAGGCATGCCCACGCGGCCTGCGCGTCCTCCCGCACCCACCTTGCACCTTCACACCTTGCACGTGTGCTCAGCCACTGCACGCCCGATCACACCCTGCCCGTGCACTCTCCCTCGTGCTCCTGCTCGCACTTTGCACACGTGCGCCCTGGTGCACGCTCAGGGGTGCCTCCCTGGCACAACCACACTTCAACAGCCCCCAAACACGCCTCTTCCCGTCCCCGCAGCTCCAGGCACTTCTCGCCCCTTCCTGCACCCCTGGACCTCAAACCTTGCTCGTGCCCCACCACTCGCAGGGGCATTCTGTGGACCCGGGCATGCCAGCTCACTCCCCAGCACACCCCTGCAGACGCCTCTCCCCATTCCCTCTTTCCTGCTCTGCTCATCCCCCATCCACCCGTCCATCCACCCCTTCATCCATCCGTCCGTCTGCCTGACACCTTCCTGCGCTTGGTACCGGGCACCCTTCTCCTCCCTCTTTATCTCTGGTTCCCAGCTGCTTCTCGCCCCTCCCTACCGCTCCCTCCATCCCTCCTTCTCCCCATTCCTCGCTCCTGCAGCTCCTGCCGTGGTTATCACTCCCTCACACACATCCCTCCTCCCTCACTCCCTCCCTCCTTTCTTCTGCTCATCCTTTCGCCCCTCTCACACGCTCCCCTTCTTCCTTTTCATCTCCATCCCTCCATCCCCAGATTTCTTTCCTTTCCATCCCTCCCTCCTTCCACCACCTTGCCCGGGCACCTCGTGGTCCAGCGTCGGGGCTGCCACCCCACCCGGCCGCGCACGTCCCCGCGTCCCCCTGGCTCACGTGCCCCCTCGGCGTCCCCGCCGTGCCCCGTTTTGCCCCGCTGCCGCAGCCTTTAAAGTTTCAATCAGCGCTCGACTGGGAGAGGCGGGGAAGGCTGCGCCTCCCGCTCCCAGCCCCGCGACGCCGCGCTGCCACTCTGAGCGCTCCCGCCTTATAAATTTTACATTATTACCCTCTTTAAAGTATATAAAATAACTATTCATAAATTATTGAGGGGAAATTTAAAATACTACAAATGTTTATAAATGTTTATCAAGAGGTCTTCAGAAGTGAGCGAGCAGAGCCTGAGTGACTTCCCACGGCTGGCAGGAGCACGGCAGCCGCCCTGCCCCTGCCCACGGGGGGATTTCTGTGGGACCACCAGTAGGAGATCGGCACGGGCTCCCACAGCCGCTTTAATTCGTGTCCCCGTAGATGGTGAGGAACAAATTACCATCCGTGTGCCGTCTCCTTCTGCCAGCGGCGCTCTGCGTCGGGGCAGCCCCGGCCCTTCCCATCACCTGCTGCTGGGCGACCCTGCTCTGGGGCTGCCCCTGAGTGAGGACAGAAGGCCTGCCCCACTGGGGATATGTCCTGCCCTGCTGGGGACGTGTCCTGCCCTGCTGGGGACGTGTCCTGTCCAGCTTGGGGAGATGGCCTGTCCCGCTGGGGATGTGTTCTGTCCCCCAGCCCAATGCCCGCTGTATGCCCAGGTCCCAGGCTGGCTCAGGGTCCCCAGCACAGCTGTGGGTACATGCGAGGACACACGTGCACGTGCAGTGCCAGCTGGCTCAGCCTTGGCACAGCTGCTGGCACTGCCTGACCAGTGCTGGCGCTACTGGAACCCTGCAGTACCATGGGAGCAGTGGCGCAGTGGCACCGAGCCGTGCCAGGATGCTGGTGGCAGGCAGGCAGGCGGGAGCGTGTTGGATGCAGCAAACAGGACCTGGCCAGAGCTGCCCACGTTGTGTGGCAAAGAGACAGGCCATGGAACAGACACCAGCTTCATCACCCACCAGTACATACAGGGCCTGGCACTGACACACACGTGTGGCACCTCCCCAGCAAGCACAGCACCTCTGAGACTCAGCAGTTGGCACGGCACAGCACAGCTCTGCAGGTATGGCACTGCCAAGCCTGGGCAGCCTGCTCGGCACGGCGTGGCACGGCATGGCACAGCCCTGCAGGGATGTCACCGCTGAACGTGAGCTGCGTGCATGGCATGGCATGGCATGGCATGGCACGGCACAGCCCTGCAGGTACGGCACCACGAAGCCTGGCCGGCCTGCTTGGCACAGCATGGCGTGGCGTGGCATGGTACAGCGGTGCAGGGATGGCACTGCTGAGCCTTAGCAGGCTGCACAACACTGCAGGGATTGTGTCACTGAGCCTGCTTGGCACGGCACAGCATGGCAGGGCATGGCACAGCACTGCCCTGCAGGGAAGGCACCGTTGAGCCCAGGCAGCCGCCGTGGCACAGCTCTGGCATAGCCATGGCACAGCCCCAGCATAGCCGTGGCACAGCCCCAGCATGCTGGCTGGCGTGGCGCAGCCCCAGTGCAAGGATCCTGCACACCCTTTGCTCCTCTTCCCAAGGAGCTGCAGACGCTGAGGTTTTCCTGCAGGCAGGGTGTAGCTGCCAGCTGGGTGCAGTGCAGGAGGGCGCCTGGAGGTGGGCGCTGCCAAACCACCTGCCTGGGGAAAGACCAGGAACCGGGACAGCTGCATCCCAACGCAAGACTCAATCATATGCAACACGTACGCTGCGGGACACGGACACAACGAAGGGTACTGGAAAGGCACAAGACCCTGGAGACGTCCTTTGGTCTGGCCACCACGGGGAGCTGAGCACAGCCTGGAGACCCTGCCCACCACAATGGGAGCTGTGCCCACCACAGGGTGGCAAAGGAGCTCTGCTGCAGCCCCAGTGAGTGGGTCTGCCAAGTGTGCACAACCCATGTGTGGATGTTCAGTGATCCTACAGCTTCCAACAGGAGCTGCCTGCAGGGATTGTGTTTAAAGCGCCGGCTGATTGGGGTAATCATGGGAGCACAGAGTGCATTAGCTGTGGAGGTTTATAAAGGGAAATTAAAATAAAATTGGATGTGACAGAAAAGTACATGGAAAATTAGTATAAGAATATGAATATTTATGGCTGCAGGAGCACGCACGGGGAAGTGCTCCTCTGTGCTCCCTGCCACTCTCCCCACCGTGGGTCTTGGGCAGGTCCCGCAGGCAGCACCCAGCTGTGGGCCCAGGCTGTGGGGCTGGGTCATCCTCGGTGGGCACGCTGTGCTCCCATCACCGACGTGCCTTCGGGGGGGACTTTGGGGGGGACGGAGGCTGTGGAGTCCCAGTTGCACGCCCGTGTGCCCCTCACATCCTAGGGGGCGTCTGCAGGGCTGGCGTGCCCCGGTGTCGGTGGTGGCACCGGAGCCGGGTACGTGGGTGCTTCCACCATGGGAGGGGTGGGGATGGGGACAGGCGCAGCTTGGGAGCATCGCTGGTGGCAGAGAGGAGGGGGTTGGCACCGTGCGGTGCTGGCACACGCCGAGGCTGCTCATGCAGGAATTAGGGCACTAGGACAGAGCTCAGCCTGCCAGGATGGCAGGGCACAGCTCTCCTCCTGCCTGCTGGGGCTCTGCCCGCCTGGCTGAGTTCCGGCAGGGTTTGCACCAGCAGCCGGCAGCTCTCTGCACCAGCAGCTCCCCAGCAGCTCCCCAGCAGCTCCCCAGCAGCGCACCGAAGAGGCCACCACCCTGCTGGGGACCACACGCTTCCCCCCCCCACCCCACCCAGAGCAGGGAGCTGCCCAGAGCACCCCTGCCCGCCTGCCCTGCCGCACGCCCTGGGCTGGACGCAGGGGCAGCCATCCCCCGTCCCCTCCCGCTGCCACACTTAGAAGCCATTAAAATAATTGAATGCTTTAAATATTCAGCGCTCAGCTTAAATATTCATCAGCAAAGTTATTCTGATTGCTGAACTGCATCAGCACAGACTGGGAAACAGTTCCTCTCAACAGAGCTGCCCCCACCCGTGTGCCCAGCCGTGTGCACCCCGACCCTCACGTGGGCACGCGTGGGCACGCATGGGCACGTACACACGTGTATGCACACATGCATCTGCATGCATACACGCAGAAGGAAGCACACAAACACACCCCCAGTGCGGGTGGATATGGGCACTGGGAGCAGTGGTGGGCACTGGGAGCGTATTTAGGTGGCTGGTTTGTACCCCCGACCTGAACTGTGCTCCCCTAGCAAGGCTGGGGGACGTAACCAGACCAGCACCACCTGCAGTGTCCCCATGACTGCCCGCCCTGGCACCGGCAGCCTCAATCCCACTCCAGGACCACTCTGGCATGGTCCCTCGTACCCCCATAGCTGTGTCACCTGGGATCCTGGCACGGTCTGTGCCCCTCCACCCTGCAGGTTCTCTGGATGGTCTTGCTACTCAGCATCCTTGAGCCAGTGCTTGCATTATCTATTTGTTTTTACAAGCGGGACGGACAGATTAAGGATTGATTCATAAAAAAAACAGTAGTGAGAGACTGTCCAAAGCTGAGCTCAGTGCCTGGGAAGGTGTTGCTTTGAAGCCCCCCTTGCCCACCCCAGCTACTCCCCACAGGTCCCCCAGCCCTTGCGGTGCTGCCAAGCCATTGCATGCTGGGGACAGGCACTTGAGAGGTGCCTTTGAACATGAAAGGAGGGTTTGCTCTCATCTCTGTTGGGCTGATCCACCCAGCCGGGCCCATCATAGACACATCTTTATTCTTCCGAAATGTCTGCTGCATAATCCTATCCCTCAGGCTGGGTCCTGGTCGGAGGTGCTCTCCACCAGCTCTGCAGATGTGGCACCACAAGTCACTTGCCAGGGTGATGGCAAGACGTGCCTCGTCCCAGCCGTACCACTGTGCCCCTGGCACTGACAAGCAGGCAATACTCCACTTTACCCGATGCTGTGTATTTTCTTGGGCCCCCTACATGTTGACCAGGATGGCCTGAACTGGGGTGTGAAGGAGAAGAGCACCAGTGGAGCATCCCCTGCAAAGACAGGGGTCAAAGTAGGTCCTGCCAGGAACCCTTAGAGGGGTAAGAGCTCTGAGCTGCACCAGGGCTCTCAAGCACCTTTCGTCTTCTGCTGAGCTTGACAGCACTCTGGCATAATCTTCCACTAAGAGACGAAAGATCATTGCTTGACACCTTTGTTCCTGGAACGGAGACACTCATCTGAGAGAAGCACAAGAGGAGGAGAATCAAGAGCTGATAGAACCTATGGCTGGGAGCAAAGCATGCCCTGAAAAGAAGAAAAAAAACTTGCCAGTGGCAGTGAAACCTCTGCCACCCTCTGGAGGCAGGTGAAATCAGAGCCAACACCCACTTTTAAAAGGATTTTCCTTCTTCACTGTGATGCACCAAGGTGTGGCAGCATCAGGGGAGCCTGTGGGGAGCCTGCACGTCCTCAGCCAGACAGGCACACAGGTACTTTCTTCACCTTCCCATGTGGAGTCTTATGAAAGGCAAGATCTGAAGTCCCAACACCTGCAGGAACTGGTGTCGAAGTCCATTGCGTGAAGCCTCAGAGGCACCAGGCCCTCCAGCGACGGTCTGCAGCCACCCAGCCGCCTTCCTGGGTGAAACCTGTCAGCGCTCCTGCACCCAACGCCCCTGCCACGAGTGTTGTAGGTCGATAAAGAGCTTTCGCCTTTCGCACAGGATGCATTTTGTCCCCAGCAGCTGGCTGGCAGCGAGAGTATTACGCGTGGGTGCTGGCGCTCAAGCGCATTCCCCCGCGCACATGGGTGCTGGCATGTGCAGGAGCACGGAGAGGTGCAAACGGCCCTGCCAAAGCTCTGCAAGCAGCACCGATAAAATTGTTCCTCAAACACCTGAAGCGAGCTTAGGTTTAAGCATTCTCGCTCCAAAGACGTTCTGCAGGCTAGAGCTGCCTCTTTAATCCCGAGGAACCGTGTACTTTGCATCCGCATTAGCCATTCAGCTTTGCACCCCGGCGGGCTGCGCCGTCCCGCGCGGCGCTGGGGAGAGGGGGGTTGGTGCTCCCCACTGTGCCGGGGCTGCCAGCACGCTGCCAGCTCTCCGGGCGGCCGGACCCTGCCCGTGCCAAGGCTCAGCTGGACCCAAAAGCGGAGCGGAGCAGGGCCGCCTGCCGCCCCGCGTGGCTGCCGAGCACTGGGAAGGAGTCGCTGGTTTATCTGATACGATTTAATCAGCCCTATAATTAGATTAATTTGTTGATTTGATAGCAACCCATTTCTTGCCGTTAGATTTGTTTATGTGTGTTTTATGCTTCAGTTTGGCGATAAAATAGGAACTGAGGAGGTGGGGAAGCCCCTCTGTGCTCTGCCCCTGTAGAGCGCCCGGGCTGGGGACACACATGCCCTGGGGCCCTGCTGGCACCTCGCGTGGGGCAGGATGGGCACCTGCAGGGCTGCTGCCTTGGGGGCTGCCTGGGAGCAGTCTGCGGTGGGGAGGTGCAGCCTACGGGCGCAGTCGAGGGGGACAGAGGTATCCGGGACGGTCCTTGTGGCAGGAGACACCCCCTGTCCTGGGCTGGGCTCGGCGGAGCGGGCGCAGAGGCCAAGGAGCTGCAGGCTCCTGCTCGCCCCCCGCTGCCTGGGGTCGCTCACAAGGGCCAGTTCTGCTCCCTGAAGGGGGTTGCATTTTGGTTTGATGACTGGGCACGCAGCTGACCTGAACCTGCTGCATCGTTTCCCCTCGGTGTCGGCAGAGGAGCCGCGGCGAGTCGTCCTCCAGCCACCTCCCTACCTCCTAAAAGGCAAAAAAAAAGAACCCCACCAAAACTCGCTTGTTCAAGGGCGGAGCAGACGGACTGCGGACCCTCTTGCAAAACAGAGGATGGTCGTGCCGACTTGGCAAGGCAGGGGGAAGGGAGGGCTTTGGAAGGGCTTGGCTCGCCCCTCTGGGCTCTGCTGCCCGCTCGCCTGCCCGGGCTGCTGACGGACGCGGGTGGACGCGGCCCCGGTGGCGCCTTCAGCTCTGGGCTGTGCACGGCGCCGAGCGGCCACACGCCCTGCCTGCCCCCGCCAGGCCTTCCCCACGAAGCAGCGAGCAGCTCCCACGCGATGGGGGTGCACGGGGGCAGAGGAGCCTCGACCCTCCTCCTCCTCCTCCTCCTTGATGCTCTCCCCACGGCGGCGGCAGAACGGGAGGTTTATCGCGTCGCATCGCCTGAGGTGGTGCCGGCATCTCTCCTGCTCCCAGGCGCGGGGCAGCTGCGGCATCTCCTGCCACCGGCCCAGGGCCACCTCGGTGGCAGGTCGTTCCTTCAGCTTGCCGGCAGCCAACGTGGCATCGCCGTTTGCTGGGCTGGCGGCTGCCCCAGCGGCCCTTCCCGGCCACCTTCCTGGCCACCTCGCAAAGGGAACAGGCTGAATAATTAAAAGGAACCCGTAATGATTTCAGGGAGGGGTGTGGAAGGCAGGCAGGAGAAAGGAAGGCAGGAGAGACGTGGAACGAGCGTGAAGGTTTGCTGGAGAAGCCAGTGCGAGGAGCTCTTTGATGGGCAGCTCCTTTGATCAGAGATCTGAATATAGCCCTCACGTTTCCTCCGTGTGAGCCCGCTGCCTAATTACCAAACGGCAGGGCCGCTTCGACTCCGCGGCACGTTGCTGTAATAGATTTCACCACGTCCAGGCTGGAGAAGGACATCGATTCTTCCTGCAGCCGCAGACTCACGCTAAACATTGCGTCCTATTGATTCCCCCCGCACCCCCCCCCCCCCCCCCCTTTTCCTTTTCCTTTTTTTAAAAAGAATTTTCTTTATTTTCATTAAATCATTAATCAGGGAGAAATCTACATTTTTATCATTTCTATGGCTGGAGAGGAAGAGAGGAAAGTTATATTGCCATAGAAACCGTTCCCTACCATTCTCAGCCTTGGAGCAGTCCCTCTTGTGCTGTCTCTTGTCAAAAGGCGTAATTGTTGCTCCTGATCTTCACTGCTCAATTAGCAGTGATGTCTCCCTTCAAGTTAATTGCTGGAGATGGGAGGAAGTAGGACAAATGTAACCTTTTAGATGAAAAGATCTCTTCCCCCCCCCTTCCCCGCCTTTCCTCGCCTGCATGCACTCGAGGGCCCCTTCTGCAGCGAGCTACAGCGGGGAGGAGCCCCACCGGCCTGGGCAGGAGTCGGCGTATCCTCCAGCGCTCCCACACAGTGCTGGGCTGGGGACCCCTCCCCACCTTCCTCGTCCCTTTATCTGTGGCAGGACCCCTCTGGACCTGCCTTTGGTTCCCTCTGCCTCTTCCAGCAGCAACACCGCCAGCTCAGCCTCACCCCAGTCATCTCCACGTACCTGGTGTCACCCAGCCCAGCTCCTCCTGGGCGGGGGCAACCCTCGTGGTTGCTCTGGGATTGCTGGTCCAGCTCACGTGGCGTGGTCCCATGCTGCAGCAGAGCTAGGATGGCCCTCCTGCACCAGCAACAGTGCTTGGTGCGTTCACAGTGGTGGGGTGACCGTGATCCAGGAGCTGGGGGACCCCTGCACATGCCCAGGACTAAAAATTGGTGGCGAGACAGGGCTGAGCGTGGAGTATATGAATGGGAAAACAAGCGTGAGGCTTTCTTCCCGCAGAAATAAAACAGACCAGCAGTGCAGCTTGCAAACATGTGTGATAGGAGCGGTGACCCCAGGCAGGAGGAGAGCTCAGAAATGCTGCCTGGACAGAGGGATTTTTCAGCCTCGAGGGAAGACAGACAAGCCAGACAATACATGAAGGAGTGGAGAAGTGTGAAAGCTGCCTGTACGTTCGTAGTCTGAAGAAGAGCCCCTAGTCCATGATGACAGTGTTAGTAAGACACAAATCACCCTAACCAGGCACAACGCGGAGGGCACAGACCCACATGGCACTGCCAAGTGTGCGCAGCAGCCCCGGGCAGGCAGCAGGAGCAGCGGGGACAGGCAGGGATGCAGCCCAAAGGGTCGCCCCGAAGCGGGGGCAAGACAGCCTGGCCAAACCTGCAGCACAGGACTCTCTCCCCAGACGCCAGCTAATGAAACAAATGAGCTCTTGAAGCTCGGGGCAGTGGTGAAGGCAATGCGGAAAGGTGGTTAACAGCAGCAGGTGGAGGATCCGAAGGCAGCCAGGAGCTGGACGCAAGGAAAGAGGGTGTCACCACCCATGGGAGACACTGGGGTACCCTGTCGACCCTGGAAGACCACTGAGAAGGTCCAGGGCAGATCCAGCTAGCAGAGGTGAAGAGCAAGGAGAGCTGAGACTGCCTTACGACAGTCCTTTGCCCCACACCTGCTGTCCCCAGCTCCATGCCGGGACCTGGGGGTTCCCCTGCTGACCTTCTCCCCACAGAGACCCTGGCTGACTGTTTTGGGTAACAATCCCTTGTGATGTCCCCAGCTGTCCCGAAGCACCCTTGCTCTGGGGTTTTCCTGCTGGTGGTGGGATGGCTACAGCTACATGCGCCTTTGAGGGCTGGCCCCTTCTGCAGCAGTGACACGGGAGAGGTGTCACCGATGTCCTCGGGCATCTCTTTGCCTTTCTGCGACACCTCCCCTGCAAGGATCCCGCTGCTCCAGACCAAACTGGAGCAGGAATTGCCCTGGCATCATGCACTGCCTCTGCCTGAGCTGTATCGCAGGAGGTCTCAGCTGACCGAGGACCATGGCTGCACAGCCAGGACAGAGGGGACTGGGTGGAAGGGGCGTCTCATCCAACCTCTTTTTTAGAGCAGCTCTGTCCCCATTGCTAGATCCAGGCAGAACCACAGCTAGAAATTCCCCCAGGATGCTCTAAGGAAGAGCTCGTGTCACTCCCAGAAGGTCTTGAGCTCAGCCGAGAGAGACCCAACACCTTCAGCAAGCCCAGGGCAACAGGAGACCAAGCAAAAAACTCTGGCATAACCAGACCTCGTTAAAAGCAAAACCTTGTTGTTGCTCAGCAAATCACTTGCAAGAGGACCCTGCCAAGAGGCAGATGAGTGCACTGTTCATCCCTGCTCCTGCTCTTGGGACTAGACCCAGCTTCAGGCTGGTTACTATTTGGGTAGATGTGTCGGACAGCAGAAAGATTGTGAGTGAGGTGTGGCGGTGGTGAGGCTAAGCAGAAATCGTGAAGCAAGGGAAGCCCTCCCCTTGAGATGATGGCAAGGGACGTGGGCACCGCTGCTCACACCTTGAGCAGGGGCAAGACATGCTCGCTAGCCTGCAAAGTGACGGTCCCAACCGCTGGCGGGCTTGGCCCCTCCAGCTGATCTTCTTCGCTGTTCTGCCGAGTCAGACAGTAATTACTCACTTTCATCTCACAGAGTGGGGATTGGGGGAGCCAGCCTCATAAAGCCAGAACTAGGTTACTCTCCTGGCTCCTGTCAGTCGCAAGATGTGCTGCTGAGCACAGCACAACCACCCTCAGCCCTTACTCTGTGGCAATCTCCACCTTACCAGCCTGAGGCCACTGCGTCTCTGCCTGGATGCTGCTGGCCTGAGCTCCTCTTGCTCCAGCACCTGGCTCTTCCTGGGCTTGGTTTGCAGGTCCGAGACAAGAACCCACCTCACCCCCATGCACCAGCCTTGGGGCCACCTTGCAAATGCTGCCCTGGCTGTGCACGCACCTTCTGTAATGCCTGGGATGCTCTGGAAAGTCTTTAAGCCAGAAAAAAAAAGCCACATGAGGTTGAAAAGAGGCATTTTGGGGGCTGAGCGCATGGAGGAATCACTCGAGGATGCTTCCCTGCGTGGATGAGCACTTCCCTGGCCCTTTGGCTCCGGAAGGCACGGAGGAGCAATTGGTAAGCTGGGGCTCAGCTCCCGCTTCCCTTCTGCTGGATGCAAACAAGCCCTTAACATTTAAGCAAGTGCCTCTGCTTGTGGAGACGCGCGGGGTGCCGAGTGCTCACTTCAGCGCACCTTGTGACTCACACCCTCTGCAGGAAGGTCAGGGAGGAGGATGGCGGGGAGGAGAGCACCCAAAGGCACCGGATAGCTCCCCTCCTGGCGGCGGAGGCGGCAGGAGGCGAGGGCGCCTGTCACCTTACCACCCGGGCCCTGCCGCCGTCACCCAGCTCCACCGTGCCTGCCATGGCTGCAATTAAAGCTCACCCTGAACATTGCATTAATGTCAGGTTTGCATCTAATTTCCCCTGCGCCAGGTAAGGAGGGGCCGGCAGGCTTGGAGAAGGATCACACGTGGCAGCTTTTAATAGAAACCCGCCCGCCTGTCACTGGCTTCTCATCATTCCTCTTGAAACGTTTGCTAATTACCAACAAGCTGGTGTTTGTGTTTCGGGTGTGACGTTCCCCTCTGCAGCCCATCTCCCCCTCCTCCTGGTCCGCACCCAAGCCAGCGGCAGTGCTCAGGGGGCTTCGGGGAAAGTGGGACTTGCAGGATTGGCTCCAGAAGGGCGGTAAGGACCCGGTTCCTTCTGGAGCTGGACACAGGGGTGGGTGGAAAATGGCTCCCTCCAGTCGCTCTCTCCTCCCAGGCACGCTCCTTCCCATTTTCAGGGAATGACAGTTCCTCTGGAAGTGTTTGGAGAGTTCAGCCTGATGAGTTAGGGCTTTGGGGTCGTACCAGCCACCTCCTCCCACCCTAGTGATGCTCTGCTAGACCAGGACAACGCTGCCACCAGCTCTGCCCAGGCAAGATGTACACCCCTGCGCCAGGATCGGCCTGCCCCATGCGTCACCCCTTTGGAGCCTTACCGTGGCTTGTGCCCAGGCTCCCAGGGACGCCAGGATGTGAGCGGTGGCACAGGGCAACAGCTCTTGTCTCCCAGCTGCTTCCCAGGGACGTGCCACCTTTTTCTTCCACGCTTGGGAGGGCTGGGGGATGGTGAGCACGGTGGGGCAGGGATGGGATAAGGACCTGCTGCCAGCAATGCTCTGCGGGGACCAAGAGAGCCAGTCCTCTGGGGCTGTGACCCCATGGGGCATCTCCTTCACCTCTCACTCTGTGTTTGGGGTCCCTGCTGGGGCAGCATGAGCTGAGGGGCTGAGGGGAGGTATTGGACAGGGGAAGACAGGGTTGGGAAAGGGGCTGGAGGCTTGTTTCAGAGGGCATCCCAGGGAGGTGCAGTGCTGAACAGCCTCCTGCCCCTCTGTTACCTCAAGCACTGGGTCCTACATGCTGCCCCACGCCAGCTGCCCCCTCCTTGTGCCCAGTTTGCCGTGGCAGTGGGTGCTCAAGCATCACTGCGTCGCATCATGCAGAGCCCGGAGATGGGCCGGAGTGGGGGGATACGTGCTGAGCCCAATTCCAATCCTTCCTAGGGCAGGGACGCCACTTGGGACCTCCCCAAGGTGGGAGACCCCTGCGAGGTCTCCTCCTGGTCTATGCCAGCCCCAGCAGCTCCCTGGTCCCCTGCATGTCCCAGCTGCAGGCAGAGTGCCATGTTTCTCCAGTGGGTTAGCACACATGGGGTCTCCAGTGGCTCAGAAATGCTCCTTTTTCCCTGGTTCAATCTGCTTCCCTCCTCTCACCGGCACCGGGGATGGTTGATGGGGCAGCAGAAGCAGGAGAGCTGTGTGGGAGACTCCCAACTTTACCCACCCACCTCCTGAGTGCCAAGGCTGCCACCGCTTCAGGGGCTGGAAAGGGGCCAAGGCAGGTGCCGTGCTGGCTGGGGAGCCCACCGGGTGTGGGGAGAGGCACACCAAGGCACCCAGCTCCCTGGGGGCTGGCCAGCTCCTGCTGCCACCCGGGTGAGTGACAGCTCCCAGCCCCCCAGCCCACCTCCCCCCTTGTCAATCCACTGGGGAATTATTTATCCTGACAATAGCAATTGTCTGCACGGGCCCTTCCCCCTCCCCAGCACCTACCCCAACAAAGGAAATCATCCTGATATGAAAGGGAAAATTAAATTACCCCAATAAAGACTTAGTGCTGCTTTAATGACATCACCAGACTCAGGCGCTAATTAGCTGAGTACAAAGGAAGCTAAATGTGAAAACGTGAATTTTTGTTCCCTTTTCTCCTGTCGTAGAGTCTCGGGAGTGGGAGTCTTGGCAGGCATGGCAGGAGGAGACGCTCCCGCCTGGCCGGGCGGCTGCAGGCGCATGCCAGGCTCTGCCCAGCGGCACTGGGGGGAAGAGCTTCCCTAAGGTTTTGGGAGATGTGTGTAGCATCTGGAGCCCATTTAGATCCAGCCAGGGGTCCCCAGGGTGCCAATGCCTGAATCTTGCTCCGTGCCATCCCCGGCCACTTGCAGTCTGCCCCTCTGCCTCGGGCACGCAGCCGCACGCTGCGCTCCTCTCGCCAAGTTCATGCGTCCACACACCTCGCATGGCATATTGCACTGCTCAGCTCACACCTCCCACAGCGAGCGTGCACTGCGTGCATACACCTCCCTGCACTGCACTGCTCACACCTCCCAAGGTGAGCGTGCACTGCGTGCACACACCTCCCTGCACTGCACCACACACACCTCCCAAGGTGAGCGTGCACTGCGTGCATGCACCTCCCTGCACTGCACCGCTCACACCTCCCAAGATGAGCGTGCACTGCGTGCATACACCTCCCTGCACTGCACCACACACATCTCCCAAGGTGAGCGTGCACTGCGTGCATGCACCTCCCTGCACTGCACCGCTCACACCTCCCAAGATGAGCGTGCACTGTGTGCACACACCTCCCTGCACTGCACCGCTCACACCTCCCAAGGTGAGCGTGCACTGCGTGCACACACCTCCCTGCACTGCACCGCTCACACCTCCCAAGGTGAGCGTGCACTGCGTGCATACACCTCCCTGCACTGCACCACACACATCTCCCAAGGTGAGCGTGCACTGCGTGCATGCACCTCCCTGCACTGCACCGCTCACACCTCCCAAGATGAGCGTGCACTGTGTGCACACACCTCCCTGCACTGCACCGCTCACACCTCCCAAGGTGAGCGTGCACTGCGTGCACACACCTCCCTGCACTGCACCGCTCACACCTCCCAAGGTGAGCGTGCACTGCGTGCACACACCTCCCTGCACTGCACTGCTCACACCTCCCACGGCGAGCGTGCACTGCGTGCACACACCTCCCTGCACTGCACTGCTCACACCTCCCAAGGTGAGCGTGCACTGCGTGCACACACCTCCCTGCACTGCACCGCTCACACCTCCCACGGCGAGCGTGCACTGCACTCACATGCCTCTCATTGCACGCTGCAGGCTTGCAGCTCACTGTGTGCGTACCACACTGCAGGCGTGCACGCACGTCACGTCGCACACACGAACTGCACCCACATCTCACGCCGCACACGCAGCACGGCCGTATGCCGCTCACCCCGTACCTGAACGCGTGCGCCTCTCACTCAGTGCGCCCGCATCTCCCGCTCCCTGTGCACATCCACGCACCTTCACTGCACAACTGCACTGCAGGAGCAGACGGGTCACACTGCACACCCCGCAGGTACACACCTCACACAACGTACAGTGCACAGCCCCTTGGCCCAGGTCCACGTCTCCTTGCTCTGGGTAAGCATCTGCCAGGAGAGCACGTCCCTGAGATCTGCCTGCATGACCCTGACACCCGGGACAGTGCCAGCACCTCCCTCCGAGCCGTGCCGAAGGCAGCTGCCCTCCTTCCTCCCCACACCTCATCAGGGCATCGTTTCTGTTTGCAGCTTGCAGGCTTCGTCACCTCCTGTGCAGGCAGCATGCACTGCCATGTCCCCCCCCCCCCCATTGCTGCAGACCCCTGCCCTGGGCACCCTCACCCGCAACATTTGCAACCTCCTTGGCACCCGGCATCCTCCCGGGCATCAACTTACCGGTGCAGCTACGCCGGTTTTCTTCCAGTCCCATCTGAACGGCGACAGCGCTGAGCAGCGCGACAGCCCCGGGGAGAGCTGGCAGCATCACGGAGATGCTCAACCTTGGGGTGCCGGTGCTGCGGGGGACCCGACAAAGGGCCAGGGGACAGCTGGCCAAGGGGAACTACAGCAAACACCCAGCAGACACCAAGCCCTGGCCCTGGGGCTGCCCGGTGGGACCAGAGCAGGTCCGAACGCCCTGCTGGGCAGGGGGAGTGTCGGGGGGGGGGGGGGGGGGCATCTTTGCATCCTTTTATTTTCCTCCCTGTTTGGGGCTGATTTTTCTCGTTGGAAGTACTGCTACATCTAACCCCCCCCCCCCCTTCCCCGGGATAATTTGTCCCTCCGTGTGAGCAGCCGGTGGCAATGCGGAGGGGACTCCAGCAGAGGCACCCGCGCTGCCCGCAGCCGCCGGGAGGCCGAGCAGCAGCGCTCCCGCTCCCACCGATTGCGGGGAAGGAGGCGCGGGGGGGGGGGGGGGGGGTGTGTGCGTGTGTGTGTGCTGCTAATACGTAAAGCCTCATTTTAATTAAAGCTTACATTATCCAGAAAGCCAGAATATTACTGCCTTCACCCTGAACCTCACCCCAGCCCCTTGGTTAGCACTCCCAGCTCCTTCCCAGCACAAGGGGCCATCTCAGAAAAATTGGGGAGGCGGTGGGGCGGGGGGCGGGGGGGGGGGGGGGGGGCATGTGTTGACCTCTGCTCCTTGCAGTCTGTTCCCTGTTGCCTGCTAAGGCTGCGCTGGCAGCAGAGTAACTCTGCCCCAGTGCCACCAGTTGCTCCCGGCTGGCCCCAAGGGAGGCCGGCCGCCTGGGCGCACCCTGGGCAGGCAGCCCTGCCGGCAGCCTCGCTGCTGGCTCCCGCATGGGGTGGCACTGCTGGGGACCAGCCAACCCACCTGGGATTTAAGGGGTTGCTGGTCACCCCCATCCTGCTCCCCTCACCTCCCGCTGCTGGGGTTCATCCGAGGGATGGGTGCAAATGCCTCCGTGCCTCCTTAAAATGACATAGCTGGTCTCCATGGCAACTCTTCTCTGCCTTTCGCCTCAGACCAAGAGCATCATCAGCTCCATCATCCCTGCAGGCCAGGGAAAGGGGATGAAGGGGCTGCCAGACCCTCACCTGCCCCATGCCTCTGCCCCGCTGGCAGTGCCACCTCGCGTGGCTCCCCGGCATCTGGTCCGTGGCCACCTGGAGGGGACCTGCCTGGCTGCAGCATCCCGGGTCCCAGGTGCCTGCATCCTCCTCTGGCAACAACCTCGTCCCCTTCCCACTGTGGCCACTGCCGTGAGATGCCCAGCACGGCCGTGGCACGGCCATGGCACAGCCTGCCAGGGCTGCGGGAGCAGCTGGGCTGTGTCTGGATGGAGCTGGGACCGCTGGTGTTGCCGTGTGGCCCCTGCCTGCCCTGAAGGCTTGCAAATTCACAGCAAAGCCCCTTGTTCCACGTCCACCACCTGTCAACAAGCAGGCACCCCCTGGGCAGGCTGGGAGGCAGGTGAGCATCGCCGGCAGAGCTAAGGGGGGGGGCTGCACCAGCGACACCAACCTGCCCATCAACCGCTCAGACCCCGCCGTGAAAATGAGAGGACAGAGAAGAGCAGCAGGGAAATTGCCTGGCACTCCAGCAAATCCCACCACCCCCTGCCTGGTGCGGTGGGGCTGGCCTCAGCCTCCGACCTGGCACGTCCCTGCTTTTCCCTTAAACCTCTCTAAGCCGCGGCGTGATGGCAGCCTGCCGGGAGAAGTCAAGCTGGCAGAGCTGTGGTGGCACGGATCCGGCCGTCCTTCTCCAGCCCTCGGGAGGGAGGGCCCCGGGGAGGCGAGCTTCCAGCCCCGGCCGCTGTGGGGTTGACTTTTGGTGGGGATGCACCTGGGGAGGAAGGAGACGCAGAGGTGCACAAGGTCTAGGAAGTATGCAGAAGGAGGGATGGAGGCACGTGGGCGTGGGACACATGAGAAGCCAAGGGGTGTGTGCACGGGGGGGGACATGCCAGGACGAAGGGGCATGCACACACCGGGGGGAACAAAGGGGTAAGGGGGAGTTTGCGTGCAGGGATGGAGGGAGATGTGTGTGTGCAGCCGCACGGCGGCGGGGTGGGGTGGGGGATGTATGCGTGCACATGCGTGTGTGCCTGTGCGGTGGGGGTGCGGAGGCGTGCGTGCCCCCTTCTGGCACATTTCCCCCTCCAGACTGCACAAGCATTGCGTTACTTCGGGCCCCTCCTGCCTGGGGGCTCCAGGGCCTCCCCAGCCTTGCCCGTGCCCTGTAGAGCAGGCAGCGTGCCCTGCTCCCCGGGGAGCTGCCTTCCTTCCCATCGCTCCTTTGGCAGGCGACGCTTCCCAATTCCCACGCGGCGTTTCCCCATGCTCGCTCTCATCCCGTGACTCCCCGCTGCCCGTGGGGAGCTGCAGGCAGTTGCCTCCCCCCCCCAGCACCCCGGTGTGGTGTGTGCGCCGCGGCGTGTGGGTAGTGCTTATTTATAGGGCTGCTGCA
The DNA here is from genome assembly GCF_034619465.1 of Leptosomus discolor. NCBI lineage: Eukaryota > Metazoa > Chordata > Aves > Leptosomiformes > Leptosomidae > Leptosomus > Leptosomus discolor. Next base: position 1,739,537 of record NC_141400.1, read on the forward strand.
GAGCCGGCGTGCCGTGGGGGGGCCTGCTGCCCCCCCAGCCTGGCTGTGCTCGCTTCCCCACTTCTCAGACTGGGCACACGCCTGACACGATGCCCCGGTGCCCACTGGTGTGCAAATCTACTTGCAGAGGGAGTTTATAACCGAGGCCAGGCTGGCTCCGCTGCTCTCCCCCAGCAGCACCATCCTCACCCACCAGCCTGCTCTTCTGCACCTTGTTTCAAGCTTCCTTGGTGCCATTGCAGCCTCCAGGCTTGCCTGAGGTCCTGCTGTCGGGTCAAACTTCCTTCTCTGAAGGCACGTGCGTCCTGAGGTCTTCTCCTGGAACCTCTCCTCAAGCCTCACTCAGGTTTTCGAAGCACACTTGGTGCTCCCAGCTTGTCCTAGCCACCCTGCCCGTGGGACAAGGGAGCCTGCCTGTACCCAGGGGCTCAGGGCACAGGGACATGCTGCTGCAGACTGCTGCGTGCTTGACCCAGGACGCTTATCTGTGTGCCTTTAGATTACAGGGAAACATGGAAGTGCCACGTGGGGATCCTAAGGAGAGCACGTTGCAAACACGTTCCCTGCCCGCGCACAGACTTTAAAGCACCTGAGGCAAGTGCTTTTGGGTCCCGTGATGCAGGGTGAGGGCATGGAGATGGCAATCCCCACGCCGTGGGGTGCCGGCAGCTCTCAAGCTGATGAGAGGGTAACTGGAGGCTCAGCCTGTGCGGGCAGATCCACCGGGTGTCAGGCTCCCTTCTTTGCAATGAGGTGGGCTACGGGAGAGATGGCAGGGTAGGGCAGGACCTTGCTTTAGAGGCACCCTGCAGTGATGGAGCACCAAGACCCAGCTCCCAAAAGGGCTTGGTGAAGGGGCAAGGGGATGGGGATGGGTCAGGGGCTGCCAGGAGGGTGCATGTGGGGTGGCACCCGATGCCTTGCTGGACACGGGCTGCTGCAGTGGGGGACGGTGGGGCTGGGCAAACTCTGCCCTGATGCCAGGGCTCCCCAGCACGGGGGGGGGCTGAGCCACTGCAGCCCCCTTGTCGTGCCCCGATGAGAGCCGTCACCAGATCTCCGAGGGCACCAGACCAGAGCCAGCACGCAGGACAGGGTCCGGATGCCGTGGCCCAGCCCCGCACTGGCTGGCCTCTCATTTGTTCTCATTAAAGGCTGGCAGGGTGTCTAATTAGGCGGCGTGAGTGCCAGCGCCCTGCTGACAGACACCTGTGCAGACAGACCTCCTCCTCGGCCTGCCTCGTAATTAGCTTGCAGGATGCTGCCGCGACGCCCGGCAGGACCTGCTCCGGCACGGGGAAGCAAAGCTCTTCCTCGCTGGGACGTGGCGTGGCGCCAGGCCCCACCGGCTGCTGCCGGGGCTGGTGGCACGGCTGGTACTGCAGCCCCACGGTATGCTAACCCCATGGCCACGGGATCCTCGCGGGGTATCGCCCTGCATCCCGCTCCCACGGGCACTAGCAATACCCCAGCCACATGCTGGCACAGCCAGGTGCCCGGTGCACAGGGCAGAGTCACCCCAGAAAGGGTCACCCCGCTTTTGTGACCCCTTATTCACCCCAGGGCAGTGCCCCAGGCACCATGGATCCACGGAGAAAACGAGCCGTGGCTCTCTGCGCCCACCTGTGTGTGCCTACCCGAGCAGCTCGTGGGCAGGGGCATGGCGAGCATGGGGCGCCTTCTTAGCCTTGTGAACTATGCAGGGATAACGAGCCAGCAGCCGCTTTAATTAGATTAATTGGCTCCCATTCGACTCCAGAAGAGCTGTCAGGCTGCAAGTGCGTTCCTGCTGTACCTGGCTAATTACGGCACCGCGGCCACCGCTCTGTAGCGCTTACGGCCACGGAGAGCCGGCGCCGGGCAAAAACTGGGCTGGGGATACGCTGCTGGGCAAGGGCTGCTTGGGGAGGTACAGCTGCTAAAGCAAAGTGGAGAACAAGAGAAGGAGGAAGATCAGAGAGTCCTGAGGATGCTCCAGGCCCTGGAGCCTGCAGGAGAGCAATGACTGGACTCTGTGAGGAGCTGGAGTACAGGGATGGGTTTCGGGGAGCCCAGGAGCAGAGAGTGGGGATCAGGGCTGGGGAAGGCGTTGGGGCGGGAGCCAGAAGGATGCAGGGGAAAGAGCCAGATGACAAGGAGCCCCGGGGGGGACGACAGCATCTGGAGCGTCCAGGCGAGCACAGGCAGTGGGGGGAGCTGTGCCTGAGCCCCAGTGGCTGGCAGGGAGGGGTGGGTAGTGGGATTGGGCTCTGTCCCTGCTGTCTGCGCCCGGAGGAAGAGGAGGCAGGCTGACGGCAGCGAGCAGGCAGGGCTGGGGAGCTGCTGGGCAGGTGAGGCGGGATCTTTCCCACCTCTGCTGGGCGTGGGCACATCAAGCTCCTGCCTGGCACTGGAGCTGCTCAGAGGCGCTGGCTATTTATAAAAGCCACCCACGAGAGAAGCAAGAAGGTGACAGCCTAAAAATAACCACCTGGGCTGGGGTGGCGAGGCGCCACTTCCCCACAGACTAGAGAGTGGGAGGCAGTACTGGGTGCTATTTTTATCCCCCTTGTCCTCAGCCTGTTATTAAAGTGCTGGCCTGCAGTGCCCACTGCAGCTGGAGCTGCAGCCTTTGCCCACGCAGATGGCCTCGTGCTCCAGGGCACTGCGTTTTCCTGGAGGCACAACCCACTGGTGGCCAACACTGCGAGTGCAAAAATGCTGGCGAGCAGCTTAGCAGCTCCAGGAGGTGAATAATGTGCCAAACACCCCTACACGTCCCCAGCAGAGACCCCCCCCCCCCAAACCCTCTGGGGACCAGGGCTACTGCAGGTGGCTGGTACCCCAAGGATTTCCCCCGTCACGGGATGCCGGCGGCTCCCCAGGGTGTTTGCCAAGAGAGAGGCAGCAACTGTGCACGCAGGGTGGAAGACACACCTGCAGGCATGTACGCGCAGAGCATCCAGCTGATCCTGCACGCTGCCTCGTGGTGCAGCACGAGCGCACAGCACGGGGGTGAGCTGGGCCCTGCGTGCAGCGGGGGCGCCCACCTGCTGCAGGGGAGGGGAGGGCCGTGCAGGTACGGGTGGTTACCCCTCAGTGCCCGCTGTGCGTGCCGCCTGCGCCAGAGCTGTCCTGGCATCCTGGCGTGGAGGGCGCGTGTTGCTTGCGTCCATGGGGGATGGTGTGGGGGGGGGAATTCATCAGCCAGCAATGAGCCCCCAAACCTCATCGCAGCTCCCCAGGACACTTTGAGCACCTGTATGGACCCTGCAGTCCCAAATAAGCCGTATAAGATACCAATCTGCAAATCTCCTAACTACCTGAGCGACAGGGCGATGCCCAGGGATGTCTGCCCGGCCTCCGAGCCCCAGCACACACCCTCATCATGCCCCCATGTCCCCAGGTGACGCCTGCGCAGACCCCACGGCCCAGCGCTGGTTCCCACGTGGGGTGGCTGGAGGAGGTGACGGCACTGCCAGAAGACGGGGCAGAAGACGGGAGCAAGGAGAAGGGCAGGGAGGAGGCAAAGGCGGCCGGCTCCATCCTCAGGTGTGCATAGGACACATTCAGCTGGGAGCTTGTTAGCCAAGACATTAGCAGCCCTTGCAAAGAGCTGACGTGGCTGCAGCACACACATCCCCGGGGCTCCCAGGGGAGCCTGCGCTTCGATTCGTGCCGCACACAAGGCCCCCAGAACAGACGCAGCTTGGATGGAGTTATTTTTTCACCGGTGAATGTTAATCCCGGCTCAGCTAATGCGTCTGCAGCGGCTCGCCTGGGCCCCCCCTCCAGGCTGGCTGCTGCCCGGCGAGGGGGAACGAGTGGGGCAGCCTCCTCCTGCGGCGCACTCTGGGCTGCTGCTGTGCCCACGGCAAAGCGCCATCCCTGGATCCCTGGGATGGGGGGGGGGGGGGGGGGGGGGGGGAAGGAAGGAGGGTGGCTGAGCTGCCCTGTGTCCCTGGGGCTTCCCTGTACCCATCGGGATGGTGGGGTTGGTTGTCAGCGGTAGGGCGGGAGGGGTCTAATACTCCCAGCTCTGGTCCCCCCCGGGAGATGTGGAAAAGAGCGGGGCGGTGGGAGCGGAGAAAGGGCTTCCCCAGCTGGCGAGGAGGATGTAATTGTACAGTACGGATTGAGCCTGTCAGGTGCGCCTCCGACAGCGCATCCCGGGGCGCCTTCGCCATAAATAATAAATAACAGCCCGGAGAGGAGGGGATTAACGAGGACAGGCGAGGCAGTTATTTCCTAATTGATGGTTTTGCGTTCCTGCGGAGGCTGGAACTGCAGCCACCCTGATGCCACCGCGCAGAGCCGGCGCCTCCTCCCCACGGCTTCGCTGGGGAAATGCAGGCAGGGGAAAGGCAGGCAGCTCCGGGGTGGAACGGGGCAGCCGAGGCACAGCACGGGGTGTACTGCCCCCAACCCCTGCTCAGAGAGGCTGGGATGCAGGTTGTTCCGTCTCCTGCCTTGCCCAGAATTTCGGGCATCCCAGCTGGGCAGGAGAAGGGAGTGGGATGGGGTCCCTGGGCAGCCCAGACAGCTGGAATTTCCACGTGGGTTTAGTTGAGCTAAAACCAGCTCTGGGAGGAGGCTGGGCCCATTTCGGAGATATAATTATGTACAAAAAAAGCTTGGCCTTGTCCTCGTGGGGAGGAGCTGCGTCCAGCTCTGCTGCCTGGGACATGCTGGGACCTGGTGGGACCATGCCAGCCTTTGGGGACCCCAGACCCTGGCTTGGCCACCGTGGGGGTTTTTCCCTCCCGCCCAGCCAGCCTGCGCGCAGGGGCATGGCCGGCCACCGCCATACACAAGGCTGGTGGCCCGCTCCTGCAGCATGGCCTGGTTCCCATCCCGGATTACCCTCTCCTCGCTGATGAGAGGGGGAAGAGTTCACCAAGTGCCAGATGGTGCCATTTAATTTTTTTTCTGGATGAGCCTTGAATCTGTTCGTGCCCATGAGCAGGACCCCGGGAGACCGACACAGGCAGTGCTGGGCTGTGAGCCCTCCTGCCTTCGGGCACAGCCATTTCTTGTCTAGAAACAGCGAGGGCCATTCCCCCAAGCATCTTCCAAGGCTTTTCCTCACTTAGCAAACATCCCTTGCTTCACAAGGCACTGCAAGTGTGGCAACCCCGGCCCCCTTCGGGCTGGTTTTGCCCGGCAATCCAGGCTTTCCCTGCCCACAGCCCTGCCAGCTCGCCTGCCTTTCCCAAGAGCTGAAGAACCGAGTCGGCTTGAGGGACCCGAGGAGGAAGGGGTGAGAAAGCCTGGGAGATGTCCACAGAGGCAGTCCTTTCCCTGGTGCTGGGGTGGCGGCGCAGGTGCTGCCTGCCGGATTGCTGCCCATGGCCTCCCCTCCGCTCGTAATTATCTGGGGTAACGGCAGGAGAAGGTGACCCAGATAACCCAGATAGCACTGGGAGGAGGATAATGAGGAAGATGTAAGTGAGGCTTTGGGAATGGGAAATGGGCAGGACAAGAGAGAGAGGAAAGGAGCTCCAGGATGAACCCTGAGCTGGGAGGTGGACCCGGGGCAGCCCAGAGCGTCGCCATGGTGCCTGTCATCGCTGGTCCAGGCAGTACACCCCTTGGTAACCTAAAATGTCCCTTCCCGGGTCTACAGCCCTGTATGGTTTGGGGTGGAAAAAGGGGTAAGCAGGGGACAGGGCTGGCTTCCTTTCCCAGTGAGCACTCCTGGCTGTGATGAGTGGAGAGGTTCAGAGAAAGCTGCGCTGGAGGGGCTGCGCATCACCACGCCGCTGTAGTGAGCTCTGCTCGGCTTGCAGAAGGGATACAGCTGTGGGCATGGGGCCATCCGCTGTCCCCAGGGCCGGGTGTCACACAGCTACAGGGACTTCGCTGGAGGGCACCTTGCAGGAGAGCACCTGCAGGTCAGCAAAGAGGTGACTGGGGCTCCCACCCTTGCTGAGGACCTTTCCTCCTTGCAAAGGGTCCACACAGCAGTTCTGGGACTGAACCTGCACACACCAAGTGATATTTCATTATAAATCTCTCAGCCCTCTCCCATCATCTCTTCTCCACAAAGAGCTGAGGAAGCAGAGGTCTGAGCCAGGGCTCGTCCATCACCGTGGAGAGGTGTCCCCATGCTGCTGCCACCTGCTCCAGCCACCTTGGCAATCTGCTGCGGCCACTTACCTGGGGGAAACGCCACCTGTTTGCTGCCTCTGGGCTGCAGCTCCCCTCTGCGACTCGATTTCCCCTCTGACCTACCCTGGGCTGGGGGAGAGCTTGCCTCTCCTCTCTCTGGTTGGGCTTTGAGGCTGGTTTTCTGCATCCAGCAGCGAAGAGGACCAAAGCTGAGGCCTCCCTGTCCGAGCATGATGCTGATGACTTCCCAGCAGTGCAGGGCTCTTAATTTAAAATAAAGGAAGCTGGGAATGGTGTGGGATCAGCCAGCACTATCAGATCCCATGGTGGGAGGGCAACCCCTGAGCTTGTCCCCAGCCTGATGGGCAGACATGCTTTAAGTGAAAGCCAGGCGTCTTTGTCCCAGCATGGTGAGCATATGCTGGTGGTGACGTGTCCATGGCACGGAGCAAGGGTTCAGGTTTGGTTGGTGCTTGGCTCTGAGTTGCAGACCCCAGCAAGGCACAGGGTCTCATTCGAGGCTTTATTTGGGGGGGGAGCAGAGTCTGCCTCAATCCTCCAGTGGGCACAGGAGGAGCAGTCCCAAAGAGGGGAGCTGCAGAAAAGGGACCTTCTGCTCCATCAGTGATTTGTGAGAGCGCTGCCGGGACACCACACGAGCATTTTTGGCTGGGATGGTGTTTGCTGGTGGAGGAGAGCATCGCTCCAGGCACTGGCAAGGATCCAGGGAACAAGACCCAGCAGAGCAGCACCAGCGTTTCCAAGCAATCCAGGTTCATTGTCGTACGATATTTTAAGTGGCAGAAAAGAAAATAAAACAGACAAGGGAGGGTGGGAGGAGGATGTGCTGGAGGGAGGGGACGATCTCCCTCCCTTCTCTCCCGTGCAGCTCCACAGATTCAGGGGACTGGGTAGGCTGGGGTGATGCTGGTGGGGGGCCGGGATGTGGGGCTTTTTGCAGGCTGCGTTCTGAAGAGAAGTCTCACTGGCGAAGGGAGAACGATGTCTTCCGCAACAGGCTCGAACGTGACTCAACATCACCTACTTTCCACCACGACAACTTCTGCCGCTTCATCTTCTCAGCGCAAATCTGGGGCTTGGAGCGCTCGAAACGTGGCTGTGGAGGGGTGCGGGGGGGGGGCTAAGGGGAGGAGGCTGTGATGAGGAGGAGTATGCGCTACTTCCTCCTTTGGTCCCTCCTGAGCTGTCCCCGAGGGTGCCTCCGCCCCAGGGAAAGGAGCACCGAGAGCCCTGCAAAGCCACTCTTTCATTAATTGAATATTCAATTTTCAAAATAACCTTGAGGAACTAAATGAAGAGGCTGGGAAGAGATAGCTAATTGTCAGCTGCACCTGCTCGGCGCACAACCACAAAAATGCTGCTTCTAGCTTCCTTCCAGCCCACTCACACAATTTATATTTTTTTTTTTCCCCAAGCTGTTACGTCAATGCAGAGGGCACGGCAGCCTTGCAGGGCACAAGCAGCACACCGGGCCCCGGCCCATGGGGTGCGACAGAGGGACCGGGGCCGTAAAAGCTGGCGAGTGGCTTGCCTGGCCCTGGGAGATGCCTTTTATTCGGGGCTCGGGAGAGCAGCGTGGGCCGTGCATGGGGATATTGCCCCGTGAGGGGCGCAGGCAGCGGTGCGTGTGGGTGCTGCATCTTGGGGTGGCCACGGTGCTGGTGCCCCTGGACTGTGCTGCCTTCTTTGGGCAGCGCAGGGGGATGCAGTGGGCTGCACAGGCTGGCAGGGATGCGTTCCCATGCCACTCTGCAGCCAGTGTTACCGGGCCAGTTCCGAGGCTCCACAACTGCCCCGTAGTGCTGATGCTGGCTTCTCCCTCCTGCCTTTGGGCAACGCCCTGCCCCTGCACCAGAGCCACAGCGTGTGCCTTCCCTCACCCTGGAGAAGCCCCAGCACCCCTCTGTGCTGGCTGCCCCCACCCCTGGGCCGTTTTACCCAGCAGAAGCAGCTCAACTTGCTCTTCCTCGGGGTGCTGAGCCCCTCAGCCTGGGCATCGTGGGGCAGAGGGTGTCCTGCACACCTAAGCTGGGAGCTGCGGGCGCAGGCAGGAGCATGGGGCACATCCGCAGCCACTGCATCGCTGCCTGTGTGAACAAGGGGCAGGCAGGGCCCTGCTCCTCTCGCAGCAGGGAGCGGGCAACACCCTGCAGGAAGGGACTTGGCCACAGGGGTGCTGGACCGGGCCATATGCTGCCTTTCACCAGCACTGACTGGGCCCGTCTCTCCAAATCGCTTGCTGCCTCCACACTTGGCTGCATTAATAATCAGCCGGCTGATGGGGAAGGATTTACCAGCTGTTTTTCATGACTCCGTTGGCCTCAGATAAATCAGGGAGGGGGTGTCGCATGGCGTTTGCCAGGGGCCTGATGGATGGTGCCGAGCGAGCGGATCGCTCGCATGCTGACACTTACAGGCTCTGTCAGGTTGGTGGAGAGCGTAGGATTAATGGCACCAATCAAGCGGGAAGGAATCGCTGGGGTGGTACCCAGTCCACCCCCCACCCCCCCTCCCGCTGCAGCACTGTGGCTGCCCTGGCCCTACCCTGCGCGGGGGCTGCTGGCGGGGCCCCCCCCCTGTTCCCTATCCTTCCCCCGCCGGCCGAGCTGGTGTGGGCAGCTCCCCCAACCCCGGCTGCAGGGTGGAGATTAGCTCGAAAGAGCTGAGCACACACAATATTTCCAAAGCGATTGCAAGCGAAGCAGGGAGCAGCTGTGGGCTGAGCAGCCTGCCTCCCTCAATACGGGCAACATCTGGATGCGGCAGCTGTGCCGGCGAGCGAAACCTGTTCGGGGCGAGGGGGAAGGGTGCGGGACCCCACCTCTCGGCACGGCGTGTGCTGCTGGGCTGGTGATGAGGAACCTGCCTCCGGCTCCAGGTCCCTGCTTGCAGACTGATTTGCTGGAGGCAGCATCCCCTCCCTGTGCTGTAGGGCACCTCATACCCTGTGAGGGCACACATCCCAGTTCCCTGAGGGGTGGGGGGGAGCCTTTGCCCTGGGGTCATGGCACATTGTAGAGTGCTATCCGCCCCCCCCCTCAGCTTGCTGCTGGTCCCTGTTGGGGAGGACTGCCCCGTGACACGGGTGCTGGGGAGCGTGGGTGCCGCAGGAGGGGCCGGGCGCCTCAGCGGGCATCCCAGCTCTGCTCCGACTGTCTCAGCAGCATCACTAGAGCTGGAGTGTATTTTAAAAGGAGAGCTTTCAAGTGAGCTGAATCCTGATGGGGCTGTAGCTCGGGGGCTGCGGTCAGCTGCCAGGGTCTGCTGCCACCCACCCCCGGGAGTGAGGGAGGCCCTAGCAAGCAGGTTCCCCAGCACAGCCCTGCCTGCCTACAGGGATTTGCCGTCTCCTTGTGCTGCTAGCTGGCCCAGTGCTGACACATCCCCCCTCCGTGTGTGTGCTGCCTTGCTACGTACACAGCCCCACCGCACGTGCGGCCCCACCGCACGCGCGCAGCTCTGCTGGGCACACTACAGCCCCAACACGTGCTCACACACACAGAGCACCCCTGGAAACACCTGCCAACACGAAGATGTACGCATGCACAGCCCGTGTCACCCCACCGCTGCCCCCAGTGCCCTCTGCCGACCCAGCCCCTCCTTGTACCACCCACCTTCTGGCTTCCTCAGGTGAGATCCCACAGGCTGCCTTGAGAACCATGGGAGCAACGGGATGGGGTGAGCGTGGTGGCACCAAGGGCCGAGGGCACTCAGCAGTCCTGTTGGCACTGGGTCCGTGGGGCAAGGGACAGCTCAGGCACGCTGGGGCCGCCGGGCAGTTGTGCCACCGGGGATGTGACCGTGCATCCCGGCCATGGCCCTTTTGTGTCAGTGCTGGTGAGATGGTGCAGCAGGGCCAGGTGCCAGTGTGGCTCAGCGTGGCTTGGAGCATTGGTGGGACCTCCCTGGCCCCTCTTTTCCTGGCCAAGAAGAGAAGGGAGCCATTGTTAGTGGGAATATTGAAATGTAAGTACCAGGCGGCTGGTGCCACCTCTCAGCCCTGCATGGTCATGGGGATGGGCAGAGCAAGCTGCTGGCACACGGGGTGCTTCCCCCCATCCCTCCACCCTGGGCTGGCCTGGGGCTGGGGCATTGGGGAGCAGCCCTACATCCCTGCTGAGCCCCACTGCCCTCCTGGGGACAGTCCCTTGAGGTCCCGAGGCCAAGAGACCATCTCCTGGTGACACTCCTGCTGTCTGTGCCAGCTGTGCCAGGAAACAGTGCCACAGCAGGGCCTGGGCATGCTTCACAGGATTTCCAACAAACGCCTTTTTGAAGCCAAAACAAATGAATTATTCCATTTAATCTGGGGACATGAACATCAGCGCAGGCGGCAGCGCTGCCTCTCCCAGTGCAGCAGCTCCTGGCTCCGCAACACCCCGTGCCACCCTGTGCCCCACAGCGCCCTGTTTGCAGGGCTCGGGGTCGGTGCATGCTGCAAGGACTCCGTCTGTGCCCCTGGGGCCTGCCACCCCTCCAGGCTGTGCTGGTGGCTGCATGGCTGCCAAGCAGGGCAGGATGGGAGGTAGAGGTGAGCCTTTTGCCCAGCCATCCCAGGGAGAAACAGGGTGCTGCAAGGGGACGGCTTCAAGCAGGCAGCCCCACGCCATCCTGTGGGTGCTCGGCTGGGCAGCAGCTCGCTGTGGGGCTGGGGACATGGGATGCAGGTCCTCGGCATCCCCAGCCGTGGGCAGACGGTGCCAGCCGCTGCCCAGATGGGCTGAAGGAGGGCACAGGCTGTGCCCAGGTCAGCGCAGCCTTCCCTGGGGAGGGCGGCCGGGTGCACTGTCCAGGTGAGCTCCTGGCCGGGCTTCTGCCAGGCAGCTTTGATCTCCCTCTCCCGCCTGCTCCGAGCGGACGTGCCTGGCTCTAATTGCCGCCGCCTTCTTTGCTCTTCGCAGGGCCTGGTGAAATATTTACGCCACGCTCCCCTTTGAAGTCTGACGTGATCGCCAGCCCCGGCTCACTGCAGCTTGCTCCCCTGTCTGCTCAGCCCTTTACAGGCGCTGAGCTCAGCCCCGTTGCCCCCATCCCTGCGGCCGAGAAGGGCTTGTGGCCGGCACAAGCCGTGCTACCTCCCACCGAGCCCACTGGCCTTGCTCCTTGCCTCCCGCGCTGCTCGGCCTCCTGGCACGGGGTGAAAAGGATACCACGGTGCAACCCAGTGGTTTCTTCCACCCGTGGAGTGGCGCCTGGCTGGATGTGCCTGTATCCACAGACAAGCATCCCTGCTGCGTCTCAGGGCTTGCCGTGCCGTGGTCCCCTCCTGCCCTTGTCCCGTGGTGGCGGTGATGGGCCCCGGGCTCCGCAGCGAGCTGGGAAGCGCACAGCTACGTGCTGGCTGGCTGGGGAAGCCGTGCCCGCGCCGTCAGCCCGGCTGCCGCTCCAGCAGCAAGGCTAACAAAGTGGAAAATGGGAGCTCGCTGCGGGTTGCTGAGCTGGAAACGGAGCCACCTCCCGTTCCCTCCGAAGGCAGCGCGGGGGCAGCCCCGGGCGGCGAGCGAGGTGCCGCTCGCTGCCCGGGCCATGGCCCATTTTCTGCTGGCTGCGCCGTGTGGTAGCGGCCATCCTTGTCCCTGGGGTGCCATGAAGAGAAGGTTTGCTACCAGGGGTGCCCTTGGTGTCGCCACCCACCCCTGAGCACAGGGAGAGGGTCTGACATGTGCTGAGCGCACCGTCCGTGGGTCTGCGCAGCGGACCCTGGGTGTGCCTTTCGCCCACCGCCATGCGTCGGGCAGCCTCCCTCTGACGGGAAGCCACGTCCTCGCAGTGGGAAATCCTCCACCTTCCCTCTCCCTAAGGAGCAGGGGAGATTTTGCTGAGCCTGGATGCTCTCCATGAGAGACTCGCCTCTCTCTGCAAACCCCGACGGTCTTTGCAAAGCCACCAAGCACACACCGACATGGTGGGGACGGGGCGCTCCAGCTTTGTGGCTTTGGCTCTGCTGTGGTGTAGGCACATGTGCCCAAACTCCCGTTTAGCTCCAGCTCCCTGACAGGGGTGTTTCTGCTGAAACACCATCTCCCTCTTCAGCAAGAAGGAAAATTTGACTTGCAGGGAAGCTGGATTTGGCAGATGACTGGGCCAAATGGGGGGCCTGCCTCCCTGCCAGGAGCTCTGCTGGCACAGAGACCCTCGCTTTCTCGGGGCGGGGGGGCAGGGCAGTGCTGCCTACAAACACGAGAACCAGCTTTCTCCACCCTGGAAGCCTCAGCGATGCTTTTCACGGGGTGAGGGGAAATCTCCCCTGCTTTCACTTCAGGTAAAAAATCCCCACCAATAGAGCCCCCCATTCATTCGGGGTGCACTGGCTGTACTTGGAGGCAGTGCTGGTGCAGGGCAGAGGGAGAACTCAGGGTTGCCTTGTGCCCACCCTGTGCCCCACGGGTGGCCATGGCTTCACTAGCCCTCCGGCATGCTGCAACGAGGGACTCTTGCCTCACCCCTCCAGCTCAAGCCTCGAGATTTTTTGGGGGGGGCTCTCCCAGTACCTCCTTCTAGTGTCCCCTGGGGTGCAGGAGGCTTCTGCCAGCCCTGATGCCCACCCTGGGGTCGGGAGGGCATCCTGCACAGGGTCAGGCATGGAGTGGGAGAGCCGCTAATTGCAGTCCTCCGGCATCTGAGAGGAGCGAAACTCCCTGATTTATGGGTTGGTGGCAATAAAGCTTCGCATCACTGCAAAGGGAATTCACCCGCCTCCAAAACAAGGTTAAATAAATAGCTAATAGGAGCGCTCAGTAATCCTGCAGCACACGCACACGCAGGGCGGCGTTCACCTTGTGCCACACTCGTGGTGGCACGGGGGCACACGCAGCCACACCTAGTGTGGCTCCCCCCTCACCCCCCCCCCCCCCCCCCCCCAGCGATGTGCACACGCAGGAACGTACACACAGGGTTGCACCCAGACCCAGGGTGATGCCTGCACGCGTGGCACGTGGTCACACAGGCACCCTGTACCCTGTGGCAGGGGTCCCCCAGACCCCACGTGCCCGCGCACAGGCAGCACCCGCCCAGCGGGCTCGCCTTTGGCTTCTTTGAAAAGACCAGCGGTGATCCTCTGGTGAGAACCCTGAAAGTGCCTGGATCAGCAGAGGATGGAGATGTTACGGGATGACTGAAAAGCATCTGAAAAGATCCTGCCAGCTGCACGTCGAGTGTAATGTCGGGGACGCGGAGCCGCGCTGGAGCTGTTCTGCCCGAGGCGAGATGCTGACGGGTGTCCCCGGGGGTGCAGAGCCGAGCAGTGGCACAGCACAGTGCATGGCAGCAGCTCTGGCTCTGCTTAGCCCCAGCTCTGGACACGTCTCTTCTGGAGACGGGGTGGCAATGGCCCCCGCTGCTGTCCTGACCGGGTGGGGATGGAGAGGGTGAGCGCAGGGAAGGATGCAGCCAGGGCTGGCCTGCCTCCACAAATCATCGGCTGCTCAATTCTGCCTGGTGTTACACAGCACCACCACAGCCTGCTCTGCACCTGGGGCTGCAGCAGCAGGATTTTGTGGGAAGAGGAGATTGCCTGCACGGTAGTGGGGGGGGGGGGGGGGGGTTTAGAGAGCATCCCAGCCCTGCAGCAGCATTGCCGCAAGGTGGGAAGCCTTGAAATCCCCCCCTCTCCGGATCAGCTTGGCCAGCTCCAGCCAGCCCCAAGCCCTGGCAGGGGGACACCAGAATGTGCCTGCTTGTCCGCAGGACCTGGAGCACCCATGAGAGCAAAGGTGCCCTGGGGAGATGCCAGCCCAAGCAGGAAGGTGTTCAAGGCAGAAAGCCAGGCTGGTGCAGCTGCACATCAGCAGGATGCTGGAGGGGGCAGGAGGAGGGTGGCACGCACCTCCAAGCCAGCTCCGGAGGCCCAGCAAGCATCTCCGCTGTCTATGCATGAAGAGCTTTCCCATCAGGCTGGAAGCGCTGGCACATTTTTAGACCTTTTGTTCTCTGTATAAATCTGTCTCTGGGAGCGAGTGCGGTCGATTGATTTTGTGCTGTGCTGTGCCGGCAGCCACCTGCTTGCGCTCTGTGAGCAGGGATCCCGGCCCCACCGTCGTGCCTGCAAAACCTTCCGGCACCTGGGGAGGTGGCAGGCAGGGGACGTGGGCTCGTGGGACCTCTGTGCTGGCACCTGAGCGGGCTGGCATGCCCTGCAAAGCGGGGTGCTCCCCAGGATGGATGGAGGAGAGGCGAGAGGGGGTGGGAAGGAGAGGTTAGGCTTTATATGCGGGAATGGGGGTATGGGTGCTTCCCATATCTGCAGCTGAGCCCCACTGTATGGAGAAAACAAGTGTCCCCAGCAGAGGGGAGGGATAAGGGACCAGGAATGACAACTGCCCTAAGCTGAAGCTGCGGGTAGGGATTAGCTCCTGGAGCTGGCTGGAAGCCATGAGCTGGGCAGGATGGGGATGGAGCTGAGTGATGCAGAAGAGGGGCTGCGGGTGATCCGGCCAGGCAGGACGAGGATGCTCTCCTCCCTCATCCAAGGCCACCACCCAGCTCAGCATCCACCTGCCACCTCCTCGGGCCCGCAGGTGACGGTACCTGGCGGGCAGCGCGAGGCAGGTGAGACCCTGGTGACATTTACGCTGCCCAAAAGGCCGGATCAATAAAGGCGGGTGCGTGGCTCCGCGGTGAACATCGCGGTGCTGCCGGGGAGCTTTTCCCCCCGTAATTGCGGTGTATTTGCTGCGCTCCCGCTTTGCCATGGCAACGCTTGCCTGGCGCGTGAATGTGCCTCACAGCACATATTGTTTCGGAAAGGTCACCACTGAGTGTTGGTGGGCTCGGCAGAGTGCGCTGCTTTTATTTCTACATATTTATGAAGGGGGAGATGGAAGATAATTACAGCCCCTTCTTGAGAATTAATCTCACAATGGGCTGGTGCGTTGCTGGGGACGAGCCCTGCGGGGTGGATGCGGGTGGCTGAGCCTTGCTGCAGGCAGACGTCGCGGCTGGGCGCAGTGCTGTGGGCAACCCAGGCACTGGCACGCGCTGGGCACCGGGCACGGCATGGCATGGCAGTGGGTTGCAGCGCTGTGGGGCACCCCAGGGTGTGGGGAACCATGTGGAGCCTCCTGCGGGACCGCGGCAGGGAGCACCGCGGGGTAACACGGGATGTGGGGCCATAGGTTACCACGGGACAAGCCACAGGCGGGACCAAACTCCAGCCCTGCACTCCTGGCTTGGCTGCAGTTGGGAATTAAAGATGACCCAAGGCAGCATTGCCTGGATGGGTGGCAGTGCCTCTGGTGCCCCTATTTCCCCCGGGGAAACTCGTGACTCCCTCCCTGTCCCCAGGGATGGACCTGGCAGAGCCCTGGCTCCCGGCGCAGGCACGACCAGGGATGGAGCAGCATTCCTGTGCCCGCTCCCATCCCAGTGCTGCCAAAACGACCTGAACTGGCTTGGGAGTGTCACTCAGGCTTGGGAGCCAACCTGCCCCGTGTAGGCACGGCTGTGGGTCAGCGAGCTAAGCACCAATCCTGCCATCCCAGCAGGACTGCCGATGAGCAGGTGCCAGCCTGGGGAGGAGCGTGGAGAGGGCTCCCCCTCTGCCGAGGTCCTTGTATTCCCTTTTCCAGGGTCCCCTCTGTGCCCCCCGCAGCCTTCTCAGCACCCAGGGAGCCACCGGGGTTAAATATTCAGGAGCACTCGCTGCGCACATTTTGTAAAGATCAAGCAGCTTCCAGGTCTTCCAGAGTTACTCACAATTCACTTCCCCTGCTGCCGGGGAAGGCCTGCGCCTTAATTAGTTTGCAGAATGATACATTTTTAAAGTCGTTATTTCTGGACATGTTCAAAGTTACGGCATTTACTCTGCTCCAGTTGCACAGGCGGCCACCCCGGTGTGCTCCCCCCTCGGGGACCTGCACCCTACCTGGATGTCACAGAGGGGGGGTCACTTCACAGGGATGGGGCACGTGGAGAGCAAGGTAGGGGACATGGGGGGCTGTGGGGATCGAGCAAGGACAGGTGCCCAAGGGGACAGACACCCCTGTCTCCTCCCTGCCCTGCTGCAGGTCTCTGCGTGGCCTGGGGTTCCCTGGGGACACTGATCCCTGCCCTGCCTGGGGACTTGGCATCACTGATCCCTGCCCTGCCTAAGGGTATGGGGACATGCATCCCTGCCCTGCCTAGTGGCAATGGGGATATTGATCCCAGTCCTTCCCGTGGCCGTGGGGACACGAGGGCACCGATCCCTGTCCATCCCGGGGACATATGGACACAGATCCCTGCCCTGCCTGGGGCATGTGGGACAGGATCCCTTCCCTGCCTGGGGACATGGGGACTCTGATCTGTGCCCTGCCTGGGGGCAGCGCGGGCAGCGCAGGCATCATCGCAGCAGCAGCTTGCATCCCCCTTGGCAGGCTGTGTGCAGGCAGGTGCAGAGAGGCAGGGCCCCGAGCACTCCCGCAGAGCTGGCGTGCCCGCCAGCAGCAGCCCCGTGGTAGTTGTGGGTCTGCCTGCACTGAACCGCAGCCTTTGGAGCAGGCAGAGCCGAAAAGTGCCACAGAAACCGCCCCAGCGCTGCACCCAGGGCCGCGTGACAGGCTCCCGGTACCCATTTGGGGTTGCACCTCCCATTTGTGGCTCTGCCCCTGGATCTGCTGCTCTGGCTCTGTCACCAGCCCTTCCCCTTCTCCTCTGCGGCTCACCCTGCCCAGCCTGCTGCAGGCCTTCCCACCGCACCACCCGGTTTTCCCAGTGCAGCATCCCTGCTCCCAGTCCCTCTCCACTCTCCCGTGCCCCCTTTTTCCTCCTGCCCCTCCAGCAAGCACCCCTGCTCCAGCCCCCAGTTCCTACTTGGGAACACAGAGTATTTTTTCTGGTTTCAAGAGCTATTTCAGCTCTGAGAGGGCAGGGGCTATACACAGAAATACAGGGCACTAGGGCTTTGGTATGTCAGCTGGGAATGAGACTTGGCATAGAAATTTGGGTACCGGCGATGCATACAACCTGCCACCCCTGATGCCTTGATGTGCTGCCTCCCTGTCCTCCTGCCGTGTGTGCCCTTGCTGTGCTGCCTGCCTGTGTCCCAAACCTGTCCCAAGTCCTCACCATCCACACAGACATGGGCAGCTGCCCCTTGGCCACGAGCTTTAAGCTGCCAGGTTTGCCCCATGATGGGCTCTGCCCGTGAGCTTCCACGTGGCCTCGGCATCCGCATCCAGGGAGGAGTCCAGGATGGCACCAGGCACCCTTGATGCCAGCCTGGGTGCTGGGTGATTGCTGGCTCCTGCAGACTCCCCTCTGTGTTGTGAAACATGCTTTACCTGGGGTAGGTCCCCCAACTCTCCCCCACACCACAGGAACTCCACAGGGCTGAGAGGGTGGACACGGGATCCAGGAGCCTGCCTGGAGCTGCAGGCAGGGGTGAGGGTGCTTGCAAAGAGGGCAGGGCAGACAGAAAGCCTCAGGGACCACCAGCTTCTCTTTCCCCACTGCCTGTCTTGGCCAGTGAAGGGATCCTGGGGAAAGGGGGCAAGCCAGAATGCGCTGCTGCACTTGGCCAGGGCTCTGTGTGAAGTGGTGGCACTATCTTACCAGCATACAGCTTTTGGGGACATTTCTCAGCTTCTACGTGGCCTTGGAAGCTGCTGGATCTGTAGTCTTCCCCACATGGAGGCTGGTGACTTTGGAGGAGGCTGTTGCAGGCATTGAGGTTCTTCGTAGTCAGCTTACCTGCCTTCCTTACCTTACCTTACCTTACCTGCCTTCCCTCCAGCCCAGGGAGGAGACTGGGGCACTCCCACATCCTTGCCATCTGCAACCCGAAGCAGCGTGTCCCCGCACGTGATCGTCAACGTGGGACTGCAAGAGTCACCTGCTGGGCGCTAGCAAAGAGCAGAGCTCTGCGGGAAGCCCTTCCGCGTGGATTTTTTCTGGTGACGGGTACCTGGGACATCCCAGTGGTGTGGCCAACTGATTCAGCGCTTCAGGTGAGCAGAGGATGGCACAACTTTGTTAGGGCAGGCTGTGGGCTCAAACCGTACCTGGGCACACCCAGAGGGAGAGGGTAACCTGCGACGGTGGTGGGTAGGACTCAAACCACCTCATGGCAGATCCAGAGGGACATGATGACCCGGAATGGTGGTGGGTAGCAAGGCATGTTTGAGCATCCTACCTGGCTACCAAACACTCATGCAAGACAGCTGGGAGATGCCTGGGCTCCTCTACACCCCCAAAAACTGGGCAGCGCCGTCAGCCCTGGTAGCAAGTGGGGAGGCTTGTGCTCTCCTGAGTTGGCTAGGAGGGAGCTTGCGTTGCATTTGTTCTCTCAGCAGCTGCCAGCAGGAGCATCCCAGAGCTGTCGCTGCCTGGACACCTCGGTGTGGCTCCGGAGGGGCACGGGGAGGTGAAGTCCATCAAGTGGGGGCTCTCTTCTCCCACAGATTCGGGTCCCCGCGCCCCTGCATGCTGTCATGGACCTGGCTTTGTCACGACGTGCAGGCTGGGGTGCGGAGTAAGGTGCACCGGGAAGGCTCTGCCGCCAAATCGCTAAACCGCCTGCCTTGAGATGGAGAGATAACTCAGGCGCCTCCAGGCCCTTGGTTCATTATCTCGCCTGTATGTTCATTAATCAACAATTCGTATGTAAACAGACACATCCCCAACCCTCTGCTTCCCATCACCCTGGCAACAGCACAGCAGAGCCGACCCTCCTCTTAAGATGTGCTCTGGGCTCTCACCGGCTCTGCAGCCCTGCCTGTGACTTTCTGCCCGCTCCCTTTGCTCCCACACCTTTCCTTCCCACAGGGCTTGAATAACGGAGTGCCTTCAGGCTCCTCTGGGCCAACATTGGACCCTGGACATCCTAATCTCCAGCAGCCACTGAGGCAAGGAGCAGGGAAGCAGCAGCATGATGGGGACAGGACTTGGCCCCCTGTCCACCCAGGCTGGTGCATGGCCAGGACCCAGTGGACACAGCCCACAAGGATGAGTGTTGGCTACAGGCGTCATGCCAAGGGTCAGCCAGACCCACTGCAATGCCGTAAAAGCCAAAGCTGGGCTCACACCGTTCTGCAGGTCAAATAGGGGGTGGGCAGCCACCCATCCCAGGGTCTGGCTGAGCTGCACGGGGTGCAGAGTGGGCCAGGGCAGGGAGAGGCAATGGGTGTCCAGGAAGGGGTTCGGAGATGCCTGCCCTATTCCAATTTGAATGGTCTCTTCAATGGGAAGCTCTTACAATCCAGTGAGCAGGTATCCCATCCTGCCAACTCCATCAGGACCCTCTGCCAGAGCAAGGACAAGTGCTGGAGCTCCCTCAGGCTCCAGCCAGGAGCTGCCGGAGGAGTGTGCTGCAGGCAGGGGACCGCTGCCTCCCGGGGGCTGCCCCACAGCAGGACATCTCTGGCGTGGAGGAGAAAAGCCCTGCATGGAAGCTGAGAGAAGCCGGAGGAGCCCAAGTCATTTAAGGTTGAAGAGAAATGTTAAAGACAGCAGGAAAAGCAAACATTAGTGGTAGCCATGCGGCTAAGGGGAATAGGAAGGGCTTTTACAAATATATCAAGGGGAAAAGGAAATACTGGAGAGTCAAGACAAAGTAGGCCCATTAATAAATGAGGAAGGATATTAAATTAATGATGATTCTCAAATGGCTGAGTTAGTGAACTACTTATTGAGATCTGCCTTTAACAAGAACAACAAGGGAAAGTGGCTGAGACAGTCAGAAAGCAACGGAGGATGCTGAAATTGTCCTAGATGGAGCAAGGGGAAGAGGACCACCAGGCTACGAGCCCTGGCCGGTGAGTGGCTGGGGGTGAGCAACAGTAGCAAAGTGCACCCCGTCCATCTCTTCCCTGGCAGGAGCAGAGGGAACGAGCTCCGTGATGAGCTGCAGTGTCTGGAGCGGACTGATGCTTGGCAAAAGGCCCAGAGCAAATGAGGAGTCTGGGGGTGGACTTGGAGCAGGATGGGACCACAGCGGAGCAGGAAGGGAGACTCCTGAGAGCCGCAGGTGCTGCCCAGGCTCGGGAGTGCAGCCCATGCTGCACGGATCCAGCAGCTGTTGGGAGGCTTGGGGACTGCCAGGGAATAGTAAATACAGAGCCTGTATTTAAAAAAGGAGGGGGAAGAGGTCCAGCTAGTCTTCTTAGTTCATTAAAGTTTGTCCTTGTAAAATAAGAGCCTCTGACGCTGACCTGCCTCTGTTTATCCTCCCATTCAATTTGCACTGAATCAACTAGTGACCGCTAAGCTCAAGATCGCCCCTGTGCCCAGCTCTCTTCTATTGAGAAGAAAAGCTCTGGGAAGGAGGTTTTCTATGCCTCTGGGAAGCCTGAGAAATCCCCAAATTTCCCTCAGGTGCTGCTGGCTGGAAAGGGCTGGTGGGACCCCCGGGATGAAATCAAGGCGGCGCCAACCCCTGCTCATGCATCCCCTGGGCTCTGCAGGAGCCAGCGCGGCTCAGTGCCCCAGGCTGCGCCCACTGATGGGGCAGCAGGAGCTGATGCAGCCTGAGCGACGGCTGGAAACAGTGTCCCACACGTGGGATGTGTCCCTGTACGTGTGGCGTGTGTTCCATAAACGGGGGAAAGGTGTCTAGTGTCCACCTGGGAAGCCTAGGCTGGGTCCAGCAGGATGGGATGGGATGAGATGGGATGGGATGGGATGGGATGGGATGGGATGGGATGGGATGGGATGGGATGGGATGGGATGAGGGCATGTCCTCCAGCATGGCTGGGTGGAGATGTGGAGCAGGACCCATGCTCCTAAGACCTGGGGCCTCAACACAGCCCCACGCAGCCCCTCCTGCCCCTGTCTCAGCGAGATGCTGTGCTGGTACCAGTGCCCTAGGGCTGCACAGGGCAAGCACGCTTGGGAGTGAAAGGCAAACCACCTCTTTGCCAGTCACACCGGGAGCCAGGGCTGCATCATGGCGCTGCCTGTCCTTGGCCAGCTGGGAGCACGCGGCCCGTGGATGTGCCATCTGACAAAGGGGTCTGTGGGGGACAATGTCTGGGAAATGAGGGCCCTTGTCAATGTTTTATGGGCCCAGGCATCCCCAGGGTGTGTTTACGGGGCAGTAAATTAAAGCACTCAGCCAAGTGACATTTGTGTTCTGCAAATGCGATTATTATGCATGATTAGCAGCCAAGTGCACTGAAAAACCCACACTCGCAGCGCGCAGAAGCGGGACGCTCGCCTGGCCTGCCTGCAGCTCCGCGCTCCAGAGATGCGCCCCGGAGCAGGCCCCTTCTCCCCGGTAAAGCCTCTCCAGAGGACAGCGTGCAAAGATGAGCTGGGTGCCAGCATGATCAGGGAACCCCGACACCCCCAGCCTGCCCCTCGGCTGGGCACCCCTGGCCCCGCTGCCCTCCCTGGTCCCTGCCCGCTGGGGATGGGCTGCGCCGGCCGAGGAGTTAAAAAATTTTCTTTCTAGCTGCTGACCCGGCTTTCCAGAGTAATGCATCCAAACCCACTTTTTAGCTTTAATTATTTATCTGTAACCAATTTGGCAGGAAAACCAATTAAACAAGTGGGTGATTAATGACCTGCTGATTTGCACAGGTACCTAATTTAAATGTCTATATAATATATAAGCACATTTTGGAGATGCTTCGATGGCTTGGTTCAGTCCCTAGCTGCTCGGACGTGTGTGCAGATGGTGTTGGGAGCATCACTCCTCGGTGAGCCAGTGACACCATCATGCTGGAGCATCTTGTGCCTCCCACTGGCTCGAAGAGGACAGAGGGGGGGTGTTTGCCCCAGGGATCCCACCGTGCTTGCTCTGTGGCCAGAGCTGTGCTTACCAAGCATCTCCCTTGCCAGTATTTCTCACTGGAGAAGGTCTGACCCAGATGGAAAGGAGCTGCTGGGACAGAGGAGGGTGCTGTCTCCTGGGCAAAGCCAGTGGAGCCTGAGCCAGGGGAGAGAGGCTGGAGCAGTCGCATAGCACAGGCTGGAGCTGGTATCAGGCTGGCCTCTCGGCCCCCAGGAAGGTGGGTAGGGGCTTTTGCAACTTGGACCAGTGCTCACACCTCAGCTGGACACAGATTTTGGTTGTCACTAACCAGCGTGCACAGTAAAGCCAGCCAGGCTCTTCCCTCCTGGTCTGTGTGGCTCAGAACGTCCCTGTTCTCCCCCAAATCATCCATCCTTCGCACATGTTGGCTGTGCTACATCCAGGCATTGTCTGCAAGGTGGATGGGTCTGTAAGCAGACTCCTTGGCGTCCCAACAAGTGGCTTGATGACACTGGGCTAGGAACATGCCTATGCAACAGATTGCAGCCCTCAGCCCTGGCTCCCAGAGGGACAGGTGCCCTGCAGATGGACGGCAGGACTGCCGATTCCTTTGTGGCTGCTCCCCACTACAGCTGGGGCTGGGGCTAGTCACAGCCAAAGCCAAGGGCCACCAGACCTTGAAGCCCTTCCGTGTCTCTGCAAAGCAGGGCTGTGCCACGGGTTGAGAAACCTCGGGGCTGGAGGCAGGGGGATGCAACTTGCAGTAACGGGGAGGAGCGGGGAATGGGACCATTGTTGAGACAGAAATGGTAAATCCATTAATCTTCAGAAATACAATTCACCGTGCAAAACAGAAAAGGAAAAGAGACACCTCATTTGTTATCAGGTGCATTGTGAGAGTCAGGTTCTTTAATTATCTCACCAAATTCTACAGCCCATTCATCAAGTTGCCACCACCAACCTGCCGAGATTACCACCCACAGACCATCTGGGGAGCTGCGGAGGGAGCCGAGGCGCTGCCAGCCCCCGGGCAGGCACGCACAGCGCCGCGCAGACACGCACGCTGCTGGGGCTGCCCCTCACCCCCTGAACGCCCCTCAGGGCAGTGCCCCACGGGCTGCGGTGGTGGAGCAGCCCCTCTCCACACCCGGGAATTCAGCTCCCCAGAAACACTGGGCAACGCAGCACCGTCTGGCGTGTTGTCCCCTACAAGGAGAGACAGCAACCAGTCCAGGGAGATGGCAGCATCCCGAGGGGAAAGGCCAGAGGCTGGGGAGGTGGGTCATTGGGAGGGATGTCCTGTGCTCCAGTGTCTTACTAAGTTCTGTGGGCAGAGGGACTCATCTCCTAGTCTGGGGCAGAGCCTGGGACTTGCACTTGCTAGGGCTGGCGCAGCTGCAAGTCCCTTACAGCTCCTGGTGCTTGGGTTTGGTTTTATCCGAGCTACGGCTGAAGCTTCACCTCGTTCCTGCTTGGGTCCCAGAGTCCAGCATCTCTCTGTCAGGGTGTCAGCCATGAGCGTCCACCAGCGAGACTCTCTCCAACGCACCGGGAGTTGCCTGGGTGTGCCCACAGGAGTGTGACAAAGGCACAAAGGCAGCCGGGGCATATATTGTTTCATCTTGGCTGAGTTCCTTGGGAAGTCCCTTCTGGGATGCTGTGGTGGCTTGGAGCTGTCTGCTGCAGGGATGAGCCCAGTGCCCTTTCTTAGTTGTCTATTAAATCTGCCACACTGGTTGGAAATGCCCAAAAGAAGAGGCCATGTCAGGTGTTGGGCAGAAGCAGGTCTCTGCAATGCAGGTAGCCCCAGCTCCGGTCTCAGACCAGTCAAGGAACTGGGCTTTGACTGCAAATACATGCCATGCACAGCAGAACTTGCAAGCCCCCATGTTTTGGGGAACCATTGGCTTGCTCTGGCACAGCTGCATCCAGGCCTGGCTCAGCGTCCCCTGCCACAGGTACAGTTCTGGCAGACCTGGGCAGGGCTTCTATGCCTCTTAGCTCCTGCTGTCCCTCCTGGCATGAGGCTGCTCAGACAGAGGGTGAGGGCACCTGCCCAGCCTGGGCAGCCACCGGTGGGTCGGGAGGGGGGTGTTGGGATGGACACAGGGAAGCAGAGGATGGTCACAGCAGCAGGCACGTGAGAAAGAAAGATGGAAAGGAATGGGAACTGAGATGCTGAGAGATAGGAGACCTCTCTGGGATATAGGACCTGTCATCGAGAGCAGAGTCTGAGTGTTTCTTATAAGAGCAGAGAGAGCTGGGCACCCATAGGAGGTGCCTGCCTGGATAAATTCTGTGTTTGAATAAAGCCAGAAAGGCAAGAGGTGGCTGCACCCCACCTTGCTCCTGGAGCCCTGCTCTGACCCCAGCCCCAGGGGTGTGGGTGTGGGGTGGGGTACACAGCCTTGTGCCCCACTGTCCCTAAGCAGGACTGCTCCTTCTCCACCCTCTGCTAGTGCCCTCCGGAAACCCTGGGGACTGGGGAGCACCCCAACTCCTGGCAGCTGAAGATGGAGCCAAGGGAGCTGGTCTGGGAGTTCCCGAGGCACACAGGTCCCATAGCGCGCTGGACCGGACTCCTGGCCCCCCGCCACCTTCCCCCAAACCTCCTGTGAGAAAAACTGGTTCCGGCCCATCTGGAGTCCAGATCGAATTTGGTGAGTAATAAGGGAGTGGGAGGGAAGGCAGACGTCTCCCTGCTCTCCCCAGCAGCGTGGAGGAGAGAACAGACTATCCTGGGGGCGCAGATGCGGTGGCACTGCACGACGCGCGGGGTGCGCTTAACCCTGCCGTGGCTGGGACGAGCGGCGGAGAGGAGGCGGTGATGCGAGGTGGCCGTGACGGGTGATCTCAGCCTGCACCTCCCATCGCTTTTCTGTGCGGGCAGGGAGGAAAGCTCTCCCCCTGGGCACCCCAAGAGAGGCCACGGAGATGGCCATGGGGCACGGTGCAGGGTCTTCCAGTCTGGGCGACCTCCGATGCCTGCAGCCCGCGGGCGGTAGCTCTGCGGTTGCTCTTTAGCTCAAGCTGTGTCTGGGGACAAGAGAGGTAAAGAGCACTGCGGATGCCCTCAGCGAACACTTCCTTCGGTGTGAAATCTCGAGCAGAAGCAACCTTGCAAAGGCCACGAGCAGCCAGCACGGGGAGAGATGTTTAGGCAGCGCTGTCACTGAAATCACCTCCTTTTTCCCCAAGGTGCCAAGTGAGTTTATTTTAAGGCCTGACAGAAAGCCAAGCTTCCCCTGGGTGCAGTGATCATGCAGCAGTCGTGCCAGGTCCCAGCAGCACAGGGACTGTGAAGCAGGAGCAGGATGCTTCCCCTTTGGGATTTCGGGCCAGGCACCTCAGCCCTCTGTCAGCATCACTTGCTCTGGGGCACCGACCTCCAACCATGTGCTTGCTGCCTCTGGGACAGGAACCCCACCAGGGCCCTGGAGCTGCCACAGGGTGTGTTCAACTCAGACAGGTCCCCACATGGCCCCCGAGGCTGCGATGGCCCGAGTGGGATGCCCATAGCCAAGCGCTGTCTCCTCCAGTCTGGGGTGGAGAGGCAGCATGATGCAGAAGCCAAGTGTCTTTTGCTATGAATATTTGTTCTTTTCTCTTCTTCTTTTTTTTTTTTTTTTTTGGCCAAACGAAAACATTTCTGCAGGGAATGACTGTGACTGATTACATTTGTCAGGGTTTTTATCAAGCAATTGAAAGAGCCGGAGATTTTTGGAAACCAAATAAGTGAAATATTTTGGCTGGTCAAAATTGTTTCCAGTAAAAATCCCCAGAAAACACGGAGAGAAACGGTTGTAGAAAATTTGCAGCACAAATTGAAATGTGTTTTTCCAAGGGAAAACAGCTAAGGGGAAAATAGTTTCTTAGTACTGTTGCTGGAAGGATGATCTGTGCTGAAGACATCACCTCGTGAGAGCACCCTGGGGAGCAGGTCCCGCCTGCCCCATGGGTGCTCAGCCCTTGGGAGTGCGGTGCCAGCCCAGGGACGGTGGGTGTTGCCTTTGCCCTTACTTAACTGGGAAATGGCTGCACAGATTTTACTCACGTTTTCCCAAAAACGTTACCTTTAGGCCACAGTAAAGGGAAGAGGATTTCAGGCCGAGCATGCTGTGTCTGCCAGAAGTGGTCTCCCGTGCTTGGGGGCTGGCAGGGGAGCAGGCAGAGGGGACGTGGTGAGGACACCCTCGGGCTGACGTGCTGCTGATGCTGTAGCAAAGCTCAGGAGATGCCTTAGGAAGGGGATTTACAGAAGTCAGCATGCTGAAGGGATCCCTCTGAAAAAGTCCTAAGGAAGTCTAAGGGGAGGGATGGGCAGGGAAGGATGCCAGCAGGTAAAATCTGTTCATGCCCTCTCTTACCCCTTTGGCTTAGAGACTGGAGCCCTTTTGCTAGCTGCCAGGCTCCACCAATGGATTTGTGCCCTGAAAAGGGAGAAGGCAGCGACTTCTTCAGGCAGGAGCTCTGCTGGGGCTGACCCCAGGGCTGCAAAGAGGTCTTCTGCAAAGCCAGATAAAAAAAAGCCGGACACCCCCCTGCTCCCAGATCCTGGCATGGTCACCGGGGTTTCGGCTGCAGCTGGTGCTCAGGGAAACCCAGCACAGCCAGGCTGGGTGGCTGTGCCATGCCCTGGTGACCCTGTGCCACCCTGCCAAGGGGCTATGACATTCCCCAACTACGTGCGTGTGCAGCCCAGAAAGCCAACCGTGTCGTGGGCTGTATCAAGAGAAGCGTGGCCAGCAGGTCAAGGGAGGTCTCTGCCTCTACTCCACTCTGGTGAGACCCCACCTGCAGTGCTGTGTTCAGCTCTAGAGTCCTCGGTGTAAGAAGGACGTGGACCTGCTCAAGCGGGTCCAGAGGAGACCATGAAGATGCTCAGGGGGCTGGAGCAGCTCCCCTGTGAGGACAGGCTGAGAGAGTTGGGGGTGTTCAGCCTGGAGAAGAGAAGGCTCTGGGGAGACCTTAGAGCGGCTTCCAGTGCTGAAAGGGGGGTACAGGAGAGGTGGGGAGGGACCCTGGATCAGGGAGGGCAGTGACAGGACAAGGGGTAACGGTTTCAAACTGAAAGGGGGTAGATTTAGATTAGATAGTAAGAAGAAATTCTTCCCTGTGAGGGCGGTGAGGCACTGGCACAGGCTGCCCAGAGAAGCTGTGGCTGCCCCCTCCCTGGCAGGGCTCAAGGCCAGGCTGGATGGGGCTGGGAGCGACCTGCTCTGGTGGGAGGTGTCCCTGCCCAGGGCAGGGGGGTGGCACTGGATGATTTCTAGGGTCCCTTCCAACCCAAACCATTCTGTGATTCTGTGATTTTATGATCCCAGCTGCACCTCTTCTTGGATGACCGGAAAATATGGGGCAGCTAAACAAGATTAAAGTATTCAGCAGAGCCAGCCTTGAGCCTGTGGGAGATGAACCCAGACCAGGAGGCAGCACGAAGGTGCTGGGGGCAGAGCTCGCAGCCTGGCTGAGCCTGTTGTGGCCAGCCATGCCACGTTTCCCATTGCTCCTGATGCTGTCCCAGCAGCTTCGTGGCCACAAGGAGCCTCCTCCTCTTCAAACCCTGCGTCCCCGGCGTGGCACAGTATGCTCTGATCCCTGACCCTGGAGCAGGCTGGGCTCTGTGCTGAATGAGCTGAGCTCCCACGTTAAAAATAGCTCACGACCATGCAAATCACTGGCTGGATATTAATGCGGATGCAAATAGGCCTTGGCAAAGCTGGCAGAGACACCCTGTCCAGCCGTTCTTACCTTGAATTTGCAGCGTACAGGCTTTAACATCTGCTGCTGGGGGTAATTTGTTAGGCTGAGTGGCAAAGGCTCGGAAAGCCCCGGTATGTGGGTGAGAGCAGTGAGGGGCTGCAGATCCCCGGTGGATCATCACTGCCCTGGGCTTGGCTGGCGGCTGGGGAAGCTCCCATGGGGCAGAGAAGGAGATGGGTCGGGAGGGGAGCGGCTGACCCCTCTTCCCAGCACCGGTTCCTGTCGGTGGTGGCGGTCGGCACGCTGAAACGGCCAGCCCAGGGATGGGCGGATAACCGAAGCCCTAGGCTGCGCTTCTGGGTGCCACACGCTTCGCGCCGCACTTTGCGGCTGCCACTGTCACGGCGCATGGGGCAATTTGAGCGCCCCAAAAACGGCCAGCCCAGCAGAGGGCAAAGCAGCTGTTTCGAGCAAGCTGGGTTCTCCACCCCTGAAACGCCTCGGCAGCCTGCGCCCCTGAGAAAAAGCCATTTGCCGTCTCTGTTGAAACACTGTGCATGTCAGATGTACTGCTCCTGCGGGCACAGCTATAGTCAAGAAGAGCCAGAGCACTCCATGGGCAGAGAGAGTCATGTGAAAAATGCTCTTGTTCCCTCTTAAGATGCTTGGAAGCAGCCTGAGGGCTTTAGCACTGCGCCGCTTTGGTTTAAGTTTCTCTAATGAGGTTTGCCTTCTATTACTGTCAGGGAACATTTTTCATTGTTGAAGCCACTGTAAATGCAAAGCCTTAAAAATGAGTTTCCATTTCAGATCTGACAGCTCAGCTGCTAATGTAAAATAGAGAAAAACCACAGATCAGGCTGCCTTTTAGTGCAATTAGCCCTCCAAATGGAGCAATTTACATTGGCACACTTGTGTATCTTCCTGCAGAAGGAAAAAAAAAAAAAAACCCTCATTACTTAAGCTCAGACCTTTATGAACAGAAATGAAGGGAAGAGAGAAAAAACACACCAGGGACTGGAGCTCTGGGATGTACACTCCGGTCCTCACGCTGCCACGCTGCTCCCTGCGTGCCAACGTGCCAGCAAGCTGCTGGGTTTGTCAATGAGCACCGGGCTGGGTTTGCACATGGTACCTGCCTCCCCGACTGGGCTCACCGGTGTGCTGTCACCGGTGCCTCTCCCGATGCGTGTGCTCCTCCCGGTGCTCTTGGTCCGTCCCCCTCGGCACCCGTGGCGGGCAGGGTGGGTGCAGTGCACCGGCATTTGTTCCCCGTGCCAAACCCTCCGCCGCCCCTCCTCTGCCAGAAGGGCTTGCAGATTAGAGGCTCTCATCAATTTTTCAGTCCCTGCAAAAGCCTGCAGCGCTCTGATGCCGTCGCCCTTTCTGTCATGGGCAAGGGGGACCGGCAGCAAGCCCACTGCGGGCCGCGGTGCAGGTCGTCCCAAAACGCACTCCTGGAGGAGCTGCCATTCGCTTGTCAACACCTGCCCGGCTTCCAACCTCCCTCCCCTTGCCAGCTCTGCGCCTGCATCCTTAATATCCACCCAAGGCCACAGCCCTGCAGCCCCAGCCTCTCTCAGAATAAAATAAGGTTTCTTCAAGGTCTCAGAGCTCAAATTCACGCGTTGCTCTTGCGTCCTCCTCCCCTCCCTGCTCCATCCATCCGGCTGATGAGGCCAGAGCGGCTCCGTCCAGAAGGTCTGCGTGCAACCCCTCGCCTGTGAGGAGAGAGCAGACCTTGAGGCACAATCCAGCTGCAGCCAATTCCAGCGGCCCCTCCGTGCATTTATTAATATCATTTGCAAGGACAAAACCCAGCTGCCTCGGGAGGAGGAGGCAGGCAGGACACCGGCGGGGAAGCCTGTCCCCCGCAGTGGGCAGGGGACCGACCCTCCTTGCAGACAGAGACGGGGATGAGCCGGAGCTGGCTCAGCGACGCTGCGCGGGCGGGATGTGCCGCAGCTCCAGGCGGTGATAAATCAGCATTAGCTGAGCAGCTTAGGAGCTGCTTTGAACTCGGGGACAGCCTGGCTGCGGTGGGGTGCTCTCTGCCTGCCGGCCCCGCAGAGAACAGGGCTGAGCACGGCGTGCCGCAGCCCAGCATGATCGCTGAGCCCGGGACTCCAGCTTTTCTACTCCATCCGATCATCGGACTTCTCTTCCTGGGCATCCTGCACCCAAATCCGTCGCTCTTCTCACCCTACCAGCCCCCAGCACAGAGTTTTGAGCCACGGGTCTCCATGTTGATCTGGCTGGGGTGGCAGTAGCCATCCCGGCGTGAAAGTAGGCTGTATGGCTGCGGAACCTGGCAGGATCAGCCCTTCAGATCAGGGCTTTTGGAATCTCCTGGGGTGGCTGCAATGGTCTGGGTGCTCTCCCCAAAGCCTCTGAGTCCCCTTTGGGGAGTGAGGAGCTGGGCTTGTGCCTCAGTTGCTAGGGGCCGTGGAGGGGTGGAGGAAGGATGGGTGATGGCTCTCTGGCTCGTAAGCAAGGAGAACTAACCCTAGAGGTCTGCGCTCTTCCCTTTGGCCGTCAAACCTGTCTCACACCCCCAAACGATCCTGTCAAGCTGACACCACGCGTTTCCCACAAACCCACGTTGACTGGTGGTTACGCCACCTTCCTATGGCGTAATTATCATCAAGCCCTGTACGAGCCGCTCCGTGGCACTGCCCAGGATGGATGTCAGGCCGACCTTTTCAAACACCAATTTGACACCAGCCTGCCTCCCTCCACCTGAAACCTCATTGCTACTCATCCCCTCATGGAGCAGTGGCACGGCAGGACGCAACGCTCTGCATCCAGCTCCTTCCAACCTCCCCACTCTGTATCCTCCACCTCTGTGACCCCCCACCAGCAGAAAGCGCCTCCTCTTTTCACCTAGCTGGACCCCGGTGGGAGGGCACGGCAGGTCCTGAGCCACCCCGGCCAAACCGCTGGCCCCACTGCTGGTGCTAGATGCGCAGGATGCTGCAGGTGTCCAAATGTTTCTTCCCATTGTCTCCCACGGTTGTTTTGTCACTTCGCAAGGTTGGAAATGATCGGCTTCCCGTTCCCCCGATTGCTGTGTATCGCTGCTTTCATTCTCTACAGCTGGTTTCACTTTTGTCTAACGCCACCCGCTTTTCTTAACAGGCCTCTGCTCTCCTGATTGAGGGATTGTCTCTTTGGGTAGCTGGTAAAGTATTCTTCACAGCTCGGAATTATGATTCAAATTTTTCGGATTAAATGTGCTCTTCCAGCTGATTCAGCTCATAATTGTTTCCAGCTTTGTGGAACTGGCCCGCTTGATGTTGCAGGCATGTTCAGCACTGGGGGGGGCTCGATTCGAGCCGTGTCGTAGTTGCTCGCACCTGAGCAACCACTGCTTTTCAGCTCAGAGATCAATTCCTCTTTATCTGCCTAGATCAGTCTGATACAGGCTTCCTTATGCTGCACAAAACTTTTTTTTTTGTTATTGAGCATATTGATTTGTGAATCCACGGCCCCTTTGGTTACCAGCAAGTGTGAGATGCTTGCAGGACACTAGATTTTAAGTACTTTCACGCTGTCCTTTCCCTACAGTGCCAAAAGCATGTAAGGAGTGGGTTGTTCAGCTCCCAGTGCACCCAGCTTTGCTGCCTGGTACAGCCTGGTCCTCCGGGTGCAGCTGGGTGCTCTGCTCCCTGCACTCAGCGTGGGCTGGCCGGCCAAAAGCAGTGGGAGAGAACGGTGTGTCACCCAGCTGGGACTGAGCATGGGCTGGCTGCGGCCCCGTGGTGTGGCCCACGCCTGAGGGAACGGGGTTTTTGCCTGTACCCTCGAGTCCTGTGAAGGTCAGTGACTGGCACCTTGAAGCCCTGCCTGCTGTGCTGCCCTGGGGGCTTTGGGCCGTGGGATGGCATGGGTCCACCCTGCAGCGCTGATGGTGTCTGGCAGGTAGGATCACCCCAAAACCTGGGGGGAGGGACCTGGCAGCCAGTGCCACCTCCTGAACCTGATGTCTGAGGGTTGTGCCTGCACAGACCTTCCCCACCGGCTGTTCCGAAGTGTCCCGTCGATGCTGCAGCTGGCAGTGGCTGCTTCTCCCGTGGCTGATGTTCTACTGAAACCCAGAGGTGCTAGCCATGGGCATGTGTGTCTGTGCATCCAGATGGGAGCTGCAGACCCTGTGCCAGGTGAGCTGAGCAGAAGCCCCCTCCTCACCCCAGGGACCGTGGCATTGGCTTATCTGCCCCGTGGGTCAGTGCTGAGGGCTGCGCTGTCCCAGGGCACATGGGGATAGGGACTACCTCGCATCGCCCTGCTGTCCTCTCTGGTCTAAGCGTTAAGCAGGTCGCTGTTTTCTTCCATCCATCCCTCCCATCCCATCCCATCCCATCCCATCCCATCCCATCCCATCCCATCCCACCCCATCCCATCCCATCCCATCCCATCCCATCCCATCCCATCCCAAGGCACCCAGTGCTGAGTCCCCACCTACATTTGGGCATGGCCCAGAGAGTGGGGAGTGCCACGTGGCTCCACCAGCATGAAACTCGCCCTGTCCCGCCAATGCACAGCGCGCCCAGCCCTGTGATGTGCTGGTCTAGGAGAGTTATCTGGTTTTGGACCCAATACGGGGTGTCTGGTGCCAGCACCAGCCCCATGACCATGTCCCCAGGAGAAGTACCAAGGATACACTGTGCTGTTGTGGGAGAACAAGGCACTCGCCCCATCCGTGCACTCACAGCCACTCACTTGGGACCACTCTGGGGTTCCCATTTCCTCAGCCCTCACTCCAGAGAAGATGTTCACTGATGTGCTTCATCCGCACATGTACCAGATCTGGGCCAAACCAGCACACAGGCTTGCTCCAGCTCTGCCTGGGGGGGGGTTGCAGCTCCTCGAGGCTCCCCAGCATTTAGCCGCTGTCAGGCCCCAGTTGGCGTTTGAGTCAGCATCCCCTGTCTGCTGGTTGCCTGCTGTGAATCAGACCCAGCATAGAAAGCCAACTGGCTTTGCCTTCCCAGCACTGACTCTGCCCTGCACTGGTCCTCCCCCTTTGTCCAGCACCATGAGCTTCCCTTTGCCTGTGGTTACTGTCGGATCCCCACCGTACTCTCTTCAGCTTGTGGTTTTTTTGCTCTTTCCTTTTGCAAATCCACCCCTGTCCTCCCCAGGCTGAAGTGCTCCACACGCTGCAGCTATTTGCCTCGGCCCCTGCCTCCTCCAGCCAGCGCTGTCCTGTGCCATGGGCACTGCCCGAAAACCCTCCTGGGGGCTTCAGCATCCCGCCAGGAGCCGCAGGGGGCTGCTGCTCTTCCTTTCCCAAAATGCTGGGGTGCAGGGGGCTGAGGAGGGCAGGCAGCGTGGGGTGGCACCATGGGCGCACGCGTGTCCTTGTGTGACAGGGCTGGCGCGGCTCTGGAAAGTGCTTCCCACGCCTTTTCTGTTATTTATGAGGGCTCCTCTGGCACCATTGCACCCCCGGCTGGGAGGAGGCTGGAAATGGGATGAGGCACAAGGCTTGTCCCCCAGCAGTCCTAGCAGGGCTGGGGCAGGGTGGAGGCCATGAGGATGGGAGGTGGCGCAGGGGGCTCAGCTGGGGGGACCTAACCCCCCCTGTGGTTTCGCACGGAGCTGGCTAAGGATGGATCTGTCCCTCTCCTGGCGCCAAACCTGAGAATTCAGAGCTAAAACCAATTCCATGTACAAGGCAACGGGTGGCTGCATTTTTCATGAGCCAGATGACTGCAAACAAAACAAGTCTTTTCCAAATGGGGAGATAGCTGGGCCTGTGTTTGGCTGCCGCTGCTGGTCACGGTCACTAAGCAAATGAGCGAGGAGCAGATTTGACAGGCCATCATGTTCCCGTGATCCACTGACAGGATCCATCCTTGCTCTCCAGCCTCCCGCCAGCTTTTCACACCGGCAGCCAGCAGTGGCGGACACGCTGGGCTCCCCAGGGATGCAGTGGGGCCACCGACACCGGTGCCCACGTGAACAGCCTGTGACGCACCCCTCCACTTGACACCCTCCTCGCCTCACTGCCTGGTCCCCCCCAAACCATCTCCAGCACCAGGCTGGGCTGCCCCGTGGAAAGAGCTGCATTACTTGTTGCTGGTTTTTTTTTTTCTTTGTATTTTTAACACAATTAATTAAAGCCCAGTTATTGTCTCCCCAAAGACGTTGTGGAAAAGTGTAAACCCAGGAGTGGCCGCGCTGCCAGGTGGCTCAGGGATGCCCCTCTGTGTTTCACCGTGCCAGGAGACACAGGCAGAGGGGCTGCAGCGTGCACCTCTGGGGTGGGCATTGCTGGCCAAGGCACAGACGGACCCTGCGGGCACACTCCCAGCCCAGGCTGGGTCTCTCCAGATCAGCAGAGCTTTGCAGAAATTTCCAGCCATGCATTTTCCCAGCAGTGCTGAGCAACCAGGACCATCCCTCTGGAGCCAGGGGCGAGCGTGGAGACGCAGTGACGGCCGAGCACAGTGCAGTGAGGCCAGTGGTTGTGAGTAACCACCACATTCACAAGGCTCTAGGCCTTTGATTTTGGTGCTGTCTAGACAGGAGCACATATCAAAGCACAGAAGCTGAGTGCACTTGTGAGAGGGACCTGAAGAGAGCATGCAGCACACCCCCTGCTCTTCCAGAGCCAGCGTCAAAAGACTTTTGACTCAGAAACTAATGAGCATGTTCCCTAACGACTTCTGGAAATGCTGTCAGAGCCTGAAGCGAAGTGCTGGGAGCCTGGGAAGGGACCTGGTGGCTTATTTTTTCCTGCAGAAGAGGCGTTTTGAGCGTAGGTCTCCATGGACATGATGGAGATGTTCTCCTGGGTCTCTGGGACACAGGGCATGAGGGTGTGGGGGTGGGATGTGCTGTGAGGCTGTTGGTGTTTCAATAGGGACATGGCTGTGATCTGACTTTGCAACTTGTCCAGAGGGTCATTGGAGAGTGTGGAGTGACTTCACCCTGCCTCGCTCCTCCTCTTTGTTTGAAAGTAATATCTGAATCCGCATTTTAGTGACAAATAGGTAACAGGGCCATAGAGCCAGCAGTGAGCGGTGGATCGCCATCCCTCATCTGCTTGGTGCCAGCCCCAACGTGTGCCCGTCATACACCTCAGGAGAACAGCCTGCTCCATAAAACCAGTGAGGCAGGGTGCCCGGGGAGCCAGGGTGACGGATCTTCCACCCAGCCCGTGGGTGTCCAGGGATAGCCCAGCCTGTCCCACGCCCAGCATCACCAGCATCACCAGCGTCACCAGCATCACTGTGGGGAGACCAGGCTCATCCCTGCTGTGTCTCAGGTGCTGCAGTGCCCTTGTTGGGTACCTCACCAGTGCCTGACCCATTTAGAGGAGTGGAAAGAGAGCGGCTAAGCATGGGTGTGGGGGTTCCTTTATTTATTTATTTCCAGGCTGAGTCTTCCTGGCGTAGCATCAATGCTGGCAGGCAAGCGACAGCTCTGTGCCTGCAATAGCAATGGCTCAAGCCCTGGTGCTGGATCCTGGCCTCTGGAGCTGACAGCCAGCATGACCCCAGCTGACAGCACCTCCAGGGTGCACCCCTGGGGTAGGGCACAGTCCCCATGGGCACCCCCAGCCTTGGGTGCCCTGTCTTCATCATCACAGGGAGAGTGCTGGCAGCCCCCGAGGCATAGGTGGGTGGGAAGGCTTTCCAGGGATATGTACCCAACGAGCCAGCCCTCCCTAAAATGCTGCAATGCTGCTAAATTTGGGTCTACTCTGCTGTCACCTTCTCACTAGGGGACAACCTTTCTGAGCCTGCTGTCCCCAGTGCAGCAGCACTGCGCTCCTCGCGCAGAAAAGCTTTCAGGACTCTGCTGGGCTGGGGAGGTTTGCAATGGTTTTGGGGATCAGTGGGAGGTTTTGGGGAGCAGCAGGTGTGGACGGGTGCCCACGGCAACGGGTGGGTGCAGCACGACAGTCAGAGTACGGAGTGTCACGGGTGCCCTGAACACGTGCCTGGGCATGGCAGGGGCACAGCTGGGGTGCCAGCGCAGGGCTGGGAAGCAGCTCAGTGTGCGCCTTGCACGACCTGGGGACACCCCAAATCTGGACGCCCCTGTGGGCACCCATTCCAGCTGCAGGGGCCATCCTGACAGGAGCCCCAGGATCCCGAATTTTTCTCCTGCCCCTATCTGGGGCAGTGCTTTGCCATCCCCCACGGTACAGAGGTGCCACCGTAGCAGCGGGGTGCTGTGCTCAGAGCCTGCTGGAGCCACCTCGGGAACTCCAGTCCAGGGTGGGCCTTAGCAACAAGCAGACAACTTTGTGCCCATTCAAAGGGAAGTGGAGCTGCTGGAGTCAGAGTAAATAATTAAAGTTGTTAACTGCGGAGGAGAAAACAGAGATAACAGAGGGAGCTCAAGCAGAAAACCTGGGATTCACTGCTGCCAGCTCTCCTGAGCATGGTCGCCCCTCTCCCCAGCCTCCCCGGGCGCCATCCCTGCTGCCTCCCCACCAGCTCCCTGCCCCGAGCACGGCTTTGCCATCTCCCACCCTGTTTCACACCTTGGCTGCCAGCTTTCACACTGTGGTTTCCTTCTGCTGCTGTTGCAGCTCACCCCATCTGCCCATATCCCCATGGGTGCCTGCCAGGGCAGCCACCACCACCACTCTTCCTCCTCCTCCTCCTCCTCCTTGCCAGCAGCCCCCCCCCGCCCTGCCCTCCCGGTGCCTGGCCACACTGCACAGGGAAGCCCCCTTCCCACATGCGCGCCTATTGATTCGTCTTGTTTTGCTGCTCCCTCCTGTGCTTCATAAATGTCAACTTTTTTCTCTGACAAAGAAATTTTGTGGTAATGACTCTTTGTGCCGCTTCTAAATCCCCAATTACATAAGGAGCAGCAGCACAAAGCCATTCCCTTTGGTGGAAATCTCCGCGTAATCCCTTTTCCAGAGAAGCAGCCCGCCAGTGACACGCTTCTAACTCTTTGTTTGTTCTTTTGGATCAAATCTAACTGATTGCCGTGACTAATTAACTTTCCCTTTCTTCGGGCCTCTGTTGTCTTAATTAATTTCACAAATACTTCGTTCCCAGCTCCCAGCCAACAGGCTCGGTGGTGCAAATCACCAGCGAGCAGCAGAGTGGTGAGGCAGGTGCCTCCAGCAGGGCTCGCAGTGTGCCAGCGCTCAGGGCAGGGCTGACTTGGGGGGCAGCATGGTTTCACGGCAGACACATCTGCCCAGCCTTGCCCCCAGTACCAGTACCACCAAGCCACTGAGCAGGGCTGCGGGGTGGGATCCCCCCGGGCACCGATGCTGGTGTGGGTGCAGCCGACATGGTGGGGTAGGAAGCAGCTCGTTGTAGGTGTGTGTGGATGCACCGTCTACAGCTGCTGCCTACGGGGCTGCTCCCCGTGCAGGGCTTAATTCAGGTCCCCTCCACCTTCCAACACCTGCCATATCCTCATCTTTGTCCAAGGCATTTTCCTCTGCCCTGCAAGCCTGAGTCAGTGCCCAGGCACGGAGAAATTCAGCCCATGCACAGCAAAGTCTGGTGAAGACTTGCTGCAAAGGACTGGTTTTGCGACAGCTCGCCCCATTCCCTTCCTGCTGGATCCTGGTGCGACGGCCACCACCACTGTCCCCCCAGGCTGCCGCTCCAGGACCCCTGATGCCTGTGGCACCGTGTCAGCATCACTCCCGGATGAGCAGCGGGGGACGGGGCCCACATTCTGCAGCGACGGGGCACACAGAAGTCTCAGGGTTAGTTCTTCTGTGAGATGGATGGACATCTCTCTGCCGTTATCCCCCAGGCTGGATTTTTCTGGACGAGGGCTGGGTTGAGATCAGCATTAAAATATGTCCCGTTGTCCTAGCCAGTGCCGCACAATGGAGCTGCATATTCATGAAGGCAGTGCATTACGGAGCGGCTAATGCCTTGTGCATGCAGCAATCTTTGAGATCCTATCTGCTTTTTCAAGCAGTCCTTGTGTTTGTTATCACTCTGTTGGTATCTGGGGTCTGCCCTGGATGAATAAACATCAGAGCTCTTCCACTCAGAGGCAGTGAAGCCTCTCCACTCTGTGGAGTGAAGCAATAGATGCTCAGTGGAGATAAAGGGCGGGCAGTCTGGCAGCTGGCAGGGAACGGGATGCAGAGAGGCTGCAGCCCGGGCTGAGATTGCTGCCAGCCTTTGTGTGCATGGCCTGTGGCTGAAAGCAGGGCTGCTTGCCCTTGTCATCCTGTGGGGAGGGCTTTGCTCCCTGGGAAGGTGACAGCTCTTGGGGGAACCTGGGACAGGGGGAGCGGGGGTAC
The DNA here is from genome assembly GCF_034619465.1 of Leptosomus discolor. NCBI lineage: Eukaryota > Metazoa > Chordata > Aves > Leptosomiformes > Leptosomidae > Leptosomus > Leptosomus discolor. The sequence goes on from NC_141400.1 coordinate 1,777,273, forward strand.
ACGCCTTGGAGACTGCTCCAGCCCTTAATGTGGCAGAGTTATGTGGCCACTGTGTCCCCTGTGGCAGGGGATGACGGAACCACGAGCATGGCAGGTGTTGGAGCGCCCCGTTGGCTTGTGGGGTCTGTTGGAGGTACCCCTGGCACAGGCTAGCACGACATTCAGAGCTTCGGCATCCTGAAGTCACCAGTGGCACCACACAGGACGGTGAGAAGGAGCAGGCAGGAAGCTGTGAGCTCTGAACCTGCGCTGAGGGGGTGATCCTCCTCGCCATCAAGGCCTTTTGGTAGCAAATGGAAGAGTTGAGGGAAATCCAGGAGCTTGGAGAGGGTGCTGGGGCGGGTAGCCCGTCATCCCAGCACGTTCTGGATCTCTGAGGGACCTGCAGTTTGGAAAGCATGAGGCATTACTGGAACAGAAGATGGCTTGGTCTTAAGGCTGCCAGGAGAAATCAGATCCTTTGCAGAGGGTGGATTGAAATCCATTTGCAATTAAGCAAAGGCAGCGCTGCTGCATTTCCTCCCAGGCTGGCCAGCCGTCGCAGATCAGGGAGTGCAATCGCCGGCTGCCTTGTCATGCCCGGCGGCTGCAGTTCACCTGGGGCAGCACCCACTGCTTGCCTCGTGAGTGGTGAGACATCCACTCCCAGGAAGCTTGTTTCTCTGTCGCAGTGCTTGTAACTAAAAAGCTTGTATCGCTAGACAGAAGGGTACTTGGCCTCTGGGGACAGATGTTTCGGCACTGCGGCTTGGCTGGCCTGCTGGCAAATCGGGGGTAGAGCTTCAGAGGAAAGGGCTAAGGACAAATTTTAAAAGATTTGTTCTCTCTTTGTAGAAACCTTTGATTAAACTGTGGCAGCTGGGACTGAGCTGGTGCTCATCTCCCTGGCCTCCCACCCCCTCCTACTTCTTCATATCTCTCTCTCTGGCTTTTCTTCTTTTCTCTTTTCTCCCTTTACTTTGGAAAGGAGCAGATCAATAAATAAATAAACCAACAGAAATGTTACTTCTCTGGCAAGAAGCTCCTTGAAGTTCATCAGAAATAACAATCCCAACACCTTGTGCATGCGCAAGCAAGGGAGAAGGGATGCGATTAGCCCCTGGGGAAAAACAGCAGTGCAACACGTTGGGCCTGTTTTGGAGGGCGGTGGACTGACAATTTAACTGCAGTGTTGGAGGTCTTACTGAGTGGCTCGAAGATTTTGACATGAAAGGGACACCAGTCAAAGGAACGGAAGGATCATCTTGCAGGATTAAATGTCCTTGTCACTAACCCATCAAAACATGGCATTATTTTGAAGGGACAAATTGTGCTGAGGAGTTTACAGCAGATTAAACCTGAAATTCCAGAGGATACTTGGCAGATAAAACTGCCGCAGGTGGTATCAGCGTTGCAGGAGCACAGGGTAACTGCGTGTCAAGTCCTGAGACAACTCATCCCCAGGAGGATAAGTATCTGCCTGGCCCTGCAGGGAGCCCCAGCCATTCATCTGCCATGCAAAGGAGCATGCAAAGCCCTGCAGTTGCTCCCAAATTGAGCCAAAGCTTTCTCCAGAGGATGGGTGAATTCAAAATCCAAAGTTTACGTAACTGGTGCAATGAGTCAGGATCCAAGGCTTTCATTTTGGGGCTTGACCCCAGTCAGAAGTGCCCCAAACTGTCACCTTGGAAGAGTTTGCAAAGAAACACCCTCCTGCAGACATCCCCAGGCTAACACGCATGTCCATACAAAGACATGCAGGGAAAGCTGTCTGGGTGCATTCCTGAGACTAGGCATGTCCCTGTGTCCCACGGGCAAAGGCAGGGTCCCCAGAGCACAAGCCTGCAGACTGGAGCCAGAGGATGAAGGCTACATGTGGGACACATCCGCAGCCCCTCACCCCGCCTCCATCCCCTCCTCGGGGAAGGGTAGGAGTCAGGGTGAAGGTGGACAGGACGCTCCTGGTCTTTGCCGTGCTACAACACTGCCACAAATGAGCTCCGGTCATGTTTGACCGAAGGAGGGAACAGGTTTAGGGAGGGAGCATCCAAGGGAGGGCGCGACAGAGTTAGCTGCCAGGACGGCCTGCCTGCGGTGGTGGTGGTGGTGAGGAATCACGGGGCAGTGATGTGTGTCCTGGGACAAGGTGGAAAGATGGGATATCCCTGGCTCTGAAGTGTTAAACCAGCTCCAGTGCAGGTGCAGGTGTTAACGGGAGCTCGGCTTGGACAGGGGCTGTAGGACAAAAGAGAGTCTTGCACGGACAATAGGAAATTAATCTAAGAGTTACCGGCTGTGGGTCAGCAGCACCAGCAGTGGCTGAGGAGCATGAAACCCGGCATTGGAGAAGCTGGGGTTTCTTCCTCCAGAGCAGACTGTAACTGATAAATGTTGTGACTTCCTCTGCTGCATGCGATCCTTCAAGATTTACAGCAATAACCACCCACTGACCTACGTCTTCACCCCTGCAAAGCTGAGTGCTGCAGCGTGGTGTGCTGATGGGTTACAGGCTTATCTGGCTTTAATGTCCCAGTTCAGTAGCATTCAGGGAAATCTAGTGCGGGGATACGTGCTCTGTCCGGAGTGCCCTTCGATATGGAAAAATCACACGGATACACTGCAGAGGGAATATTAACACCATCTTCAAAGAATCACAGAAGGGCAGGGGTTGGAAGGGACCTCTGGAGATCTAGTCCAACGCCCCATGCTAAAGCAGGTTCACCCAGAGCAGGTTGCACGGGACTGCATCCAGGCAGGTTTTGAATATCTCCAGGGAAGGAGACTCCACAACCTCCCTGGGCAGCCTGTGCCAGTAAAGAATTTTTTCCTCATGTTCAAGCGGAACCTCCTGTGCTCCATTTTGTGCCCGTTGCCCCTTGTCCTGTCACTGGGCACCACTGGAAAGAGCCTGGCCCCATCCTCTGGACACCCACCCTTTAGATATTTATAAGTGTTAGTAAGGTCCCCTCTCAGTCTTGTCTTTTCCAGGCTAAAGAGCCCCAGGTTTCCCAGCCTTTCCTCAGAAGAGAGATGCTCCAGTCCTCTAATCATCTTCATAGCCCTCCACTGGACTCTCCAGTAGTTCCCTTTCTCTCTTGGACTGAGGGCCCCAGAACTGGACACAGCACTCCAGATGTGGCCTCACCAGGGCAGAGTAGAGTAGAGGAGAACCTCCCTCAACCTGCTGGCCACACTCTTCTTCATGCCCCCCCAGGGTACCATTGACCTTCTTGGCCATAAGGGCACATTGCTGGCTCATGGTTAACCTGTCTACCACAACTCCCATGTCCTTCTCTGTAGAGCTGCTCTCCAGCAGGTAGACCCCCAGCCTGTGCTGGTGCATGGGGTTATTCCTCCCCAAGTGCAGGACCCTACACTTGTCCTTATTGAACCTCATTGGGTTCCTCTCTGCCCAGCTTTCCAGCCTGTCCAGGTCAAAGTCTTCCAGTCCTTGCCTACAGGAGACAGCAAGGTATCTCAGTTAGCAGGTATTGCTTTCAATTATCTGACATGAAAATACTTGTGTGCAAAGTCTACCCCATAGCCTGTTCCATGGGAAGATGCTGGCAGCTTGAAAGAAAGCTGCAGCAATTGCTAAATATCTTCCATGAGGATTTTCACAGCCCAACGTAAGCAAGGGGGTGCATGGGAAGAGACGGCATGAGCACTCCTGTGTCAGCATTGAAATATTGATTGTGTTCGGGTGAAGAGAGACTGCAGGAGGGGTAAAGCAGGTCAGAAAACTGGCATCACCGGGAAATTTCAAAATACGTAAAAATCACAGCGAAGGGACAGTGGAGGTGAGATGTGATCAGCCTGGTGGGATGAAGACCTGAACGTGGTGTTGCTTGAGCCTGTCAAGCAGAACCCCCACAGCCAACAGGAGCATCTCTCACACAGCTCCTGGAAAGCTCTGGAGATTGTACCCATCAGTCTCGTGCAGCAAGGCAGCAGCACGGAGAGAGGGAGGATGCCAGAGGCAACCGTTTCACTGGCTGTGTCCAAGCCTGCCATCCCTCCAGGAGATCAGTCAGAGGGGTGGGGTGGCAAACGTCATCTTCAGTTACTGTGTTTTAAAATTCTCCTTCCTTCAGAGAAATTCAGTATGACCAGGCCAGCCGGTTTCCAAATCACTTACCCCGAGGTAACTTACTCCCAGGAGCACCGCAGAACCAGCACGTCTCTCCCGTCCCCTCCCTAAGCCACCTGCTCGGCAGAGCGCACTCGAAAGCCAGCACACACAGGGCAGAAGGAGCCAGAATCGCAGGACACTGGTGGGGATGAATCTTCCACGACCAGCCTTAAGTTACACCTGCATCCACGGGTGCTGCAGGACATCTGTATTTGTCCTCTGCCACATAAACACGTCGCTAGAGAGGCTGCCCTTGCTCTGCCCGCATCTCCTGCCTGCACCCTGCGACAGAAGCAGCTGAGGAGAGGAGAGCAGGGGTGACCCCACGGCTCTGAGAGCGCCCGGCGAGGCTCACATCCCCGCAGCGGGGTAGCCGGTGCTGTGAGCAGCCCAAAGGGCAAAGAAAGGGACGTGCGAGGAGCAGCCAGCCCTGCTCTGCTGGGCTTGTGAAGCGAGGCGGGCGAGCGGGTCCGCCCGGCGTGGGGACAGACAGCAGCGGGGAGGCGCGCAGGCAGCAAGGCTGCTCCGGGTCTGCGCCAAAGGCGGGCTGCTCTCCTGCCTGCTGCTGACACGGCTTCCCCAGATAACCCACTGCACTGGTGCGTAGATCCTGCAGCCCGCGATGGGGGATGCAAACTGAACTGCTGAGTTGATCTGGTTTGAAGGAAAAAAGCTGAAGAGATGATGATTTAAGGCTGCTGAGTACTTTGCAGAATCACAGCGTGGCCTAAGCTCCTCTCCATTCCCTCTCTGTCCTGCCTGGCTTGTTTTAGTGCCTCAGGGATTCTCACAGCCCCCTCCTCCATATCTCTTTTTAAACAGCTTTTTGGTCCATTATTCCAGGGAGTTCATTGCTAAATGCCCAAGCCTGGTGTTTGCTGCTTCCCCATTGCCAGAAAGGTGGCTCCTGCAGGGATGCTGAAGTGGGGCTCCGGAGGAACGATGCTTTTGGAGAAACAAGGGGCTGAGAAAGACCCTGGACCTCCCATGCCTCACATCCAGGCCAGGCTTCCATGAGTAGGAACAGCAGCTACGAAAAAAGGGTGAGATGTAAGATGTTCAGGGTACATAAAAGCAGATTGCAAAGTATTCTTCCATTCTCCACACTCCGACAAAGAGAGGAGAGAGCAACAGCATTTCATGCTGATAGGCAACGTCGTTCGTGGCACAAACATCTAATCTGCGCCTGGAAAATGAGGATGTGGAACCTGGAAATGAGAAAACTGCCCATTAAGCTAATGTGACATTAATGCTCCACGTCACGGAGACTGGCGTGCCCGTGGTGAGCCTGCAACCTGAGAGCAGCAGGGCCGAGAGGAGGGACTGCCACAGCAGCCCTCGCTTACGGATGGGAGCTGATGGACTGGCAGCTGGCAGCCCAAGGACACCCCCCAGCTGCGGCAGCCTCAACCCCCTCCTAAACGTGCACACGTTTGGGGTGCCTCATGCCACCCCCTTGAAACCTCCATTCCTTTGCAAGATTGCTGTTGTAGCAGTAAATGAAATGCTATTGCCCTATTACAGTCAGGATATCGCTCTAAATTGACTGTTTTATGGTCTTGGGTAATTTAATTTTTTTATTTAGCGAATGGCTTGCCATATGCCCACTGACTGAGTGATACAGCTATAGCACGGCTCATGTCAGAGCTGCTGTTTGAGAGGAGCTCCCATCGCTGGTCCGGGTCTCCCCAGCATTCAGCCGCTGTTGCTGGCCACTGGGGTGGCTTCTTGTGAGAAATCCCTGCCCAAGCAGGCAGAAGAGCCGTTCAGAGACTCTCGAGGGAGACCGAGACTGAGCAGCAACCTGTGGGCAGACAGTCCAGCAGCAGGCTACATGATTCTGAGACAGGGATCGGTGCGGCGAGGATGCATGTGGTGTGTGCACCCCGGCTGCTGCCAGGCTGGGCATGCACTGACCGGGCAGCTGGGGCTGCTGATGTGCACCCAGAGCTCTGGCACGGGGCTGGGAGCCCACAGCAGTGGGATAGAGGCTATATTTTGGGCTGTGCATGCTTAATAAAGCTCTCCGTTAGGCATTCATCCTAGCTTATCTTCCTGCAAGGAGTTGCCACACTTCCCTGAGGTGGCAGCAACCCCAGGGCTTGTGGGGAGCCAGCCTGGCTTAAGATACTCCGCCAACAGCAGAAGGATTTTCCAGCCAGACTCTGATCCGCTGAAAACATAGGACGGACGGTGAGAAAAGAAAACAGTAGTGTGGCGAGACCCCACTCAATAGCAGTGATAAGTCTTGCTCAGCCTCACTGCACCACGGGGCTCCCCCTCCCAGTGACTCAGACCGTGATTCGGATCATTTTCTCCTAAATGGCCTGGCTGTGTTTTTCCAAGTGGATCGCATTCTGCCTCTGACTGCCTGCAGTCTCAGCGGGACCCGCTCGGTGTGTCCTCTATCCTCCTTGGTATTTTGATCTCTTTTCCAATTTAGTTTCATCTGCAAATTTCAGGAATGTGTTATTCAGGAGAGTTGTGTATCTTGCTCATTTCAATGAATAACCGCTTGGTAATACTGCTCCGGTTTCTGTTTTTAAATCATTTTCTCTAGCTTTCTGCAAAACTCCTGATTTTTTTTCTGATTAGTTTTTCAGCTAAATTGGGAGAAAACTTTTCATATGACCCCAGTCATAGTGCAGGTTACGTGAACAGGGAGTTCATGGGGCGATTTTGCTTTCCTCCACCACGAGATGCTCTGAGATCCAACACAGGATGCCCTCAAGACCCAACAGCCACTGAAAGCATTGCGGGACATCTCATGTGCAAACATTTTTCTTTCCAGTGTAAGAAAGACACGGACCTGCTCGAGCGGGTCCAGAGGAGGCCACAAAGATGCTCAGGGGGCTGGAGCGCCTCCCCTGTGGGGACAGGCTGAGAGAGTTGGGGGTGTTCAGCCTGGAGAAGAGAAGGCTCCGGGGAGACCTTCTAGCTCGCTTCCAGTGCTTAAAGGGGGCCTACAGGAAAGGTGGGGAGGGACTCTTGATCAGGGAGGGTAGTGATAGGATGAGGGGTGACGGTTTCAAACTGAAGAGGGGAGATTCAGGTTAGATATTAGGAAGAAATTCTTCCCTGTGAGGGTGGTGAGGCCCTGGCCCAGGCTGCCCAGAGAAGCTGTGGCTGCCCCCTCCCTGGCAGGGCTCAAGGCCGGGCTGGATGGGGCTGGGAGCGACCTGCTCTGGTGGGAGGTGTCCCTGCCCAGGGCAGGGGGGTGGCACTGGAGGGTCTTTAAGGTCCCTTCCGACCCAAACCATTCTGCGATTCTGTGATTCTTTATGATATGACTCGCTCCATACCCCGGGTGAAAGCAGACAGGACACGACGCCACCCGTTACAGCTTCACAGGAAAGAGCAGCTGTGGGCTTGGTGGTCCAGGGCACTGCAGACACACAGATAACGCCATCCCTGTGCAGGTCCGGTTTAAGGCGAGGTGGGCTCAGTGCAGATGTGCCCATCTGGGTGTCTGCAGAGCAGGTCTTCATGCAAGGAGTTTATTGTCAGTGGGAGCTGTTTCCCATGTGCACAGGAGGCCTGACCTTTGTGTGTGTTCTTAGCCTCCAGGGCGGTTCAGGACGCCTTCTGGTGATGTCTTCTAAGTCAGAGGAGAAAAAGTAATGAGTAAAATCGTTGTCCTAAAATTGTAAGACCTTTAGGACCCAAAGCCATTTTTGCAAGTGCCCTGAGGGCTGTGAAAAATTTAACCCTGGCAAAATATTGCTTTCGCACTGGAAAGTACCTGCAAATCCCTCACAGTTGGTTCTTCTGTTTACACTCTCTGCCAAGATTATTAACGAAGGTGTTAAACAAGCAAACTTAGCGCTGGTCCCTGTAGTTCCCCTGTCATTGCTTGATCTTTATAGCTGTCCTTTGTCCTCAACTTTGAGGATGGTTAGAGCACCTTGCCGACACAGAGGTACCGGCAAGTTCATGAACAAACACTTCCCAGTGGAGATGCAGATTTTATTGCTACCATGTGGACAAAGTTCCTGCAGCAATTGTGGCTTGGCCGAGTAGGTTGACCGTCCCCGTACCAGTGTCTCCATCCCTGGGGCTGTCTGGAGGAGAGCGCTGCCTTGCACTGTCATTGTCTGTAGGACAGTGTCCATACGGCACCTTTCTGGGTTTCTCTGCTGAGTAGAGTCGTCACAGTGCCGTGTCCGTGGGAAGGCAAGCCCTACATCTGCCCGTCCTCCACATGCACTCATGTAGGACACGGGGAGGTGGTGCTACTAGGAGTGGGGCAGCAGGCGAGGAGGAGCCAAGGGGGCCCCATCCTGAAAGCATCTCTTCACAGCAGCTCTGGGGCAGAGAGAGACTAAGCTTGAGGTCCCCCAGCGCTGAAAGAAGTCGAGCAGCTGCGAAGGTGCACCTGAAGCCTGGCAGATAAACCCAATTGCAGCCCCATGGCACGGTCTCTGGTTAGGCTGGCTGGTAGGACTCTTCCCAGCTCCGAAGGAAAGCCAGCACCTTCCCAGTCCAGTCAGCAGTTCTCTGCATCCCTGGCTCCAGCAATCAGCTGTGACCTTGGGAGCAGGAGGGGAAGTCCAGGATGGGCTTGTTCTGCATTCCTGGTGTGTTTGCTGTGGGCTGGAGGTTAGGGACCTCCGTGTCACATCTCTGCCATTGCCGCTCTCCTGGTGGGTTTTCCTTCCCTTCCCTGCTCAGTTACCCCAGCCACCACGGGAATCACTGAGCACCCATGGCGTTTTCTAGAGGGGAAAAGAGGGGGTTATCCCCTGGGGTGCCAGCCGCCCGTCGCTGCTTCCCCTCACCCCTGCAGCCTGAGTGCCAGGGCAGTGCCGGGAAGCTGCAAGCCAGCTCCTGGGCTCATTAACGTGGAAAGCATGCGTGCCCTGTTTGCTGTGCATCGATCTGATAAATGAGGAGCCGCCGATGGTATTTTCTACCCTTTTAAGTGTTAAAATAACATTTTAGTGAAATATGAGCAGGTCAGAGTCGAGCTGCCCCCTTTCATCTCACAGCACAAAAGCAGGCTGGCTTGGGGAGGTGTGTCTGTGCGTGTGTGTGCACGGTGCTCGCACATCTGTGGAGGAGGTTCCCGGGTCCTGAGGGCAGATGCATAGGAGGTTGCACACAAGCAGTGCCCGTGTGTCTGTGGGCGAGGATGAGGAGTAAGTGTGAGTGTGGAGGTGTCAGTGGCAGGATGCTGCACACGGACAAGTGCTGTGCACAACACTTGGCCACAGGACGACAAGACAACCCATGCCCATGCATACCATAGTGCAAACTTTCACAGGTGCAAAGCTTTCACACGTCCAGAGCTTTTTTTGGAAGCTTTAGCAACTCATGGCTGCTCCTTGAATCTTTCTGGATCTATTTTTTTTTTTTTTTGTAATTCCTTTGTGGAAATGCAATGCCTCGTGTTGGGGATTGGAAAAATAAAATGACACTTTCTCTAAGCTCAGCTCTACCTGAAGAGGCCCCTATGCACTCAGCCTCTGGCCACCACAGTCCCTGCTCAGCAAGGAGATGAGGACTGAATGCAAGGGAAACCAAACCCCACATGAAAAATGTGGGTTTTCAGCCTAGTTAAACTAATCTATAAGATGGATTGGACGGGGAAAAAAAAAAGGCAAATGCTCACTGGACTGCGAAATGATACGCTGAAAATTGTAGTATGTCACTGACAGTTGCTCTTGATGGAGTCCAATGTGTCAGGAGAAGAAGTGGTAGCGGTAGCAGGTTTGGCAGGCCCTGAGGGATCCTGCCCTCTTCATGGGGGGAGGGATGGCCTGGCGCCCCTCATCTGGGGTATCCAGCCCTTTCCAGGCCTGAGGGATCAAGTGGACCCGGTGACTGCAAGGGATGAGTGCCATTTTCACACCCTTGATACGAGCGGCCCCAGCAATGCCCAGGATTTCTGTGCATGTCCTGGGGCCTGGCTGGAGCTGCCCTGTGCATCCTTCCCCTGCCCATCTCATGCACCCTTCCCTGCCCATCACCCCTCAGGGCCCTTTGGTTTCCCCTCCTTCCCCTGCCTGCGAGGGAGCGGTTCTTTGTGTGGCTTTGCATCCCCTCTCTCCAGCCAGTCGAGTCCAGCTCGGCCTCGGGTCCCAGCCCCCCTTTCCACCCTGTTGCCCGATGTCTCTTCCTTCACCGCATCTCTAGAGTATGATTACTCCGCGCCCTGGGTGAGAGCAAGAGAAATATGTGCTGAGATGACATTTCGGTTATACATGATGCTATTAAAATATGATAAGAATGCTATTAACATTAATAATCCTTTTCATTGTATCATTTAGGGAGCAAAACAAGCCATTAAATATTACGGAGTCATTGGTGCTTTGATGGCTTCAGGGAGGGGAACATTTGGCTGTATTTGACTACATGCACTCTGAAAACATAACATTATCTCTGGGAAATGGGTTTCTCTGGGCTTGTCATCTCCCTGCGGTTCGGTGGATCCAGGCCAGTCTCTGATGTGCTGGGGTTGGCAGGCATCGCAGAAGGGACAGGGTGGGATGGCTGGGTCCCAGGTGAGGCAGCGGTGCTGGAGAGGGCACCTATGCACCTTTCTTGGTGGACGGGGAGAGCAGACAGGCCAGGACGCCCCCAGGAGGGGTGCAGGGGCTGTCTATGTGTGAGGAGGCTGAGATGGAAAAGCCATGTGTTGCTCATACCCAAGAGGAGGAGATTGCATGGGCTGGGAAGGGCTGCTCAGCCCAGTGCAGGGTTGCAGATAGTTACAGGTATCTGTCTTTGACTTTAATTTCCACTGCCCCCTCACCAGCTTCCTCCTCTGGGGTATCTGCAGATGTTACAGCAGAGGAACCACTTGAATTGCCCAACATTAACTGTGTGGTCCAGGCCAGAAACTCTCAGGCAGGGCTCAGCTCTTGGAGCAGGCTACTCCATTTGCATACTTAGTCTGCTGCTTGGTGCTCCCAGCCTTGTCGAACAACCTTCAAGCTCACTACAGTTTACCCAAACCTCAGCATAAACCTACTTACTCTCCCTCACGCCATGCTCAGCCCCGAAGTTCATCCATGTGGGAGTTCCCTGGACACTGAAGCATTAGCTCTTAAACACTCTGAAAGGCACCTCGCTCCCAGCCGTGTCCCCGGAGAGGACCAGTTTCTGCATGCCTAATGCTCTGCCTACACTGGTTACGTTCAGTCTAAAGCCTGGCAGCTGGAGCTGGTGACAGCAGCATCCCCTTTCTGCACTCATCCACTGGTGAGAGGGCAGTGGGGCCCTAAGCTCCTTGCCCTTCTTTTCTAGCTGGAAACCCTTCTTTTCGGGACAGCTGTCAAATACCCAAGCTACTAGCTCCACCAAATGCCTATGCCTGGACAGGAACCAGCGCCCACTCCTTGCCCAGCCCATCCCCAGGATCCAGCCATGTGAAGTCCAGGCTGTGAAGTGGCACCAGGGCACAGGGCCAGCATTGTGCTCCGGTCTCGAGCACTGGGAAGCCCTTTGATACCCACAGGCTCACTGGTGATGCTGCTGCACGGGGCCAGGCCAGGGCAGCGGAGCAGCCAGGCGGTGTGCACCAGGCTCAGGATGCAGCCGTGCATCCCCAGGTTCACCAGTGACTGCTCAGTGTGCTGGGCAGGGATGATGCAGCCAAGCCAAGGCCCCTGAGCTGCTCAGATGACACCAGGGCTGTTGCTATCTGGATGTTTCCCCATGGTGACAGAAGCAAATGAGGGAGAGAACTGAAAAATGTGCAGAAGATTTTGACAGGACTGTCAGAGCACCGAGTGAGCGCTAACAAGGACAAGTATGGGCTCTTTAAACAAATCACTGTCATGTTGCAGGCATATCATTGTTTAACACAGCCACCACAAGTCACCAGAAAAGGTTAAAGCAAGAATGGAAGACTTAGTCCTAGGAAATATGTCACAGCCGAGCTGTTGTCGGGACTGATCACTTCCTCCCTGCACATGCACTGGCTTTAGATCTGGAGTCCGCAGTCCTTGAAGTATCCTTGGGATGGACCTGCCACAGTGCTTGGTGTTGGAAAGACCCCCATGCAGACGTGATGCTCGCAGTGGGCACACCAGCAAAAGCAGCTGCGCTACACCTATTCCCTCTGCCCTGCACTGGTGAGGGGCTGGGGAGGAGGCTTGGCCCTGTACATTGACAACCAAATGCGAGCAAGTACCTGCAACAACACCCCTGGGATGCTCCAGGAATACAACACGCCTGGGATGCTCCAGGAATGCAACCCAGAAATCTCTGGGAAGGACACACTGCCCAGTAGGCTCTGAGCCCCAAAGGTTTGCCTGAAAACGACTCTCTGTCTGTCTTTGACTTGCAGATGTCCAGGATCCATCATTCATGGATCCTCAGATGCCTTTGACGTCATGGGCTCGCTGGCTTCTCCGTGGGGACCAGCGCCCCACTCACGGCTGTGCACGGCTCCGCAGGACCGAGGGCTCGGGTGTGCAATGGCAGGGTACGGTGGCAGCTGGCCACAGCTCTGCTCCATCCCTCCCACCTCTGGGGAGTCAAAGGGGACACGTGCTAAATGGGCAGGAGGCTCCCAGGTGAGATGAGCTGCTGCAAACCCAGTCCAAGCCCAAACCCTGCTGCGTATCTCCCCCAGACGCAGTGATTCACTGGGAGGTACGAAGGTGCCTCTGTCCTTGGAGACTTTCAAGGCTCAGCTAGGTGTATTCATGGCCTGAGCTAGCGTTGGATATAGTCCCAAGAGAGGATCAGGGACCTCCAAGAAACCTTCCCACCCACCTTTGCAGGGTTCTGTGCAGAGAAAACATCCCAGTAATATGAGCCATAACTCTTCTTAAAGTGTAAGAAATGAAATAACTGAGGTTGCTCACTGATACCCAGGGTCACTGCCTGCAATTCATGAGAAGCTGCTCACTGCGCAGAACCAAATGTTCCTGCGTATGAAAATCATATGCCAAGGTCACACAAGCAATCCGGACTCCGACCTTAGCACTCTGCTCACGCGCAAACCATTAGGCAAGGAAATATATAACAAACAGCCCCCAAAGATCCTAAAGGCCCTACACAGCTCCTACAATGCCTAGCAAGTCTTCTCTATCCATCACGTAGCGTCTCCCAGAGCAGTGCATCAAACTTTAATATCTTACTCTTAGTCACACAAAGGCTGTAACAAGCCTGGCCTTTCATGCTACACAATCCACCAAATCAAAGGCTCTCTGACAGAACAGAGCACCTGAATATAATCTTTCTCTCTCATCTAGATCTCATCTATTTCAGGGCTCCGCATAGCCCTCATCGCTGTGATATACATCAGCATTGCCAAACAGCCCATTTTCCTACTGAGTAAAACAATTGGGCTTGTTTCTAATTAGACAGCTATCATTAGACATAAGGCTATTGTAGGAGAGACGAAGGAAACCCCTATGTGAAATCAGAGCCAAGCCCACTGTGCTCCGACACCAATCGCTTATTCCTCCATCGCTCTTTAAATGTGATGCTATGGGGCACTTTGCCTGTATTTCCAAAGATAAAAAGCACACAGAGCCCACTCCTGGGGGTGAGAAACGTTGTAGAGAATCCAGGCTAAAAAAAAACCAAAGGCAAATAGAAGGATGTGAAAGAAATATCTTCAAAATGGCTGCAAGACAGCAATACTAAGAGTAATTCCTGGCAGGAAGGGATTTCACAGCTTAGAGGAGATTTTACAGAGGAAAATTTGGGAGAGTGGCAACAAGTACGTTTCCCTACAAGAAGGGGTGGTGTGGGGATGTGTGCTGCTGCCACGGCTGGGCACTGCCCACCCATGCTAAGTGGCGAGGCACTGCTGGCTCCCCACACGCCATGTGGAGACTGAAACAAGCAGCCTGAGCCCTAATGTCAGGATTTTCCCCTTGGACAAAGTGTCCAGAGAGGGAAGATGTGACTCAGACGTACTGTGAGCTAGGCAGGGTCTTTCCAGCCTGTCACCTGTTTCTCTGCAAAGACATGTCCCGTCCTGTAAGCACTGGGGCAGGAGCAGAGAAAGGGATGAAGTGGGATTAGTGTGTTTGTTGGAGTCTGGGCATCCCACTGCAGAAGGCACGTGCCACAGGGTACAGCTTCCAGCAGCCTGGAGATGCTTCCAGCTCCTTGCCTGACCCTCTGGTGCCCACCGCTGCATGGGTGAAGCCACCTCAAAAGCAAGATGCCGTGCAGAGTGGGTGTTGCACAGATCCTGCAGGACATGCCTGGCAGACCAGAGCATCCCCTACTCTTGGTGTTTGGGGCTTGGTGGAGCTGCCTGGTCCTGTTTTCCACCCTGCAGACAGCATCCCACAGCTGGGGATGTTCTGAAGCCCACACACCCCCTGTGTCCAAGATCACCCTTCCCCTGTAAGCATGTCAGTGTGGACCAGCTCCAGCCAGGAGGCCCTGTGTCCCATCCTGGTCCCCAGAGGGATGTCTGAGCCCTGTACTCTGCCACAGGAGCCTGGGGATTTCACCAGATGAGGACACCTCTGCCTGTGTAGTACCACGGCTTTGCTTTCCTGGGCTCTTTGCTGGGTTCTAGGGTTCACAGGAGGGGAGCAGCAGGACTGGGGCAGTGGTGGAGAGCAGGAAGATATCTTTAAGATTCACCATCTGCATCCATTCCCATTTGGGTCCCCACACAGCAGCAAAGCGTCTGGATTTGTGCAGCTGGCAGAGCAATCCCATGATCCCAGTGAATCAGAGATTATCAAGGGGGGAAAACTCAGGGCTTAGGTGGGATCAGGAGGAGGAGAGGAGGATTTGGAGCTTGTCCGATGGGTTAAGCCACTTGTACAGGCTGAGATTAGGCAGAGAAGGAGTCTGATTTAGATGTGAAATCTGCTGCCGCCTCCTCTAAGCCCTGCCCACGCACTCCAGCATCTTGCGGTGCAGGAGGGTGACAGCTTGTCCCAAAACAACATAGCTCAGAGGACAGCAGTGGGACCTGGAGGCTTTCCTTTACCCTTCTGGTTTCGGCTGGGATAGAGTTAATTTTCTTCCTGGTAGCTGGTACAGTGCTGTGTTTTGGATTTAGTAGGAGGATAACGTTGATAACACACTGATGCTTTTAGTTGTTGCTAAGTAGTGTTTATACTAAGTTAAGGACTTTTCAGCTTCTCATGCCCTGCCAGCAAGAAGGCTGGATGGGCACAAGAAGTTGGGAGGAGACACAGCCAGGACAGCTGACCCAAACTGGCCAAAGGAATATTGCACACCGTACGATGTCATGCCTAGTGTATGAACTGAGGGGAAGGCTGGCTGGGGGCCACTGCTCAGGAACTGACTGGGCATCCACCAGAGAGTGGTGTTGTCTATTTTAATTCTTTTTATTATTGTAATATTATTATTGATAGTATTATTATTAATATTATTATTGTTATTTTCTTCCTTTCCTGTCCTATCAAACTGCCCTTATCTCAACACACGAGTTTTACTTTTTTTGTTATTCTCTCCCCCATCCCACTGGGTGGGGAAAGCGAGAGAGCGTCTGTGTGGTGCTTAGTTGCTGGCTGGGACTCCTGTGGGTGCTTAGAAGTGTTCTCTGCCTGTACTGCCACCCTCCGTGGTCCTTTCTCTGATACTGCATTGGTCTTGACGTGTGCCCATTGGGTCCTGCCTCCCCTCTGCCTTGCCTCCCTCCCATCTGGCCCAGCCCCATGCTAGGCCTGCAGATGGAGAGCGATGCAAATAATTGGCATTTACTGCTTCCCTTTCCCACAGGGATTCATCACCATAGCGTCACAGCTTTCACGCCTCCAGCCCTGTCCAAGAAAAGGTCACTTCCATGCCTGCCTCCCTCTTGCCCAGGATGCTTCCCCACTCCAATGAGGTCCAATTCACTTCATTGCCTTGAAATCCTGCCTCCCTGCAAGGAAGGGCAGCGCTGAACCCAGCTGGGAGCCCAGGGTCCCACAGAGATGCTCTGCTGTCCGGGGTTGTCCCTGTTTTCCAGGACCTCCAGTCTTCTCTCTCCTGGTTGCATAGCCAGCGGTTGCTTCTGAAGCCGCCAGCCCCACAGCGCTGGCCTTGCCTTGCCGTGGGATCACTGCTGGGACCTGCGTGCTGCTGCACACACCTCTGCGCCTTGACATTCGGCTGCTGGGGCACAGTACGGTGTCCTGCCAGCTCCAGAGCAGAGCTGGGTCTGGTGGGTGCCCTCCATGCCAATGGGTGGCAAGACCTTGGAGATTTTCAAGGGTGAGGGTAAGATGAAGGAAACCTGAAAAGTGCCAGTGATGTGAAACAGCCACTGGAAGCAAAAAGAGCAGTCAGTAATGACACCTCCTCCTGGCACTTTCCCTTCCATGGCGCTTCCAAGTGGTGTCCCCTCAGGCTCCTATGTAGACACTTCTGGGAGTGAGTCCCAGGCGCCAGAGGCTTCCTGTGGGTTCTGGGAGAGGGAAGCAAAAGGGACCTTGTGTAGCTGGGAGAGGCAGCCTGGAAAGGAGACGCAAAATCGGTCTCTGAAAGTAGTCTCCGTGCCTGGCGGTGGCCGAGGGTAGCTGCACAGCCCTGCACAGGGCCACCACCTCCAGTCCAGCACAGCCAGGAGACAG
This sequence comes from Leptosomus discolor, assembly GCF_034619465.1. NCBI lineage: Eukaryota > Metazoa > Chordata > Aves > Leptosomiformes > Leptosomidae > Leptosomus > Leptosomus discolor. The sequence goes on from NC_141400.1 coordinate 1,793,896, forward strand.
CCTGGACCCTGGACTCACCCTTGAAACTCTCTGGAACCAACACAGGAGACCCCAATAGGAGGCTCTGGGTGGCAAATGCCCAAATGCAGCCCTTGGCCTCCTTTTGGACTCCCTATGGTCCCCGGAGGGTGGTGAACCCCCTTGCCTGGTGCACTGGCACTGCCCGGCAGCAGGCCTCTCATGCGGAGGAGAACAAAGAGAGCCAGAGTGGGTAAAGAGTCCAGTTTTTATTGTAATGAAGCCCCAGGAGTGCAAGATCAAAGTGGCAGCAACCCCGAAGATGCGGCTGGTTCCCATGCACCAAGTGGGACCACGTGGGCAAAGCAGGGCAGGTGACGAGCAGGGGGCTAACGCTGGTCCTGGTGTCTGCACCAGGGCAGATGCCTTCTGCATCCCCACCACACAGTGGTGGGTTTGCATCATGCTTGCCCCTCCTCTATGCCCTGGGCACGGAGAGCTGTCCTGCCGGGCACTCTGGCAGGACAGTGGTGGAATAAATACCATCAAGTCACAGTCTCAGAGCAGCACCCTGTTGGTGCCATCTCCAGCCATCAGCTGCCTCCTGAGAAGAAAATTAATGTCTCCTTCTGGGGAGCAAAAGCACCAGACCTGCAAGAGCCGGTAGCGGGAGCTGCATGCTTGTATAGGAAGAAGAACTAATGAGGTGCTTTATTAATTGCGTTGTGAACTTTTCCTTTAATGATTCTCCCCGCAACTCCCTCTAGTTAAAGCTAATGGCCTGTAGCATGTTCAGCAGATGGATTATCCATAGGTGCCCAGGCAGCCAGGCCCAGCTGATAGAGGGGTGTGTGGGGGCTGCCAGCAAGGCAGACACATCTCCCGCTGCTCCCCGGTGTCCCAAGGCCCCACAGTGCTGCAGGGCTTTGCTGGACCCCTGAGACAGAGCGGGTGTTGGGGCAGCCTGTCCTTGCCCGTGCACCCAGTGCAGCAGCCTGTGGTAGTGATGCTGGTACCAGTATCTCTCTCGAGCCCTTGGTGGTCAGATGAGCAGGCAGCAAGATGGGCTTCCCCATTGCTGGGGGTCACGGTGTGGGGGATTGCTGGGCTTTATTGCCCCACAGCACGAGTGTGGCTCTGTTTGGGCCAGCTGGGTCCCTGCTGCAGTGCCGTTTTCCCTTCTTTGCTTCTGTACAAGGCAGAGCTTGGCCTGGAGATGGCAGGAAAAGCCCCGTCTGGGAGCAGGAGCAGCAGTCCACAAGTATCGCTTGCAAACACCTGGGTGCACCAGGGCAGCAGGATGGTGCTCAGCGGCCAGTGGCTGGCCACCTCCGCTCATCCCAGGGGCTTTCACAGAGCCTGTTTGAGCTCAAAGTGGGGCTTCAGCCTTATCATTTAAATTCAACTACAGTGGATGCTCCCACAAAGTGACCACATGCCACCAGCAGCTGCTGCTGCCCAGCCCCTTGAGAGCAGTGGGGGCAAACGGCTTGTGCTGCCCTGTCCCAGGCTGACCCTGGCAGAGCAGGATTGCCTTTCCAGTAAGTCAGCAGTACGCATGCTGCCGCGCAGATTATGCAGTGCCTTGTGAGAAGATACGGATTTCCACCGCCTATGGACCGCAGGGGTCACAGCCACCGGCTGCATTAAGCGCTGTGCACCAACGGAACGCGGCGAGCTCCCTGCCTGTTGCGAGAGCAGAGAGCTGCGCTCCGTAAAAACTCCTGTGGGTGCCACGGCCGTGGTCACGACGCAGGAAAAGCCGGCGCCGCAGTGGGGCGGCGTGGCCCCACACACCTGCCCAAGCCCTGCGTGGTTTTAGCCAGGGGCTGGTCTTCCACAGGTCTTCTCCGAGCAGCTCTCCATCAGGGGACCCTGTGTCTTAGAGCTGCATCCTGCCCTGCATCCCTTCACAGGCCCTCAGTGCTTTCCATGCTCCCCTTTTTTTCCCTGTCCCTTCTTGCCACGCTCTCCTGGCATCAGGGCTGCTCTTTTCACAGTGCATGGTGATGTTAAGGGTGGTCATGGGCAACTCCAGACTTGGCTGCTGGGACTCATGACACATGCTGGGGCCCGTCTGCAGGCTGAGCAGCAGGAAGGGGAATAAATTAGCAGCTTCAAGTAGAGCTGGAGATTTCCACATGGATGTTTGCTTCATTTTTTAAAGGAAGTGCTGGTGAAGGCTCTGCATTTCAGCCTGTCCCTGTCCCATTAGTGAGTAACATGGTTGTGTTTGTATTTAGTGTTGGCATTAATTAGTGGTGGGAGATGGGGTGAGTGTAAGCTCCAGCTCTCTGCAGATGAGGTGACTCATCCATCCCCTTTTCTTCACTGCAGACTTTCTGCTGTAGCTCTGTTAGCCTCAGCCACCCCCCTGCACCTGGGGAACCTCTGCAGAACATCTCACACGTGCCCACCACTCCCCTGTGGACCACGCTACGTTCACTGCCTGATGCAAATTCCCTTCCCAGCTCTGGCTGCTGCCACATGATGAGCCTGTTGCTTTGCTGCCTGAGTCTGCGCTGAAAGGTGGGAGTATTTTTAGTCTTGGACCGATTTTTTCCGCCAAGATGCCAGCCTATGCTGTGGGTCCGTGTAGCACCAAGTCACTCTCCCACGGCTGGGGCTCTCCTCTGGCCATGTCAGGGTGTTGAGGACTGCAGAGGTCCCCAAAGCAGCACCCTCTCTGAGCCAAGAGCCCTGTGAACAGCAGGAACCTGACATGCTGCTGCTGCTCCTTGGGCACTGCCCCCAAGCCTGTACACCCCACTGCGCTCACCCCAGCGTTCCACGCAGGCATGTGGGGCAAGGCATGGTGCAGGTGGCTGCAGAGATGCTGAAGGAGGTCTGAGCACTGCCAGGGTCTTGTCAATCCCTCTGCAACCATCCAGCCTACAGCAGACCGGGGTCTTGTCTAAGGACCCAGACCGTGGGGGTGAGCCAGGCATAGAGAAAGGATGTGGCAGGATCGGGGATGGCTCAGCCTGGGGCGGCCTGCGGCATGGTGGGGCTGAGGGCTGCTCAGAGGGGCAGGGAGCAGCGGGGAGGCTGCCGTGGTGCAGCAGAAGTGACATTCGTTGAGCTGGAGGTAGAGGCCCACAGCAGATGGGGTGGAGGGGCTTTGTAGAACAGTATTTCCTCTGTTTCGCCTCTCCCTGAGGTCTCTGTGCCTGAAGCCAACCTCATTCCTGTTGAAACGAAGCCTGACATGGAAGTTTAGACACTCTCTTGGTCATGGAGGTGGTCAGACCCACTGCCTGCGTGCTGCAGGGCAGGGAAGGGCTGAGGGATGGTTGCAGGGCAGCAGGACAGCCAGGCTGCAGCTGCGGGCTGGCATCCACACCACCAGCCTGGTGGATGAGCCAGGAGTGAGCTGAAGGCAGGCTCAGAGGGTGCTTTGGGTGGAGGCCACCACGCAGGGTCTTCAGCAGGTCTGTTACAGCAGCTACTGAGAGCCGATGTGCCTGGGGACCCCTAAGCTCCCGTGATTTCTCACAGACACCCCAAACTCTTCGTCTGTCATCCCCGCCCCCACTGTTTAGGGGTGGGGGGGCCTGTAGGGGACCTCCTTCCAGGTGGCTGCAGTGAGAGAGACCACCTCTCTGCAGTGGACATCGCAAAGCACTTCCCCAGACCAGCTTTTTGCTCGGGCTACATCCTCAGAAGAAGCCACCACGCCTCAGTGAAACAGAGCTTGTCCGGCACAAGGACATCCAGGGTGACCAATGCCATGTCCTCCAGTGTGAAGCTCTTCCACGGTGCAAGACTCGGCCAGGCTGAAGCTCCCAGCCATCAGCAGATGGTGGAGCTGCAGTGGATGGTGGATGATGAGCTGTGCCCCGCTGCAGATGGCCACCAGCCTGGAGGAGCTGTCTGTTGGTGGCCCAGGAAAGCCAACTCCCCCAGCCCCACGGCTCAGTGCTTGGCAGCAGAGCAGAGCAAATCCCCCCCCCGCAGCCATCTCGGTACAAAGGCAGAGGGAAAGCAGGAGTCGTGGGCACCAGCACAAGGAGCCCTTCACGTGCATGTGTCCCATGAGAGTCTGTTTCCTGCCTCTTGAACACAAAGCAGCTGGGGTTTTGTTTTTCCTCCTGAAGCTGAAATTTTGCTGAATATTGTGTCCTGGATCAGCCGAAAATAGCTCCAGTCAATCTTAACAATTCATTAGCTCGGTTTTGTCGTGAAACAGTTGCTGTTGCTTGCACAGGAGGAGAATGGCTCCAGTGGTGGCAGAGCACTATGCTTGCTGCCGAGAGCTTCCCTACAGACTGCTGAGGGTCTAGCTTCAAAGGCAATTTCCATGGGCTGCACTTGCCTGACCCCCTGGCATTTGTTAAGTTCTCGTTTGATGCAATGCAACCCCAGGCAATTAGCTCTCCCGTTGCCCTGATGCCTGTCCGAATACCAGAGGGGCACTTTCCCAGCTTGTGCACGGATACCTTTCCTCAGGGACTCCTCTCATGGGAGCCCAGGCCAACACGCTGGTGAGCACCTTTAGCATGGTGGGGGGGGGGCGCTTTTTTTAGTTTTTGAAGCATCTTGGCCTAATACCACCAGTTCAGAGCAGGGGTGAGTGAACCCAGCACACACTTTGCTTCTGGCCTTCCATTATCGCTATTAGCTGTGCGTCCTGGATGAGCGCAGCCGCGGCTGATATCTTCCTCGCTTCAGCTCCGTGTCTCCCCATTTCCCGCATGGGGAGCAGGGGTTTCATTACCAGCAATGTCCTCTCCTGGCTGCCCTTATATTTATGGCAGTCCTTCTTTTTTATAGCCAATTTTGTAGAGTGCCCAGCAGTTAGCTCAACTGCTTCCTTTCATTTCTGCGTTATTGCCAATTTCCTGTTCCACAGACTAAATTTATCGCATCTTTAATTGTTTGATAACTCCTAAAACCAGCTTAGAGTCACCCTTCCCTATGCCGGCCCAGTTCTCTGTGTGCAGCTTCATGCTCCCATCCCCAGCACGTGTCTTAGTCCCCTCCCAACATATACCTGCAAAGAAGATTCCAGCCTCAGAGCCAGTCTCAGCATCTCTCGGGTGCTTTTGGCCTCCTTTCTCTCATTTTAATTTGCCAGCCCCAGCCTAGCTCAGCATCCGTACTTTGGTCCATTGCCAGTTTATCCTGGGAGTCCTTGAGGTGTATGTGGGTCCACCTGCAGGTCTTCCTCCTGCCAGCAAAGGCAGTGTTATCCTATAGATGTTTGCTCTGAGCTGTGTCCTCCTCAGCTCATGCCTGTCCCAAAGCAGACACCAGGACTTCTGCCAGGTGGCAAGAACCTCTGGTGGGGGTAGGTCCGTGCCACCCGCTAGCTGCCTGCATTTGGGCTGTGAGGTGAGTAAGAGAGAGGAGGAAGGCTGCTGTTGTGTTGGGGCAGCCTGGTTCTTCCAGAAGAGTGGTCCCAGCCTGTGCTCTGAGGCTGACAACTGGTCTTGGACCAGAGTGCAACACAATGAGGCCCTTTTTCACTTTAGCTCCCGAAGTCCTCGTGCTTGCTCACTTCTGTGAGCTATTCAGAAGTCTCTGATGACTCTTTTGCGATCTGCTGTACTACGCCAGTGAGCCAACAGCATCCTGGCTGCTGGTTGTGGCCTTGGTCTGGTCCAGCAAGGAGATCTGCAGACCGGCTGCTTGGGCCGCCTTGTGGGGCGTTCTGCTCCAGCAAGGATTTCTCTCCTGACTGCAGGCTGCTTTGCAGGCTTTTCTGGGAAGCTTCCAGGTTTTTCTCCCAGATTCAGTTTTAGCCAGACTTGTAATGCCTCCAGTTACTGCTTTCGTTTTGTTTCGGTTCTGCCAGCCTTCTGGCTGCTGGAGATTTGTGTGACTGCTTTTGAGTGCCCACTTGCTCCTGGCACCTCAGCACCACTGCTGAAGCATGGTTGGGGTGGGTGTGCACGGTGGGCACGTGGACCTCCTTCACAGGGTCCAGCCTCCTGGCACAGGGTTGCATCCTGCTCCCAGGTGCCCGTCCCCAAAACCAGCAGCAAGCCCTCCACCCAGGCGCTGCGCAGGCTGGATGCCTGAAGCCCGCCCTGAAGGCTGAGTCCCACAGCTTTTCCAGTGGCCTGGCATGGAGGTTGTGCCTCTGTGCCCTGAAGAGAGCTTGTGGGGCCTCCAGGAAGGGCAGGGACAGTCTGAAGTCATCAGTAAGGAAGAGAGGCTTGGGGGTCAGGGGCAGACATGCCTCTGTACGGGGTTACCCATTTCAGGGGCTCCACACCGCGCCTAATCACAGCTCAAAGACACCAAGCAAGCGTCATGCCAAGACTTGCTGCTGAAAAACACCCGAACGTCCCAAGCATATGCCTCGCTGCTCAGCAGCCTGGCTGTGCTCTTGCAGAGGAGGCTGAGCATCACCTCTGTGCAGAGCCACAGGAGCACTGCACCCTTGCAGGAAGGATCCCTGTCCTGTACAGCGCACATCCATCCATTTCAGACCAGTCTGCTGTCCTTGTTGTTTCAGGCTGCCTTTAATGCATGAATTAGACGGGTCTCGGTGCTGTGCCCCATTTACACCTAATTGTGCGACATCCCAAAAGCCCAGGGGGGGGAGCAGCCGGTTCTCAATCAAGGTCCTGCCCCAGCTTTTACTCCTCTGCTGAAGCAGCCCTAGCCCTGCAGTGCTGGAGGTGACAGCTACCTTTTAAAGGTAATTTGGAGCCACAGAATTACCAGGGGGCTTCACGCCTTGCATTGTTAGTACTTGTCAAATATTTATGAAAATACAATCTGGGGATAATTAATTCAGCAGCTATGGCAAAGCTCGGCTGAGATTTATTTGATGGATATGATTGGAGCATGGACAGAACTCTGCCAAGTCCAGGAAAGTGTATCATCAATAATAGATTTGTCAATATAAGAAAACATCATCAGATAAGCTAGCCTTGAGTGCCACCTGGCCAGCACATCCCCGCAGTCATCCGTGGCCGCTGCCTGAGAGATGAGCTCCAACCTGCCTCGGCAAACCAGCTGCCCCACAGCTCCCGGTGCCGCTTTGCTGGGCTGGAGCCTTGGTGGCCAGTGGCAGGAGACAGGCAAGAGGAACTCCAGGGCCGCTCCACCCAGCTGGCTCCACAGGGAATAAAGGGTGGGATGCAACTGGCTGCAGGGGAGGGGGGGGGAGAGGCTGGGGGGTAAAGAGCCCCGGCGCTGGCCATGTGCCATCATTCCTCCGTTTGGTGTCACCGCCATCCCCAGGGGAACCCCTGCTCTGGGCTGCCTGGCACAAAGGCGACCCTGAGCACTGCGAGGGCCGTGCTCTTTCCCTGAATAGCCGCCCTGCCGTGCCATGCCCGCGGGGTACCCCTGACCCCGGCCCTGCCGCCCAACAGCAGCCAGTCTGGGGCTGCGGGGTCTTGCGGGGGGCCCCCCGCGCACACTGAGCCCATTCATCGGCCAGAAAGGGGCCCTTGTTCCCTGCAGACAGGCTGCAGGGGCCGGAGCAGCTGCGGCTACAGGGGTCCACCCAGGGCAGGAGCAGCCCCAGGCGCTTGGCAGCAGCGGTGGCTCCAGCGGGGCTGGCCCAGGGGCCACGCGATATTTTTTCCCCCACTTTTGGCAGCCGCGGGCAGGGGTGCGGGCAGGGCTCGGCAGCCTCCAGCGCCCACTCATCTGCCAAGGCTGGGGCAGGCTGCGCTGGGACATACAGGCCCGTTCCTGGTGCACCAGGCGGGGAACAGAGCCCGCTGCTCCGTTGAATCCGGGCAGCCAAGGGGACGGTCCCGTTCCCCTGGCACACGCCACGCTGGGCGGGCAGGGAGCAGCGCGGGGAAGCAGCACTGCAGGCTGGCTCAGGTGGAAGCAGGAGGGATGCCCTGGGGGGCTGAGGCAGTGATGACCCCATCCTGTCCTGCAGTCCCTCCCCACCGTTGCTCCTGCTCTGACAAACCCCGCCACCCCACTTGCAGCACCCTGCAGCCCCTGGCGTGTGGGGCCGTGAGTGGGGCGCCTTCCGCAGGGCATCCCCCGTTCAGGGGATGCTGGGCTTGACCAGACCCGGGGGGCCTTGCCACCCTGGGCAGGGTTGCCTCCGCTCCCCACGGGCATTGGGGCTCCCCAGCCGCGCGGGTCGCTGGCTCAGGCTGCTTCTCATCCATCTGCTCTCCTGTCACATCCCCGTCTCCCTGATTATTTTAATGAGGATAATGATTCACACCTGGGCAATTCAAACCCGCTAACAATAACAATTTTAATTAGTTTCCACTACAAATCTGAAACGTCGTCATTAACATTTAAAACGCTTGCGATTGGCAACTCCATATAAAGCAAAGCCTGGGTGGGCTGGGGGGAGCTGTGAGAGGGGCGGGCAAGGCTCAAGGGTGCAGGTGGGATGGGCAACCTGATAGCAAGGCCAGACCCTCACCCACCGCGGCCGTGAGCTGTTCTGCTCTGCTCCAGCTAGCCCCCAGCCCATCACGGGGGCAGGCGGCAGGGAAAGGCATCACCCAGGCACTTCAGCGAGTGCAGGCAGGGACCAGTGCCTGGCACTTGGTGGCACCTTGGCTGCTGGCAGCGGCATGTGAGCTGCAGCCTTTGGGGCCCTGTATAGGCTGGCAGACCCGTGGTGGGGGACATCCCTCACCCAGGCAGCAGCGCATGCCTAGGCAGCGGCACCTACGTGCCAAGCATTACAGGTCACTGTGCCCCACGCTGTGCACGCAGGGCACCAGGAGAAGGGGACGTGTCCCAGGGGCTCAGCCCACTTGCCCAAGGCTCTCTTGAAACCCAGAAAGCCTCCGCTCCCCCCAAAAGCTTTGCTACAGACTTCCCAGTGCACCAGAGCATCTGAAGACCATAAGCACTGGGGTCAAGCCTGGCTCAGCCCTACACCCCGCTGCGTGCCCCCCTGCAGCCCCCAGTGCCTTTCCCTCCAGGCAGACCTGCCCAGCTGCAGTGTGCCTCTGCTCAAGCAGCCCTGCAGAAGAGGGGGAAGGCCTTGGAGGGAACCAGGCACAGATGCATATGTGCCCCTCACTCACCTAAGTTGTAAGACTGCCTGGAGAAGAAGTGGTGGTGCACTGAAGTCAGATAAAGGGGCTTTTCCATGGTGGTGGGAAGAGACAGTGCCCTGGAGCACAGAGCAGGGCTGAGCAGGCTCTGGCTGGTGCAGCCTGTGTGCAGACGGTCCATCACCCGTAAGCACACATGAGGAATGCTCCCCGGACCAGCAAGCCTTTCTGATCCAGCCCCTTCAAGCTCACCCCACAGTGCATCTCTTAACCCCAAGGGTCCTTCTCACCCAGGGGACAGCTGCAGCCAGCAGGGTAAGGGGTCAGGGGCTCTGGGCAGGCTCCTGCAGTCTCTGGAGTGTGGGCAGCACAGTTGTGGGGCTCCGGAGGTGCTGGGAGCAGAGCAGGGTTGAATACAGCTGCAGAGGAGACCTCCTGCTGTCACCTTGCACATGCTGGGGTCTCATGGCCCCCTGCCTTTTCCTCTGCATAGTGGAGGACTGCCACCTTGCCCTGACTCCTCAGCAGCCCCACACAAGCGAGCGCAGTCCCACATTTCCACTGCTTTTGCATCTGCCTTTGGTCTTTCCTCCACTGGAGGCATCTGTGGTCCCATTCATAGGTTTTACCCTTGCTTGGCTTGCTCAGGCATGTGTGGCAGGGGACCACACTCCAAGAAGTTGCTCCAGGCACTACAGGGAACATGGGGAAAAGACAACACCAATGATGCTTTGGTCCAGCTGCTGTCTCTGGGACATGGGGTCCATGTCCCCTAGGATCTTGATCTCAGCTTTCCCTCGACACCAGGTCTGCCTTTGCAAAGCGGAGCCCTTCTCAGGCTGCTCCTGCAGCTCCTGACACTGATGCTCGCCTGTCCCTGGAGGAAGCTGGAGGAAGAAACACTTCCACAATGCCCAGCTCAGGCAACCTGTCAGCGATCACATCAATCATTCAGCCAAGCCTGGCCTCACGGGACGTGTTTAGCAGGAGGATCTGGAATAATGCTGGGCAAGGATGTCGAGCGGCACATGTGAGGCCCGCGTGCGGGTTGTCCCAGCGGCAGGGCAGCGAGATGCTCTCCCAAAGGCAGCAGAAATGAGCAGCAGAGCTGAAGCTGCAGTTTCAGGACAACGGGGACTCAGCAGTCCCCAAGGGTGCCCCAGTGATGGGGGAGCAGGCAGGGTTCCTCCAGCCCCACATGTCCTGGTAGCTGGGGTGGCACGGGGTGCAGGAGCTTGCAGGGTGCAGGATGGAGGCTGTGGCTGCTGGCAGGGGATGTGGGTGGCAGCTGCTCAGGGAAGGTTTGCCCACAGCCTGGGCAGGGACCTTGTGGCCGGACTGGGGAGAGGACTGCAATCCTGAGGCTGTTTGACGTCCTTGGAGCTGTTTCCCTCCAGGCTTGCCCAGGTCTTCGCATGCTGATGGAGGGAGCTGCCTGTGTCCTGCCCTGCCGAGAGATTTCCACCAGGCTGGAGTCACCAGGACTGGAGCTGTTTCCCCTGTGCCTGCCCTGCCAGCTGTTGTGCAGGGACACAAGGGGCTCCCCTGGGGCTACGAAGGGGCCCATGGGCTTGGGGTGCCTGTTGTGGCAGCAGTGCAATGAGGAGCACTCAGGTGGGAAGAAGACAGGGGCTGTGTCTCGACAGCAGCCCAAGGGCACCATTGGCCAGGACAGACCCTGAAGCCCCTGACCTCCTGGACCTCCATGCTGGCAAGCAAAGCCTCCACCCCATCTGGATCTCAGTGCCAATGCTCTCCCTCTTGGCGCGGTGAGATCCTGCCTGTCTTGTGCTCAGGGTGCAGTGGTCTCCGGTCCTGGGACATGGGGCAGCAAAGGGCTGTGAACCTTTTCAGCAACTCTTGTAAACAGGAGGTGCTGGGCAGTGGGGAGCAGTGCTGTGGCCAGGTCTTGGGCACAGTGAGTCCTGTTGTGGCCCAGATCCTGCATCCTTCTCCTGGAAAGAGATTCCCCTTTACCCCTTCCTTCCAGGACTCCAACCCCCTGGAGCAGTCGAGACCAGCTCTTCTGCAGAGTGGACACCAACAGGCTTAAGGCAGGGTGGGCAGCTGAACCCCTGGTCCCTCAGACTCCTCAGCACCGTGCAAGGGACGCCTGGGCAGGCTTGAGTGCTGCAGAGCATCCTGTCCTCACTGACCCACAGCAGAGAGGAAGACCACAGCAGAGATGGGATGATGAAGCCAAGACACAGGGCTTGAGACAGGGAGGTAGCCTCGCTGCTGAGAGCCCCGGACCATCCCTGCAACCAGACCCTGGCCAAACCTAGGTTCAGCAGCTTCTTGAGAGGCTGGCAGGCAGCAAGCTGCTGGGGCAGAAAGCACGAGTGAAGATTACAGCCACCTCCTCTCCCTCCCCCAGCTACACCGGCTGTTGTCTTAGTGTAAACAAGGTATTTAATATGCAGAAGCACTCATTAGCATCTCATGGTTTCAGCGGCACCGTGTCTGCAGCTGGACTCACGGGACATGTCACAGGAAATCTCTACACACAACTTTTAATTACAGACAAATGGGTGGACACGTTGTCATTACCAGCTCCCAGTGCTTCCTGCCAGTCCAGCTCAACCTCATCTCCAGAGGAGCCCTGGCCGAGCTGGGGCTGCCTGAGCTGCGCTGGGTCCCAGGGCAGCGGGGACAGCGGGGGATGCTGGGGGTGGTGGGCACCTGGGGGGTAAACAGGGACCTGCCAGCAGCAGAAATGCAGCCCTGGCACTGCCAGGTTGCTGCAGCGTGGAGCTGGGTGTAGGAGCCCCACTCCCACTTTTAAGGCTGGGGTCTTGGCACGGTGGGTCAAACTGTTACATGACGTGACACGAACGGGGCCCCCCTCCTTCCCCTGGAGCCTTCCAGACCCTGCTTCAAGGCATTCAAGCCTCTGTGTCTTCCATAAACGCTTGTTGGCCCACAGCCATTGACCACAGCTATCCTTGACCCCCTTTGCCACTCCTTGGGGTCCCACAGCTCATGATGACAAGCGGGCAAGGAAACACTTAGTCTTTTGCTGGGGTCAAACCAAAGGATCCTGGAATGGACCCTGTTCTTCCCAGTGTGCCAACAGAGAGGCAGTTGTCTGGGCCTGAAGGTCATTGTGCAGACAGATGGCCACTGCTCACCCATCTTTACCCCAAATCAGCGTTGTTGGCCCAAACAGGACACTCCACCATCCCAGCGCCTGTGCATTCCCAGAGCCCAGAGCTGCCCATCTGCGGTGCGAGGGGTAGCCAGGACCTGCTGGCTGGCTGCAGAGAGGAGCAGGGGGGACAGGGTGGCTGGGTATAAAATCCACCCCCTGGGTGTGCAGGCAGGTGCCAGGGCCGGTGCCAAGGCACCTCGTGTGGTGGTGTGCGGAAAACCCTGGCACCGGCGGTCGGCGTTCGCGACGGAGACAGAGGAGTCCTGTAAAAATAAACTTTATTTGAACAGTCAGGGGACTTTCCCTTTATTCGAATAAATATTTTTACAGGACTCCTCTGTCTCCGTCGCGGACGCCGACCGCCGGTGCCAGGGTTTTCCGCGCAGTGGGGACCGCAGCCCTAGGCTGACCCACAGCCTGCAGGCGGCTCTGCAGCCAGGCATCGGGGGTGAGGCGGGTGGTGGGGTGGGCCAGGGGAGCAGCTGGATGGGGACCCCTCCTGCACAGCCCAGCTTTGCTCTGGCGCTGCCGGAGCCTGCACAGACCTCCCTTTCTCTGATCACGGTGTCGAGAGCGTACGCCCAGGGCAGCGGTTTGGCCTGGGGCACAGGCAGATGTGTCCATCACTTTTTCCATCACACAAGGAAAGTCTCTGAGCTCCAGGCCTGCTTTTCTGATGCTGGGCTGGTTTAGAAAGCAGCTATTGTCCTCCCGGATTCACCTCTGAGCTCTGGGACATCAGCCAGCCCCACCACCCTTGCTCGAGCAGGGTCTGCCTGCTCCAGAGCAATGCTTTTTTGAGGGCAACCTTGTGCAGGTTTGCTTTTGCAAGCCGCCAACGGCTGATGATTTCTCACTCGCTTTCCCTTGGGGCCACTTGTGTGCTCGAGGGAGGGTGTGTGTGTGTGTAGGGGGGTGCCAGGCAGGCATTTTGCTCACAACCTTTGGAAGTTTTGGAGGCTCAGGCTGCAGAGTGCAGCGGAAAGCTGGCACCGGTGGCTGCGGCTGCACCAGGGCCGTGCCCTGCACAGGCTGCTACTCCCAGGCGGGTGCCTCCCTGGGGAGGCCGCTGGGCACCAGCAGGTTATAACGTCTCTTCCTGCAAAGCTTTTCTCAAAAGCCATTTGTTGGCTACCAGAGTTATCTGCAATACCATCCCAGCCATGAAATGCTCCCTGTGAGGTGGGCAGCAGGCAGCAACCGGCAGCCTTGCAGGTAGCTGAACGGATGCCCGGCTCACTCTGGCACCCACCTTCCCATCCCAGCACATCCCGGACAGCTAATGCAGGCTGGGATGCGGGGTGCAGGAGGCAGGCTGGGATCTGAGCTGCATCGTAAGGAAGAACCGGCTCGTTCACACGCAGTTTCGGCATCTCCATGTTGCGTGGCAGTGCGGTAGCTGTGCCTTCCCCTTGTTCCCTTGGAAGGGCCAAACAGAGGGCCACAGAGAGACCAAAATCTTAGGGCTGGGCTGGATTTCAGGAGTCCGTGCTCCACAGGAGAGCACAGATCACCAGCTGAGCTGCGAGGCCAGGAGGGATTTACAGC